>NW_006921595.1:11596076-11609444 GCF_000298275.1 Orycteropus afer afer | reverse complement strand
TGCACTCCTGCCCCCTGAGCTATCTCCCTGTGCATAAACAGCCCTTCTTTCTCCCATGATTGTTCCCCCTAAGGAGTGTATCTACCTCAAGTAAATGTTCAACTCATATGCCTGTCTTTTGTTTGGCTGGAAGCCAAAGTTGTGGGTTCAATTCCAGACCTGAGGGGCAGCTAGGGACCATAGTCTCAGTGGTTCCGCCAGGCTCTATCAGACCAACAAAACTGATCCCCTCCCCTCCCTTTTTTTTTCCAAATGATTTTGAGTTTTGTTCCACATTGTTCTCCTTCTCTATCCAGAATCTCCTACATAGGCCCTCCTCTGAGTGGTTGACAGTGGTAGCCGGGCACCATCTAATTCTTTTGGTCTCATAGTCATACAGGCTGCAGATCGCATGGTGTACCAGTCACTAGGACTAATTGTTTCCATGAATTTTGGTTTTCTTCATTCTTCTTTGCTCTGGACGAGGAGAGACACATCATTGCATCTAGATGGCTGCTTGCAAACTTTTAAGATTCTAGTCACTACTCACCACAGTAGGAGATGGAGCAATGTTTTGTGTAGTATGTTCTGCCAGTTGAGCTTGATGTTCAGGATGGTATTTTTAAAAAGATGAGTCAAAGAATGAAAAAGGTGCTCTTCCAAGTTAAAATGCAAGATTAAGTAAATACTCTAAAGAAGGTTTGAAATCTCCTCCAAAGCAGAGCAAAAAGTTAAAGAAATGGAAAATAAGAGAGAAAAGATTCAAAGACAATAATATTTCCAGGAAAAGAAAATGTGGAGGAAGAAATAGTCAAAAGTATTTCAAGAAAGTTTCTCAGACTGAAGGTCGGAATGTCCATATTGAACATATCATCAGAGACCAATACAATGGATGAAAATAGGCCCATTCCAAGACACATTATTGTGAAAGTTCAGAACTCTGGGAACAAAGAGAAGAAACTTCTAGAGAGAGAGAGTGAGGAAAAAAAAAAAAAGATTTTGTACAAAGAATCAAGAATCAGGACACCATTGGACTTAACAGCAACAGTGGAAACCAGAAGAAAATGGCTAGAACACCTTCAAAATTCTAAAGGAAAACATTTCCAACCTAAAAGTTCCTACTCAACCAACCAAATAATAATTACATTTTCAAGAAATTAAATATATCAAAAATTTCTTGCATTTATCCTCAGGAAGTTGCTTGAAGACATGCTCCACCAAAATGAGGAAGACTTCCTGGACCTCCTCTCACCATTACCCCAACCCCTGACATTAGCATGGCCAATAGAGTATTAATTATATTTCTATTTCTGCATCCTAAGATCTTGCTGCAATTTGGCAGCCATATCATAGTCTCTAAACTTGCAACCCAATTCCTCATATCTTTATACATCTACAACTGCTGAACCATTCTCTCCCAAAGCACATGTACCACGTACCTGTATTTAATTATCTCAAACTTGGAGATGTATCAGTAAGTTCCCTAGAATGGACTGTGAGTTCTGGCTTATTTAATCTACATGCAGGGTCTTGTATTTACTACTGTTAAAATTCATCTTGTTAGATCTGTCCCATTGCTCTAGCTTGTCAAGATCTTTTTTGATCATAATTCTATCACCCAATGCTATCCTTTCCAGACTCCTGTCATCCACAAATTAAATCAATGTGCCCTCTAAACTTTCATCCAAGGCATGGATACAAATGCCAAACAAGGAAGGGCTGCATCCATCCAGGAGTTCATCAATCAGTGTCAACAGCTATTCTACCAGCTATAAATTGACCTAAATTTCATGGGAGATGCTCCTGGAGATAGAACCAGATTGTGGACAAAATTTTATAATGTTATTAATATGGGACATCTGGTTTCTCTGCCCTTGACACAACTCATGAGCAGTATGTGATTTTGAGTTCAAACACATCCTTTGAAGAGGAGAAATGGATACCTACTCTCAGCCCAAGTTCATGAAATATGGTTTCGGGGGGGAAAAAAAAAAAAAAAAAAAACAGGAGAGAAGCATCTTACACAAGGGTTTGGTCCTAAAGACAATATAAGGTAAGCATTGCATGTTGGTACCATTACTCTTAAAAACCCTTTCGGAAAAAGCCACATTTGAAACCATCTCAGTCTCTCAGTAAGATCACCAATGCTAGTTTTTCTTTCAGTATTGGAGCAGATTGCTGTCTCTTTTGTTGAGCATCAGTGAAGTGTTGTTGTTAGTTGCCACTGCATTGGCTCTGACTCATGGTGATCCCATGTACAAGAAGAATGAAACATTGCATGGTCCTGCACCATCTTCATTCTTGTTGGTATACTCAACTCCATTGTTGCAGTCACTGGGGGATTATTTTCCTGCACTATAAGGTGTTACTGTCCAGTTGATTCTGACTCATGGTGACCCCATGTGTTTCAGAATAGAACTGTGCTCTATAGGATTTGGTAATAGACTGGATAATATTCTTCTGTGATCCATAGGATTTTCAGTGGCTAATTTTCAGAAGTAGATCACTGGGTCTTTCTTATCAGTGAAATAGTTGGCATAGTTTTAGCAGCTATGTTCAAAGGAAATATGAATCTTTGAAATACCAGAATCACACTCAATGTGGCAATATGCACCCGTTGTTAGAGAGGGAACTGAAACCATTGAGAGAATAGCAAGCTTTCTTCTCTTCCCAGGATATACACTCAATGAGCAGACTACCTGGACATACTGTGTAGTCTCTCTCTCTCTCTCTCTTTTCATCCCCCGCCCCCCATTTTCTAAGTTCCTGGAGTAGAATTTGCTAATTAAACCTAGTTAAATGGCTACTTAGTAGTCCCACATTTAGAAAAAGGGTCAAGAGTGTACAAATTTCTGAAACCTCCTGTCAGAAAGTTCAAGTGTTTAGAGGAGGACCATCACTTGAAATAAGACTGATTATTTTACAGTCTGTTATCTCCAGAAATTCAAAGCTGCCCATGTTATCAGCAACAGGGTAAGAGTACATTGTAATGCTGATCAATTACTGTTTAATCACATGTCTCTGGTAGCATAGTGCCTAAGGCACTTGACTGCTAACTAGAAGGCTGGTGGTTCAAATCCACTCCTCAGCCACTCCTCAGAAGGAAGGTTGGGCAATCAACTTCCGTAGTGATACTGCCTCAGAAACCCAAGGAGGGGTTGCTATGGGTCAGGTCCGACTCCACGGCAATGGTTGCATTTTTCATTGCAACTTGGGGAATGATTTGGTACCAAGAGTCATTGTTGTCATTATGCATCATTGCTCTGTGCCTCAAGGAGTTCAGGAAAGGCCTAGACGTTAAAAGGCTGGGATTTTTGACCCTTAAAGGTCCTTGATAAGAAACGCTGATGGCACAGTGGTTAAGTGCTCAGCTTCTAACAGAAAGGTCAGTGGTTCACACCCACCAATCACTCTGTGTGAGAAAGAGGTAGCAGTCTATAGAGATGACAGCCTTGGAAACCCTATGACGCAGTTTTACCCTGTCTATAGGGCTGCTTTGAGTCAGAATTGACTCAGTGAGTTGTTGCTTTTAAAGGTCCTTGGGTGGCACAAATGGCTTGTGCTTCAAGTACTAACCTAAAGGTTGGTGGCTCATACTCACCCACAGGTGCCTCAGAAGGAAGGCCTGGTGATCTGCTTCTGAAAGGCCACAGTCTTGAGAAGCCCATGGAGAGGTTTTACTCTGCAACACATGGATTGCCATGAGTTGGAACCAACTCTACAGCAACTGGTTGGTTGTTTTTTTTTTTTTTAAATATAAGAAATACCTAGGGTAAGTTATTGCTCCTCTACTGTTTCTCTTGGCACAGAACTCTTAGGGAGGAGGTCTCATCTTGAGTAGGAGAATCAGTGGACTTGTACTGGGTAAGACAGAACTACTAAAGGAAAGCCAGAGAATATCGAGGAGCGTGACATTTAGTGTCATATAGGCTGTCTTGGCTACTGTTGAGTTCTTTGAAAGAGAGGTGCACAACTGTAGCAGGCACGAGAGTATCATGGCAGACAGAGGACCATATTACCTAATTTCTTAGAGGTTGGTAGACACTGTTGTTGTGCCATTATCCTTTACCCCAAGGGCAAGTAGAGCTTGTTGGTTTTTCAACATACTCATCACCACAGAAAGAGAATATCAATTTAACCCAGGAATCCCTTTGGGTCAGAGTCTGAGCCAAATATAGATGCATGAAATAATGACCCAGCCCTCAGACCTCTGCACAATCTATGTACCTAGACATGCTCACTATTGAAAAAACAAAGCCCCTCTCCAAATGAATATTTGGACTTACACATTGTTTGGCTGCATGATAAAAACATTTAGGTCAGTAATTTACAGAATTAATTTGGTATTTGTGTTTCAGAGCTTTTTGTAGAAATGGTACAACTAACTGACCAATGTTTCAGCCAAGCATTTTTTGAACCTCACTCATAATTTAACTTGGCCTATTTAGTAAAATTATTTAGCAGATAAATTTTGGCCTACCACCAGATAAAAGAATAAAGCAAAATCACACTTGTGATCTCTCAGATACTAATATTAACTTCTTTCATATATTTTTAAGTTATGTTGTTATTGTTGTTGTGTGCTGTCGAGTCAGACCCAACTCATAGCGACCCCTCCTTGAGTTTCCCAGACGGTATCACTACGGAAGTAGATTGCCCCATCTTCCTTCCGAGGAGTGGCTAGTGGGTTTGAACCACCCACCTTCTGGTTAGCACTCAATCTAAATCTACATTTAAAAATATACTTACTCACCGTGTAGTTTAGTGGCTTGCACAATTTATTGATCTCATAGTGTCAAAACAAATTCTTTTGACCTAAAGGCACTTAATCTTCCATTAGAGAAATCAGTTAGCAAAATTAATTGTAGAGAGCTTTAAGGTCGAATTAAAAATGTACCAAGTCAACAATTGTGTCATTTATATTTGTTGGGGGCGCCACCCCCTGGCTTATCTATCCTGCTACTACTTTAGGGACCTGATATTATAGGGTAATTTTTCTAGGGAAAGTTTTTAATCAGACTGTTGAAATGTGACATTTCTGATCTGGCAGCATCATGGGATTTTGAAAGAGAATATCAATTTCTTTGCGCTGGGTTCTATTATTGGTTGGTCACAAAGAAAAATACACTTTTTGTGTATTCACAGATTGAAATATTAAACTTTAAAGAATCTTTTTCCCAGAAATAGGAGAGTAAGATATAAATTAATAAACTCTCTTGGTAACATTATGCATCTAATTCACCAGTAGAACTCCAACCAAAGGATCATAGCCTTTACTATTACTTTACTGATTACTTACTGCATATAATAGCCCTGTTAATGCTTAATTTATCATTTAATCCACACACCCACTCTATGAGGCATGTTTTGTTATTGCCTCCATCTTATAAATGAGGCATAGATGGTATAAGTAACTTACCCAAGGATATACAGTTAGTGAGTGGCAGAGCCAGGGTTGAGCCTAGGAAGTCTGACTGAAATGTTTTGTGTTTTACCATATTTCTTCTGGAACAATCTACCTTCTTGGAACAATCTAGGAATATCCTCCATCTAACCTTTGACTCAGTGACTAGAACCCAGAGAATGGACTGGATTAAAACACTGCATTTTCAAATCCTGATACTGCATTTTCTTTTCAAATGCTGTTCCTGTTCTTTCTACAAATTTTAAAGAGGCTTGTGAGTTGGAATTGACTCAATGGCAAAGGGTTTGGTGTTTTGGTTATAGGCTGAGCAAACAAGTTGGGCTATTGCTGTTTAGAACAAACTTTATTTTTCATGAATGCTACATGCAGGGAAATAAAAAGCAAGCATAAATTGTACAAAGCATTTAGGTCACCTTCTCTGCTTTTAAGGCCTTTCTAAACCAGACCCAGACTCTTATTTCCAATGACAGTTGCTATAAATCACCTTTCGGTATTTAGGCTTCAGCAATCAGAGGATTGTGGGGCCTTTCCAATTGGCTTTTCTCTTTCCTTTTTTGCTCCTGAAAAAGAACATAATGAGGCATTTTCTCACTATTCTGTACAAATCTAAACTCTCTAAAGAAGCCTTGCTCAGACCATGCTGCTCATACTTGGCTTTCATAACTTACCTGGTTGTATAATAGCTGCTCACTTCATTTGATGCAAGTCAGAAGCAGTGATGGCTGGTTTGCTTAGGGAATCATTTTGTACCCTACTTGGAGAGAAGCTCCTGGTTTAAGCTTTTAAAACTATTGTACTAGGCAAGGTGTAGCATTTTTTGCCAAGGTGGTTTGATAATGGTTTCAATAGGAGGCAAAGTAATCCTCCAACCTCTGAAAGCCCATTACAAGTCAGTGAAAGAACTATGTGTTATATATATTTGTGCAAAACACAGATATATGGAGTCTCTTTGTTGTTGTTTTTGTTGTCAAGTGCAGTCGAGTTGGCTCTGACTCATAGTGACCCTATGTACAACAGAACGAAATACTGCCTGCTCCTGAGCCAGCCTCACAATCCTTGCCATACCTGAGCCCATTGTTGCAGCCGCTGTATCAATCCATGGAGTCTCCTACTCTGCTTAATTTTGTGATTAGGAGGATACTTGCAACTGGGATAGAGGATATTCTGAAGAAGCTTTGTCTCCTGTCTTCTGTCCTTTTTTTTTCTTTTTTTCCCTGTGTCTATCCCACCATGCACTCCTGCTCCCTGAGCTGTCTCTCTGTGTATAAGCAGCCCTTCTTTCTCCTATGATTGTTCCCTCCAAGGAGTGTATCTACCTCAGGTAAATGTTCAACTCATATGCCTGTCTTTTGTTTAGCTCGAAGCCACAGGTGTGGGTTCAATTCCAGACCTGAAGGGCAGCTAGGGGCCATAGTCTCAGTGGTTCCACCAGGCTCTGTTGGACCAGCAAACCTGGCCCCCCCCTTTTTTTTTCTCCAAATGATTTTGAGTTTTGTTCCACATTGTTCTTCCTTTCTATCCAGGATCTCCTACATAGATCCCCTTCCAAGTGGTTGACAGTGGTAGCCGGGCACCATCTAGGTCTTCTGGTATCATAGTTGTATAGGCTGCAGATCGGATGGCGTACCAGTCACTAGGACTAATTGTTTCTCTGAATTTTTGGTTTTCTTCATTCTTCTTTGCTCTGGATGAGGAGAGATCCATCACTGCATATAGATGGCAGCTTGCAAGCTTTTAAGATCCCAGTCGCTACTCACCAAAGTAGGTGGTGGAACAATGTTTTGTGTAGTATGTTATGCTAATTGAGCTTGATGTCCCCTGCGACTATGGTCTCAAGCCCACAGGTTCAACTACTCAGTCCCTCTGGGTAGCTGGCTGTGACCAAGCAGTGACTACAACCTTGCCCCTTGTCAGCTCTACTATGCACCTGGGAATTCAGATCGTACACATAAACTTATAGAACCATTGTCTCCCAACCCTATCCATGTTCTTGGGTACACTCCCTGCTTCAAAGACATACCTAATAGTTCAGCTTGTCCGCCTGTCTATCCACCCGTATACCCATGTTTACCTTCACTGACAACGCAGTGCTGTATGTGCAAAAGGATTCATCTTTGTTGTCTGTATCTCCCATGTACCTCTCTATGTCTTCCTCTTCCTTAGTGCTACCTCCTTCTGTCCTTTCTTAAACTTTTTCATGCTTAGAAGGAAACTTAGAGTTCATCTAGTCCAACTCTGGACTTTTCTCAAAGGAGAACGCTCCTAGTAAAAAGTTTCGTTTTCAACCCTTTTCTGGGAGAGGAGGTTTGAGCTCCAAGCACCAGTTTGATTGTTAGGAATATGCCTTCTACTGAGTTATTTAGAGGTCTTTGGTGGTTCCATGGTAGAATTCTTGCTTTCAGTGTAGGAGACCTGGCTTTGATTCTCAGGCAATGCACCTTATAAGCACCTGTCTGCCAGTGGAGACTTGCTTGTTGCTATGATGCTGAGCAGGTTTCATTGGAGTTCCCAGAATAAGACAGACTAGGAAGAAAGGATTGGCAGTCTATTTCTGAAAATTCTACACATTGTAATAGTCCAATCTGCAATTGATACTGGCGATGGCACAAGACCAGGCAGGATTTTGCTCTGTTGTACATGGGGTCATCATGAGTGGACAATGATTTGTCAGCAGCTAACGACACCACAACTGAATTACTGAATCTACCAATAGTTTCTGAGCAACTGCCCTGGGCTAGCTAGGCACTTCTTAGTACTAGAGATGCTAAGATGAGCATGACCCTATCCCTTTCCTTCTCTGAGAAAGGAGGTAGTTAGGTGTGATTTAGCCCAGTTTATCATGACACTCTCTCACCCCATCGATAACCCTCAGACCTGGTATAGTATCTGGCACATAATAAGCCCTCTATAAATATTGTTGAATGAATCAAGGGTGGAGAAGAAAGGCAGAGAAGAGCAAATAATTAATGATTCTTTCTAATTGGCAATGAATAAATTGAAGTTACCTCATTGTGTTTTCCATAAATTTTTAAACACTCCTTTTAATGGTATAAAAGCAGTATTATTTTTTAAAATTAATTATTAGGAAAAGTGCCCAAGCAACTGCCAAGGTCCCTGTGGTTTGAAAAATTAATATGACCAGTTTTATTATCAACACATGAACCTCTTGACAGCAGCTAAAGGGAAAGCCTAGAAATTGAATAGATGGAAACTCTGACTGTGTCTGCTATAAGGCTACTGGGTTAACTTTAACCTACTTAGCTTTTAACTAAGCTAAAATTTCCTACTTATTTATAAAGGTCATAAAGACTGGATCAAGGGATTTCCATTTTTATCCTATAGGCAATAGGGATCAATTTTTTTTTAATAATGTATAAAAACTAAACCCATTGTCATTGAATCAATTTGGACTCATAGCGATGCTATAGGATAGAGCAGAACTGCCCCATAGGGTTTCTAAGGCTGTACATCTTTATGGAAGCAGACTGACTCATCCTTTGTCCCATGGTGCAGCTGGTGGGTTCAAACTCTGGAATTTTTGGTTAGCTGAATTCCTTAAACATTGCACCACCAGAACTCCTTCTATAATGTCTAAAACCAAAAAAACCAAACTCACTGCCATTGAGTCAAATCACAAAATGATAGACCCAAAGAAACCATGAAAGATCCCATAGTTACTGTCCTGTTGGTTAGTGGTATTCCCACCTGAGCTATATCAGACAAAATGAGTTTACTCTATTTAAAATATCATCCTTCAGAAAGTGATATTAACAGCAATAGCAACTAACATTTATTGAACAGTTACTACATAGTACGCACTATGCTACACGTTCTACATGAAGTTTTTAATTTAGTCATAAAAACAAACATGTGAAGAAAATTGGATTTTTACTTTCATTTTACATATTTGGAAACCAAGGCAGGCTCAAACTGAGTAACTAAATTATCCAAGGTCTTCCAGGTATTTATTGGCAAAGACAATCTACTTCCAACTCCAAAGCCATTTAGTTATTTTACTGCCAATCTAATAATCTCCCTCAGTAGTTTTTGTCTAATTTTATTTACCACCTCTCAATACCAAATTCTAGATGGAAATAGTGGTCAATCCTATATTGTAGTGGGATAATTCAAATCAACTTTTAAATTAAAATCCTTGGTTACCTTGCAAGCTTATGAGAGCTTTAAGGACATCACAAAATCCAGATATTGTATGCACAATTATGCATGTGTTATGTGCATGAGTGTGCATTTCTTTGAGAAGAGCTTTCATCAATGTCTACAATCCAATAAAATGCTAAGAACAGCTTCTCTTTCAGTCATTCTGCTATTCTTCCATTCACTGAATTTACTGAATGTCAACCATGTGGCAGGCACTATGCAAGGAGGATACTAAAATGAGTGATTGCATTAAAGGGAGAAATCTTTTTCTGCCATTTATGTTGCAATTAATCTAGCAAAAGGTGACCCTTTATATCTTTTCTCATTTGGGGCTCCAGAATCTAATTTACACCAAGTCATTTGCAAATTTAAAGCACAAGAAAAAAATATGGATATTAAATATGTTCACTGAGTTAATTATAAGAAATTAGAGAAACCGTTCCCTACCAAGGGAGCTCTGGTAGCGTAGCGCCTAAGGCACTTGACTGCTAACCAGAAAGTTGGCGGTTCAAACCCACCAGCCACTCCTCGGAAGGAAGATGGGGCAATCTACTTCCGTAGTGATACTGCCTCAGAAACCCAAGGAGGGGTGGTTATGAATCGGGGGTCGACTCGACGGCACATAACAACAACAACAACATTCCCTACCAAACAATAAAAAGAAACTTCTTTATTGTCTGTCCATAAATTACATAAGTAGCCAATCTCCATTGATTTGCCATAGTTTTCTCAAAGCAATATCTCTTTGAAAAAGATATTGTTAAAAATGATTTGAAGGTGTAACAGCATGAAGTAAGCACAAAAGTTTTTGCTTGATGATTTTGAGCAAGTCCTTCTAATTCAGAGAATATGAAAGTTCAAGTGTTCATTGCCACTTGACTATTCATTTCACCACCAGTTGTTAAGGCCAGAATCTTGTGCCTACCCTGGGGGCTAGAGTAGAGGAGGAAATTGCTCCACTTAATAGCATAGTATGAGTATCATATATAATATCAGATTCCTGTTAACAGCAGAGGAGAGGCAAATGGGTACCAGATGGGCCCAAACCAAAGATGCTCATTTTTCCAGCATATGTGTGCTCAAGAGTCTACCAGGTTGACAGCCTGTCCTTCCCTAAATGAAGAAATGATCAATCATCTATTATGTGTTAGGCCCTGTTCTAGCACTAGAGCTCACACACACACCACACACTGCCATCGAGTCGATTCTGACTCATAGAGACCCTCATTACAGAAGCAGATTGCCCCATCTTCCTCCCACGGAGAAGTTGGTTGGTTTAGAACTGCTGGCCTTCTGGTTGGCAGCCAAATGTTTTACGCACTATGCCACCAGAGCTCCTTAGCACTAGAGATATAGGTAAACAAAGCAGGCAAATATCCTGCCTTCATGGAGCTTATATCTAGTTAGGAGAGTGAATCAAGCAGGGTTCTCCAGAGAAACAGAGCAAATATCTATCTATCTATCTATCTATCTATCTATCTATCTATCTATCTATCTATATATATGTGAAGAGATTTATCTTAAGGAGTGGTTCTCACAATATTAGGGGCTTGAGAGTCTGAAATTTGCAGAACAGACCAGCAGGCTAGAAACTGAGGCAGGATTTTATGTTGCAGTCTTGAAGCAGAATTTTTTCTTCTCTAGGAAACTTCCATTTTTGCTGTTAAGACCTTCAGCTGATCAGATGAGATTCACATTATCAAGGATCATCTTCTTTACTTAATGCCAGCTTATTGTAGATGTTAGCCATAGCTATAAAATATCTTCACAGCAACAACTAGGTTGTTGTTGTTAGTTGCCACCAAATCACTTCCAACTCACGGTGACTATATGTGTGTCAGAGTAGAGCTATGCTCCATAGCCTTTTCAAAGCTGTGATCTTTCTGAAGCATGTCACCAAGCTGTCTTCCTAAGTGCCTCTGAGTGGATTTGAACCACTAACCTATTGGTTCATAGTTGAGTACTGAACCATTTGTGCCACCCAGGGAATCCAATAACTAGATTAGTATTGGATTAAATATCTGGGTACTATAGCCTAGGCAAGTTGACTCATAAAACTAACCATCACAGGGAGATAGTCAATGAACAAAGCAAATAATTAAATTATTTATTAAATAAGAAGGTGAAAAGCATTATGGAGAGACACAAAGGAAGAGGGGACCTAAAATGTATCAAGGTAAAAAAGAGATTAAATGTTAGAGTGGTCAAGAAGGCTTCACTGGTTGACTTTGGAGCAAAAACTTGAAGTAAGTGAGAGAGAGAAGGGAACTGATGAAACAAGTATCAAGGAGATGAGAAATCAGACCAAAATAAAATAAAACTGATGCACAAAATTCCTGAGATGGAATGATCAAAGATTAGCAAGAAAGTCAAAGAGCTGAAAGTCAAATCACTGAATATGTGATGGCAGGAGTACTAGGAAAGGAAGTCAGAGAGATAGTGAGGTGCCTTGTTGGGACTTTGGTTTTTACTCTGAATGAAATGAGAAGTCATTGGAGTCCTTTGAGTAGAGTCAAACTTGAATTTAAACAGAACCAATCTGAATACTATGTTGGGAACAGGCAGAATGGGGACAAGGGAAGAAGCAGAAGAATAATTAAGAGGCTTCAGCAAGAATCTAGGTGAGAAATGGTAATTTAGGCCAGAATAGTAGCAATACAGGTGGTAATAATCAGATTTTGTGTATCAGATGCTGAAGGTAGAGTTTCCAGATTATGCTGTCTGATTTGATGTGGGTGTAAGAGAAAAAAGAAGTCAAGTTCAATTCCAAGTTCTTTATGGATGGGATTGATATTGTCAAAGAGAAAACTAAAAACATATTTTGATTTTATGTTTTTCTTACCTTTGGAATGAAATATTAATTGTATAAATTCCTGATTCAAAGTTAATCCTGCTATTGGTTTTTTTTTTACTCAAGGTTGTTAATATTTTCTTTCCTGCTCTAAACCAGGCTTACTTAAATTAAATTTAAAAAGTATCAAGGTTTGGGGTGTGTGTGTGTGTGTGTGTGTGTGTGTGAAGGGTCCAAGACCACCTTGTGACCTCAGAGCAGTTGATCCCAGTAAAAGGAGGGAGGGCAGAGTTCAATCAGTGATGTTAAGATTAGCCTATAGTTGATCCTCTGTTCTTTCATTTCCTCCTCTTTATAAGCCTCATTGTTGTAACTAGCCTACTTTGAGCCATTTCTTCTTTTAAAAAAAATCAAAATGCTTTTCCTATTTGCATATAGACTAGCTACTCAGAATAAATATTATGTTTCAATTTCTTTATGTTTTGATTATTTTTCACAATATTAACTAAGGTGGGGAAGGTGACAGAAGAACAGATTGGGGGGAGAAGACAAAGATCACTAAGTTACTGAATTCTATTAAACTATATTCAAATCCATTTTCAAAATCCCAGTTGTTTCATTTCTGTCTCATTCAGGAAGCCTCCTTACACCTACCAGGATCTACTGTGTAGATGGTCCAGTTCCAGAAGTTATGAGCAAAGCTATAAGTTCAGAGTTTACAGGATAAACCTTACTGATATAGAAGTTTAAGTACTAGTAGAGGATTTGAATTATCATTATGAAGATGATACAAATATGTTTCAATGGGGCAAAATCAGCAACACATTTTTGTAGGAATTTAAACAAAGGAGGCTATGCTTTTTCTGATCAAGTTGAAGAAGGTGTAATTGAGGGGATAGGATTTTTTTTTTGGCTTCTGAAGGAAGAATGGGATTTAGATAGAGGGAGAACAAGATTATCTGTGAACTGCATTGGTTTTCGTGTCTCTGACTTGACTATCTTTATTCATTAAAGC
>NW_006921595.1:11587187-11592246 GCF_000298275.1 Orycteropus afer afer | reverse complement strand
GCTGCTTTTATGCTGTAACACCAGTGTTGAGTAGTTGCTACTGGGCCCTTCACAGAAAAAGTTTGCTGACCCATGTTGTAGAGGGAGGAGCATGGGCCCTGGTATCACACACACCTAAGTCTAAATCCTATTTCCATCTACTGTCATTATTGTTAGTTACCCTTGAGTCAGCTCCCGTTCATGGTGACCTTATGTATAGCAGAAGGAAATATTGCTCAGTACTGCACCATGTTCATGAGCATTGGTATGGTTTAGCCCACTGTTGAAGCCAGTGTGTGTTTATTTATTTATTTATTATTATTATATTTTATTTTAAGAGCTTGTTTTACATTCAATGTAATGCATACATTTAGTTTCATTCTCCATTTACCATGTCCAACCCTAACCCAGTCTCCTCCCCTCCCAACCCTGTAACCCTCCCCCTGTGCCCCTCATATTTATGCACTCCTGTTTGTCCTGCATTTCCTCAATTTGGATGTTGGTCCTCTGGTGTCTATTGCTCTAAGGGATGTATAACCATAGAGTATTTGGGTGCATCATCCTGGGTTGAGTGGTCTGCATGTACATCTTCTTAATTATTGGGCTTAGAACCTGCCCTTGGGGGTGAGTTTTATTCCAGGCGCAGAATGTATTCCAGGGCCATAGTATTGGGAGTCTCACCAGAGTCCATCCGACCAATAATTCTGGTCATTATTTAGTTTTTGGAGTTTGTTCCATGTTTTTCCTCCCACTCTATCCAAGGTCTCCAGATTTGATCCTTTCCTGAGTTGTTGGCATTGGTAGCCGAACACCATCTAGTTCTTCTGGTCTCAAGGGCCATCGTGTCTTAGGGCAGCCACTGTGTGTTCTGAGTGTCTTCCAATCTAGGGGGCTTATCTTCCAACATTGTATTGGACAATACAATTCTGATGTGATCCATACAGTTTTCACTGGCTAATTTTTGGAAATAGATCATCAGGGCTTTCTTTCTGATCTGTGTTCATCTGGCAGCTCCATTGGAACTTGTGCTCTATGGGTGACCCTGTTGGTACTTGAAATATCAGTGGTATAGCTTCCATCATCATAGAAACACACAAGCCAGCACCATGTGACAAACTGATGGACAGGTGGTAGATTTCCATCAATTACAAGCTATATAACTTAGGACAAATTACCTAGTTCTCTAAAAGATGATTCCTTACCTGTACAATATAGAAAACACACAGGTTGTAAAACTCAAAGAAGATAATGTGTTAAATAACTTGTTACATGGAAGCATTCAATGAATGTTTGGTTTCCTTTCTTCTATGTACTGAATGGAAACAATCTTCCAGAATCTTCTCTCTGCAAAAAATGGAATCATCTGAAGTTATTACAACCTTTTAACCTTATGAAGTTCATGCCACCTTACTGTCCCACTGGTAAAATGTTAAGTAGGGCCTTTGGGTTCTTCAGTAACTAGAAACTTTGAAGAGAAGATCAGGAAGAACCCACTTTTTATTATATTTTACTGGATAATGAAGAGTTTTTAGTGTGTTCTGGTATATTTAATATGGGATATAATAAAAAGGACTTATGTGTCACGTCAAGGGGTAGAGCATGAATGATTATGACAAGGGAAAGAGAAGATCAGATGGTACACCTCAGTTGACAGCAGAATCAGCATGATTAATGGTCTCAGCTAAAATCGTTAGCTTTTAAAGTATCCTTCCAGCCCTTCCAAGGAGCTGGGAACATGAACTGTTTCATAAGGAAAAAAGATCAGTTTAGTTTCTGGAGTGTCTTAGGAAATCAGGGACAATTCTTAACTCTTCACACATATTGTAGAAGAAAATCTCTTTACCAAGGGCAGGGACATAGGAAAGTGAATTTGTAGACCTTCAGCAAATCATATACACACTGTATGTTGTTGTTGTTGTTATGAGCCATCGAGTTGGACCCGACTCATAGAGACCCCTCCTTGGGTTTCCAAGGCAGTATCACTACGGAAGTAGATTGCCCAACCTTCCTTCCAAGGAGTGGCTGGTGGGTTTGAACCACCAACCTTCTGGTGAGCAGTCAAGTGCCTTAGGCACTACGCTACCAGAGCTCCTACACACTGTATACACTAATTAAAAAAACTAAATAGCTTAACACTGAACTGTGACCATTGGTTCTATAAACTACTGTTTGTCCTGTGTCATTAATTTGTTAGGCTGTCATCTTAGTGTGTGTGTTATTTGGTGTTCAAAGGGATTTATAACTAGAATTGACTGACCCTGGGCTGCATTATGACTTTTGTGGGCCCTGTCTGGCCAGTTTTATCTTTGAGGGCTGCTTTCTATATTAAAAATATATTTAAAATAGTATCTTACGACTACCTTGGTTTAATGATAAATATAATCTAAGCTGGGTTGTTGCTAAAGGGGCAGGGAGGCTACATCTTCTGATCTCCTCTAACCCCACAAGAGAAAGACAGAATCACTGTCAGTAGTCCAAGGCTTATCCTTGCTAGGCCAGACATGCCACCTCCCTCCAGCCCATTCACCAACCCTGACACCAACTGTTCCTCCAGCAGCACCCACCACCTCTCTGCTGGGTTTAATAATTTGCTGCAGTGGTCACACAGAACTCACAGATTATGGGATTTATTAGGGAAGCAATAGGGTACAATTCAAGTTCAGGAACATGCTCAGTCTTTCTTAGCCCGCTGTCTCTCAGCCGACAGTCTGTCTCCCAACAGTGCTTTTCTCTCATGTCTCTCTCCCAGCAGTGCTGTCTCTCAGTCTCTCTCAGCAGCGTATATCTCTCAATCTCTCTGTCAGCAATGCATGTCTCTCACATCTCCCAGCTGGCAGTGAGAGATTCCTTTTGCCTCCAGGAGGGCTCTTTTTGAACCTGGCAGAGTGGCCAAACTAACCAGTCCCAAGATCAGAATTCTATACATCTGAGAGAGAGAGAGAGAGAGAGAGAGAGAGAGAGCTTCCCATAAAATTACTTGGTGCTGTGCCCAACAGAAATACCCCAGGTGGTTAACTTTAACAATCAGGAGCTACTGAGTTGCTCATGGCAAATTCCACCACAGAGTTTACAAAGACTTATGGCTAGAAAAGCCACACTATGCAATTTACTACCCCACAGTTGTATTAACTTTTTCCTTCTAATTTTAAAAGAAATTAAAACATTTTCATGGGTCCCTAAAAGTATCATGGGCCCTGGGCACCATACATAATGTGCTGAAAGAAAAGTCAGCCATAAATAAATTTATACAAAGGCAGTGTATCATATTGCTTCAGGAACTACCAAGCACTTCCAATAACACTAAGTAGAGGCCACCTCCACTGCATTCTGAAACTCTGATCATTATAACTCTGTCTGATAATGAGTCCCCAATGTGTCAGTCATGGCCAAAGTGATATTGATCACATACAGATGTCCTCCTGCTTGGGTGGATGTTACATTTCTCACTTTTACTTAGCAATCACCCTACCTCTAAAACCTTCTTGTCACTCATGTATAACCCAAACAAAATTCACCACCATTGAATCTATTCCAACTCCTAGTGACCCTATAAGACACAGTAGAACTGCCCCATAGGGTTTGCAAGGCTATTAATCTTTATGGAAGCAGATTGCCTTATCTCTCTTCCATAGAACAACTGGTGGATTTGGACACTGCCCTTTTGGTTAGCAGCTGAATGCTTTAGCCACTACACCACCAGAGTCATAAAATACTATAGCCATTCAGAAACAGTGCAGAGAGGTAGAAGTGAGGTGAAGAAAGCCAAGGATGACAAAAGCCACCTGAAAACTGGGCTTTGCACCATCCATGAGTATTTCAGAGTTGATGGATGAGTTACATGACCCTGAAACTGTACCCTAAGTTCTAGTTCAAAGACACCTGCTTCACACACAGTGACTCAGCTGACATAGGCCAAGTGGCAATTGGAATGTGAGGATGGAGTGACAGGGTGGATCCCAGCAGGTGTCCACTGCCCCAAAAGCCCCACTTTAACTGGCATGAGTCAAAAGATGATTGCTGAGAGTGACAAAGATGGTGAAGTGGGGGCAGTGCACACACAGTTATTCAGCCCTGTTATAAACTATATTAAGAGTGTTGTGAGACCTTTGTCTTCATCAGCAGCACTTCAGAGAATGATGAAAGGGGAAATTTTTGCCATTTTTGTCTCAGAGGACAAGAATGAGTCTTGGATTCCAGGCCAGCTCTAATTTTGGAAGTCTGAAATAAATCACTTTTATGGACCTTAGGATGGTCTCTCCTCAGCTACTGCCCTATTGTTTTTTTTAGCTGTCATTGCATCGGCCAGACTCATGGTGACCCTGTGTGTGTCAGAGTAGAACTGTTCCACAGGAATTTCAATGACTAATTTTTCTGAAATAGATTGCCAGGCTTTCTTTTTTTCTCTCCTAAGGCATCTCTGAGTGGACTCAAATGTTTTGGTTAGCAGCCTGACAGACCACCTTAAACCAAAAACCAAACTCTCTGCCATTGAGTCAATTCTGATTCACAGTGACCCTCATTGGGTTTCCAAGGCTTTAAGTCTTTACAGAAGCATACTGCCTCATCTTTCTTCTGCAGAGCAGCTGGTGGGTTCGAAATGCCAACCTTTTGGTTAGCAGCTGAATGCCTTAGCCTCTGTACCATCAGACCTGCTTTTAACCACCTTCCCAAACCAAACCAAACTCACTGCCATCGAGTTGATTCTGACTCATAGCAACTCCTGTTGGGTTTTCAAGGAGGTAAATCTTTACAGAAGTAGATCACCCCACCCACTTCTGTGGAGCAGCTGGTGGGTTTGAACTCCCAACCTTCTAGTTAGCATTCAAATGCGTTAGGCACTACACAAAAACCTTTGTTGTTGTTAGGTGTGTTGTGCCCAGGTTATGAAGGAGTAGTTCGGGGCGAGGAATTTGCCAACACACAACAATGCAAAAAGCAATAGGAAAGTTTATTAGCTAACTTAAGTTAGGGTCCTTGCTTTCACCCCCGCAATGGGTTGAGCAAAATACCCCGTGCTCTTACATTAAAATATTTTTATAGAGGAACATAGGGTGGAGTAGATAATTTGGTTTTTATGATA
>NW_006921595.1:11574330-11585462 GCF_000298275.1 Orycteropus afer afer | reverse complement strand
AAAAACCTTAGGAACCAAATATTTGACATGGTTGGAAAAAGGACTAGAGGGTTTACCACAGCCTTTTTGGGCAATTCTTTGAGCCGTGTGTGTGTGTGTGTGTGTGTGTGTGTGTTTGGTGCTTGTGATTTCTTCAGGGAGGAAGGATCTGATTCTGAAAGGATATGAAGAAATTAAGAAAACTCACCAAACTCACTGCCATTGAGTCCATTTGACTCTTATTGACCCCTCCTTGGGTTTCTTACATGGTATTTCCACAGAAGTAGATTGCCGAATCTTCCTTCCGAGGAGTGGTTGGTGGTTAGCAGTCAAATGCCTTGGGCACTACACTACCAGAGCTCCCTAGAGAAAGAGGCTTAATTTTTAATTAAATCACAAAGTCATACAGATTATTATATCACAGTTCTGATTTCTTTACCAGAAGCAGACCTCTAAAAGGAGAATTCATTTAAATAGATAGTAAATACTCCTTTAAATGATATGCATGGATATATGAGCAGGGGAGAGGGTAGAGAGGCTATCTTGTCAGAAGGAACTTAAAAAAGCAGTTGTGCCAAAATCAATTTACTTCACAGAGTAATCGGTAGAGCTATTGTTGAGTGTATTTGTGTTTGAATAAGAGCTTGTCTCTCTTATCACCCAGCTTCTTTCTCCCAGGAGCCTACTGTGAAGCCACAAACTTTTCCAGGGCGATTATAGCTGGTTGTCATGGAAATCACCAGGAGGCACCCAATTCAGCAATATGACTTTACAGCAGAATTGTATTCAGGAGGATGAAGAAGGAGTTGGGTTTAAATAAGAGACTTGCTAATTAATGGAGCGCCAGGGGGCAGCTTTAAGGGGAAATTGCACAGTAGATAAATCCAGGTTTTCAGAGCTCTCAAAGGAAGCGATCTCAGTCCCAAGTGGGAGTGGAAGGGAATGTTAACCCCTCTGATCAGCCCCATTTTCAGTATGCGCAAACCAATTTGCCTTGACTCTCTGGTTGTTGTTAGGTGCCATGGAGTCTATTCCTACTCATAGCAACCCCATGTGACAGAAGTGAACTGCCCTGTAGGGTTTTCTAGGCTTAATCTTTCTGGGAGCAGATAACCAGGTCTTCTCCTGGAGCTACTGGGTGTGTTCCAGCAAACAATTTTTCTATTAGCAGCAGAGCACTTACCTATCCACTTTGTGGAGGAAGGTGGAAATGGAGCCATTGACTAAACTTTCCAGTGAATTGGATTCAGGATGCAAAAGGACACAAGGAGCTCTGGTAGCATAGTGCCTAAGGCACTTGACTACTAACCAGAAGGCTGGCAGTTCAAACCCACCAGCCACTACTCGGAAGAAGGTTGGGCCACTCCTCAGAAGAAGGTTGGGCAATCTACTTCCATAGTGATACTGCCTTGGAAACCTATGAGTTGGGTCGGACTTGACGGCAAATAACAAAAACAAACCAAACCTGTTGCTGATGAGTCCATTGTGACTCATGGTGAACCCACATACTACAGAGTAATCTTTACAGAAGAAGATCGCCAGGCCTTTCTTCCATGGTGCTCCTGGGTGGGCTCCAACGGCTGATCTTTAGGTTCAGTTGAGTGCAAATGATTTGTACCACCCCCTCCTTGAGTTTCCCAGGTGGTATTCTGAGGAGCAGCTGGTGGGTTTGAACTGCCAGCCTTCTGGTTAGCAGTCAAATGCCTTAGGCACTATGCCACCACAGCTCCTTTGTACCACCGAGGGTTAGTGAATTTCCTGTCCTTCTCTCATCCCTGTCCCATGTCCCTGGCTGCTGGTGTGCACATTCTGGAAGGAGTCATGTTGGGGAAGACTGCCCTCTGCTCTCATTTTTCACTCCTTACAACTTACCCCTTTATAAAATATAAATGCAGAATTGCCTCTCTTTGGCCTCCATTCTCCTTCCCTTGCCTTTGGCCCACTTTCAAACCCAGTTTCCTGGTGAGCTAAGGGAGATGGAAGTTGTGAGAAGCCTCAGAAGAGCACCTGGTACAGCAGATCAGTTTGAATATGATTTGAAAATACCATTGTATGCTTCTCCGCCCACAAATACCAGCAGCTTGAAGGTGGATAGGAAAATCATTTTCTCACTGGTAGTCCATTTTAAAACACTTTAAAGCAAATGAAAGTTTGATTTTGTTGTTTAACATATCCCAGAATTTATTCCCCAAATGCTTTCTGAGTGCCATTTACTGAACTAGGTGCTTTGGGGGCATCTCAGGTAAACTAGATTCTTTCCGTCACTTTTAGCCTCTGTCCCATGCGACAAATAAGCCTATGATTCCTGGTGACATGGAATCTAATAGTATGCCTCCTCCTTTATGTTGAGAGGTAAAGTCACCTGAAGTTGACATTCAATGTCCATAGCTTTGTGCACTTGAGGATGGTAGGGAATTTTAAAAGAAGGACATAATATCAGGAAAAAATAGACATATTACGTTATGAACTCTTGGGTGGTGCAAATGGTTAACATACTCCACCGCTAACTGAAAGGTTGGAGGTTCAAGGGCACCCAGAGACACCTGGTGATTTCCTTCAGAGAAATCAGCCATTGAAAACTCTGTGGAGCACAGTTCTGTTCTAACACACATGTATACATCCTGAGTTGAAATTGACTCCACAGCAACTGATTTTTATTATGTAAGAAGCAGCTCCTTTAAGTTAAAGCAGAGGAGTACAGAGAAGCGAGAAGTGGGAAATATGACCTGAAAAGTAATTGAGCTTAGATTTTGAAGGGTTTTGCTCTCCACTTGCTCTATTCTCTAGACAATAATGAATTCCAATTTTGTTAAACCTGGGGAATCCTGTAATGATACAGAGGCTGATATGTAAAATAGGTATGCCTAGAGCACTCAGGTAGGACCAGGGCGAGTAGACATTATAGACCTCCCACCTACTCCCATCTCTGTGAAGTCCTAAGGCAGTGCTGTTCAGAATTTGAAAATCACAGTTCTATAAATAGGATGCTATTAGAGGTGTTTTGGGCTGGGAAGAGGCTGGATTAAGGCTATGTTTCAAAAAGATTAATCTGGCAACTGAAGACAAATTGGAGAAGGAAGAGATTGGAAGCGGGGGAAAACCAATTATGAAACTCTTGCCACAGTCTCTATGAGAGGTAATGAAAGTCATAACTTAGGCACATCTGGCCATGAATCATGAACTCATGAATTAGGAGCTTGGCAACATGGAAAGGTGACTGTGAGGGAGAAAAGCAGGACTGGGAGGTAGGAGTTGGAGGAATTGCCTCAGGTGGTAAGCGTCCAAATGGGTGCCATGAGCTCAGGTTTGCCTGTGTCAACATCCCTGAAGTGGGAAGACAGGAGCAACAGGCAATGCTGGGGGCTGTGTACTGTGTTTACCTGGTTCTTCTCAGTCAGGTAGTTCCCTGAAGCATCCAAGCCAGAATCTGAGGGTGGGAAATCAAGGAAACAAATACAAGAGTGAATAAAAATGTTGGGGCCAATAGCCTAAGGTCTCCATCTTAGCTCTGCACTTGGGCTGCTGAGCCTAGTGGGAGAAAATCACACAGTTTTGTGTACAGATGTCCTGGAAGCAAATAACTTTTATCTTGATTGAAGCCATAGAGTCTATCTTCATGTTCATGTTCCAATTTTCTTCCACCCACTTAACAAACCCATCACTGCTCTCTTCAAGCCCCTTTTCCACCTCTTGGCTTTTCATTTTCAGTGGTTGGCCATT
This sequence comes from Orycteropus afer afer, assembly GCF_000298275.1. Taxonomy (NCBI): domain Eukaryota; kingdom Metazoa; phylum Chordata; class Mammalia; order Tubulidentata; family Orycteropodidae; genus Orycteropus; species Orycteropus afer. The sequence goes on along the minus strand of NW_006921595.1, from coordinate 11,581,763 downwards.
TTCGCTTTCCTCACCAAAAAAACTCACTGCCATCAAGATGATTCTGGCTCACAGTGACCCCCATTGGCTTTCCAAGGTGATAAAATCATAGAGACACTGTGTACAACAGAACGAAACCCTGCCTGGTCCTGCACTGTCCTCACAATTGTTGCTATACTTGAGCCCATTGTTGCAGACACTATGTCAATCCATCTGGTTGAGGGTCTTCCTCTTTTTCAATGACATTTACTTTATGAAGCATGAGTTCTTCTCCAGGGACTAGTTCCTCCTGATAGCATGACAAAGTCTCATTCTTGCTTCTGTGGAAGGCCGAAGAGGCCCCTTGCTGAAAATTGCAGAACTTTAACAAACTAGTAGCCATGATTAGAACAGACACAATTATAATGACTAACTTGCTGTTTTTCCTTCCTTTTAAGTAAATAGAGTAGCTGACTTCTTCACGGATGCTAATTTCTTTAGACTTTTTTTTTTGTTGTTGTTGCATATATGTAGTACCTAAGGCACTTGACTGCTAACCAGAAGGCTGGTGGTTCAAGCCCACCAGCCACTCCTCAGAAGGAAGATGGGGCAATCTACTTCCTTAGTGATACTGCCTCAGCAACGCAAGGAGGGGTCGCTGTGAGTTGGGTCCAACTCAACAGCACATAACAACAACATACATTCTTTTGAGTATGACCTTATCCCAAGGTCAGTATCAGCAGAGAACTGCAGTTTATGGGGCAAGATGACCCTGAGAAGAGGAATATCAAGTCTGCAGCAACCGAGATGAAGTGGAACAAAGACATTACTGGCAGTCCAAGAGATCTTCAAATCCCCTTCCTATCTCCCTGTATAATCATGCTTACCCCTTTGCTTGGGGAGACAGACATTTTTAGAGAAGTGATTCTCTCTGTCTCCTTGGGTATCAATGCTCAACAAATCTTTTGCTTTTCCACTTCAACCTGTTGTGGTGATTGGCCCTACTAGTGACAGGTGGTAGGAACCGCTTTGTTCCTACATCACTTCTAAGGAGTATTCTGGCTGTATTTTCTCCAAGAAAAATTTGTTTGTTCTTTTAGCAGTCCATGGTACATTCAATATTCTTAGCCAACACCACAATGCAAATGCATCATTTCTTCTTCAATCTTCCCTATTCACTGTCCAGTTCTCACATGCATATGAGGCTATTGAAAATACCATAGCTTGGATCAGGCATACCTTAGTCTTCAAACTGACACCTTTGCTCTTTATCACTTTAAAGAGGTCTTTTGCAGCAGATTTGCCCAATGCAATACATTGTTAGATTTCTTGACTACTTCTTCCATGGGTGTGGATTGTGGATTCAAATAAAATTAAATCCTTCACAACTTCGATCTTTTCTCTATTTATCATGAGTTTACTTTTTGGGCCAATTATGAGAATTTTTGTTTCCTTTATGTTGAGAAGTAATCCATACTGAAGACTGTAGTCCTTGATCTTCATCAGTAAGTGCTTCAAGTTTTCTTCACTTTCAGTAAACCAATCCAATTATCTTTATTGCCACAATCACCCCCTTGCACAGTGCACTAACATCCCATACCTGGACCACATCCACATTTTCTGAACTGATCTCTGACAGCACTCTGCTGCTCTCCCATCCGCTTCCCACACATCCAGACATCTCCATCTCTTCATCTTCAGCTTAATTCACTTCTCAGCAGCATGTGCTATGATTACTTACTTCTTCCTTTTTGATTTCTTTTCTCTTTTGCTTCTAAGACTTATAAATATCCTGATCTTCCTTCAACTGTCTTGGCCACTTATCTATCTGCTTTTTGAGCTCAATCTTTCCCTGGCCATTAAATATTTGAGATCCTCAAAGTCTACCCTAAACTTCCTCCTCCCCTTATTCGGTACTCTCTCCTCCATAATCTCATTAGTGCCCATAACATCAATTATGCTGGTGATTATGCTGATAATTAACATGTTTATGTTCCCAGCCTGGAAATCTCCTTTGAGCTCCAGACCTGTGTATTCAACTGTTTCCTCAACATCTTTTGGATGTTTCATAAGTATCTTAAATTCATCATGTTCAAAACTAAACTAAAACTATATGTTTTTCCCCAGATCGGGTCCTCTTCCAAGGCTCCTCAGCCCAGTGGTGGCACCACCATCCAGCCAGTTACACAAGCCAGAACCAAGGAGTCCTCCTTAACCCACGTCTCTCTCCATTCTCTCCCCTTTGCCCTATACCAAATTCAATGGGAAATGGGGAAAATACTTTCTAGTTTGGGCAAATGACAGAGGTTTTCTGGGCCTCTCTTTCCTCATCTTTGAAATTGGCTTTGTAGTAGAACTTACTTCATAGGACTTCTGTGAGGAATCAGTGAGGTAATATATGGAAAGTATTTAGAATAGTGCCAGTCATATTAAAAAAAATCCACAAAAGTTAGCTATGTTTATTATCCAACTAGTAATCAAATCTGTCCATGTTGGCTCCTAAATTAATTCTGAATCCATGCATTTCTATCCACGTCTACATTTGCCACCATAACCCAAACTTTCATTATCAATTACCTGCACTCCTGCTATGCAGGAGCCTCTTAATGGTCCACCCTATGCCCTTTGTCCCCATCTCTGCAGCATAATATCTTCACATTGTGAGCAGAATGGCCTCTTCAAAATGCAAACCTGATCATGTCATAACTCTTACCTCCTTTTCTCCACTTCTTTATAGTTTTCAGTGACTTCCCACTGGTTTTAGGAAAAATACAAAACTCCTTAATGTGGTTCTCCATATTTCAGGGCCTAGGAGCTCTGGTAGTGTGGTGCCTAAAGCACTTGACTGCCAACCAGAACGCTGGTGGTTCAAACCCACCAGCCATTCCTCAGAAGGAAGATGAGGCAATCTACTTCCAAAGTGATACTGCCTCAGAAACCCAAGGAGGGGTCACTATGAGTTGGGTCCGACTTGACGGCACATAACAACAACATCCCCTCTGCAGTCTTCCTATGAACCACCCTTTCTCTCACTCTTGTGAGGATGATGCAGGACCAGGCAGTGTTTCATTCTAATGTACATGGGGTCACTATGAGTCATAACCAATTTGACTTGATGGCACCTAACAGTAGTTGCTTTTTCTATTCTGCATTCACTCCCACACAGGGCATTTGCACAGGCCATTTCCTCCTCCTAGACAGTTCTTCCCTTTCTCCCCTTCTTCTGATTAAAGCTCAAACTCATCCTTTGAATCTCTGCTCAAGAACTGTGCCTTCCTCAAAGTCTTTAAGGAGCTCTGGTAGCATAGTGCCCAAGGCACTTGACTGCTAACCAGAAGTCTGGCGGTTCAAACCCACCAGCCACTCCTCAGAAGGAAGATGGGACAATCTACTTCTGTAGTGATACTGCCTTGGAAACCCAAGGAGGGATCGCTATGAGTCGAGTCCAACTTAACGGCATATAACAACAACAAAAACAACAAAAGTCTTTAAGGGATTACATTACATCCTCATTATAGACTCTCAGTACTCTGTGTAAACCCCTCTCCACCCCTTCATAGCACCAGACACACTTGCAATGTTATAGTTGTTTGCATGGTTCTTGAATAAGGTCTGTTTTTCAACCAGTAGACTCCCAAACCCATGAGGACAGGGAATATACCTATTTTTGCTTATCCTGTACCCCTCTTTGTAGAATGTTGCCCAGAAGAGAGTAGGCATTCTAACAAAACTTGTTGAATTAATACGGGTAGATTACCCAATAAGCAAGATAAGCATGGCATTACTTGTGCTTACCTATTAATCTGTAGTGAACAATTGGATTCAGCCCTCCTACCATTTGAGGAACCTGGAGAATTCTGGAGAATTCTGGTAACTATTCATGAGTCCTAGTGAGCTGTTAAAGAGAAATAATCCATTTGGGGATGCAAAAGCCAAAAAGAGAATATTGGTAAGAACCAACAGAACCCAGGTCCAGCAAATCAGGCTGAAAGAGGAGGAAGAAGACAATGCAAAGAAAAGTAACAATAAGAATGCCAAGGAAGATTAAAGTGAAGTACATAAAAGACTTTCTGGAGCTAAAAGATAATAACTTTCCAAATAAACAAGTGGGTGGATGGGTTAAATGAGTTTTGGGATTGAAATTAATGTCCAGAAATTTACATGGAAAAAATATTTCTAAGCATGGCACAAAAAATACAAAGAGGTTGACACCCTGTGAGTAAAAATAAAAGACTTGGAAAATTGATCCAGAACACCTAATGTATAGATAACTAAAGGAGAAAAGGAAACAGATTGAGGGGTGTGAGAGCTGGAGCTGTGTGTCAACTTGGCTGGACCCTAGTTCTGTGTGGTTGTTCCCATGATGGGATCAGATGACTGTGTTCTGAATGGCCAATCTGTTCAAGGGGAGTTTCCCTAGGGGTGTGGCCTGCTTCCAGGATATCCAGGGACATCCTGGGAAGAGAGACATTCTTCTGTGGATTGGGATTCTGTTGTGCTGCCTACATCTGTCTGTGAGTGAGTTCGGCCTGGAGATCTTGGATTCATCATTCGTTGGAGTCAACAGCCAGTGTACTGCCTGCTAGCCTTGAGCTTCTTGGCCCCTGCAGGGAAAAGCCTCCAACCTGACGTTTGCTCCAGGGACTTTGGACTTGCCAGCTTCTATACATTTGTGAGCTGTTTTCCTAAGATAAATTTCTCTCTCTTTCTCTAATATTTGCTGGTTTTTGTTTCTCTAGAGAACCCAGTCTAACACAGAGGGGAAGTAACAAATAAATATTGTTTAAGACGGCTCCAATACAATAAGTGGCGCCCCAAAGTCAACTGTTCAAAATGTGCATCTTTGTGAGGTCAAAGCAGAGATCAAGGGGACCCTGTGCAGATTGTCAGTCTGTAATACACTTGATACCCAGCTGTGTGATCCAAAGTCATCCAGGGCCTAAAGGGAGTTTGGTATTACATGGCTCTATAAACCAAACAAAGCTCACTGCTGTGGAGTTGGTCCCAACTCAGCAACCCATCCTTGGGTTTCTGAGGCAGTATCCTTATGGAAGTAGATTGTCCAGTCTTACTTCTGAGGACAGCTCTTTACACCAGCTTAAATAACAGTGGGGGAAAATTATGTGTCCTGTGACTGGCTGGGATGTCCAGGTCAATAGCACCCATTCCAGGAATTGTTCATTTAGCTGGTGCCCATTCTATCAAGCTGATATGGAGATACTGGGCCAGAGAAAACTGTGTCCCTTCCTGACATGATTTCACTTTTCTGTGGTTTCTCTACCTGGCTATATCGTCATTGTCCCCTTCATATCTTTCCTCTACATAAACATTTTATCCCATTCCTGTTTGAGATGCGGCTGGCAACTAATGAATATGATACAGGTTTGCTTTACCATGAGTTTTTGTACTGTAACAAAAAGATTTTCCTTAGTGAAAAAAAAAAAAACGTGCAGATTGAAAGCACTCATGAAGTTCCAGGCAGGATCAAAGAGAAATGACATTTATCTAGGTATTAAAAAAAAAAAAAAAAAAAAAAAAATCACTGCCATTGAGCCATTTCTAATTCATAGTGACCCCCATTGGGTTTCCGAGGCTATAAATCTTTACAGAAGTAGATCGCCCAGTCTTTCTTCTGCAGAGCAGCTGGTGGGTTTGAACCACTCAGCTTCCAGTTAGCAGTCATATCTAGGTATAGCTTTGTGAAATTCATAAACTACAAGATTAGAATAAAAAATGATAAATTTTTAGGCAAAAAGAATAATAACACGAAAAATCAGTCTGGCATTTGCAACATAGGAAGCTAGAAGATGGTGAAATAAAATCAACATGGTATAGAATGATAAGGACTAAAACCCAAGCATCTTATTCCCAGCCAAGGCAGCATTCTCCTTTCAGAGTAAAAGAAAACTATTACAAAATAGGCAAAATTCTGAAAATATACTATCCATATACCCACCTAAAAATTTAGTCAAAAAAAGTCTTTAGCCCAACAGGAAGAACCTTAAGATAGAGATGATGAAAAGGAGGAGAAACAGTGTTAGATACCAAGGCTGTCAACTGGATTAGCTTTGTGTTAAATAAAAAAGTCTGTCTTCCATTTCACACAATATGGCAGACTAGATAGCCTGAAACTTTCTCATAAAACACTTGAGAATATTAGATAAAATATTTAAAAACACTCTTAAATGCCTGTCAGTTTGCCATACTGTGGTGGCTTGCATGTCCGTATAACGCTGGAAGATATGCCACCAGTATTTCATATACAAAGAAGGTCACCAATGATGGACATGTTTCAGAGTATCTTCCAGACTAAAACAGACTGCAGTGAAAGGCCTGATGATCTGCTTCCAGAAATCAGCCAATGAAAATCTTTGGTATCACAATGAACATTGTTTGATATAATGCTGGAAGATGCCAACATCCCAACGAACATGAAGATAGCTGGGGCCAGCAACATTTTGTTCTGTTATACATAAGGTCTCTATGAGTCAGAGTGGTCTCAACAGCAACTAACAACAAGAACAAGAACGAAGCTACAACAAGTAGGGAAATCCTTCAATGGCTGGAATGAAGTGAGTTCACAAATCCGTTTCAGTGAACTCTGAAACCATTGGCTACTCTGGGAGAGGCTGTCACATATGAATAGTCTAGAGCTTCTCATTTATTCACATGCAGGGAGCACAGAAGATCAAGTCTTGTGCTTGTGCAGAATGGGCAGTATGAACAGAGACCATCTAGTGAAGCCCAGACCACAAATATTCTGCAAGCCCAGTGGAAGGGTGAACCAGAAGAATTCCACCGCACAAAGGCAGAGAGGAGAGAGAAAAATCTCAGTGTCAGCCTTGGCTCTGGAGGAAAGAGGAATGAAAAACTCCTTTAACAATTTGTAGCTTGGGGCTGGCCAGCCCAAAACCTTCAGATCCAAATTCACACTTTGGCATGGCTGATAAAACTGCACAGTAAGAACTTCAAGTGGATTTGTATCTCCAGGTGTCTGGCAGGAAAAAACAGAAATCCTTTCAGGAGTAAATGCACTCTCAACAATTCCCCCAAAAAAGTTCTCAAAAATTAAATGAATATAAGGTCACGGTAAAAATACAAGGCTCTGTGAGCCAAGTCAGCAGCAACAATCAATAATGGAACAGACCTCAGAAAATGAAAATATTGGAATTGCTGGAAAATTAACATGAGTGACTCTCACAGACATAATGTGAAGTAAAAAGAGCAAGATACAAAAAGTTTACAGTTTGCTATTCTTTATAAAATTTAAAAAAAAAAACATAAATAAAAAATGTTTAAAGAAATAAAATAAGCACATAAAAAGAAGTTATCAAACAATGAAGAAAACATCAGATGTAGATAGTTTTACAGATTAATTTTACCAAAATATATGGAAACAGATGGTTTCTAATTTGTCCAAACTTCCTGATATTGGAAAAAGAGGGAATCTCCCACCAGACTATTCTTTTTTTTTT
>NW_006921595.1:11541157-11547120 GCF_000298275.1 Orycteropus afer afer | reverse complement strand
GCGGGATCGGGCAGTGTTTTGTTCTGCTGTGCATGGGGTCGCTATGAGTCGGAAACGAATCGACGGCACTTAACAACAACAACAACAAGGACCATAATAACTCAAACAACAAACATTTTCTCTAACCAAGATAGACATTCTGACCTAGTAATTGGATGAAGGCATTGTTTTGGTCACTTTTCCCTCTCCTCTGTCTCTCTCTCTCCCCCATCTCCTCTCATCTCATATTCATCCAATCTGCTTCCATCCCCCACCCTGACCTCAACCCCCTATCTCTCTACATTTTTGTATTTTACTATATTGCTCACAACTTTCTCATGGGTTTCTCTTAAATTCATAAGGAATATTATTGGAAGAAAAAAATACAAAATAAAACTGACAGTTAAAATTGCACATGGTAGAATTTATATGATTAAAAATGGATGAAAAATCATGTTTTTGTCAAAACTCACTCAAATCTGCAAAATTTAAGCTAAGCACAAATAATGGTCTCAAAAAGCAAAAACTATAAGGAGTAAAGTTTGATATGAACACAAACTCGATCAGTGAATAACATCTTTGCTACAAAAGAAATTGATCATGTTAAACATGAATTTGGAAAGATACAAAGAGGGGGAGATGGAAAAGGTGTATCCCTTTAACACAGAAAAACTGATAAAATAATTAAGTTAGTTTCATGCGACCAAGACTCTGGAAAATACTGTATCATTAAGTAAGAGTAATTAATAACACAATAATTATAACATAATAACATAATTAATGTATAATTAAAACATCTTATCCATACTTAAGGAGCTCTGGTGGTATAGTGGTTAAGGAAGTTGGCTGCTAACCAAAAGGTAAGAATCTACTAGCTGCTCTACAGATGAAAGCCAGGCAGTCTGCTTCTGTAAAGATTTATGGCTTTGGAAACCCAGTGGGGGTCGTTATGAGTTGGAATCCACTGGATGGCAGTGAGTTTATTTATTTATTTTTTAATCCAAATTAGGTGAAATGTGTTTTCAATGGAATCTTGCAGTTCATTCCTGTACATAAAAATAATTTGTATATATATTACCCATACAATTTATGGAGCTCTAGTGGCACAATGCCTAAGGCATTTGACTGCTAACCAGAAGGCTGGTGGTTCAAGCCTGCCAGGTGCTCCGAGGAAGGAAGATGGGGCACTCTACTTCCCTAAAGATTTATCACCTTGGAAACCCTTTGGGGGTGGCTATGAGTCAGAATAGACTCAATGGCAGTAGGTAGTCTATAATTTAGAAAATAATAAGTATTTACCACTTATCAGGTATCAGTCACTAACACTGATTAATGTACCACACATTTTTATAACTAACATTTATTAAACACTGCTGTATACTAGGCACTAGGAATATAAGGATTCATGACATAGGCTTCTGCCCTCAAGAGATTTACATATACACTAAAAGTGAAAATATAGACCTGAAAGTGTTTCATTTTGCTTTATCTTATTTGATTCTGTGCATTTTAAAAAATGCTCTTGGGGAAAATGCACTTATATTTATTCATCACTGCTGTAATATCGTCTCTTCAAGGCAGTGTGCTCTCCTGAATTTTCATTTATTTAAACATATGTGCAAGGTTTACAAGTCAGTATCAAAAACCTCTAAAGCATTACACTCAAAATATGAAGTTGGCATTTTACATTCTGTAACAGCCTTTCCTTAATTTAGCCTGTCAGAGTCAGTTTATCCTGTCAGTGCTCCATATAGTCTAACCATTAATTTCCTCAACTGTCAGTGCACATATTACTTTCAGGAAAGATCTGTCAAATGAAACCTGACATCTCCCAGGCTTGGCCATCATTAGGTGGTGATTAACGCTAAAAACTTCCATTTGTCTTAAACACCCCCATTCTAATTCAGTAATTGGAACAAAGAAAGAGGACGCTATGTTAATGGGCAGTGCAGTTTGTTTTCCAGGTGGCTCTTCCAGCTCCTGAGGTTTGGGGTCTGAGGCTCCCCCAAACCATTTCTGACCTAAAGCTTCAGCTACAGCCTACCATTAGACTTCTGCCTCAGCAAGGGTGACCCAGGGCTTTGGTGCACCAAGGCAATTCTTCATGAACCTTAGCACCCAGGATAAATGAATGTATTTGGCCTGGAACTTTGGCCTGGAACAATAAATTTAACCCCTAGAAACCAGTCTTTGAGGTTTTCTTGAGTTATGTTACTTGTCCAGTTTTATATTGGATCCCTACTGCTCCACTACTTTTAGGATAAAATCCATTCATAATCAGCCTCTATCTACTTCTCCGATCTCATCAAGCACCATTTCCCTCTTTACTGGCCTATCCTGACATGCTGCTCTCCTTATCATTCCTCATTTACACCAAGCTTCTTCTTATCTTAGGCCCTTTGCACTGCATGGCTATGCCTTCTGTCTGGAATGCTCTACCTGTGATCCTCACATGGCCATCTCTTCAAGATTATCCAAATTAAAGTATCTACCATTCATTGTTTCACCAACCTCTTTAATTCTTTGCAGAATGCATAGCACACTCCAATATTCTTATTTGCAGACTTCATTTCTTTCTTTCTTTGCTTATTTTTATCTTTTAATGAAAACAAAGTATCTATGAGGGCAGGGACCTTTCTATTTTGTTTACTAATGTATTTCCAATGGTTTTGACTGCACCTAGCACAGGGGAAGTACTTGGCAAATATTTCTTAGATAAATAGATGTCATAGTTACTGTTGTTGTTGTTGTTGTTATGTGCCATCAAGTCGGCCCGACTCATAGCGACCCCTCCTTGGGTTTCCGAGGCAGTATCACTACGGAAGTAGGCTTGCCCGACCTTCCTTCTGAGGAGTGGCTGGTGGGTTTGAACCGCCAGCCGTCTGGTTAGCAGGCAAGTGTCTTAGCCACTATGCTACCGGAGCTCCCGTCATAGTTACTAGATGCCGTCAAATTGATTTTGCCAAATAGAAACCCCAGGTGATATAGTAGAACTGCTCCGTAGGGTTTTCTTGGCCATAATACTTACAGAAGCAGATTGCCAGGTCTCTCTTCTGTGGAGCGTTAGTGACTACTAAATATTTGTTGAAAGACTGAATAAATAAATGAATTGTATATCTTCCATCTGCCTCAAAACCCCACAAAACTTAATGAGCACATTCAACCTTATACAACAATATTCAAGCTTACTGATGATGAAGAGGGAGATGATAGTGATAATAATTTTTAACATTTATTGAATGATTACTACTATATACTAGTCTCTGAGCTAGGAATCCTAGGGTGGCACAAATGTTTAAGTATTTGACTACTAGCCAAAATGTTGGTAGTTTGAACTCACCCTGAAGCACCTTGGAAGATAGGCCTGGTGAGCTGTTTGCAAAAGATCACAGTCTTGCAAACCTCAGGTGCAGCTTTACTTTACACACATGTGGTTGTCATGAGTTGGAACTGACTCAACAGTATCTAACAACAATATCCAATAATCTAAGAAATATTTGTTGCTTACCTAGGAGCTTTACTTTCACTATGATCCTTAGAAACTAGGAAGGGAAGACTTCACCTTACATACTTTGGACATGTTATCAGGAGCGACCAGTCCCTGGAGAAGGACATTATGGTGGGTCAGCAAAAACGAGAAAGACCCTCAAGCAGGTGACACAGTGGCTGCAACAATGGCTTAAACATAACAACAATTGTGAGGATGGCTTAGGACCAGGGAGTGTTTTGTTCTGTACAAAGGGTTGCCACGAATCTGAATCCACTCAATGGCACCTACCAAAAACAACCCTTTGAGGTATCTGCTATTGCTATTAGCTTTTCTGTAAGGAAACTGAGACACAGAGAAGGTCAGTAACTCTCTGAGTGTCTCACATCTAAAATAGTCCTCTTACCCCCTGCCCAGAGTTTGTCATCTGCCAAGTTTTCCAAAGTTATTTTTGTCCAGGCTTTGATTTTTATTTCCACATCAATGGAGCTGGGCTTACACTGTCTTTGTGATATGCCCAGATCAGCTCTAGCACCAAAACATCATGTACAACATCCGTTGCCCATTACCCTTCCGTCTTAGAAAAGCCCATATTGTGCTATTGTGTCCAACCCTCATGTTTTTACTGTAGCACAAATATGCTTAACCAGCTGTTGCTAACACTTTGTAATGCTTGTGACAACTCTACTGAGAACCTCCTCTTAATGGAGCAGAAGTGTGGAATCAAGCACACTTGGATGGAAAGTGATGGGGGCACTAGTGGGGAGCCAGACATTGGTCAATACCCATCTCTTATTTTTCATTTATGTTTAGATCTGAATCTAAGGCAGGTCTGACTCAAGCCCCTATGCCTATGTCACAAAGGCAATAAAAGAGGTAAGATACAGCGTTAAAGGAAAAAAGTTTGGCAAATGAGAGGATAGTTGGAAATCTTGTACAGAAATAAGTAACGAAATCAGCAGAATGACAGTTTCGCCAAAAGGGAAATGTAGACGGAGAACAACAGAGGATACTGAAGAGAATAAAGATTAAGGGGATAAATAGGAAGAATTATAATTTTCCCAGAAAGAGTAAATGACATACCCAACACCAATCAAAATATTATTTTTCACTAAATAAGAGTTGTAACTTTGAACAATGTAAACAGAAAAAAAAAATTGAGTCAATCAGAATTGGAATTCAAACTTCAGATCTACCACTCACAAATTGTGAAACCCTAGGTAAGGTCATTAAGGAGCTTTGGTAGCACCCAGTGCCTAAAACATCTAACTGTTAACCAGAAGGCTGGGGGTTCAAACCCACCACCCACTCTGTGGAAGCAAGACTGGGCAATCTACTTCTGTAAGGATTTATTGCCTCAGAAACCCAATGGGGGTCACTATGAGTCGGAATTGACTTGACAGTGTGGGTCTGGTTTGGTCTTTGGTTAAGGTAAGGTCATTACCTATTCTGAGTTTGGATTATTATTTTCTAATAATAAATCCTACCACCTACCTACTATAAGATTTGAAAGGAAAAAAAACAAAACTCATTGCCATCAGGTAGGAAACAACTCATAGCGACCCCTCCTTGGGTTTCTGAGGCAGTATCACTACAGAAGTAGATTGCCCCATATTCCTTCTGAGGAGTGGCTGGTGAGTTTGAACTGCCAGCCTTCTGGTTAGCAGTCAAGTGCTTAGGCACTACGTTACCAGAGCTCCTCCTAGGTCATTACCTAGGAGGTTTGATATTGAGGATGGTTACCTGCAGAGATAACATTCACAATAACTAACTTACTGCTGTAGAGTTGGATCTGACTCACAGGGACCCCTTCTTGGGTTTCTGAGATGGTATCATTATGGAAGTAGATTGCCCAATCTTTCTTCTGAGGAGTGGCTGGTGGCTTTGAACTGCCAGCCCTCTGCTGAGCAGTCAAATGCCTTTGGCACTATGCCACCAGAGCTCCTTATTCACAATAAAGCTAGTAAAACCAATGAAAAAGTGCTCCCACAAACTCCAAAACACAACCAGGTGAGGATAGACCTCCATCAGTCACAACCCTGAAGGGTATCACGGTCTATGGGAGGGTGGGATGGGGAGTAGAAGCAACAGTGAGGGTAGAGGAAGCAGCAGGAGATAGAGTCAGGGGTGGGTGGTTGTGAGGAAAGCATTAGGAATCTGACAGACTTGAGAAAAAAGCCCAAAATAGACAAAAGTATTCACTGGAAATATTCCTGGGCAGCATAAACAGTTTGTTCTCAGTCACTGACCAAAAAATTGGTGGTTCAAACCCAACCAGAGGCACTGTGAAAGGAAGGCATAGTGGTATGCTTCCACAAAGATTACAGCCAAGAAAATCTATGGGGAGGATTTTCTACTCTGTAGTTCTGCTCTGTACCATATGAGATGGCTATGAGTCAAAACGGACTAGATGGTAATCATTCACTCTCACTCACTCACTGCCATTGAGTCAGATTCAACTCATAGCAACCCTCCATGGGTTTCCAAGGCGGTATCA
>NW_006921595.1:11536435-11538922 GCF_000298275.1 Orycteropus afer afer | reverse complement strand
GTTTGTCTCCCTGTTGGAAACATAAGAGCCATATAATAAAGGTTACTTTTTCTTTTTTGAATGCCTGCTATGTGGCAAATACTGCTAAGGATTGGGCATGTAAAGGGAAAGAGCCCCTGCCCTGAAGAAAGTTAGATTAATGGAGGGAGGTATGAATAACCAAACATCACACAGTGAGACAAGGCTCAGGTAAACAGAGACTGCATAGCTGAATAGAGAAGGAGCACCCAAGACATCAAGAAAACCTTCCCTAAGAAGGTGATGCTCAAACTAAGTCCTACTAGGCAAAGGAGAATTAGGGTGGTGGATCTGAGAGGGCATTCTAGCAAGAAGGTAAAGCATGGGGACAAGTGTCATGAAAGAATATTGCCCTCTGGAAACTGCAAGGACTTAAGTCTGACTGGACTGAAGGCTACCTGCATAAGAATGAGAAAATGGGATGCTAGAGAGGTATCATGGGATTTTATATGCCATTGTGGCAGATTGTAATTTCCAAAGATACATGCAATAGTATCTCCTGTCTCACTTTTTCTTCTACATGTGACCTTGATGCCTTCACCCATCTGGAAGTGAGGTTTATGCCTCTTCTCCTTAAATCTGGTTGGTCTTGTGCCTGTTTTGACAGATAGAATACGGTGAACATGATGTGATTTTCAGAGCTAGGTCAAAGGCAGTGCAGCTTCTGCCTTGTCCACTGGGACACTTGCTTTTGGAGCACTGAGCCACCAGGTAAGAAGTCCAATTATCCTGAGGCCACCATGTTGTAAGGAAGCTCAAGCAAATGGAGAAACCACATGTAGGTTCTCAGGTCAACAGCTCCAGCTGAGACCCTAGGTGACAACCAACATCAACTCAGACCTGTGAGTGAAGACACTTCCAGATGATTCTAGCCACCAGCTATCAAGACACTCCTAGATCTTGAGTTTCCCTAGCTGAGACTCCAGAAACTGTGGAACACAGACAAGGTATTCCCATCGTGCATAATCCTTGAGCATAATACAGTGGTTGAAATTTTGGGGTGGTTTGTTACACAGAAACAGTGACCAGAACAGCTGTCCTATAGGTTTTTTATTTTATTCTCAGGCAAAGGAGGCCCATTGAAAGATTTTAAGGGGGAGTGTAATATCATCAGATCTTGTGTTCAGTCTGAATAGCAGGACCAGGGGTACCTTGTGTGAAATGAGAAGACCATTTAATTAATGGTTTCTGTATCTCAGGCCTATCGATGGTTCTCCTTAGCAGAATCTGGGTTGTCATCTTTTTCTGCTGTTTTCGATTGGTTTTGTCAGTCAAATTCCTTCAAGCTCCTTGGTTCTCATTTCTGGCTGCACATTAGGGTCATTGGTGGAATTGTGGGTAAGGCATTTGGTTGCTAACCAGAAACCAGCAATTTAAACCCGCCAGCTTCTCTGCAGGAGGAAGATGAGATAATCTACTTCTGTAAAGATTTATAGCCTTGGAAACCCAACAAGAGTTGCTATGAGTCAGAATTGACTTGATGGCAGTGGGTAGTTTTGGGCAAACATTCAAACTGTTCCACTTCTTGAGCCCATGTTAATTAAATCAGAATCTCTGGGAGTGGAGCTTTCATACTGGTATATTTTAAAGGCTGCTCACTGACCACACAACTTGAGCTGGAGGAAGAGCTTATGCCATGAATCTGAAACTCTGTTAAAAACTACAAAATACAACATACTTTCTCACCTTGATAGAAAAAAAAAGTTTCTGAATACTAGGCACTGGTTACTGTAATGGAACCAAAGGTAAAGTTATAGATCTAAGGCCACACTCTGAAAAAGATGTGATATGGGAGCTCTGGTAGCATAGTGCCTAAGGCTCTTGACAGCTAACCAGAAGACTGGAGGTTCAAACCCACCAGCCACTCCTCAGAAGGAAGGTTGGGCAATCTACTCCCATAGTGATACTGCCTCAGAAACCCAAGGAGGGTTCACTATGAGTCAGGGCCGACTTCATGGCACATAACAACAGCAACATGGAAAAGGGAACATTGAGGATCTTTCATTGGAAGGACTATTTATTTTAAATATAAAGCTCCTTTCTCCAAAATAGAGCTTCTGAGCACAGTTTGATGAAGCATCCCTTTTAACAAACCATTTTATTTTACGCTGACACTGGACCAAACCAGAATGTTGTTAGATGGTCACAGCTCAAGTCTGGGAAAGTGGATAAAAGAATGAGAAAACCTCCCCTTTGTGTGCATGTATGGGGGGTGGAGGACACAAGTACAGAGTCCTAAGACTGGAAAGCAGTGGGTGGTGCAGGATAGCACAGAAAGGGATTACACAAAGGAGTAGTCCTCTCCAGCTCTGCCCTGAATGCTTGAGGACCTTGAGGCCACCTAACCTCTGGATGGAGATCCTGGGTGATGCAAATCATTAAGCATTCAGCTACTAACTGAAAGTTTGGTGGTTTGAACCCACCTAGAGGACACTTGCCTGCTAACCAGACGGCTGGCGGTTCAAACCC
>NW_006921595.1:11531527-11536335 GCF_000298275.1 Orycteropus afer afer | reverse complement strand
CTACCAGAGCTCTCACCAGAGCTCCTACTAGATGGTAATGGGATTGGTTTATTACTATTATTATTTACTGGAAAGTATAGCATGTCAGTTGGAGAACAGCAGCTGTAACTGCAAAACCGAGTTTGCCAACTCCAAGAATGGTTGAGTACAAGGAGCTGGATCCCCTCTTTTTCTCCTTAGTTGGCCACTAGCCTATCCAGGCTGAAGATGGCCCAGATGCCATGAATGCTGTAAGGGCAAACAGAGCACCTATGCTGCCCATGAGCAAGATTTATGAGCTCATGCAACATCAGCTACATGGCCATACGTTCTGACAGTTTTGAGCTTGTTATTTCAAGAAGGATAAAGTATGACTTTAAAAATTTTACCTTATCTGAGAGTACCTGCTTGCAACTGTCTGTTGACAAACCAGGAAGAAACTAGGCCATATGCTTTCTATGACTTAATTATATAATTAAATCAGTCCGTGATGTAATCTGATGTGATGTAATTAATGAGTTGAGGTCATACTAGTACAGGGTGGATCCTAAACCTAATCACTTCTGAGTTGTAAAAAGATCAGATTAGACACAGAGGTAATCACACAGGGAGGAAGACAGATGCCATGTGAGCATTGTCTACAAGCCAAGGAATCAAAGAATACTTAGGGATATACACCAGGGATATTGTTTCAGCAAGGCCGAGACCCTGATTTGGACTTTTAGCCTCCAAAACTGTGAGGAAATAAATTCTATACATTACAGTCATCTACTTGTGGTACTTCTATCACAGCAGCTCTAGGAAACAGATATACACTGAAAGGTGTCATTTTGGCAAACACTGAAAGAGGTAAAAGAGTGATCCCTGGGAAATAAACATTGCAGACATGAGAAATGCAAGGTGGTCAGTGTGACTGAAGCAGAGTGATTGAGGGTCTGAGAGGTCACAGGGTCATGGAGTGCCTTGCAAGACCTTGTAACAATTTGGCTCTTACTCTCAGTGGACTTGGTGCCTTTGAAAGATTTTGAGCAGAGGAATGACCTATGTTATAAATGGGTTATTTTTGCTACTGTATTAGGGAGAGTTACTGAGTAGACTGTAGATGAACTATCAAAAGCTGTTGGTAGATAAGAGGATAGCTGAGAATTAATCATTGGAGTTAGTGATGTGGATGATTTAGCAATCAGGGTGGAGTGGGATGATGAAGACCTGACTGGAGTGCATTGAAGAATGATCAGGAGGCAAGGAACTGGAAACATTCTTTCCTATGAAAGGAAACAAAGAACTGGGTATTAGTTAGAGGGCAAAGTGAGTTCAGAGAGAGACAGAGAAAGGGGTGGGGTGGGGGAGAGAGAGGAAGTATATTTAACATGGGAGAAATATCCTTATGTTTATATACCAATGGGAATAATCCTGAAATGAAGGAAAAACCCATTGTGGTAGTTAAGTTGTCAGCTTGGCAGGGCCTGGTTTTGAGTGGCTGGGAAGCTGGATGTAGCATTCCCCATGATGAGACTGGCAGTGAATTCCATTGTGAAATCTACCATGAGCAGCTGCATAGCCGCCTTAGGGATGTGACCTGCTTCCAATATATAAGAAGAAGCATTGAGAAAGATCTTGGCAGCTTTTGACATGCTTGAGTCCTGCATGTGGCCGAGTCGTCATTCAGCAGCCTGACGTGTTGTCTGCTGATCTTGAAACTGTTAATGGATTTGAGTTAGTGGCCTGCTGTGTGGTTTGGTAGTATTGGGACTGTGCCTTTTTACTTGTGGACCTTGGGTTTGTCAGCCTCAGCAATGAGCAGCTGCCTGAGTGAAGAGACACCTCCAGCTTCAGTGGGCCGGAAGCAAGAGGCAGAGCTAAAACCCAAGGTTGAGGGGTTTTCACTCAGCCCCTAGAGCCTGGCACTTTGAACTTGGATTTCTAGCCTTGAAAACTGTAACAGAACAAACTCCTGTTTGTTAAAGCCATTCCAATTGCAGTATGTTTTGTTAGAACAGCACAAAGTGAGCAAAACACTCATGACACAGGTAAAAGAAGGGAGAATTGCTGGAGTGGTGTTCTTGCGTAGATAAGAGGGTTTGGGATACAGGACACAAGTGGAGGTATAGGGTTTTCATCCACAGGTGCGGGAGGGAAGAGAGAGTACATGGTGATAGATGTCAGCAGGCAGCTAGATTTCATGCTGGGAACTTCTGCAAGTTCTCCTAGGAGTACTCCCACTTTCTCAATGAAACAGGAAGCAATGTCATCAGCTAAGAGAGAGGAGTGGAAAGGATGTGCTGGAGGTTTGAGGAGAGAGGGAGAGATAGCCATCATTCAATTGTCACTGAAGAGAGATGGAGAGTGTCTGCCTGAGGAGAATGTGGGAAGATTGCCAGATAGCTGATCTTGATCAAGTTTACTTTAGGAATGAAGGTAAACAGATCCACCTGATGTTGTCAGGAGGATCCTCACCCAGATTGTACTGTTTCTGCCAGCTCTAGACGATACCTTCTGGTTGGACTCTAAGAGGCAGGTACCGAACTCAGAACACTACCCACTTCCAGTAGAGCTGTGTTTCCTCTCTGTATCTGTCTCCACCTGGAAATTAATGAGGGAGTAGAGATGGGGACTGTTTCTCTTTCATAAATTGTGTCCTTGAATTCCAGACTTCATGGTACTGTTTTTTCCACCCCATCTTTCTTCCCATTTACCTCCCCTCACTTCCCCCCCACTTCCATTTTCCAGCCCCCAGCTTACTTACAATCTGGCTAATGGTTCCAGTCTGTGAATGTTGCCATTTCTCTGACCAAATAGGCATGGAACTCAGACAAGAGCAGAAGGGCCCTTTGTCACCTCAGTGTGTCCATCTTGGGGAAGAGTTAATGGTGCCCTTATGGGACATGTCCCAATTCACCTTTCTTACTGTGAACACAGGAGGACCCTTCCCCAAAGGGAAGTGAAGGCCTGGACCACTGTACCTCAGCCATATCATGAAAGCCTTCCTGATTTTG
The DNA here is from genome assembly GCF_000298275.1 of Orycteropus afer afer. Taxonomy (NCBI): domain Eukaryota; kingdom Metazoa; phylum Chordata; class Mammalia; order Tubulidentata; family Orycteropodidae; genus Orycteropus; species Orycteropus afer. The sequence goes on along the minus strand of NW_006921595.1, from coordinate 11,533,360 downwards.
TGCAGTCCTCAACCTAAGGATGGTTTTTATAGTTTTAAATCAAAACTATTATAAGCCAGCTGTAAAAAAAAAAAAAAAAAAAACAGCAGCAGCAGAAGAATTACATTTCGTAACCCATGAAAATAGTATAAAGTTTATATTTGTGTCCATAAATAAAGTTTTATTGGAGCACAGCCATGCCCATTTATTGAGATATTATCTATGGCTGCTTTCATTGACAGAGCTGAGTAGTTTCAAAAGGGACCATCTGACCTACACAGCCTAAAATATTTGCTATCTGGCCCTTCACAAAAAAGGATTGGAAATCCCTGTCCTATGATATGTTGCTTCATTTGAGCCCAGAAATACTGAGAGAAGCCAAAGTCTCTGGGTCCATTGGGGTCAGATCTGGATGCCAGCCACTTCAGCTTCTGTTTCACCAGAGTGAAGTCTACATTTGAGCCCAGTGGCATGGACTCTTCACTGAGCAAGTAGGGGTTGGTATGGCATCAGTTGGTGGGGCCAAACAAATCTGGAATGATTCATACTTAGAGTTCAATAAAACATCTAGAAACTTACTGAAAGTTAGCTCTGCAAAAGACTTTCAAGATACAGTTCATTATAGATAAGAAAACTGAGGCCCTCAGAGATGAAATTATTTCCCAAGGCTACACAGTTGGTTAGTAGCTGAGACTAGACTAGAAATTACTTAGTTTTCACTCCCCACTTCAATGTTCTGTTCATAGTCTCCTAATGCACAAACTTGCTGATGTTTTTGGAATTAGAGTCCATTCCTTCAAACTAAACAGTTACTACCTATGTCTGTTCCTTCACAGTTTAAAGTCTTAATATGGGCTTGTCTCAAGCATGTGTGACCATAGGTTGGGAATTTCCTATATATGGTATTAGGATGCTGTTCCATCAATAAAATCAGGAAATCTCTAGAAGCAATGTCTTCCGATTGCCTGGAGCTTCTGGGTAGGCATAAGGGCATAGTGTAGCTTTTGCCATTCAGAATTTGTTCTCTGCCTTCAGATTCCAGGCACCTTTCCAGTGACAACCTCTCCAACATGCCTATGTATCTAATTAAAAATATAGATTTTCTGTTGTGAGTTAATGCCAAAACATAGCTTCAAAATTTGCTTGGTCAAGTATATTTAATAATACTTAAATGCTCTCGTGTGTTAAATATTCATCCATTTTCTCCATAACTGCTTACAATAAATATTGATGATTGTCTAACTTTGAAAATGGTTACGTACATGGGAGAATATTCATGTGATCCCATTGATTTTCCTGACAGGGCCAAATGGAGCAGGTAAGCCAATTTAACACAACCAATTTCCAATTTTGCACAGGCTGAATAGGAGAAGTGCCATGAAAATGAATAATCCATCATTACTAGCATTATTAATAATAATATTTAGCACACATACAGCTCTTTCTAACTTCTAAGCACTTCACCAACATTAACAAATTTATTCACTAACTCTCAAAGGAGGCATTTTTGTAATGGAAATGATAAGCCAAGAGAGATGTAAATGGCTGCCTAGGGCTAAGAAATAAGACTGTGCTGTGGTGCAAAGCCTCTGTGAGTCCCAGTTCCCACTGAATTTCCTAACTTCTGAAATATTAAAGAAATATTGCAAGGCTTATCTAGAAAGCAAGTATAATTTTTCAATCTTCATTTGTATGAGATGTGTGTTCCTCATAGTTTCGTTGTTGTTGTTGTTGTCAGGTGCCGTCGAGTCATTTCCGACTCATAGTGACCCCATGCACAGCAGAATGAAACACTGCCCAATCCCGCGCCAGCTCCATGATCCCTGCTATACATGAGCCCATCATCGTAGCCAC
>NW_006921595.1:11499249-11525762 GCF_000298275.1 Orycteropus afer afer | reverse complement strand
ACTTCCGTAGTGATACTGCCTCGGAAACCCAAGGAGGGGTCGCTATGAGTCGGGGCCGACTCGACGGCACATAACAACAACAACAACAACAGAGGTGCCTCAGAAGACAAGCCTGGCAATCTGCTTTCAAAAGGTCACACCCTTGAAAGCCCTAGGGAGCAGTTCTACACTGCACTCGTGGGGTCACCATGAATCAGAATTATCTCAATAGCAACTAACAATAACAAACCTTCTGGACTCCAATTTTGTCCTCCACATAAGAAAGTACCATGATTCTTGAAATCTCTTCCCCAGCTTGATCTGAGAATTCGAGGGTATTAGAAATGTCTGTTTTTTGCTTTGCCCAAACTTGCTTTACAGCAAGTCTTGGTGCAAAGCAGCTTTTTTCTCTGGTCACAGCATTCTTTCTTTTATAAATCAAGGATCAAATGGCAACCCCCCTTCCAGTGCTTCGAAGCATAATCATTGACCCCAATGACACAAACATACACATGCTTAGAAATTATGGCGACACTTCAGATCAATACATAAATGCACCTTTGCCTATTCTGATGGGCTGGTCCAGGCGCACATTACCTCAGCTTTAGAGCTGTACAGAATTGCAAGGAAATTGTCCGTGGTATCACAGCTGATTGGGATAGAAATTGGCCATGTGAACACCAAGAAGTCCTCAAGCATGACCCAGCAGTCACAGTAGTGGTGCATTAAAGAAATTGACATTAACCCTTCCACACAAACACCCCACACTCCATATTATGCATCCCCATCATCACAGCAGTCCATTATGCCTCAAGTTTGCTAATGTTCCCATAATTTGTATCATAATGGTGCACTGATATGATACAAGAGTGACCTATGATCTCATCTCAGCCTCCCCATTTCCACCTCTAGCACAGCATGTTTAATTTCACAGCTTTTAGTTTCATGACATTCAAATACCAACAATTGATTTGGGGGAGGGGAGAGGCCCAAGTTTATTGGCAGTATCAGTCACTGTAAAATTCCTGAAGGAAAACTCAACACTTTGTAAAAGGTCACCAGATAAATAATTGCCTTATGAATTGTGATGATGCCTGTTGTCATTAAGCCCCAGCAGAGATCTAATACTCTTTAATATTTCTGCTAAATGCTGAGAGACAGTGATGTGATAACAATTACACAGACAATTAAAGTGAAGCAATTGGTGACAGAGGCAGAAGGCATTTTATTTTCTTCCTTTTTTATGCATAAGATGAAATGATATATACTTCTCAACTTTCATCCTACCTTTCTGTAATGATATTCATTTTTCCTGGTGAACACAATTGGTTTTTGTCTTAGTTCCAGGGCTTTGCACCAGTTCATTCTGATTCAACCTGCTTCTGAGAATTTATGTTTCCACCCAGGATATATTGAATCAGAATCTACATTTTAACAAGATCTTCAGATGATCCTTATAGATCCCTAGGTGAGTCTTATGTACACATTTTGTTAAAATGTAGATTCTGATTCAGTATATCTATGGTAGAAATGCAAATTCTTAGCAAAGGGTCAACCTGAACAGTTTGAAGCCCTAATTAGTTCCTTGAACCTAACGTAGGACTGACATTGCATTTTTAGCAAATATTTCTCTTTCTAGCTCTGCCATCTCCTCACTCACACCATCAGAAGAGGAAAACAGTCAGATCTGACTCATAGTGACCCCTCCTTGGGTTTCCAAGAAAGTATCACTATGGAAGTAGATTGCCCAACCTTCCTTCTGAGGAGTGGCTGGTAGGTTTGAACCACCAGCCTTCTGGTTAGCAGTCAAATGCCTTAGGCACTATGGCACCAGAGCTCCCACCAAACATATATGGTGGAATATTTCTAAATTATCCTTCTGATAAGTGACCTTCTTTTGGAGAGTAAGAAGTAGATCCCCTTGCTTTTCCACTGAGGAAATCCTTATCAATCAAACAGGCTGTGGACTTGGTTAGACCAGTCAAGATGCAGGAAAGAGACCTTGTATAAGCAAAGCACTACTAAAGAAGAAGAACAAAGTGAAGGCCTCATATTCTTAGTCTCCAAGCCTACAATAAAGCCACAGTAGTCAAAAGAGCCTGTTATTGGAACAATACAGACACATAGACCAATGGAACAGAATTGAGGATCCAGAAATAAATCCATCAACCTATAGACAGCTGATCTTGGACAAAGGGTCAAAATCCATTACGAAGAGATAGTCTCTTTAACAAGTGGTGCTGGCAAAACTGGATATCTATTTGCAAAAAAACCAAAACAAGATGCATACCACACACCATATACAAAAACTAACTCAAGATGGATCAAAGACCTAAATGTAAAACCTAAAACTAGAAAGATCATCAATGGAAAAGTAGGAGCAAACTTAAGGGCCCTAATTTATGACATAAATAGTCTAACATAACTAAAAATTCACAAACAGCAGAAAATAAACTAGACAACTGGGTCCTCCTGAAAATTAAACACTTATCCACATCAAAAGACTTCTCCTAAAGAGTAAAACCTACAAACTGTGAAAACATTTTTGGCAACAACCTACTAGACAGGACTAATCTCTAAAATTTACAGAAAACTCCAACACCTCAACAACAAAAAGACAAACAACCCAATTAAAAAATGGGCAGAGGACATGAATATACATTTCACTAAAGAGGATATTCAGGCAGCCAACCAAATGAAGAAATGATCATGATCACTAGCCATTAGAGAGATGCAAATCAAAAAACAACAATGAGATATCATTCCATCCCAGCAATAATAGCAAAATTCAAAAAACCAGAAAACAACAAATCCTGGCAAAGGTATGTTAAGTTTGGAGCTGTCATGCACCGCTGATGGGTCTGTAAAATGGTACAACCACTGTGAAAAATGGTATGGCACTTTCTTAAAAAGTTGTAAATAGAAATATCATATTTTCTAGCAATCCTACTACTAGGTATATATACTAGAGAAATAATAGCTGTGGTACAAAAAGATATATACACTCCTATGTTATCACAGCATTATTCACAGTAGCAAAAAGATGGTAACCACCCCAGTGCTCATCAAGGTATGAATGGCAAAACAAACTTTGGTACGTACACACAATGGAGTATTATGCAATGTTAAAGAATAAAGATGAATGCATGAAACAGTTCATAATCTGGATGAATCTGTAAGACATTATCCTGAGTGAAATAAGTCAACCACAAAAGGACAAAATATTGCATGAGAACACTATCATAAAAAGTCAAGAAAAGGTTTATGCACAGAAAGAAACATTCTTTGATGGTTACCAGGCATAGAGGGGAAAGGAGAGAAATCAGACATGTATTAACTTGGGTAAAAGGAAAGGCAAGGTACAATAAGGGGAGGTCAGCATAACATGACCAAGGCAAAGGAAGACACTAGGAGGAACACAAGAGTGAAAGGCAACAAAGGTAAATACTATAACATATACAATCCTGCAATAACAAATAAAAATGTAGAAGTGGATACACAGGTAGACATGCAAGCTGAACAGGTGTGGGAAGACAAACAGGACTACACCCATGAGTATATATAGGTATGCTGGAGGATATTTCTACATATGTATTTGTATGTGCTACAAATATATCCATGTATATAGTAGAGTATGCAGGGGAGAATATTATCAAACCTTTTTAGCCATAACCAGACACCTTGAGGGAATGAGTCACGGGGTTGGGACTTAGGACAATAGTCTCCAGGGGCATCTAGGTCAATTGGCATAACATAGTACACAAAGACCATGTTCTACATTCTACTTTGGTGAGTAGCAACTGAGCAAGCCATCTAAGATGCAACTGTCCAGAGCAAAGAGTGAAGAAAATCATCTACTCAAGGAAATAATCAGTCCAAAAGACTAACGGACCATGCAGACCACAGCCTCCACTAGGCTGACACCAGAAGAACTAGATGGTGCCTGGCTACCACTATGGACTACTCTGATTGGAATCACAATGGAAGGTCATGGACAGAGTAGGAAAAAAATGTAGAACAAACCCAAAATCATAAAAAGACCAGACTTACTGACAAAGACTGGTGGAACTCCTAAGACTATGGTCCTTAGACACTCTTCAAACCTGGAACTGAACCCAGTCCCAGGGGCCACCTTTCAGCCAAACAATAGTTGGGTCTATAAAGTGAAAAATAACACCCATGAGGAATGTGCTCCTCAGAATAATCAATCATATGAGAACCAAAGGACAGCATTTGCTCAAAAATAAAATTCAGAAGACAGAAAGGGGCAGGAAAAAAGGATGAATGGAACTCAAGGAGGAAGGGGGAAGACTGCTATTACCTTGAGGGGACTGCAACTAATGTCATGAAACAAAATATGTTTAAATTGTTGAATAGAAGCTAATATGCTATGTAAACTTTCACCCAAACTACAATAAAATGTCCAAAAAGAAATAGTAAATGGCCAAGAGAAATCTTATTGAAGTGATGAAAATGTTCTAAAACCAGTTTATGGTGATGGTCTTCCCCCTTCAGGCAGCCAATTTTTGAATTCTACATTTGAAATAGATGAATTACATACGTGAAATACATCAAAAATGTAAAAATTTTTCTAATGTGCAATTGGATTATCTGAGGATCTTGTTAAAATGCATGTTTTGAGTCAGTAGGATTGGGATAAAGCCTAAGATTTGCATTTCTAATAAACTCCTAAATGACACTGACACTGTTGGTGTGAGATTCACATTTTTTTAACTTGTGATTTTGGTGAAAGTTTATAGAGCAAATTGGTTTTCCATTCAACAATCCACACACATTCTATTTTGTGACACTTATGGTAATCCCATAATGTAACAGCATTCTTGCCATTTTCTCCCTATTCCCATCCTTTCTCTTCATTCTTCCTTCCCATTCCATCCCACCTTCCTAGCTCTGTCCCTGGGCCAATGCTGTTCTCTTGATCTCATATGCTTGATTGTTGTAATGAGTACATGCCCTCCTGATATTACTGTTCACTTTATAAGTCTGTCTATTGTTTGGCTGCCAAATTGGTCACTGGGGTTAAGTTCAGTTCCTAGCTTTTGTATTTCTCCTTTCAATTCTGTGAAAGTTTGATTTACGTACTTTGGGGCTCTTTCATTAGCTGTGTAGATATTTATTATGGTTATGCCCTCTTGTTCGATTGACCCTTTACTCATTAATGTCCTTCCTTGTCTCTTTTACAAGTTTTGCCTTAAAGTCTATTTTATGAGAAATTAATATTGCCACTCTTTTTTTTTTTTTTTTTTTCGGTTGCCATATGCTTGATATATGTTTTCCCATCCTTTGATTTTCAGCTTATTTTTGTTTTTGTGTCTAAGGCATGTCTCTTGTAAACAGCAGATTGGGTCATGTTTTCTTATCTATTCTGCTACTCTCTGTCTCTTGATTGATGCATTTAATTCATTTACATTCAATGTAATTATTGATAGGTATGAATTTACTGCTGCCATTTTGCTGTGATTTTTGTGTGGTGCTGATGGCTTATTTGTTCTATGTATTTTTCTGTGCTGAATTTATCTTGTTTAATGATTTTTTTTTTAAATTATTTCCTCTGTTGCTATTGTTTTCTGAGATTTTATAATTCTTTTCTATTTTGGTGTGAAGGTTTATTAATATTTTTTGAGATTACACTGTAATTTATTTTTATCTTCCTAAGTTTAAAGTTGTCCATTCTATTTTGATATTGTCTTGACCTCCTCTCTATTGGGAAGTTCTGTAACTACACTGTGTATTCCCTCTTTTTGCTTTGTAGTTATCCTCATTTACAAATTGGTATTTCTGGTTCCCTATTTTCTGTCTTGTATGCTTATTTTATTTTTGATGCTAGTATTTCTAGGTTAGTTTCCAGGTAACATTGTCGTATATCTTAATCTCTGGTTGTTGTCTGCTGTTGGTGGTTCTCTGTCTGGAGGACATCCTTTAGCATTTCCTGCAATGTTGGTCAGGTTTTTGCAAATTCTCTTAATTTCTGTTTATCTAAGAATGTCTTAATTTCACCATTGTATTTGAGAGACAATTTTGCAAGATATATAATTCTTGGTTGGCAGGTTTTTTCCCTTCAGTGTTTACATGTGTAAACATTGTCTTCTTGCCTGAATGGGTTCTGCTGAGAAGTGAATTAGCCTTATTGATTCTCCTTTGTAGGTGACTTTTCCTTTTTCTTGAGCTGCTTTCAAAATTCTCCCTTTGTCTTTGACTTTAGAAAGCTTGATTTTGTATGTCTTGGTGATTTTCTTTTGAGGTCTATTCTAGAGTTTGCTGAGCTTCTTGAATGTGTATCTTCTTATTTTTCAGGATATTAAGGAACTTTTCTTCCAACAAATCTTTGACAATTTTCTCAATGATTGTTTTGTCTTTTCCTATTTGGAACTCCAATCACTCATAAATTCCTCCTCTTCACAGTGGCTCAAATGAATCTTAAGCTTTATTTTGTTTAATTCTTTTTTGTGATTATTCCTCCAACAGATTGATGTTGAGAGATGATTTATCTTCCATCTCACTAATTCTTTGTTCCATTGATTCAATTCTACTCCCTCACCTTTCTAATGCATTATCCATTTCTGAAATTTTAGAATAAATCTTTTGGATTTCTATATGCTGCTTTTGCATGGTTTCTAATTTTCCATTTATTTTGTCCAGTTGTTCTTGTATTTTTTTTTTAAAATCCTCCCAGAGTTTTATCTGTATTTTCCTTGATTTTGTCTATGGTTTCCTCAAACTGTCTCTCAAATTGAATTCCTCATCAGGTAACTTCACTAGTATACCTTCTTCCAGATGAATTTCTGGCCCTGTACTTTGCTCCCTTCTTTGAGGCTTCATGTCAAGTTCTTTGGTGTGATTTGAAGTTGTCTCTTGTCTCTGAGACATTGTAGTGTTATTGTATTAATCTGTTGATTATATATTGGTTTTCTTCACCTTGACTTTTTGTTTTGTTCTGCTTTAATATATCCAGGCAACAGGGTGGTTGTGTTACTATGGTTGCAAGTTTTGCAGCACTAGAGCACCTCCCACCTACCTCTGAGTAGTAGGCGGGAGTGTGGGTGCAAGTCATTGATCACTGATCACACAGAGCAGCTGAAGGTAGGCTGAGTGAGTGTTGGTTATTGTCTGTCATTTGTCAAGTAGTGTTGGAGTGGGTGGTGACAATTGCCCAGTGGGTAGGGCAGCAGGTATGGTTGGGGATCGTTGGATAGAGCCACTGACTCCCAACGCTGGGGAAAGAGAGAAAGAGAAAAAAAAAGGGGGGGGGGAGGGATATAGGAGGGCAGAGGAAAAATTAAAAGAAAGGAAAGATTTTTAAAAAAAGGATAAAAGGGGGAAGAGGGGAGACATAAGAAGCAAGAAAAGAGGCAAAAGGAAAAGTAGAAAGAGAAGAGGAAGAAAAACAAACAACATAAGAAATAAGTAGCAGATGACAGCCACCAAGCATGGCTGTGGTGGAAATGTAGCACTTGCTCCACAGGAGGATGAACTACCAAAAATGGACAGTCTGGGGAGTCACTGCTGAACATGGAGGTGGGACAAGGTATTCATGCAGCCATTAAAAAATAAATAAATGAAGAAGGGAAAGAAAGAAATGATAGCGTGAGGAAGTGGGAGAAAAAGAAAAAAGGGGAAAATGCAAGGGCAGGGGAAGAGGGAAGGACTAAGAAGAATAGAAGACAGAAAAAGGAAAAGGAGAGAGAGATAGAAAGAACTGCTGCAAGTGTTAGTTGCCAGCACAGCTGCAGAAGGAACATGGTGCTCATTCCAGGAGAGCTCATGTAGTGGTCCACAGAGGGAGGGTGGGGCAAGCATCCCACGGACCACGGAGGTGGAGGCAGGAAAAAAATAAAAGAAGATGAAAAAAAGGATAGGGTGAAGAAGGAAAAACAAAAGAAAATGAGAACAAGGGGGAGAAGAGGGAAGGACTAAGGAGAAGAAAAAAAAAAGAACAAAAAAGGAAGGAAGAAAAAAAAAAAAGCAGCAAAGCATGGTCAAAAGTGCAAGCCACTAAACACACCTACATCTGAGTGCAACTTCTGAGCAGGGAGGGGCAGAGACCCGAGCTGCAGAGGTAAGTAGAGGTAAGTACCTGCATGGACAGCCGGGGAGGTTCTTCTATTATTTAGGGAAGACAGAAACCAAAATCAAACCAAATCACGGCCAGTGGAGTAGATTCCAACTCATAGCCACCCCTCCTTGAGTTTCCAAGGTGGTATCTCTAGGAAAGTAGATTGCCCAGTCTTCCTTCCAAGGTGTGGCTAGTGGGTTTGAACCGCCAGCCTTCAGAGAAGACAGAAGGAGGGAAGAACTAAATAGAAAGATTTTTAAAAAGAGAGAGAGAGCAGTGAGCAGAGTTTGACCAGTTGCAGGGTGGGTGTGGGTGGGGAAAGCCCTGTTTCTGGTCACTGGGAGGTTGTGCAAGGAGGGGAGGGAGGACACACATCTCTAGTCACCTGATCACCCATGTGAATGCCAGTGCAGTCCGGGATAAGTGGAGCCGATTATCTGGTTCCAGCTCTGGTCAGAACACTGCTTACAATACTTCAAAATGGCTGTACTGTGCCAATTAGAAGTTTACCACTCCTTGTTCACTGTTCTTGATCAGTCTGTTCCTCTCATGGATATTTGACCTACTCCTTCATGATTTTCTTTGTCGCTCTGGGATCCAGAATAGTTATCCGTAGCTGTTTCTCTTGTTTTTCTTTTTGAGCCTTTGTTGTAGAGGGTCTGGTCAATGTGTCTGCCTAGTCTGCCATACTGGACCTGGAACTCCCCAAGGTTCACATTTTGAATAGTAAGAAGAAAGATATTCCAAATTCCTGCTTCTCCAATTCAACCCCAAATAGATCACACCTTTACTTGGCCTGTGTTGATGAAGAAGAAGCATCCTTAATGCTCTTTTTCTTGATGCCCCATTTGCAGTGGATCATGCCGTGATTACACCAATTTCTAAATTAAACCATTTTATTTTTCCCCATCCTTTTCTTTGTTCATCTCAGTCAGCAGTGCTCCAATTTAGAGTGCATTAAGACCATCCAAGGAGCCTTTCACTATGCAGATTCCCAAACCCATCCCCTAGAATTCTGAAATGGTAGGTCAGTGTGGGCACTGTGAGTCTGAATCCACTCAACTATAATGGTTTTTTGTTTTGTTTAGGTCAGAGTTTGGGCCAGGATATCTGTCTTTTTAAATAAATACTCCAGGTGATTCTTATGCAGGAAGTTCCAGTATTATCCTTTGTGAAATGCTAATCTAAACTAGAACAATGCAATAAGAATACAATGCAAACCATCCATGTAATTTTAAATTTTCTAGTAGCCACATTTTAAAAAATGAAAAGAAACAGGTGAAATTAACTTTAATGACATATTTTAATTTCATCATTAGGTTGAAAATACTATTATTTCAACATGTAATATTGATAACAAAAAATACTGAGATACTTTGCATTCTTCTAGTAAGTTTTTAAAATCTGGTGTTTAGTTTACACTTATAACACATCTCAATTTTGACGAATCACATTCCAAGTACTCAATTTTGAGGGCCCCACCCTGCACTTAGGAGCCTTGGTGGTTCTGTGGTTAAAGCATTGGGCTGCTAACCAAAAGGTCGGTGGCTTGAACCCACTAGCTGCTCCACAGGAGAAAGATGAGGCAGTCTGATTCTGTAAAGATTTACAGCCTTGGAAACTCTATGAGGCGATTCTAGTCTGTCCCAAAGGCCACTATAAGTTGCAATCAACTCGATGGCAGTGGGCCCTGGACTTACTGAATCAGAAACTCTGGGCATGGGCCCAGCAATATGGGTTTTAACAAGCCCTCCAGGTGATTTTGATGCATGCTCAAGTGTGAGAAGCACTCATCTAGGCTATTATTTTTCAAACTTGGCTGCACATCAGGATGACTTGGAAAGGTGAAAAAAATCTAAAATATAGAGAAAGAAAGAAAAAGGAAACAAAATATATGTCTAGGTCCCAGTCCTAGAAATCAGGATTTTTCATAAAGCTTCCCAGCTGATTCTAATATTTAGCAAAGTTTAAATGTTACTGCTCATTGTCTCTCATAAACAAACTCATGGCGAAGTTGATTCCAACTCATAGTGACCCTATAGAACAAAATAGAACTGTCCTACTGGGTCTCCAAGGCTATAAATATTTAAGGAAACAGATTGCACACCTTTCCCCTGCAGAGCAGCTGATGAGTTTGAACCACTGACCTTTCCATTAGCTACCAAGTGCTTTAACCATTACAACACCAGAATTCCTCACTGTTTCTCATAGAGGCCTCTGTTCTCTTTAGTTCCACAGTCAATTGCTGGATCCCTCTCATCTTCCTTCTGTAAACCTTTAGGCTCTTCTCATCAAACTCTCCACTTCCTGGTTTCTTATACATCCCACCTGGACTACTTAGACAAAAGTAATTTTTTAAATCCACTCCTGCAATTCCCTTCCTCTTAGATCCCCATCTTTTAACTCCTCCCCCTGCAAGTGTCAGATCCCAAACTGCTTCATTTACTCAGCAACTTCCCTCCCTTTACTCCACTTCCCACAGCCCCCAGGACCCTTACTTACCTCTGACATCAACCCATTTACAACTCCATCCCTATGCCTATGTAGTTTGGATACCCCTCTGTGATATTTAATTAAGCTCCAGTTCCCTCTCCCTGTGTTTCAGAGAACTCCCTGAAAGTCCAAACCTTCCCTCCTCCAAAGAAAGAAAGCAAGGAGAGAAACAACCTCTGTGTTCTTTTTCCTATCACTGCCCACAGTTTTGATTCTGGTCATATCTACATTTCCCATACCCTTGGGTACTGGCCATTCATGGATCATGTGCAGAAGGAACTGGGGAGTATTAAAACTCCAGTTGTACTCCTCATCTCATTACTTGTGCATGAAAAAGCAGCTGCTTGGCATGTATGTGTGCAGTCCACAGGAACAACACAGGTTGTGTGTTTGTACATATGTAAATATGTATAGCTGAAGCACCCTCTAGTGGAACACCTAGAGAAGATCTCATTTTCTGCAGAAACTCGCCCTCAATGAAAAAGAACAATGAACCCTTTTTGCACATCCAGTACTGCATTGTCAGTGAAGGTAAACATGCGTATGCGGGTGGATAGATGCGTGGACAGGGTGAACTATTAAGTATGTCTATAAAGTGGGGAGAGTACCCTAGACCATGTATAGGGTTGGCAGACAATGGTCCTATAAGTGTATTTGTATGGTCTATAAGAATTCTCAGGTGTATAGTAGAGTTGACAAGGGACAAGATTGTAGTCACTTCTTGGTCACAGCCAGCTACCCAGAGGGACCGAGTAGTTGAACCTGTGGGCTCAGGACCATAGTCACAAGAGACATCAAGCTCAATTGGCATAACATGTTACACAAAACATCGTCCCACCTCCTACTTTGGAGAGTAGCGACTGGGATCATAAAAGCTTGCAAGTAGCCATCTAGATGCAAGGATGGGTCTCTCCTCATCCACAGTGAGAAGAATGAAGAAAACCAAAGATTCATGGAAACAATTAGTCCTAGTGACTGGTACACCATGTGATCCACAGCCTGTATAACTATGGGACCAGAACTAGATGGTGCCCGGCTACCACTGTCAACCACTCGGAGGGGGATCTATGTAGGAGAACCTGGATAGAGAGGGAGAACAATGTTGAACAAAACTCAAAATCATTTGGAGAAAAAAAAGGGGGGGGACAGGTTTGCCGGTCCAATAGAGCCTGGTGGAACCACAGAGACTATGGCCCCTAGCTGCCCTTCAGGTCTGGAATTGAACCCACACCTGTGGCTCCCACCAAACAAAGGACAGGCATAGGAGTTGAACATTTACCTGAGGTAGATACACTCCTTGGAAAGAACAATCTTGGGAGAAAGGACAGCTGTTTATGCACAGGGAGACAGCTCAGGGGGCCGGAGTGCACGGAGGGATGGACACAGGAAAGATGTAACTATGAGGAGGAAGTGGGACAGGATCTGTTGCATTGTGGTAAGTTGTAGTCAATGTCATGAGACAAAGTGTATGTGAACTGCTGTATGGAAAGTGAATTTTCTCTATAAATTTTCACCCAAAACACACACACAGCTGTTGAGTCAATCCTGACTCATAGCGACCCCTCCTTGGGTTTCCAAGGTGGTATCTCTATGAAAGTAGATTGCCCAGTCTTCCTTCTGAGGAGTGGCTGGTGGGTTCGAACCACCAGCCTTCTGGTTAGCAGTCAAATGTCTTAGGCACTACACCACCAGGGCTCTTTTATTTGAACAGAGCATCATGAGAAATGAGAACAAAAGTCTGTAATGTCTTCATATGATGGTAGGATACCTAAGGGCTCCAGCCAACTCAAGTGTCTGCCAGGTCCAGCTATGTTGAATTGGCTTTTCTCAAAGCTTTATTTGGAAGTCTTTGTTTCCTTGCTGCCTAAGATGTAGTAAAGTAGTGTTCAGAGGTTACAGTTGCTACAGGGAAAGTATTTATAAATTACCAGGAGTTCCTTTAGTTCAAGAAGCTGTCTATCCTCATTTCAAATGACTAGGTGACTAGGTTGCTATCAGCAAGAAGATAAATTTGTAGCCCTAATTTCCTTTCTACACTAAATAAATTCCAAGGTAAAACATAAAAGAACTAGAAGAAAGCAGTGGAGAAGCTCTGGAGTAGTGAATGCTTTGCCAAATGTAAGCCTAAATCCATAAAGCCAGAAAAGAAATGACTGATAAATTATACTACACACAAATTTTTTCTGTATGACCAAAAAAAAAAAAAAAAATTCTATAAACAGAGACAAGAGACAAATAGCAAACAAGGAAAAAATTGCAACAGATAACACAAAGGGATAATTTCGTTAATATATAAGATGTTCCTACAAATCAATAAACAGAAAGCCAACATTCCAATTTTTTAGTCGACAAGGGATACGAACAGATAGGTCACAGAAAAGAAAACAAAAAGTTCACTTTTAAACATATAAGACAATGCTCAATCTTATTCATAATAGTTATGTTTCAAGATCACAGAGTCAGATTCCACAATGAGTACAGTGGGTGTGGGGAAGCAGAGTGAGAGTGGACAGTGTAAATCATGACTGTCTGTGAGGAGGAGTTTCCAGGTGGCACAAACAATTAAGTTCTAGATTACTAACTGAAAGTTGGGATTTGAACATACTTCAGACGTACCTCAGAAGAAAGGTCTGACAATCTGCTTCAGAAAGATCACAAGCTTGAAAACACTAGGGAACACAGTTCTACTCTGTAACACATGGGGTTGCCAGCAGTTGGAATGGCAAGAAATTTGGTTTGGTTTGTTTTGATCTATAAGGAGCAATTTTGCAGTGGCTGTCAAAATAAAGAGTAGCTATCACACATTTGTCTGTCATTTTTCTGCTCTGGTGGCATAGTGCCTAAGGCATTTGACTGCTAACCAGAAGGCTGGAGGTTCAAACCCACCAACCACTCCTTGGAAGGAAGATTGGGCAATCTACTTCTGTAGTGACACTGCCTCGGGAACCTAAGGAGGGATCACTGTAAGTTGGATCCAACATGATGGTAGTGCATTTTGTTCTTGGGTTTTGGATGGTGGCTTGTGTGTTGCCATGATGCTGGAAGCTATGCCATTGATATTTCAAATACCAGCAGGGTCACTTATGGTGGACAGCTTCCAGATTAGGAAGAAGGATGTGGCCAGGCCCACTTCTGAAAAAAATTGCTCACTGATAACCTTATGAATAGCAGTGAAACACTGTCAGATATAGTGCCAGAAGATGAGCACCTCAGTTTGGAAGGCACTTAAAATATGAGTGGGGAAGAGTTGTCTCGTCAAAGTGGAGTCAACCTTAACAATGTGGCTAGAGTAAAGCTTTCCAGACCTTCATTTGCAGACATGGTATAATGCAAAATGAAAAGAAACACCTGCAAACATCCATTAATAATCTGAATATGGAATGTATGAAGTATGAATTATTGAAAATTGAAAGTTGTTAAAAATGAAGTGGAATGCATAAAGATTGATATCCTAGGCCTTAGTGACATAAAAGGGACTGGTATTGGCCATTTTGAATCACACAATCATATGGCCTACCATGCTGAGAAGAACAATGGAAGAGGAATGGTATCACATTCATCATCAAAAGAATGTTTCAAGATCTATCCTGAAGTACAGTGTTGTCAGTGAGAGAATAATATCCATATACCTACGAGGAAGACCAGTTTAATACAACTATCATTCAAATTTATGCACCAACCACTGAAGCCAAAGATGAAGAAAATGAAGATTTTACTAACTTCTGTAGTCTGAAATTGAACAAACATGCAATCAAGAAGTATTGATAATTACTGGTGCTGGAAATGTGAAAGTTGGAAACTAAGATGAAGCATCAGTAGTTGGAAAATATGGCTTTGTTTGTTCTCTAGTGTTGCTATAATACAAATGCCACAAATGGATGGCTTTGACAACAGGGATTTATTCTCTTACAATTTAGGAGGCTAGAAGTCCGAGTTCAAAGTGCCAGCTCTAGGGGCTAGGTAAAGGCCCCTCAGCCTTGGGCTTCAGCTCTGTCTACTGTTGTAGGCTCACTAGAGCTGTAGGCTTTTTCTGACTCATGTAGCTGTTGGCTACTAAGGCTGACAAATCCAAGATCAGCAGGTAAAATGGCACAGTCCCAAGATCAGACAACATGGCAGGCCAGTAGTTCGAGTCCAGGAACAAGCCCAAGATTGGCAGGCAGCACGGCAGGCCACTGAGATGAAGTCTCGGCCAAATGCAGGATTGAGATGTGCCAAAAGCTTGAGACCTTTCTCATAGCTTCTCCTTGTGTACTGGAAGCAGGCTACACCATGAAGGCAGCTACTTAGCTGTTCACAGCAAATGGCACCATGGAGTTGATTACCAATCTCATCATGGGGAACAACTATATCCAGTTGCCCAGCCACTCAAAACCACAGCCCAGCCAAGGTGACACACACCTTAACTACCACAACAGCCTTGGTAATAGAAATAACACTGGAGACTGTATGATAGAATTTTACAAGATCAATGAGTTATTTGTTGCAAATACCTTTTTTCAACAGCATAAACAACAACTATACATGTGGGCCTGCCCCTATGGAATACACAGGAATCAAGTAGATTACATCTGTGGTAAAAGAAAATGGAGTAGCTTAATATCATCAGTCAGAACAAGTTGAGGGGCCTACTGTGGAGCAGATGATCAATTGCTCATATGCAAGCTTAAGTTGAAACTGAAGAAAATTAAAACAAGTCCATGAGAGCCAAAATATGACCTTGAGTATATCCCACCTGAATTTAGAGACCATCTGAAGAACTGATTTGACACATTGACCACGAATGACCAAAGGCCAGATGATGTGGGATGACATCAAGGATACATAAGGAAAGCAAAAAGTCATTAAAAAGATAGGAAAGAAAAAAAAGACCAAAATGGGTGTCAGAAGAGATGTTAAAACTTGCTCTTGAATGGAAATTAGCTAAAGTGAATGAAAGAAATGATGAAGTAAAAGAGCAGAACAAAAGATTTTAAAGGGTGACTAGAGAAGACAAAGTAAACAATTATCATGAAATATGTAAAGACTTGGAATTAGAAAATCAAAAGAGAAAAACAAGCTCAGATTTTCTCAAATTGAAAGAAATGGAGGAAAAAAAATCAAGCCTTGAGTTGCAATATTGAAGGATTCTATGGGCAAAATCCACCACTTGTCTGTCAGCTTGTTGTAATGTGGTGGCTTGTGTGTTGCTGTGAGGCTGGAGGCTATGCCACAAATATTTCAAATACCAGCAGGGTCATCCACAGTGGACAGGTTTCAGGGGAGCTTGTAGGCTGAGACAGACTTGAATAAGGAAGGGGCCATCCACTTCTCAAAGAATTGGCCAGTGAAAACCTTATGAATAGCACTGAAACATTGTCTGATATACTACTGGAAAACTTTATGAATAGCCCTGAAACATTGTCTGATATAGTATCAGAAGATGAGCACCTCAGGTTGGAAGACACTCAAAATATAACTGTGAAAAGCTGCCTCCTCAAGTGAGAGTCGACCTGAATGATGTGGATGGAGTAGTTTTCAGGACCTCCATTTGCTGATGTGGCACGTCGCAAAATGAGAAGAAACAGCTGCAAATATCCATTAACATGGAGTATACAAAGTATGAATCTAGGAAAATTGAAAGTTGTTAAAAATGAAATGAAACACAAAGATGGTTATCTGTTCTGGTTACCTAGTGCTACTCTGACAGGAATATACCACAAATGGCTTGAACAAACAGTAGTTTATTCTTTAACAGTTCGGGAGCTGTATGAAAGCCCCTCGACCTTGGTCTTCAGCTCTGCCCCTTGCTCCCAACCCATTGGAGCTAGAGGCATCTCTTCACTCAGGCAGCTACTGGCTGCTGAGGCTAACAAGTCCAAGGTCAACAAATAAAATGGCACAATCCCGATGTTACCAAACCACACAGCAGGCCATTCATTCAAGTGCATTGAAAGTCCCAAGGTCGGCAAAGCATGGCAGGCTGCTGAACAATGACATGGCTACATGCAGTGTTCCAGCATGCCATAAGCTAGAGACCATTCCCAAAGCTGTTTCTTATATATGGGAAGAAGATCACATACCCAAAGCAGCTACTCAGCTGCTCCAGTAGATTCCACCACAGAGTTAATTACTAATCTCACCATGGAGAATAACTACATTCAGCTGCCCAGCTACTCAACCAGGCCCAGCCAGGTTGACACACAAACATAACCACCACGATAGCTTAGGCATTAGTGAGCTAAAATGGACTGGTTTTGGCCATTTTGAATCAGATAATCATATAATCTACTATGCTGGGAATGAAAAATTGAAGAGGAATGGTATGACGTTCATTGTCACAAAGAATGTTTCAAGACCTATCCTGAAATACAATGCTGTTAGTGATAGGATTACATCCATATGCCTACAAGGAAGAGCAGTTACTACTATTATTCAAATTTATGCACCAACCCACAAAACCAAATACAAGGAAAGTGAAGATTTTTATCAACTTCTGCAGTCTGAAATCAACCAAACGTGCAATCAAGATGTGTTGATTATTACTGGTGATTGGAATGGAAAACTAGAAAGGTGAGTCACCAGTAGTTGGAAAATATGTCTTGTTGATAGACATGACACTGGAGATTGCATGATAGAATTTTGCAAAACTTATTCATTGCAATACCTTTTTTCAACAACATAAACAGCAGCTATACATGTGGTCTTTACCAGATGGGATATACAAGAATCAGATCAACTACACTGTGGAAAGAGGTGATGGAGAAGAAGCTCAATATCTTTAGTCAAAACAAGGCCAGGAGCTGACTATGGAACAGACTATCAACTGCTCATATGCAAGTTGAAACGAAGACAATGAAAACAAGTCCAGGAGAGCCAAAATATGACCTTGATTATATCCTTCCTGAATTTAGAGACCATCTGAAGAATAGAGTTGACACATTGAACACCAATGACAGAAAACCAGAATTGTGGGATGACACCAAGAATATCATCCATGAAGAAAGTAAAAAGTCATTAAAAAGATAAGAAAGGAAGAAAAGACTAAAATGGATGTCAGAAGAGACTGAAACTTACACTTGAAGAGTAGCTAAACAAATGGAAGAAATGACAAGATAGAAGAGCTGAACAGAAAATTTCAAAAGAGCAGCTCAAGAAAACAAAGTCAATTATTATAATGGAACATGCAAAGACCTGGAATTAGAAAACCAAAAGGGAAGAACTCTCACATTTTCCTCTTTGTATCAGCAGATGGAAAAATGAGAGTCACATTAATAGCCCACATATTTTGATGGATAGAATCTTGGGACATGAATATTTTGTACTAAACTAACCCCTGCTTGTTGTTTTTAGTGCCATCTAATCAGCCTCTCACTCCTGGTGACCCATGAAAAATGGAAGTAAACATTGCCTTATCCCTATGATTAGTAGGGATTGGATCACTGTGATCCATAGGGTTTTATTGGCTTACTTTCAGAAGTAGGTCACCAGGCCTTTCTTCCTAGCCAGTCTTAGTCTGGAAACCGCACTGAAACTTGTTCAGCATCATACTAACCCTTATGTTCACAGACAGAGTAGTGGTAGCTCCTCATGAAGTGCACTGGCTGGGAGTTGAACCCAGCTCTCCTGCCTGGAAGGTGAAAATTCTACCACTGAACTACCAGTACCTCACCCCAGCTTAGTTCTCTTCTTTCTTTCCTTCCTTCCTTTCTTCTACCCTCCCTCCCTTCTCCTCTCTCTTGCTTTCCTAAACATTTATTGTAATACACCGCCTCAAGTTCATCTTGTAATGAGAGGTGTATTTTTTTAAAAACATACTAACAAAAAGAGCACAAAGTAAAGAAGGAAATGTATAATATGTAACCATTTGCATTAAAAAGCATGCATGCCACTATAGCAAAGAGATGGAAACAACCTAAATGCCCATCAATGGATGAGTGGATAACCAAGTTACGGGACATGCACACAATGGAATACTGTGCTACATTAAAGAACAATGAGGGATACGCGAATCATCTCACAATGTGGATGAACCTGGAGGACACT
Organism: Orycteropus afer afer; assembly: GCF_000298275.1. Classification (NCBI taxonomy): domain Eukaryota; kingdom Metazoa; phylum Chordata; class Mammalia; order Tubulidentata; family Orycteropodidae; genus Orycteropus; species Orycteropus afer. Next base: position 11,507,191 of record NW_006921595.1, on the reverse strand, counting down.
ATGCTGAGTGAAATAAGTTAATCACAGAAAGACAAGTATTTATGTGCCCATTATTGTAAAAAGACAAAGAAGGGTTTGCTTGGGACATGGAACTCACTTTGTAGGTGACTGGGATGGGGAGGGAAGGGAAGGGATTTATTTCAGACTAGTTGGGGCCCACACACTGATGTGGGTAAGGGGAGGGATATACAGAAAGGAACTGTGACCACCATAACATTAGGAAACAGGAGCACACCGAATTATGCACATAAGAGATAGATGGCAGATGCTAATACCAACCATTGTGTCCAAAATACTGCATTACCATTAACATCAAACACCAGGCTACAGATAAACACATAAACACCTGAGAGGATCAGACTGGGGTCAGTGAACAGGAGTATACTCTAGATCAAGGATAGATTCAGGTGAGGCTAATCTTGCACAGATACCAGTGATATAAATACCTGTAATCATTACAGAAACAACAGAAGACAGACACCAAGTAATCCATCACAGACACCCAAACACTATGGGAGAGAGATCCAATAGATCTCCTGGCTCAGGACCATAGTGCTGGGGGACATCAGACTCAATTGGCACAACAAAATACATAAAACCTTGTTCTGCATCCTACATTGGTGAGTAACAACTAGGATCTTAAAAGCTTTCAAGTGGCCATCTGTTATGCAGCTAATGGCCTCCTAGTATCAGAAGCAAAGAAGAAGACAGCAAAAAAAAAAAAAACCAAAGGCATTTGGAGGCAATCAGCCATAGGACATGATGGTCCTTGAGACCAGAAGAACTAGATGGTGCCTGGCTACCAATGCCAACCATTCAGGAAAGGATCAAATCTGGAGATCCTGGATAGAGTGGGAGGAAAAACGTGGAACAAAATCCAAAAACCCAATAATGACCAGAATTACTGGTCAGAGGAAGTCTGATGAGACCCCCCAAAAAAATAGCCTTGGAATACATTCTGCTCCTGGAATAAAACTCACCCGCAGGGGCTGGCTCTCAGCCCAATAGTTAACAAAATGTACATGCAGACCAGGATGACACACCCACATACTCTATGGTAATACATCCCTTAGAGCAATAGACCATGGGACACCAGAAGACCAACATTCAGGTTGAGGAAATGCAGGACAAACAGGAGTGCATAAATATGAGGGGAACAGGGGGAGGGTTACTGGGTTAGGGTTGGACGTGGTAAATGGGAAGTGAAACTAAATATACCCATAACATTGAATGTAAAACAAGTTTTAAAATAAATTTTTTTAAGAAAAAATAAAAAGAATGCATACATATACTCATTTATGCATAAATATTTCGGAAAGGATACAAAAGAAATTAGTAAAGCTGGTTACTTCCAGAGGCTATGGGACAATGATGAAAAGGATTCTAATTAATAACTGTAAATTATTTTTTATTTTAATTTATGCCATGCACATGTGTTATTTTTAAAATCTTTTTAAAGTCCTCCTCCCCTTTGCTCTAAGGATTGCTGTAAGTAGTGCTTTTGTGGTTTCTGCTGTTTTACCAACAGGAAGCAGTGTAGGTAGAGGAGAAATTGGCCTTCCCTCACCCACTGAATTTCTGCTGCAATGTAGACTCACTGGCTTTGTGTACTGTGCCAGAGTTGCTGAGATAAATACTCCCACTGTGTCACAGAGAACAAGACTTTGGCCCATCTTCCACATTTTTCATTTAAAGAAATAGCAATTTGAACCGTTAAAAGTGAGATTCTTAAGAGGGTCAGGAAAAGGACATGATAATTTTCCAAAGAAGTAGGTTTTACTTTTCATTCTCTATGAAGCCTTGTCTCCATAGAAGTTCCCAACTGTAATGTATTAAATTTTTTAAAAGTCAGTTTTATTCAGTATAATTTACATGTAACAAAATTCACTTTTGTAAGGCTATAATTCAATAAGTATTTGACAAACACATGTAGATTAATAATGAACATTTTCATTACCTCAAAAAGTGCCCAGATGCCTTCACTGGTGAATTCTACCAAACGTTCAGAGAACAGCTGACATCAATTCTACCTAAACTATTCTCAAGCTCATTCTCTGAAGCAAGCACAACCCTGATACCAAAACCAGGCAAAGATATAACTGAAAAAGAAAATTATAGACCAATATCACTCATGAACATTGATGCAAAAATTCTCAACAAAATACTGGCCAATAGAATCCAACAATATGCAAAAAAAAAAAAATCTCCAAATGGGATTCATACCAGGTATGCAAGGATGGTTTAACATTAGAAAAACAATAAATCCACCACATAAATAAAACAAAGGAAAACACACACACACACACACACACACACACGATCATTTCAATTGATGCAGAAAAGATATTTGAAAAAATTCAACACCGATTCTTGATAAAAACACTCAACAAAATAGAAATAGAAGGGAAATTCCTCAACCTAATTGAAGGCATATACACAAAACCAACAGCCAATGGAGAGAGTCTGAAAATATTCTCCTTGTGAATGGGAACCAGACAAGTATGCCTTTATCACCACTCCTATTCAATACTGTATTGGAAATCCTAGCCAGAGCAATAAGGCAAGAAGGAGAAATACAAGGCATCCAAATTGGCTAAGAAGAAGTAAAACTATCTCTATTTGCAGGTGATCTGACATACACCCAAAATCTTAGAGACTGAACAAGAAAACTACTTGAACTAATAGAAGGAATCAGCAAAATGACAGGGTACAAGATCAACCTACAAAAATCAGTTGGATTCCTCTACACTACAAAGAGATCTCTGAGCAGGAAATAAGAAAAAAAGTGCCATTTACAATAGCCATATACAAGACGAAGTAGTTAGAAAATCTAACCATAGACACAAAAAGACCTATACAAAGAAACTACAAAACACTACTACAAGAAACCAAAAGAGACCTACATAAATGCAGGAATATACCATGCTCATGAACAGGAAGACTTAACTGTGTGAAAATGACAATACTACCCAAAGTGATCAACAAACATAATGCAAGCCTGATTCAGAGTCCACTACCATTATTTAAAGAGATGGAAAAACAAATCACCAACTCTGGTAGCATAGTGCCTAAGGCACTTGACTGCTAACCAGAAGGCTGGTGGTTCAAACCCACCAGCCACTCCTCAGAAGGAAGACTGGGCAATCTACTTCCATAGTGATACTGCCTCGGCAACCCAAGGAGGGGTTGCTATGAGTTGGGGCCGACTTGATGGCACATAACAACAACAACAACATACGGAAAGGAAAGAGATGCCAGATAAGCAAAGCACTACTAAAGATGAACAAAGTAGAAGGCCACACACTTCACAATCTCAAAACCTATACTATACAGCCATGGTAGTCAAAATAGTGTGACACTGGCAAAATGACAGACATACCAATGGAACAGATTTGAGAACCCAGAAGTAAATCCATTTACCTTTAGACAGCTAATCTTTGACAAAGGGCTTTGACAAATTTTTTTTTTGCATTTCCATTTGCCAAAAAATGAAACAAGATCCATATTGTTGTTGTTAGGTGCTGTTAAGTCAGCTCTGACTCATAGCAAACCTATGTACAACAGAACAAAACACTACTTGGTCCTGCACCAGCCTCATAATCTTTGCTATACCTGAGCCCATCATTGCAACCACTGTGTAAATCCATCTCGTTGAGAGCCTTCCCCTTTTTTGCTGACCCTCCACTTTACCAAGCATGATATCCTTCTTCAGGAAATGGTCCTTTCTCGCAACATGACCAAAGTAGATGAGAAAAAGTCTGGCCATTCTCCCTTCCAAGAAGCATTCTGGCTTCACTTTTTCCAGGACAGATTTGTTGTCTTCTGGCAGTCTGTGATACTTTGAGCATTCTTTGCCAACACCACAACTCAAAAGCATCAACTCTTTTTCAGTCTTCTTTATTCATTGTCCACCTTTCACATGCAGATGAGGCTATTGTAAACACCATGGCTTGGGTTAGGTGCACCTTAATCTTCAAATAGACATCTTTGCTCTTCAGCACTTTCAAGGGGTCTTTTGCAGCAGATTTGCCCAATGCAATATGTCACCTGAAGTCTTGACTGCTGCTTCTAATGGTGTTGGTCGTGAAACCAAGTAATATGAAATCTTTGACAACTTCCATTTATCTTGATGCTACTTATTAGTCCAGTTGTGAGGATTTTCATTTTCTTTATGTTGAGGTATAATCTATACTGCAGACTGTAGTCTTTAATCTTCACTGGTAAGTGCTTCAAGTCATTTTAACTTTCATCCAGCAAGGTTGTGTCATCTGCATATCACAGGTTGTTAATGAGTCTTCCAATCCTGATGCCACGTTCTTCTTCATATAGTCTAGCTTCTCAGATTATTTGCTCTGCATACAGATTGAATAAGTACAGTGAAAGGATACACTCCCTCCCTGATGCAATCCTTTCCTGATTTTAAACCATGCAGTATCCTGTTCTGTTTGAACAACAGCCTCCTGGTCTACATACAGGTTCCTCATGAGCACAATTATGTGTTCTGGAATCCCTATTCTTCTCAATGTTATCTATAATGTGTTATGATCCACACAGTGGAATGCTTTTGCATAGTCAATGAAACAAAAGTAAACATCCTTCTGGTATTCTTTTTTTTTTTTAGCCAAGATCCATCTGACATCAGCAGTGCTATCCCTTGTTCCACATCCTCTTCTGAATCCAGCTTTCTTGAAATTCCCTGTCAATATACTGCTGCAACCATTTTTGAATTATTTTCAATAATCTCCACATGCAGTAGGATCACCTTTCTTTGGAATGTGTACAAATATAAATCTCTTCCAGGCAGTTGGCCAGGTAGCCATCTTCCAAATTCCTTGGCATACATGAGTAAGTGCCTCCAGTGTAGTATCCACTTGTTAAAACATCTCAATGGGTATTCCATCAATTCCTGGAGCCTTGTTTTTCTGCAATTCCTTCAGTGAAGCTTTGACTTCAATACCATTGGTTCTTGATTTTATGCCAACTCCTGAAATGGATGAACATTGACAAATTCTTTTTGGTACACTGACTCTGTGTGTTCTTTCCATCTTCTTTTGGTGTTTCCTGCATCCTTCAATATTTTGCCCATATACCACAAATCGAAACCCACTGCTGTCGAGTTGATTTCAACTCATAGTGACCCCTTTTGGGTTTCTGAGGTGGTAAATCTTTATGGAAGTCGATTGCCTGGTCTTGCTCCTGTGGAGTGGCTGGTGACTTCGAACCACCAACTTTCTGGTTAGCAGTCAGACACCTTAAGGCACTGTGCTACCAGAGCTCCTTATTTTCCCCATAGAATCTTTTAATATTGAAGCTCAAGCCTTGAATTTTTACTTCAGTTATTTCAGCTTGAGAAATGTCGAGCATGCTCTTCCCTTTTGGTTTTCTAACTCCAGGTCTTTGCATACTTTATTATAATAATTGACTTTGTCTTCTCAAGCTGCTCTCTGAAATCTTCTGTTCAGCCCTTTTATCTTGTCATTTCTTCCATTTGCTTTAGCTACTCTCCATTCAACAGCAAGTTTCTTCTGTCTCTTCTGACAGAAGAGTCTCTTCTGTCATCCATTTTGGTCTTTTCTTCTTTTCTTCCTTTCCTGTTTTTTTAATGACCTTTTGTTTTCTTCATGGATGATTTTCTTGTTATCCCACAATTCCTCTGGTTTTTGGTCATTGGTGTTCAATGTCAAATCTTCAGATGGTCTCTAAATTTAGCTGGGATATAATCAAGGTCATATTTTGCTCTCATGGACTTGTTTTTTTATTGTTTTCAGCTTCAACTTGAGCTTGCATATGAGCAGTTGATGGTCTGTTTCAAAATCAGCTCCTGGCCTTGTTTTGACTAAAGATATTGAGCTTCTTCTAAATCACCTCTTTCCACAGATGTAGTTGATCTGATTCCTGTGTATTCCATGTGGCAAAGTCCATGTGTACAGCTGCCATTTGTGTTGTTGAGAAAAGGTATTTGCAATGAATAAGTTGTTGGTCTTGCAAAATTCTTTATGTGATCTCCAGCATCATTTCTATCAGCAAAGCATATTTTTCAACTACTGGTGATTTGTCTTCGTTTCCAGTTTTGTATTCCAATCACCAGTAATAATCAACACATCTTGATTGCATGTTTGGTCAACTTCAGGCTGCAAAAGTTGGTAAAAATCTTCAATTTCCTTGTCTTTGGCTTTGGTTGGTGTGTAAATTTGACTAGTAGTACAACTGATCTTCCTTGTAGGTATATGGATATTATCCTATCACTGACAGTGTTTACTTCAGGATAGATTTTGACACATTCTTTGTGATAATGAATGCCCTGTCATTCCTCTTCAATTTGTCAATCCTGGTATAGCAGATCATATGGTTGTCTTATTCAAAATGGTCAAAACCAGTCCATTTCAGCTCACTAATGCCTAGGATATCAATCTTTATGTGTTCCATTTCATTTTTTACAACTTCCACTTTTCCTAGATTCCTACTTCATACATTCCATGTTCTGACTATTAATGGATGTTTGCAGCTGTTTCTTTTCCTTTTGAATCATGCTCCATCAGCAAATGGAGGTCTCAAAAGCTTTACTCTATCCATGTCATTAAGGTTGACTGTACTTTGAGGAGGCAGCTCTTCCCCAGTCATATTTTGAGTGCCCTCTATCCTGAGGTGCTTATCTTTTGGCACTATATCAGACAGCATTTCATTGCTATTCATAAGGTATTCACTGGCCAATTTTTTGAGAAGTCTATGGCTTCTTCCTTCTTCCAAGTCTGTCTTAGTCTGGAAGCTCTACTGAAACCTGTCCACCATGGGTGACCCTGCTGGTATTTGAAATACTGGTGGCATAGCCTCCAGCCTCACAGCCACACACAAGTCACCACAGTATGACAAACTGCCAGATGTGTGGTGGAACAGGATCCATATCGCTCACTGTGGTAGTTCAGTTTGTGTGTTAACTTCACTGGGCCTGGTTGAGTGGCTGGGCAGCTGGATGTAGTATTCCCCATGATGAGACTGGTAATCAACTCCACGGTGGAATCTACTGTGAGCAGCTGAGTAGCTGCCTTAGGAAATGTGGTCTGCTTCCTGTATATAAGCAGAAGCCTTAAGGAATGGTCTCCAGCCTATAGCATGCTTGAACTCTGAATGTAGCTGTGTTGTTGTTCAGCAGTCTGCCATGCTCTGCCGACCTTGGGACTTACAATGGACTGGAATTAATGGCCTGCCCTGGGTTTGGTAACATCAGGACTGTGCCATTTTATTTGTTGACCTTGGGCTTGTTAGCATCAGCAGCAACTAGCTGTCTGAGTAAAGAGATTCCTCTAGCTTCAGTGGAGTGGAAGCAAAAGGCAGAGCTGAAGCCCAAGGTCAAGGGGCTTTCACACAGCCCCTAGAGTCTGGCACTTTGAACTTGGACTTAAAGCCTCCAAATTGTGAGAGAATAAACTTCTGTTTGTTAAGGCCATCACATTTGTGGTATATTTCTGTCACAGCAGCACTAGGTAACCAGAATACTCACCATATAAGAAAACTAATGCAAGATGGCTCAAAGGCCTAAATGTAAAATCTAGAACCAAAAAGATCATCAAAGAAAATAGGGGCAAACTTAGGAGCCCTGATACAGGGCATAAATACACTACCAAACATAACTAAAGATACACAAATAACAGAAGACCAAGCAGACAACTGGGACCTCCTAAAACTTAAACATTCACACATATCAAAAGTCTTTGTCAAGCAAGTAAATACAGAACCTAAAACTGGGGAAAAAAAAATTTGGCCACAGCAGGTTGGACAAAGGACTAATTTCTAAAATTTGTAGAAATCTTCAACACCTTATCAACAAAAAGACAAACAATCCAATTAAAAAATGGGCAGACCCATGTTCATCGCAGCACTATTTACAATAGCCAAAACTTGGAAACAACCTAGATGTCCAACAACTGAGGAATGGATAACCAAA
>NW_006921595.1:11467376-11498604 GCF_000298275.1 Orycteropus afer afer | reverse complement strand
AAAAAAAAAAAAAAAATGGGCAGAGGATATGACCAGACACTTCACTAAAGAAGACATTCAGGTGGCTAACAAGCACATGAAGAAATGCTCACAATCACTAGCCATCAGAGAGATGCAAATCTCATCTCATCTTAGCATTAATTGTTGTTGTTGTTGTTATTTGCCATAGAGTCGGCCCCGACTCCTAGCGACCCCTCCTTGGGTTTCCTTATCACTACGGAAGTAGGATTGCCCAACCTTCCTTCCGAGGAGTGGCTGGTGGGTTTGAACCGCCAGCCTCCTGGTTAGCAGTCAAGTGCCTTAGGCACTATGCTACCAGAGCTCCAGTAAAGTTCAAAAAAACAGAACAACAAATGCTGGAGAGGGGGTAGAGAGACTGGAACCCTCATACACTTCTGGTAGGATTGTAAAATGGTGCAACCACTGTGGAAAATGGTATGATGATTCCTTAAAAATTAGAAATAGAGATACCATGTGATCCAGAAATCCCACTATTTGATACATATCCTAGAGAAATAAGAGCTGTGATATGAATAGATATATGCATCCCTATGTTCATCATAGCATTATTAACAATAGCAAAAAGATGGAAAAAATTTAAGTGCCTATCAATGGATGAATGGATAAACAAATATGGTACGTACGCAGAATGGGATACTACACAATGTTAAAGAATAACGGTGAATCTGGAAAACACCTCATAAAACAGATGAACCTAGAGGACATTATACTGAGTGAAATTAGTCAATCACAAAAGGGCAAATATCATATGAGACCACTATTTTAAAAAGTCAGGAGAAGGTTTACACACAGAAAGAACCATTCTTCCAAGGTTACTAAGGGTGGGAGGGGAAGGGAGGGTAAATCATTAACTAGAGAATGTTGTTGTTGTTGTTATATGCCGTGGAGTTGGACCCGACTCATAGCGACCTCTCCTTGGGTTTCTGAGGCAGTATCACTACGGAAGTAGATTGCCCCATCTTTCTTCCGAGGAGTGGTTGGTGGGTTTGCACGGCCAGCCTTCTGGTTAGCAGTCAAGTGTCTTAGCCACTATGCTACCAGAGCTCCTAACTAGAGAATAGACACATATTACTTGGATGAAGGGAAAGGCAATATACAATAAGGAAGAAGTCAGCACAAAATGATCAAGGTAGTGGAAGACACTGGGAGGAGCACAAAAGTTAAAGGCCACAAAGGTAAACCTCAAAAGAACCAGATGTTTATGCAAGTTTACTGCTGTGGCCAAAAAATGGAGTCTATACCCTGCATCCCCTAAAACTACCTCGACTACGAACATAACAATGCTGGGACTCAAAGACAATTTGAAATGGTCAAAGATTTGTTGTTGTTGTTATGTGCCATTGAGTTGGTCCCAGCTCATAGCGACCCCTCCTTGGGTTGCCGAGGCAGTATGACTATGGAAGTAGATTGCCCAACCTTCCTTCCGAGGAGTGGCTGGTGGGTTTGAACCGCCAACCTTCTGGTTAGCAGTCAAGTGCCTTAGGCACTATGCTACCAGAGCTCCAGGTCAAAGATCTAGGCCTCCTTATTTCTCAGCCTAAGTTACTACTCTCTGCTTTCTTCATTACATTTGCTTGGACCCTCAAGCTGATAGGAGTGGAGTGATCAGAGGAAAGAAACACTACCTGCTGATCATTTTAGATGAAGAATAAGACAAGACACACTGTTGCTTATGGGAGGAGATAGATTAGGCTTGACAAGCTCTATCACATATTCATTTAGCATCAATTGTCATCAGTTCTTACCCCACTTCTCCCAAAGGGCTGGAGAGTCTGGAGGGGAAGGAAAAGGCTTCCGTGTCAATTCCAAATCAAGCTAACAACTCTTAAATTCAATTTGTTTACAATGATACTGTTAAGAAAGTGAAGGTGATTTTTCCTCATGCCTTTTCAAATATGATTAATAAGTGAATTTATATGTCAAGTCATTTCTGTCAAAACAAAAATAATCACTTCCTTCCTTCCTCTCTATAGTGAGACTTTTCCCCACCCCCAGTTCCTGGCAACTACTAATTGCTTTAATTATCAAACATAAGAATGTAATATAAAATACAAAATCTCAGAATTTTTTTAGGCTAAACCAGTTTTCCCATTACTGTGTTTTTTTAGTTCCAGATCCCACTTGAGACCTTCACATTGCACTTACTCATCTCACTTCCTTAATCTCATCTGATCTGTTACAACTTCTTAGTCTTTCTTTGTTTTTCATGACCTCGATATTTTTGAAGAATGTTGGTCAGACATTGTGTAGAATGGCCCTCAATTTGGGATAGTTTTCTCATGATTACAATAGGGCTATGGATTTGGGGGGACAATTACCACAGAGGTGAAGTGCCTTTCTCATAACATCATATCAGGGGGTACATATTGATATGACTTATCACAGGTGATGGTAACCTGTTTTCTCCACTGTAAAGTTACTTATTCCCTTTCCATGCTCTATCAGTTGGAAGCAAGTCACTAAGTCCATACAACCTTCAAGGGGAGGACAATTAAGCCCAATTCCTGTGAGGGGAATGTGCTCACTTAAAAGGTTAAGTGTTCAGCTACTAACCGAAAGGTTAGCCCTTTAAATCCATTCAGAGTTGCCTTGGAAGAAAGCCCTAGCAACGTGCTTCTGAAAGGTCAGCCTTGAAAGTCTTATGGAGCAGGTCCAATCTGCACACATGGGGTCATTCATCATGAGTCTGAACTGACTCCATGACAACAAACAACAACAATCTAGATGTGGGAATATCTACATATTATTTGATCACTCCCTTTTTCCAGGTCTGCACCATCCTGGAAGACTTTCTCCAGTTTACCTCAGCGAGTACCCAGTGAGGTGTGTGAAGAAATGTCTGCAGGTGGGTACAAACTCCCACTGTGGCTGTGGCTCCCAAGGCTTTATACTCTTACCCTAGCCCCCACACTTGGCCTTTGCAACTCATTCAAAGTTTTATCTGTATTCTTCTTATCAACTCGTGTGGTCCTGACATCTCTCCCTCCTATGCTCTACACCACTCAGCCCGTGCTTGTATCCCATCTCTCCTTGGAGGATCCTGTCTCTCAGATTCCAGGCTACTTGCTTGCCCTACAACCTCAGCTCTCTGGTAGTTTCAAGAAGAATTATTATTTTGTTTTTTAACAAGATTTTTCTTGTTATAGTGGGAATGACACTCTAAATCCTAGATAGAAGCAAAGCAGTGTACTAAATACGAGATGAAATCTTCTCTCCTCCAAGTAAAAGGTGATATCTCAATGTTTCATGTCTGTAGGAATAATAGAGAACACCATCAATAATATGACTCCCAATTGGGCAGAGTGACCATTGGCAGACATCCCCTGGTACACTAAGGCATACTAGCTATCCTGGAAATGATCAGAACCATACCAGGAAAGGAAGAGCAGAGCCAACCTCACACAAAAGGTCCCAGAGTCTCCCTCTCTCTTAGTACCCCTCACTAACTCCTCACCTGCCCAAGGCACCTTTCCAGGTAGTCTCATGTCTTAGGTTTGGCATAGCATCTACCATCCAGGGCCATCTACTTCCATCACAGCACCTGGGGCCACCCCAAACCACCTTGAGCCAATCAGATGTGAGCATGGACTAGTATTTGGTGGGGGCTGCAATAAAAACCCAGCTACGCTATCCTGAGACCCAGGATACACACCTATGTCTCTGAAAATTTCATTCTATTACTCACTCATTCCTTTATTCATTCATTTAGCAGGTAACAAAAACAGTAAAGATTATGTGAAAGGAATGATGCTGGAAACTAGATATGCATCTGGTCAACCCCATAAGACTATTCTAACATTAATTTGTCTACATGAATATGAAGAGTTGGGCAATCCTACTTCCGTAGTGATACTGCCTCGGAAACCCAAGGAGGGGTCGCTATGAGTCGGGGCCGACTCGACGGCACATAACAACAACAACAACAACAACATGAATATGCTAGCTAAACTGCAAGCACTTTTGAGTGTGTGACACAGTACATGTTTGCCTTCATAATAAATGCACTGTGTACCTAAATAGACATCATCAAATTCCATTTGAGGCACATAACAGCTCTGTGAGGAAGACTGAAACTCAGAGAATTAAGGTACTTGTTCTATGGTTGCACTGTTAGTATCAGAACCAGGTCTTGAAGTCTTTCAACTGCAAATACAGTCTTCTAACCGTGTCCACACTTGCCTCTATCAAGTAAATGGAGTAAATGTTCAAAACCAAATATTTTTCTAAGAAGAGATTCCAGTACTTTCATTAGAATTCCAAAAGGGTCAATGACTCCCTCCCCTTCCCCTTAATATAAGAGCCATAACTCTAAGGTAATGTTTTCCAAACTGTAGGTCACTGATGGCACACAGGATTTTTAAATAGAATAGAAAACATGAGAATAAAACAAAACAAAACAAACAAACTATATATATTGTTGTTGTTGTTGTTATGTGCCGTCGAGTCGGCCCCGACTCATAGCAACCCCTCCTTGGGTTTCCGAGGCAGTATCACTACGGAACTAGGATTGCCCAACCTTCCTTCCGAGGAGTGGCTGGTGGGTTTGAACTGCCAGCCGTCTGGTTAGCAGGCAAGTGTCTTAGCCACTATGCTACCAGAGCTCCCAGATATATATATATATATTTCAGCTCTGGTAGCATAGTGCCTAAGGCACTTGACTGCTAACCAGAAGGCTGGCAGTTCAAACCCACCAGCCACTCCTCGGAAGGAAGGTTGGGCAATCTACTTCCGTAGTGATACTGCCTTGTCAACCCAAGGAGGGGTCGCTATGAGTCAGGTCCAACTTGACGGCACATAACAACAACAACAAATATATATATCTTATTTAAACCATGAGTTGTCCCCACCAAAGTATAAGAGACTAGGCTGCCCCAGATCAGGGGGTTAAGTGGCTTGGATTCAGGCCTGAATTTTCTCAGTCCCTCCACTAGCCCATTTTTAGTCAAGAGCAACTGGGGTTCAAAGAATGACCATGAGACCCAGTGATAAAAACTTTGCTGCAATGACCAGATCTGACATCTAACTTCATTATTACCAGCTGAGAAGAATGTCCACCACATAGATTTCTTAGCAATGGAGGAAACTGATTTAGAAAAGAATGTTCTTGAACCCCCTCAAGGAGTTGTAAGTAAGAACTAAACAAATCTCCTCAGAGACTCATAACTAAGGAGCACCAGTGCACGTAAGTCCACACTTCCAGATGAGCACAAATAAATTGTCTGTGACCTTCCTGGTGCCACTCATTGGTACAATCAGCCTGCAGAGCTCCTATCTAATCTGCACAGGAGTCCCTGGAGCAGATGCAGCTCTGGGCACGTTTGAACCTCAGAGGAAAACTGGGCCAGCCAATTTCATGATTCCCAGGCAAATTTACGCAAATATCAGATAAGGAAAATCTTTTTTTTTTTTTTCCTCATTTGGCGCGTTGTGATCTGTAGCAAGAAAGCTATTGCTTGTTCATTTCATAGGAACTCCCTTTAAAAAGAAGAGGCAAGATCATGTTCTTGGGAAAGAATAAATGGGAATAAGATAGATGTCTTGACTTTCATGTAAAGCAGTAACCAGAAGACTTTAAGTGTCTATGATTTAAAACAAAGACAATCTCTCAGTGGTCAGGCTACCTCTTTGTGGATGGATATTATATAATCCAGGAGGCATTTTAGCAAGATGGATTTGCCAACTTTCAATGTTTGTCCTGAAGAAAATATTCGCTGAGTCAAAACATTTACATTGTAAAGTCAGGAGAATATGTCAGGCTACCCTGAGATAATGTCACAACATCTTGACAAAACATATGCTACAATGAAATTATATCAGTGTTTTTTTAAAAAAAATCAATGGTTATATTTGTCTGTGTGTGCTATACACCTCCGCCTAAACTTTAGTTTCATTTACTGGAATAAAAACTTTGCAAATAAAATAGGAGAGAGAAATCGTTCCCAATAAAAGTGGAATTCCTGAAAATGTATTTCCAATAGACCAGGATATCTTTACAACTCAATCGGTTATTTTAGTAGTAGGCTATCACTTAGATCATATGATTGTTTTACACAAGGAAACCCATACAGTAAACTAATGATATGCAAGGAAGTTATTTGGAACTCTCTTTGAATCATAAACCCATAAGCATGGAAAAGTTTAAAAGAATTGGCTGTGTCCTATGTACAATTCACATAATAAACAAAGACCCCAAATATAAGCAAAAGTAGTTTTTCTGGTTGGGTGGACATAGAGCAGAGAACACAGAACCCCATCTTTTCATTATCCCTTCTATGCCCCTTCTCACCACCACTACTGCCACCACCACCACCACACATGCACACACAATAGCACCACTCAGAGACACCTCGGAAAAAAGGCCTGGCAATGTACTTCCAAAAAACTTAGCCATTGAAAACCATATGGAGCACAGTTCTACTCTGATGTACATGGGGTTACCATGAGTTGGAGCCTGAGTTCAACTCCAAGAGGATGGCTGATAGGAAGGACAATAGACTCCCCACCCAAAGAGCTAACTGGCTTGTTGGGCAGCTAATTCATGGATGGACTTGAAGCCATTTAAAATTGTTCCAGACAAAGCATGAGCAGCAATCAAGTGCTAAATAGTGTGGTGCCAATGATTAACAGTATAAATTAGACAAGGAGAGACAGATGTGGGCTGGAGCCTATATCCCTGTACTCAGCTGAAGACAAATCTGTGCGTTCTTCACGCTTTTCTCTTTGCTTTTGAAAAATCTGAGAGCTGTGGTGGCATAGTGCCTAAGGCATTTGACTGCTAACCAGAAGGATGGCTATTCAAACCCACTAGCCACTCCTCGGATGGAGGACTGGACAATCTACTTCCATAGAGATACCGCCTCAGAAACCCAAGGACGGGTCACTATGATTTGAAAACGACTCGATGGCGGTGATTTTTTTTTTTTTTTTCTTTTTTAAATCTGTGTGTAACATCTGTTTTGATGCCCTTCCAAGGCATACAGGGCTTTCACCCTAAAATTGGGCTGGCAAGACCTCAGTGCTGTGGACCTCAGTTCAAAGTCTCCTGGTTTTCCTCTAGCGAATTGTGTCAGCTCTAGAAGTCCAAAGTTTCAACCACATGTTCAAAGACTGCAGAAGTCTCTCCATCCACAATGCAAATGCTTGTCCCCATTCCATTACAGCTTGCTTGGCTACACATTCATGAAAGCCAGGACAGTGTCTGTGAGCTCAGTGTTGGCTTCCCGGTGCCAGGCATGGGCCTGAGAGACAGTAGCTGCTCCTTCAGTGTTTCCAGAAAAAATGACTGAATAAACCACAAGAGTGTGTTATAGAGGTTGTTGTTGTTGTTATGTGCCGCAGAGTCGGCCCCGACTCATAGCGACCCCTCCTTGGGTTTCTGAGGCAGTATCACTACAGAAGTAGGATTGCCCAACCTTCCTTCCGAGGAGTGGCTGGTGGGTTTGAACTGCCAGCTTTCTGGTTAGCAGTCAAGTGCTTTAGCCACTATGCTACCAGAGCTTCTGTGTTATAGAGGTAGGAGGTGGAAAGATCCGTGACTAATTGACCTATATTTAAAGAAGCTAAGAAAAATTTTATGTAAACATAAATAAATGAGTTATTAATAGTTAAGAATTGTTTGGGAATATGCCATTTTCTTGAAGTTTGATTTGATCTTGTAGGGTGTTTTTATTTCTTTTCCTTTCCTTTTTTTTTTTTTTAATACGTGGTGGAAATCTCAGCTTGAGTCTCAGCTCTGCCATCAGGTATCAGCCCATGTAAGCATGTCTGAGGAGTTGGTGAGGAAGGTCTGTGGAAGTCAGCTGCCATGAAGACCCTGGAGCCTCCAAAGGGAGAACTTACTCTGACAACAAGAAGAAGCAGATGCTATGCAGAAGTGTGAACAAATGGGCTCTGTATACAAAGAAACCAGAACCAATGGCTGTGAGGTGGATTCTGACTCATGGTGATCCCACGTGTGTCAGAATAGAACTGTGCTCCATAAGGTTTCAAAGGCTGATATTTTGGAAGTAGATTGCTAGGCCTTTCTTCCAAGGTGCCTCTGGGTAGACTTGAACCTCTCACCTTTTTGGTTAGCAGCCAAGCACTTTAACCATTTACATTACCCAGGGACTTCCTACAAGGAAAGGAGGTGTATATATGTGATTGGAGGGAGTGCAGTGGATCATCAAAGAGAAAAACAAAAGAGCTGTTTATTGAAAACTCCCCAAGGTACTGATGAGGAGCAGCATGGCTCAGTGCCCTCTATACCATAACCATGGAAGGAAAACCCCCACTCTGCAACAAAATACCAGGAAGCTTTGGCAGGCCAGTGCTCCAGCACAAAGGCTGTGATGGGAGGCAGTGGAGACTGGTAGAAATCATGCTTGTACTTGATGGGAACCTGAAAAGGGAAACTAGAAGAGAAGAGAGGATAGGCATGGCAGATGCCACATGATAGACTCTCATAAGCACAAAAGAGAGAGCCATTGGTAAGTACCTGGAATGCCTGAGAGGCACTGAGTGGGATGTGAGGTCTGTATGGAAAGACAGAGATAAGTAAGAGCCAGTGAAATATATGTAATTACCAACGATGTGTCTGGACTATATCTCCAGGTATAGGCTAGAAAGAAGAGAATATGAGGTGCTTCAAACCACAGACTACAGGACCAGGTTGCCTGGATTCAAAGCCTGTATCTGAAACTTACTAGCTTTGTGGTCTTGGACAAGTTACATCACCTATGTTTTTACAGTTTCCACATTTGTAAAATGGGACAATAAGTAGCTAATTCATGGGGTTGATATAATTAAATGGCTTAATATATGTAAAGCTTTTTAAACAGTGCCTGGCAGATAATAAAATTTTAGTTTGTATTGCAGTTGTTGAATTCCTAAAAGCCTAAGGGGGCACAGCTAAACAGAGATCCTTAGTGTATACTCTGTAGATGAACATTCTAGAGTGATTTTAAAACATGTTGGTAAGTTCTTTGACATTCCATCTTCAAAAAGTGGAGCCTGTTCCCCTCCTCTTGAATGTGGGCTGAACTCAGAGGTTTGCTTCTAACGGAAAGAATGTGGTAGAAGCAATGCTATGTGATATCTGAGGCTCTCACTCTCTTGGGTAGATCTCTAGCTCTGGAGAAAACAATGCTCAAGGAGCCTGTGAAAAGGCCCATGTGGGGAGGAACTGAAGTCTCCCTCCAACATTCAGCACCAACTTGCCAGCTAGTTAAATGCACCATCTTGGAAGCAGATCACTCAGCCCCAGTAAAACCTTCAGATGAACTACAACCCCAGCTGGCATCAACTGCAACCACACAATTAGTCTGCTCCCAAATTCCTGACCCACAGAAACCCCAATAAGTAATACATATTTATTGTTATTTTAAGCCACTAAGTTTTGTGATAAAGTGTTATGCATTTGGTAATAATTTGTTATAGATAAATAAAATCCTCATTAGCTGACCACTGTATTGCATTTTCTTTTTCTGACTCAATTGGCATGAAACTGAATGGGAAACTAGATTTATACGCAATAAAGTTTTTTTTTTCTTTACATTTTATTTATTTTGTTGTTGTTGAGAATAGACACAGCAAAACAAATACATTCAACACTTTCTACATGTACAATTTAGTGACATTTATATTCTTTGAATTGTGCAAGCATTCTCCTCTTCCTTTTTTTTTTTTTAATTGTGCTTTGGGTGCAAATTTGTATAGCAAACTTGTTTTACATTCAACAGTTCATGCACATCTGGGTTCATGGCCCCAATTACCATCCCCAACTATAAGAAACTCTCTTCCACTGTCCTGCCGTGTCCACCCCCTCCCTGTCTGCCCAGCCTTCCCTGTATGTGAATATTACCCCTCTGGTGTCTCATGGCTGTTTGATCGAAGGGATGTGTCTCCCTAGAGTAGGTGGGTGCCCTGAGTATGTATTTTGCATGTAGATCTTTCTACTATTGGGCTGAGAGCCAATCCATGTAAGTGAGTCCATTTCTAGGCTTGAAGGGTAACCTAGGGCCATAGTCTTGAGGGTTCTACCAGTCACTATGCAATCAGTAGTTCTGGTCATTTTGGGGTTTTGAATTTTGTTTCACATTTTCCTTCCCATTCTGTACAGGATCTCCAGGTTTGATCCCTTTCTGAGAGGGTGGCATTGGTAGCTGCGTACCATCTAGTTTTTCTGGTCTCAGGTTGTAGAGGCTAAGGTCCCTTGCCTTCCTTTTTTGAGTTGTTCTTCCCTCAATAACATAGAATCACTCCTCCCCACACACACTGAGGTTCCTATCTAATCTTTTGAGTTGCTGTTGTCAATTTGATCCTGTATAGATAGTGTTTAAAAGAGCAGAATGCTCAAGGCAGACAATCTTACTAGTTAAGCTGAACTATTGTTTGGTTTTTAAGAAGACTTATTTTTATTTAAGGTTTAAGGATTATCTCAGGACAGTAGTTTCAGGGGTTCAGAAAGTCTAGAGCTCGTGAGATTTTGAAATTCTGTTCTACATTTTTCCCCTTTCGATCAGGATTCTTCTATGGAATCTTTGATCAAAAAGTTCGGTAATAGTAGCCCTGCACCATCTAGGTCTGGTCTCATGGCAAAGGAGGCAGCTGTTCATGAGGAAATTAGCCACACATTCTGTATCTTCCGCCTCTCCTTCCTATTCCTTCTTCCTCTGTTGTTCCAAGTGAATAGAGATCAACTGTTATGCCTTGGTGCAGTTGGGCTTTTGATAGAAGGTTGTTTCATTAACTATGACAATATTTATAAGTTTGGAGTATGTCACTTGAGATAATTTTGGCTACCAAAAAAAAAAAAATTCCAAATCAAACTGACTTAAACAACAAAGAAAGATATTAGCTCTCATACTTGAAAGCACTGCCACTGGGTGGAGTTCAGGGTTGACTTGTCTAGTGGCTGCTGCTGTATAACCCTGTGATTTTCTTGGCTGTAACCTCACCCTACAGTGTTCTTCCTTACACTGAGTACCAGGATGGCTGCAGCCGTTCCAGGCCTCACATCAGCATATGCCAGCATCCAAAAGAGAAGTGTTACTTCTGGAAGCTTGCCTAGAAGACTGGAGAATTTTCCTCTAACCCTTCTCATTGGCTGAATGGGATCACATGCCTGCTTCCAAGCCATTACCGGGAAGGAGGAGAGATTACCCACAGGTCATCCAGGGCCATCTCTGCAGCTGGGCATGGTGTCAGCTTTCTCAAGGCCCACAGGCTGAGTGGGAAAGGGCTGGAAACCGAAACAACATCAGGATTATGTAAAGGAGGAAGAAAGGAAGGATGTATGTGAGATAGGCCACAAACAACAGAGTTTATCCGTTTTGATTTAAACAGATAAACAACAGCCATTTTAACTTCAAGTTCCTAAAAGAGACATGGAAAGAAAATAGCTAATAAACTTCCACAAATCTTGATCATAATGTATTTCATGATGGTCTCAAAGGTGCTACTTTCTGGCTGAGGTTTTCTTTCATCCCTGGTGGGTTTTTTTTTTTTTTTTTTTTTGCTGTTGTTTTGTGGAGGTTTTTTTTTTTTGTTGTTGTTTGTTTGTTATAGAATAATTTAATAAATACATCAGATTATTGAAGAAATTTAAAGCTTTAGTAAAGCTGAAAGCTTATTTATAGGTTACTTTAGGGGGTCATAAGGGTTAGAAAAGATTCCTTCACAATACAGGTGAAAATATGCGTTCTTTTCTGAGTCAGGGTGGCTTCCTGCAGGGCACTTCTTTATGTTATTAGGTGGCCTTTAATATCTCTGAAATATGGCATAATTAGGAGCCTGAACCTTACTGTAATGTTTATAGCAGCACTTTGTCAAACTAGTTTTCGGCTCATATACAAATTCTGACACTAGAGGGAGTGCATAATGTATTACAGAAAGAAACAGCATACGTCTAATAAATTCAAGGTGAAATGCAGAGTAGCAAGACAAGACCTTCATTATGGTCCACCGTCCAAGCTCCATCCTTCTCTTCCCTTCCAAAAAATAAAAAATCACCAGAGATTTCCCCCCCTTACAGTTGTCATCTAAATTTGTAGGAAGATGGTAAGTTATTTGTAAAACTGTGAAAAGAATGCTATATTGTAAAGCTCTCTCTCATCTTTTCTTTTCATTAAAAAAAAAAAAAAAATCAAGATATATAATTTCCTACTTCCCACCAGGGCTTCAAACTGGTTCATTCTGTTTCAGCTCCCTGCTGGGAATTTGGATTTCCACCCCAGATATACTGATTCACAAGATCCCTGGCTGATTGTTATAGATACCTAGGTGATTCTCCTATATACACATCAGTACGTCTGGGATTTAAAAAAAATAAATAAACTCACTGCCATTGAGTCGATTCTGATGGAAATGCAAATTTTCAGCAGTGGATTGGACCGGAATGACCCGGTTCAAAGCCCTGCTTCCTGTGTATTGAATGGCAAATTTAGAATTCCTCTTTGCTGCTTCATTCTGTTTTTGTCATGGTGCCTAACCGTTTTAATCTCATTTGAAACTGCAAAGACCAGAGGTTTACTCGTTGCTTAGGAAAATGTCAGTTACTCTTGCTACAATCAGGGAAAGTATCTTTTAGCATTCACCTTCTTCCACTACTCCCTTGAAAAAGGTGCCTCTCCAATTATTTAACAGCTAATGTCAAACAATTAGCAAATCATATTTAAGGCATTTTATTTTCAAATGTCAGAAGTTTCCCATTCTCTGACAAAATGGATTGCCTAATGCCTGGAAACGTGTAAATATGACGGAGCTATTAACCTAACAACAAAAAGCTGGCTGAAAAAGTGAATGATTGCTACCATAAGGTAAGACTCGATTTTTCTGAAAAAATGTGATAATTGTTTTGTGTTTTTCTGTACCTTTGTGTGTATTCATTAGGCATTCTACAATTATCTTAAATCCATCTTGTACTCAAATAAATCTTTGAGCTACCGGTAAACTGTGTCTTTAATGGAGATTAAAATTAGAAAAATTAAAAAGCAAGCTCATTATAAAAAATCCTGGAGTTTATCCAGATGGGTGAAATGATCCATGCAAAGGGAACTTCCAGAACCACATCAGTCACTTCTCAAGACCCAAAACTATGTCTGTGACCAGGTTGCATTTGTACAGACTCACCTTACAGAGAGACCTTTGGTTATACTTCACCATAATGGCTCATGAAAAGTTAAACCAGTTTTCAAACAACAGCTTTTTTTCCCCAATTTTAAAAATGAGCACATCACGAAAAGGGCTATTTTTATAACATTGTGGTTTCAGTCAAAAACACGATCATCAAATTACTCAATCCAACATTTTTTGGTTAGTGAATGTCGTATGCAACAAATCTGAATTGTGCACCATGTTTGAATGAACCCAAAAGAGTTTGTTTTGGTGCACATACCAAGTGATGGGGATAGGGAGGTTGTAGAGTCCATGGCTTTTTAGTCTGGAGTGTCCGTGTACTATTTCTATGAGTTTTCAAAAGCTTTCACCTTTATATTGCCTAAAGGTGTTTTTTTTTTTTTTGTCGTTAAATTTATTGTTTATCACCCATCTGTCAGTTTGTCTACTTTGGTAGCTTGTGTGTTGCTCTGATGCTGGAAGCTATGCCACCAGGATTTCAAATACCAGCAGGGTCACCCATGATGGACAGGTTTCAGCAGAGCATCTAGATTAAGAATGTCTAGGAAGAAATGTCTGACAATCTGCTTCCAAAACCAGCCAACAAAAACCCTGTGGAACACAACAAAATATTGTCTGATGAAGTGTTGGAAGAGCAACATCCTAAATAGGAGGCACTCAAAACATGCAGTGGCCACAACAATGGCCTTTCAGCATACCAACCACCGAGAAGATTGCACAGGACTGGGCAACGTTTTCTTCTCTTGTGTACAGATAGGGTGGCCATGAGTTTGAGGCCAAGTGACAGCAGCTAATGACAACTTCATTGTTAAATGCACTTTGAGTGTGCTCAGAGTGTGCCTGTGGCACTCACCTGACTGTCCTCTGCCTTCTATGCCCTGCACCCCACCTCCATCTTCCACCACCTACTATCAAGGCTTCTCTTCTTCCCTGGGTGAGTACAATAAACCTTTATCACTTTCTACAAATTACACGTATTTATTTTCAAATTCAGGTATATTAGATAAATATGTCTTTATTGTTCAACTGAAACGTTCTATGCATTTTTTTTTTAATCTGTGAAAATTGGTTAGGTATCTTCGATTGGGATAAAATTAATTGTAATTTTTCCATTAAAATTAACTAAAATAGTTTTTGGGGAGCTCTGGTAGCGTAGTGCCTAATGCACTTGACTCGCTAACCAGAAGGCTGGCAGTTTAAACCCACCAGCCACTCCTCAGAAGGAAGGTTGGGCAATCTACTTCCGTAGTGATACCACATGGGAAACCCAAGGAGGGGGTCACTATGAGTCAGGTCCGACTCAATGGCACATAACAACAACAACAACAAAATAGTTTTTCACTTAACAGCTTTTCACTTAGTGGCAGAAATTTCAGGAATGGATTAAAGGTAGTAAAGCAGAAGATGGATCGAAGTACAGAACATTGCATTGGCTAAGTCTGTTAAATTCATTGACTCTCCCAGAGTCCTAAGGGGAGAGTAAGTGGTGAGTCTAAGGGAGATCAGATTCAACATACATGTCTCAGGAACAGTAGCTCAATACAACAGGTAGTTTCCAAAGTTTCTGTTTTTTGGAGGAAAGGTTGCATGGAGGAGGGAAAAGTGTCTCTGTTCTGAATATCTAGAAGATATTGTATAATCTAAAAGTCCTCACAGATACATCTGGTGATTCCTTATTATTAATATGTCATTTGTTCTTTCATTCTTTATAAAGATTAGGTTGTAACTTTGTTGGTGCTCTATTTCTAGTCTGCAATTTAAATCAAACATCACATTTATTTTTCAGTATTTGTTTTCAAAAGGCAATTACATAATTTTTACATGCACAAATTTCTAAATTTCTCCCATGGGGTACCTAAGTATTATGGTTTAATACATCCTATGAACAGGCTTTCAAGCCATTTATAAAAAATTGCCCAAGAAAATTTGAGTCTAAGTGGAGACTGATTAGCATTAATACAACCAAAGAAGTCTAATCTGGCCTGATCTTTTTATCCTCAGATCTCCTGTTGTATCCAAAAAGCTACAACATAGAATGCCATGGATTAGATGCCCCAAAACTAAGAAAATATTCTTTTTTAGATGCATTCAGTGAAAAATGGCTGTTTGAGTTCTTAAGGAAAACAACACAATTTTCAAAATAAATCTAAATTCTAAATGTATCTAAGATTATGCCTTACCTGTGTCTGCAAGGGAAGAGGTTGAAAGTAGCACAACCCAATTGTTCGGCCCATGAAAAATTAATCAATAGCTGGAAATAACTGTTTTTATTGACATAGGAAGAGGTTTACAATATACTGCTGAATGAAAAAACCAAGATACAAAACAGAATCTGTTTTTGTTCGAAAGAAAGATGCATGTTTGGAAGGATATATAGCAAAACGCAAAAAGTGATTATCTTTGAATAGAAAATTACAGGTATTTTTCAAAAATAAATTTCTTCCTGCATATACCTATTTTCTAAGTTTTTTTTGATACAGTGAAGATATATTATTTGTTTGATTTTTTTAATATATGAAGTTTAAAATCTCCAATAGAAAGTGATAGCTTGATACCCCCTCTGAGTAAAGAGTAGGCCAATGGGTTTCAACCCGGCTGGGCATAGAATCTCCTGGGGGCAGGATATGTGTTAAAAATTGCCCATGACCTACCTTGCAGGAAGAGGGGGGAACAAAACCAATTAAGTCAACCTTGTTGAAGGTGAGGGGTGTCATTTTGTTGTTTTAAATCTATCAGATGATTCTGCGGTGTAGTCAAGGATGAGAGTCTTTAGTTCCAACTTCATTGGTCTCCATTTATGATCACATCCATTGGTAATGTTACCTGAATACATTCCCACCTTGACATGTCTCTGAAATTATTGAATTATATAATTTAGAATCATGGATGTTTATAGCTTTAAGAGGTCTTAGTTCAGGGCAGATCATCAAATCTGTTGATTTCCAACTATGTGCCAGATGTTTACTAGGATATAGGGGGTTGTAGGAGCTCTGATGACATAGTGGATAAGGCGCCTGACTGCTAACCGGGAAGGTCAGCAGTTCAAATCCACCAGTTGCTACACGGAAGGAAGACGGGGGATCTACTTCCGTAAAGATTTACAGCCTTGGAAACCCAATGCAGGTCACTATGAGTCAGAAACGAATCGATGGCAGTGAGTTGTTTTTGGAGTTTAGGGGATTATAGATAATAAGATCCAGTCCCTTGTCCTTAGAGAGCTTGCATTCCGGTAAAGGAAACCGACTGTAAATAGATAACTGCATATGATGCCATTGTGTCATGATGAAGCTGTGCAGAGAACTGTGGAGGTATGGTGAAAAGCCCTCACTTAGGGGCTTGGAGAGGACTCCCTGGAGGACAGGATCATGTCGTGTCCAATTACCCAAGGCCCAAGGAAAGTAAGTGACTGGTCCAAGATCACACAGCCAAGTAGGGCCAAAATCAGAAGCAAAATCCTGTTATGCAATGCCTGCTCCTATACTATTCGATGACTGATAAAATTAGGACAAAACTCCTGATACATGGGTGCAGAGAACACCTTTTCCAGAACATCCCTTTCCTATAATTCACACTAACAAACAAGGAACAAACCACAGAAGCATCTGCCTTAAGACTTTATTAGTGAAAACAGCCCTCTCAGGCAGTCTGACCTGGCAGAAAAAGTTGTCATATTAATGACATTAGGAAATTTGCAAATCAAATAGTTCATTATGTATGATACTGTACTTGCAAATAGGATTATGTTGATTATGCACTATAAATAGAATTTTAAAGAGACTCCCTCAAGGCAACTTGGGCTGAAATCTTGCTAGTCAGGCTTTTAAAGCATGGGTGGACTGAATTGCTAAACAGAGAAAGCCTAGTGGTCAGTTTAGCAGCTCAGTGCAGCTCTGGAGAGCGAGGATTATGCTCACGGTTGCATCCAGGGCATCTTTCCATTATGAGCAGAATGAGCAAAGGGTTCTTCTCCCATGCCAGAACAGAATCGTGCTCCAGCCTGAGGCAGCCTTGTCCATAAGGAGCCCTAGTGGCAGTGTCAGATTACCCACTAAGCAAGATATGCATGAGTTTACTTGGTAATCTGTACTGAACAATTTCACATTTTTTCATCACATCAAAGATTCTGCTCTTAGTTATCATTGGCATCTATTTCTCTCTCAACCCCACAGCAACTTCCTTCAGAATCAAAGCCTCTTTTTAAAGTTACAGTCCCTGTTAGGGACAGAGTACCTAGTAAGCTGGGTTAGCACAATATTACTTGTGCTTACTTACTAATTTGCAGTGAACAATTTCACATGGGTCTCACCACATATGTTCACTATAGTAAGTAAGCACAAGTAAGCCCACGTTTACCTTGCTTATTGGGTAATCCACCCTGGTCTTGTGGACGGTGGTTAAGCGCTTAGCTGTTAAATGAAAGGTCAGGAGTTCTAACCCACCAACCACTTCACAGGAGAAAGATGTGCCCATTCCAAGAGGATAACTATTTTCCCAGGGAAGGAAGGCCAAGTGGGAGTGAGTTTAAAGGAGCACCTGAAGTCCTTGGCAGCAAATGCCACATCCAGCAAACACCAGCTTCACTATGCATCCTCAGGAATAAGCTTGTCTCATTGTATAATGTTTGCTCTCCTATCTCAAGAAATCCCAGCCAATTTTTAAGAGATTAGGCATTTCCCCTTTTCCAAAGTGTGGAGACCATCTGGTAAATACCCATGGAAAGTGCCATCAGTTTACCTAAGTCTAAACTGGTTCTATGTCTCTGGTAGCGAAGTGCCTATGGCACTTGACTAGTAACCAGAAGGCTGGTGGTTCAAACTCACCAGCCACTCCTTGAAAGGAAGATGGGGCAATTACTTCCATAGTGATACTGCCTCGGAAACCCAAGGAGGGGTCACTATGAGTTGGGTCCGACTCGACGGCACATAAAAACAACAACAACACCACTGTATATGAGCATTTATTCCATTCTCCTTGACATGCTGAAATGGTTGAACATCTACAAATTCTTTTTGGTATAATGACTCTCTGTGTTCTTTCTATTTTCTTTTGATGCTTCCTGCATCATTCAATTTTATCCCCCCTAGAATCTTTCAATATGGCAATGCGAGGATTAATTTTTTCTTCAGTTCTTTCAGTTTGAGAAATGCTGAGAGTGTTTTTCCCTTTTGGCTTTCTAACTCCAGATCTTTGCTTTCACTGTAATACCTTACAGTGTCAGTATGACTCTGAAACTTGCTCTTAAACATAGAGTAGTGAAAATTAAAGAGAGAAATGATAAAGTAGAAGAGCTGAACAGAAGATTTCAAAGGATAGCTTGAGAAAACTAAGTAAAGTATTACAGTGGAAGTATTACCAAAATATCTACCACTCATCTGCCAGTTTATCATACTGTTGTGGCTTATGTGTTGCTGCGAGGCTGGAGGCTTTGCCACCAGTAGGGTCATCCATGGTGGACAGGTTTCAGCAGAGCTTCCAGACTAAGACAGACTTGGAAGAAGGAAGAAGTGCCATGCACTTCTCAAAGAATTGAACAGTGAAAACCTTATGAATAACAATGAAACACTGTCTGGTATATTAGTGGAAAACTTTATGAATAGTCCTGAAACATTGTTCAAAATAGTGCCGGAAGTGCTAGAGAAGAGCTGCTTTCTCAGAGTAGAGTTGACCTTAATGACATGGATGGAGTAGCTTTCAGGACCTCCATTGGCTGATGTGGCATGA
Organism: Orycteropus afer afer; assembly: GCF_000298275.1. Lineage (NCBI taxonomy): Eukaryota > Metazoa > Chordata > Mammalia > Tubulidentata > Orycteropodidae > Orycteropus > Orycteropus afer. The sequence continues at coordinate 11,479,746 of NW_006921595.1, read as the reverse complement.
CTCAAAATGGGAAGAAACAGCGGCAAACATCCATTAGTAATAGCAACATGGAATGTATGAGGTATGAATCTAGGAAAATTGGAAGCCGTCAAAAATGAAATGGAACACATAAGGATCCTAGGCATTGTTGTTGTTGTTATGTGCTGTTGAGTCAGACTTGACTCATAGCGACCCCTCCTTGGGTTTCTGAGGCAGTATCACTATGGAAGTAGTTTGCCCCATCTTCCTAGGCATTAGTGAGCTGAAATGGACTGGTTTTGGCCATTTTGAACAAGACAATCATATGATCTATTATCCCAGGGATGACAAATTGAAGAGGAATGGTGCGGCATTTATCATCACAAAGAGTGTTTCAAGATCTATCCTGAAGCACGATGCTGTCAGTGATAGGATAAATATCCATACGCTTACAAGGAAGTCCAGCTAATACTACTATTATTCAAATTTACTCACCAACCACCAAAGCCAAAAATGAGGAAAATGAAGATTTTTACCAATGTCTGCAGTTTAAAATTGACCAAACATGCAATCAAGATATGTTCATTATTGCTAGTGATTGAGATGCAAAAATTGGAAAAAAAGGAAAATCATTAGTAGTTGGAAAATATGGCCTTAGTGATAGAAATGACTCTGAAGATTGCATGATAGATTTTTGCAAGACCAGAGACTTATCCTTTGCAAATACCTTTTCTCAACAACATTAAATGGTGGCTTTATACATGGACTTCACCAGATAGAATACACAGGAATCAATCAACTACATCTGTAGAAAGAGGTGAAGGATAAGCTCAATATCTTCCACCAAATGAGGCCAGGAACTGTGAGACAGACAGACCATCAACTGCTCATATGCAAGTTCAACTTGAAATAAAAGACAATGAAAAGAAGTCTACAAGAGCTGAAATGTGACCTTGATTATATCCCTTCTGAATTTAGAGATCATCTGAAGAATAGATTTGACACATTGAACATCAAAACCAGAGAAACTGTGGGATGACAGCAAGCACATCATCCATGAAGATAGCAAAATGTCATTAAAAATACAAGAAAGGAAGAAAAGACCAAAATGGACGTCAGAAGAGACTCTGAAACTTGCTCTTGAATGGAGAGTAGCTAAAGCAAATGGAAGAAATGACAAGATTAAAGAACTGAACAGAAGATTTCAAAGAGCAGCTCAAGAAGACTATGTCAGTTATTATAATGAAATGTGCAAAGACCTGGAGTTAGAAAAACAAAAGGGAAGAACACGTTCAGCATTTTTCAAGCTGAAAAAATTGAAGAAAAAACTGCAAGCATCAAGTTGCAATATTGAAAGATCCTATGGGCTAAATATTGAATGATGCAGAAAATATCAAAGGAATGTGGAAGCATAGAGGTGGATTGATGGGTGGACAGATTGAATGATCAGGTATGTTTAGGCAGGGGGTAGTGTGCCCAGGATCAAATATAGAGTTAGCAGACAATGTTTCTACATGTGTATTTTTATCTGCTGTATGAATGTCCAGGTGTATAGTAGAGCTGACAAGGGACAAGGTTGTGGTGGCTTCTTGACCATAACCAGCTATCTGGAGGGAGTGAGTAGTTGGACCAGTGGGCTTGGGACCTTGGTCACAGGGGACATCAAACTCAACTGATATGACATATTACACAAAAACATTCTTCTACATCCTTCTTTGTTGAGTAGCAATCGGGATCTTAAAAGCTTACAAGGGGACAAGTAGGTGCAACAGTGGGTCTCTCCTTGTCCAGAGCAAAGAAGAATAAAGAAAACCAAAGACTCATGGAAACAATTCATCCAAGGGACTGGTAGACCATGTGATCCTCAGCCTATATGACCATGAAACCAGAAAAATGAGATGGTGCCCGGTTACCACTGTCAACCACTCAGAAGGGATCGGTGCAGGAGATCCTGGATAGAGTGGGATAACAATGTGGAACAAAAGTCAGGATCATTAAAAAAAAAAAAAAAGAAAGAAAGAACAGGTTTGCTCGTCTGCTGAAGCCTGGGAAGACCCCTGAGACTATGGCCCCTAGCTACTTTTCAGGTCTGGAATTGAACTCCCTCCTGTGACTTCCAACCAAACAATAGATGGGCATGTGGGGTGAACATTTACATTAGGTAGATACACTACTTGGAGCAATCAAGCGTGGGAGAACAGAAGGGCAGTGTTTGCACAGGGAGACAGCTTGAGATGTGGTAGTGCATGGGAGGGAAGGACACAGGGAAGATGTAACTATGGGGAGGAAGTATGAAGAAAGCTGTTACATTATGGGTAATTGCAGACAATGTCATGAGACAAAATGTGTACGAACTGCTGTTTGGAAAATGAATTTGCTCTGTAAACTTTCACCCAAATCACAATAAAAATTTTTAAAAAAAAAGACTACAGAAGGAACACACAAAGTCACTGTACCAAAAAGAATTGCTTGATGTTCATCCATTTCAGAAGGTGGCATATGATCAAGAACTGATAGTATTAAAGGAAGAATTTGAAGCTGCACTGAAGGAATTGGTGAAAAACAAGGCTCCAGGAATTGATGGGATACCCATTGTGATGTTTCAATAAACAGATGCTGTGCTGGAGGTACTTACTCATCTATGCCAAGAAATTTGGAAGACAGCTACCTGGACAACTGATTAGAAGAGATACATATTTGTAGCCATTCCGAAGAAAGGTGATTCCACAGAAAATTATTGAACAATGTCATTAATATCATATGCAAGTAAAATTTTGCTAAAGATAATTCAAAAAGTGGTTGCAGCAATATATTGACAGAGAACTTCCAGAAATGCAAGCTGGATTCAGAAGACTAAGTGAAACAAGGGATATTATTGCTGATGTCAGATGGATATTGGCTGAAAGCAAAGAATACCAGAAAGATGTTTACTTGTGTTTTACTGACTATGCAAAGACATTAAGCTGTGTGGATCATAACAAATAATGGATAATACTGAGAAGAATGGGGATTCCAGAGCACTTAATTGCACTCATAAGGAACCTGCACATAGATCAGAAGGCTGTTGCTCAAACAGAACAAGGGGATACTGTACCGTTTAAAATCAGGAAAGGAGTGTGCCAGGGATGTATCCTTTCACCATACTTATTCAATCTGTGTAATGAGCAAATAATCCCATGTGCTGGAATATATGAAGAAGAACACAGCATTAGGATTAGAGGAAGGGTCATTAACAACCTGTGATATGCTAATAACACAACCTTGCTTGCTGAAAGTGAAGATGACTTGAAGCACTTATTGATGAAGATTAAAAACTATAATCTGCTGTATGGATTACACCTCAACATAAAGAAAATGAAAATCCTCACAACTGGACCAATGAGCAGAATCACAGTAAATGGAGAAAAGATTGAAGTTGTCAAAAATTTCATATTTCTTGGTTCCACAATCAACACCAACAGAAGCAGCAGTCAAGAAATCAGATGACATATTTCACTGGGCAAATCTGCTGCAAAAGACCTCTTTAAAGTGTTGAAGAGCAAAGATGTCTGTTTGAAGACAAAGGTGCACCTAACTGCCCCCTCAAAAAAACCGAACTCGCTGCTGTGGAGTCAATCCAACCCATAGCTACCCCTCCTTTTGTTTCCGAGGCAGTATCTCTTCAGAAGCAGATTGCCCAATCTTCCTTGGTGTTTTCAATTGCCTCATATGCATGTGAAAGCTGGACAATGAATAAGGAAGACCAAAGAAGAGTTGATACTTTTGAGTTGTAGTGTTGGCGAAGAATACTAAAAGTACCATGGACTGGCAGAAGAACTAACAAATCTGTCCCAAAAGAAGTGCAGCCAGAATGTTCCTTGGAACCAAGAATGGCCAGACTTCGTTTCACTTTGTCATGTTATCAGAAGGGACCATTCCTTGGAGAAGGATATCATGCTTGGTAAAGCGGATAGTCAGCAAAAAAGGGGAAGACCCTTTTGAGATGGATTGACACACACACACACAAAATTGACTGCCGGGCGTCAGATCCAACTCATAGAGGCCTTTCCTGAGGTTTCCAAGGTGGTATCAGTACAGAAGTATATAGCTCAATCTTCCTTCCAAGGAGTGGCTGGTGAGTTTGAACCACCTGCCTTCTGGTTAGCAGTCAAATGCCCTAGGCATTATGCCACCAGAGCTCCTAGGATTGACACTGTGGCTGCAATGATGGGCTTAGGTATAGCAAGGATTGTGAGGCTGACACAAGGCAGGGCAGTGTTTCATTCTGTTGCACATAGGGTAGCTGTGAGGCAGAGCTGACTCAACGACATCTCACAACAACAACAATATGCATGGTGTCCATGATGTCACCCCACAAGTCATCTGGTCTTGGGCCATTAGTGTTGAATGCATCAAATCTATTCTTGAGATGGTCTCTGAATTCAAGTGAGATATACTCAAAGTTGTACTTTGGTTATTGTGGAATTGTTCTAATTTTGTTCAGCTTCAACTGACCTTGAAATATGAGCAATTTCTGGTCTGTTCCACTGTCAGCCCCAGGTCTTGTTCTGACTGATGATATTGAGCTTCTCCATTGCCCTTTCCACAGATATGGTCAATTTGCTTCTTATGTATTCAATCTGGTGAGATCCACATATATAGTCATCATTTATGTTATTGAAAAAAGGTATTTCCAAGGCTAGATTAAGACATGTGAGAGCCCTAAGCACTGATATCTATTGTGTCTCCTCCTCTGCTTACTCACACATTCAAATAGGATAAGTTATATGTGTCTTAGCTATCCATAGTGTAACTTCTTTATAAATGCAACTTTAATATTAATGATGGAACACAAAAGTGCTATATACATTTCAGTAGAATGAAATGCACTGAATTATAAAATTTTTAGTGGATGTGGGATACTAAGATTTTTACTATATGCTACATTTTCTTCAAAAAGAATATCCCACATATTCTACAACAAAGAAAATGTGTCAGTGGCCTTAGTTGTTTCAACAATCAATGTAAAATTCTGTTGATCTCCCACAACAAAAAATTCACTTTTATCAATTTTGCTTTAAATGGCTCATGCTTCAATTTTTCTGCTTATTTCATAATAAATGCTATCACTATAAATGAACAAAAGAGAAGATGTCATAAGAAATTTGTTGTTGTTGTTGTTGTTGTTATGTGCCATCAAGTCAGACCCGACTCATAGCAACGCCTCCTTGGGTTTCCGAGGCAGTATCACTATGGAAGTAGATTGCCCCATGTTCCTTCTTTAATGGTCAGAAAACAAATATTACAACAAATTACTATATTTTATTTTTAGATAGATCTTTTGTCTTTAACATGTTATACTTAAATATTTCTTTCTATTCTTTGCTGTTACAAATCCTTCAATGATTTCATGAAAATTAAGCTGCAAAACAATATCTACTTCCATTCATAATAAGGATAATAATGAATTGAGTCTTTTTTTTTTAAATTGAGTCTTTCTTAATTCACTTTTGTACACTGAATGTTTTTGAGTTTCTTTCAGGATGAAAATGAATGTTCTGTTGTGCAGTTTGTGATCATTAAATCTAAGAATAAGCATACAACAATTTCAACATTGGGAAATATGCAATATATTTTATCTTCTATTATGGAATCATACATGTCTACATGAGTAAAATTTATGTTTCTTCTATAAACTGTTCTCATGTAAGCATGAAATTTCACACTTCTCCGTAAACTGAGAACTGTTCAAACAGCAGCAAGTTCAAGTAAACTCTGTATTTAAGTCATCAGGCTAAGCCTATATACTAGTGGGTTAGATGCCTTCCTGTATTCTTCATCAGGTGTATCTACATTGTTAAGAAGGAAAATCTATTTGAAAGAACTTCATACACTTTCACCCTTCTTTTCATGCAAGATTCAAAAGTGCCAATGATGTGGTCAAGTATGTGGTTATGTGAAATTGATTTCTGGGACTCAATACGTCTGGAGCACTACTGTCATTTACTTATTTCTAATGATTCTGCAGTGGTAAACTGTTTGATAATCAGTATTTGGCAACATTTGTTATGTTTCCAAAATCTTCCCTAAAATTATGTAAATACTCTGTTAATGACTGAGTAGATCAGAGATCTATGCGTATCTTTAAATTGTCTTCTGAATCTTGGAGATCATCACTATTCTGATAAAAATACTACAATATATTATTCCACATAACCAAAGTAAATACATACTCTAGTGCTTGCATTTTGTTGGTGATGTTTTCAGCTTCTCTTTTGCTATCTCCTTTTAGTGTCTGGTCTTCAGAATTATTTTCTAAGACATCTAGTATCTGAGTGCATGATTCTAAGATTACACTCATTACTACAGCATGTGCTTCCCAGTGTGTATTAGAAAGGCATTTTAATACTTGATCATTGCCTAAATATGTTTTAAGAACTGCCCATCATTTAGCAGAGGTGACAAAAAATGTGTACAGTAACTGAACCAAAAAAAAAAAAAAAACCCAAACTCATTGCCATCAAGTCAATTCTGACTCATAGCGACCCCTTTTGGGTTTCCAAAGTGGTAAATCTTCCCAGTCTTCCTTCCTTCCTTTGTTTACATCCAGAAATCTTCCCAGAATGGTAGAAAAAAATCAACTGCTTTCAGACAAAAATCTACTGCACTACATCCTACAAGATTAAATGAATGCACAACATATGGTATGAAAATGGCATATTCATTATGTTCTAAAATTTTCTGTTGCTGACATATTGGCAGCATTGTCATAGGACTAGCCTCTGAAGTTTTTCAAACTTCACATAAATAGTGCAGTACTTGATTTGCAATTTCTTCATTGATAGGGCTTTTTAAATTAGTAAATATGATAAATCGCTTGACAAGTTTTCTACCTGTTGGAGATACATATCTTAAAATAGCATTTATGAGAAAGAATGGAATGGCATCTACACGCAAACTGAAATATCAACCTATACTTATTTCACTGGAAATAGTTGATAAAACTTTATCACTTATTAAGTTTATTATTTCTTTACATGTTGTTTTAGACATATATGATGGGTTGCCCTTTTTTTTGTTACTATATTGTGAGATATCACCTGCTAAAAAGGAATCAAACTAAGCAGCAAATTCAAGTAAAGCCACAAAATTTTCATTTTGTGGAGATAGTTCACATGCAGCAATTATTATAATGACAATAATGCATTTCAAAATAACTTTTAAATATAGACATTCTTCATTAAATTGTGTTTCCAGTTCATGAGTTAAGCAAAGCCCATGCCTTCACTTTAAATATACATCATATAATTTCCATGAATTGAACTGTTTTCATGTTTATCCATCATATTCAAGTTGTGCAATTGTTAAATCCATCCATAGCAAATAGAGTATTGAATGATTTAGGACTGAATAGTTTGCAAACAAAAATATATTCTCCAATTGATGAAGAATATACTTGCGACTCTGTCTTAGAATTTTCACCATTAGCTTTGCACTCATGGTTACGGGACTTTGTTTACATCCAGAAATTTTTTACATCAATTTCCAAATGGCCCACTGTGATGCTGACAATCACCAACCCTTTTTTGATCCAAACTTTATATCATTAGAAGAAAAATTATTCCAGAAAGAAGGATCTGTATTTCTGTTATTTATGAGGTCTGTCTATTTCTGTTATTTATGAGGTCTGCAGATGAGACAATTTCAAATTCTAAAATAGTTCCACTATCTACACCATTATTATTTTTTTATTTTTACTACAGCAATGAATGGATGCAGAATTTAGAACAAATTCTTTTATATTTCTATTGCTATTAGTAATTTCAGGAGCTCTGGTAGCGTAGTGCCTAAGGCATTTGACTGCTAACCGGAAGGCTAGCAATTCAAACCCACCAGCCACTCTTCGGAGGGAAGGTTGGACAATCTACTTCTATAGTGATACCACCTCAGAAACCCAAGGAGGGGTCGCTATGAGTCAGGTCTGACTCGGCAGCACATAACAACAACAACATTAGTTATTTCAGCACTATCGGTATTAGTTCAACAATTTGCAACCATTAAACTTGAGTGTTCAATGGGAGAAGTCTCTTCTGATTCATTACATTTTTAAAAGGAAGTTAATTTTGAAATTATCTTGAGAGATTCACAAATCCTTTTCTTTTTATCTTCTACAAACTTTCATTTTTGTGCTCCACTTGTTGTTGTTAGGTGGTTTTGAGTTGTCTCTGACTCATAGTGACTCTAGGCACAGCAGAATGAAACACTACCTGGTCCTGTGCCAGCTCCACAATCCTTGCTATACTTGAGGCCATCACTGCAGCCACTGTGTCAGTCCATCTCATTGAGAACCTTCCCCTCTTTCATCGACCCTCCACCTTACCAAGCATGACATTCTTCTCCAGGGAATGGTCCCTTCTGATAACATAACCCAAATAGGTGAGATGAAGGCCATTCTTGCTCCATTTAATTGTTGCATAATTTTACATGTATATAAAATTATTTCATTTTTCACATTTGATTCTATCATAGCAAGTATATTTGAATAACTAAAAAATATACAATTTAGAAAATAAAATTGCAAAAGGATGGCATCTCTCAGCCTCCTCTAACTTCACAAGAAATGAAAGATTCTGGAGGAAGAATCACCATCAGCAGTATCAGCCCAAGGCTGATTCTTTTGAGGTTGAGATCAAACATGCTACTACCCTCCAACTTTTTTACCAATTCTGACACCAACTGCACCTCCCACAGCACTCTTTACCTTTCTATTGTGTTCAATAACTCTTTGCAATGGCCACACAGAACTCACACACCATGCTCATGATTATGGGGTTTATTAGGGAAGTAGCAGGTTACAATTCAGGTTCAGAACTCTCAGGATACAATTCTTCCATCAGAGCAGCCACCCTCAGGCATGCATCTTTAGCCTTTGGCCTCTTGGCCTGGCCTATGCCCTTCTTGGGCAAGTGTTACAATGTTCTTTTAGCTCTGCCAATAGGTGCACTTCACTCTTCTAGCAAACCTCCTGCCAAAAGCACTCAGCTTTCTCACTCCACAGGCCAGCAAGCCTGCTGTTCCATCTCCTGCCAGTTTTTTGGTTCTATTGCCTCTGCTGCTGCCATCTCTGCCCTCTCTCTGCCAAGGAAGTCCAATACAAGCATCTTGAGTCTAAGGATGTGCTTTTACTACTGGCTGCTCTTTCTGTGTTGATGATAGTGAGATTCCCCCTTTCTGCCTCTGGTATGGCTCATTTAAACCTAGCAAGACGGCAAAACTGCCCAATTCCCATGACAGGGTTCCATACACCTTACTTGCATGGTCCCACCCCTACAAAAGTGCCACCATGTACCTTATTTACATTGTCAACAAGTTATCCAATTCCCTTGGTGGACCACAAAGAATCTCACATTTACATGGTTCTACACAGTTATCTACTAGGAGTCACAAAGACCATATTAAGTAATTCAGTGCACCGTAAAAATTTACATTCAAATTTGGATGTTAATACAAAAATTTATATTTGAAAATTGGGAAGTAAAAAATTTATTTAGGACATAATTTTATTCTTCAGGAGGTCTGAGATAGTAAAAAGAAATTGTTATTGTATACAAAATTTATAAAAAGAAATTTTATTTCTTTGTGGAATTATTCAACTTCTATATTTGGATATATGTATATAACTAATGTAACAATATGGAGCTCTGGTGGCATAGTACATAAGGCATTTGGCTGCTAACCAGAAGGTCTGTGGTTCAAACCCACCAGCTGCTCCTTGGGAGAAAGATGAGGCCATCTACTTCCATAAAGATTTACAGCCTTGGAAACCCAGTGGGGGTCTCTATTAGTTAGAATTGACTTGATGGCAGTGGGTTTGTTTTTTTGGTTTTAATGTAACAGCACCGTTTCTCAAGGAGCAAGTTTGTTTTGTGAGTCATAGTCAATATCAATTCCTTAAAAGAAAGTCAGTCTGTAGGAATATGGAAATAAAATATATTTATATAACTTTCATTATCTAATTATTCACTTAATTTATTTTTTTGAGGAATTGTTCAATATATCCTTGCATGGTGATATATAAACATTCTGATAAAAGCCCTTTGTTGCTTTCTTGGAAGACAAATTTCAAAACACACTCATTGTTGCAAAACAGAAACATATTTTGCATGAGAAAGAAATATTGAATTTGTATGCCCTTAATATTCCTAATACTTTATTTATTAGCATATGTAGAGTAATAGCAAGCATTGCGTCACATGCAACAGACAATGAAAAATGAAACTCGCTTGATACATAAACTAGAACTTTTCATGTTAGGTAAATATTGATATTTCCAAGATTTTTTTTTGGATGTTTGCTATGTTAGTATAATAATACACTATTACTAATGTTAGTATTATATTAAATGTATGCTAGATTGCATCTATGTGTGTGCCAAATATATTTTTAAGTTAAAGTACAAATACTATTGTTTACAAAACTTAGAACATAACTGCAGGTAAATGCTATACAGATAAAAGTAACTTGATTGAATTCATTGCATTGGTCAACTTATTCGAGTTCCCTCACTTTTGTGCATCATCTGGGACTAGAGTTTCCATTGGTTGTTTACCAGGACAGGTGTGAGAGCATGCCCTTGTGTTTGTATCCTGGCAAAGAGCATTGCTGGTCCTCTTGGCTGGAGTTGCTGGATCAGCAGATGTGGATGTACAAGATAGTTCTTTCAAAATGGATCAGAGAGCTGTTATCTATTAATATAATACCTTGCCCAGTAACCACTCATATTGGATCCAGTTGCATATTGGGTGAATGTAGCAAGGGTTAGTCTTCACAGTCCAACAGCAGCTCTTGTTTATTAGAAAGAAACAGTATATTCCCAAGATACCCATAAAGATAAGGAGTTTCAATTACAAAGGGGGGGATCATAGGAGACAGATATGAACAAAGGTGTTGAAGTAGTAGGGATCTAATAGCTTAATAACCCTCATGTCCCTGTGTGAACTTTAGTTCTAGCCTGCACATTCTCACACATCAAAGTTGGTATCGATTTCATTTGGTGTCCTGTCAGTTCACTTCCACCATAGTACTTGCTTTTCCTTATTTTCTGTCTGTTTGACATCTATAGGTGTCTGCTTTGGACACTGGTGTCACTGTTTTGTTGATGTCCTAAGCATATGCTTACCTTACTTTGGGCAATCCGTCCCTGAATAGGTCCTTGGTCTTATGAAATTCTATCATGCCATCTCCAGTGTTGTTTCTATTACCAAGGTCCTATTTTCCAACTACTGATCCTTCTTTGTTTCCAACTTTTGCATTCTAGTCCTTTTAGGAGGTAGCATATGATCTACCATTTCAGGAGGTTTCATATGATTAAAAACCAATGATATTGAAGGAAGCAGCCTCAGCAGCCAGTAGCTGCCTGAGTGAAAAGATGCTTTTAGCTTCAGTGGGCCAGAAGCAAGAGGCAGAGCTGAAGCCCAAGGTTGAGGGGCTTTCATCCAGCCCCTAGAGCCTGGCACTTTGAACTCAGACTTCTAGCCTCCCGAACTGTAAGAAAATAAACTCCTGTTTGGTCAAGCCATCCTATTTGTAGTCTATTCTTGTCAGAGTGGCACTAGAAAACCAGAGCAGAATATGGTACCAAGAAAGTGGGGTGCTGCTCTGACAGAAACCTAAAATGTGGAAACAGTAGTAGAGCGCATCCTTGACCCAAGACCCTGGCAGAGAGACCCTGGCATGCCACATGAGAGACAGCAGGTGCAAAGCCAAGAGACCCACATGAGACAGCAACAGCCTTACCAGCCCATGGAGGAGAAAGCTGGATTCCATTGCACAGGTGGCTTCCAGGCAGAGTGGGTTGCTTTTGGGAATTAATTGGTAGAAGAGACCGGCATGAAATGGAGTAGCAGTTTGGCCAGCCCACGGAGCAAGGAAGCTGAGTGCTTTTTGGGCTGGGAGATTTCCTGTGGAGTGGGTTGCCTTCGACATTAATCTGCATAAGCAGAGAGATCCAGGAAATGGGAAACAGAGCTGCCTCAGCCTCAAGAGTAGGACCATGCCTTTGGGGATGGAACCACCACAGGCCCCTAGGTTTCAAAGAGCCAGGCCTTCACCAACTTGGCTCTGGAGTGTGGGGGTGTTCATTCATGTGAGCCAGTGGAATGGAGTCAAGCCACTGCCCAAATGTGAGGGGGCAGGGCTGCCATGCTCAAGAGGGAGAAGAACAGGCCTGCCAGGCCAAGGGGGTGAGGTAACCACTCAAGAACTAGGGGACTGGAGTCACCCAGTGGAGAAGATTTAGACAGATACCACCTATTGAAGATCTGTACAGGTGTCAAGTTGACAAGGGGTGGAATTGTGGTGGTGAAGTTTGTGTGTCAACTTGGCTGGGCCTGGTTGAGTGGCTGGGCAGCTGGTGGTAGTTATTCCCCATGAT
>NW_006921595.1:11464611-11466451 GCF_000298275.1 Orycteropus afer afer | reverse complement strand
TGTCAACCTTGGACTTGTCAGCCTCAGCAGCTCATAGCTGCCTGAGGGAAGAGGTGTCTCTAGCTTTAGTGGGCTGGGAGCAAGAGGCAGAGCTGAAACCCAAAGTCAAGGGGCTTTCACACAGCTCCTAGAGCATGGCACTTTGAACTTGGACTTAAAGCCTCCAAACTGTAAGAGAATAAACTCCTGTTTCTTAAAGCCATCCCATTTGTGGTATATATTCTTGTCAAAGCAGCACTAGGTAACCAAAACATACCCATTCCAAAGAAAGGTGATCCAACAGGATGTGGAAATGATGATGATGATGATGATGATGATGATGATGATGATGATTTGGGTGAAAATTTACAGAGCAAATTCACTCGCCATACAGCAGTTCACATACACTTTGTCTCATGACATTGACCACAATTCACCACAATGAAACAGCTCCCCTCCCATTTCCTTCCAACAATCACCTCTTCCCTGTGTCCATCCCTCCATGCACTCCTGCCCCCTGAACTGTCTCCCTGTGCATACACAGCCCTTGTATTCTCCCATGATTGTTCTCTCCAAGGAGTGTATTTACCTCAGGTAAATGTTCAACTTCTATGCCTTTCTTTTGTTTGGCTGGAAGCCACAGGTGTGGGTTCAATTCCAGACCTGAAGGACAGCTAGGGACCATAGTCTCAGTGGTTCCACCAGGCTTTATCACACCAGCAAATCTGGTCTCCCTCCTCTTTTTTTTCCCAAATGATTTTGACTTTTGTTCCACATTGTTCTCCCTCTCTATCCAGGATCTCCTACATAGATCCCCCTCCGAGTAGTTGTCAGTGGTAGCCAGGCGCAATCTAGTTCTTCTGGTCTCATAGTTGAATAGGCTGAGGATCACATGGTATACCAGTCCCTTGGGTTAATTATTTCCACGAATCTTTGGTTTTCCTCATTCTTCTTTTCTCTGGATGAGGAGAGACCCATTGTTGCATCTAGATGGCTGCTTGCAAGCTTTTAAAATTCCAGTTGCTACTTGCCAAGGTAGGAGGTGGAAAAGTGTTTTGTGTAGTATGTTATGCCAGTGGAGCTTGATTTCCCCTGTGACTATGGTCCCGAGCCCACAGGTTCAACTACTTGCTCCCTCTGGTAGCTGGCTGTGACCAAGAAGTGACTACAACCTTGTCCCTTGTCAGCTCTACTATACCCCTGGGAATTCTTACAGAACATACGAATACACTTGTAGAACCATTGTCTGCTAACCCTATACATGGTCTTGGGTACATTCCCTGCTGGATAGACATAACTATAGTTCAACTTGTCCACCCATCTATCCACCTGTATACCCATGTTTCCCTTCACTGACAATGCACTGCTGTATGTGCAAAAGGGTTCATCTTTGTTGTCTGCACCTCCCATGTAGCTTTCTATGTCTTCTTCTTCCTCAATGCTAATCACCATGTTGATCACTCACATTTGGTACATTGTCCTTCTCTTCACCCAAATCAATACTTATCTCTACCAAAGATAATTCTCAAATGATTGCACTAGTACATCAACAGGGAATTGATAGAAAATCAAGCTGGATTTATAACAGGACATGGAAAGAGGAACAGCATTGCTGATGTCAAATGGGTCTAGGCTGAAAGCAGAGAATACCAGAAAGATGTTGTGGTGGTTATGCTGTGTGTCAACTTGGCTGGGCCTGGTTGAGTGGCTGGGCAGCTGGTGGTAGTTATTCCCCATGATGAGACTGGCAATCAACTCCATGGTGGAATCTACCACAAGCAGCTGAGTAGCTGCCTTAGGGAATGTGGTCTGCTTCCTATATACAAGGAGAAGCCTTGTGAATGGTTTCTAGTTTATGGCA
>NW_006921595.1:11447755-11464511 GCF_000298275.1 Orycteropus afer afer | reverse complement strand
GCTCCAGTGGGCCAGGAGCAGGAGGCAGAGCTGGACCCCAAGGTTGAGGGGCTTTCACCCAGCCCCTAGAGCCTGGCACTTTGAACTTGGACTTATAGCCTCCAAATTGTAAGAATAAACTCCTGTTTGTTAAGGCCATCCCATTTGTGGTATATTCTTGTCAGAGCAGTACTAGGTAGCCAGAACAGATGTCTATTAATATTTTATTGACTATGCAAAGACTTTCAACTGTGTGGATCATAGCAAATTATGGATAGCATTGAGAAGAAAGAGAATTCTAGAATTCTTAATTGTGCTATGTGGAATGTATACATAGACCAAGAGACAGTCAATCAAACAGAACAAGGGAATACTGAGTGATTTAAATCAGGGAACAGATGTGTCAGGATTATCCTTTCCCCATACTTATTCAATATGTATACTGAGCAAATCATCAAGAGGCTAGACTATATAAAGAACATGGTATCAGGATTGGAGGAAAACTCAATAACAACATGTGATACACAGATGCCACAACTGTGAAAAGTACTTGAAGAACTTACTGATGAAGATCAAAGACTACAGCTTTCAGTACAGATTACATTCACTATAAATGCTTAAATAGTTTCTTTTAGAAGGATCATTACAGGGATGGTCCCTGTGAGGTATAGGTTATAAATGTCCTGAACGTCTAACTTTTTCAAACTGCTGTACCACTCCATCACCTCTAACATCAACTCCTCCTCCCTTCAGTACTTTCCTTCTCATCTTAGGGTTCCTTATTTCACTGCAACATCTCACAGAACTCATATACTACCAAGGAAATGGCTTGTATGGTGGTGGAGGCAAGGAGGCTGGCAAGTCCCAAATCTGTGGGTCAGGCTTAGGTCTGGAGGATTCTCCTCACCCACGTGGTTGCAGGGCCTGGTAAACCCAAATCAGCAGGTCAGGTGCCTGGCTGCTGTCTCAAGTCCAGGGTGAGGTGATGATGAACCCAATGCAGGATCCAGAGCGAGAGAGAACTAACTTTGCCAGAACATTCATATATATACCCTCAAGGAAACTAAAGATGGTAACTTGAGTCACACTCTCCAGCAAGATGGAACTCAAGATACATCCAACCTCAAACAGGCATAGAGGCTAGGATTTATAATACATCACAAAATGAAAGACTATGGCTAGAAGACTATATTAAGCAATTCACTGCACTGTGATAAAGAAAACAAAAATCATCACAACTGAAACAATAAGCAACATCATGATAAACAGAGAAACGACTAACGTTGTCAAGAATTTCATTTTACTTGGATCCACAATCAATGTACATGGAAGCAGAAAATGTATTACCATCGACAAATCTGCTGCAAAAGACTTCTTAATGTGTTAAAAAGCAAAGATGTCACTCTGAGGATTAAGGTATGTCAGACCCAAATCACCTCATATGCATATGAAAGCTGAACAGTGAATAAGAGAAGACCAAAGAAGAGCTGATGCATTTGAGTTATGGTGTTGGTGCAGAATATTGTACATACTATGGGTTTGAATTTTGTCCAGAAGAATGAACAAATCTGTCTTGGAAGAAGTACAGCTTCCTAATGTTCCTTAGAAGCAAGGATGTACTTTCTTGTGTACTTTGGACATTTATCATGAGGGACCAGTCCCTGGAGGAAGACATCACACTTGGTAAAGTTGAGGATCAGCAAAAAAAAAAGAGGAAGATTCTTAATGAGATGGTTTGACACAGTGGCTACAACAATGGGCTTGAATATAGCAGTGATTGTGAGGATGGCACAGAACTGAGGAGTGTTTCATTCTGTTGTACACAGGGTCACTATCAGTCAGAACTGACTCTATGGCACCTAACAACAAGAACAACACTTGAAGCCAGACTAGGCAGATATTCCATATTAATGAGATTATTCTTTTCTAAGATATTTTTGGAGAACATTGTCACCAAGTATTTCTTTCAGGAACTGCAATACAGTACAGCATAAGTAAATGAAGCAATTGGAAAAGGATACATTAAATTAGTGATGCATCTGAATTAGAATATTTTATTGCTTTTGAGAGTAGACTTATTATAAGTGCATTGATAATGTGTTTCTCCATGTAAAATTCCAGTCAAAGTTGCTTTAAGAAATAAAGAAGGATCATTTAAAATTTCTTATCAAATGTGAGAAACAGGGTCTTCCTTTTTTCTTAAGTAGATTCAACATGTCCCCTAAAATCCTGTATTAATTTGCTTTAAAATGTTCCCGCTTCTTCATAAGTAATCCGAGGGAAATGTAATCCTCTCAAACTGAATTCTCATGAAATCTAAGTCAGTGCTATCCTATTTCATGCTAAGTCTTTTCTTATATATGTACTTATCCACAAATTCACTTAAAAGCATATGGAAAGCATATACTATTGCTAATGAAGTTTAGATCACTTCATCTAAATGGTGATCAATTGTCACCATTTCCTCTGGAATTCTTTCAGGTAGAGTGATGTCCTTTCAACAAAGACAAAGGCTTCAGGTCTTCAGCTTGCAAATGTCTCCTTGAGCTTGCCTGTTGTTGTTGTTATTTGCCATCGAGTCGGTCCCGACTCCTAGTGACCCCTCCTTGGGTTTCCGAGGCAGTTATCACTACGGAAGTAGGATTGCCCAACCTTCCTTCCGAGGAGTGGCTGGTTGAGCTTGCCTAAGAGTATATTAAAATGTGACTGCCAGGTTAATTCGGAAGCATTGGTGGTTCAGTGGTAGAATATTCTAATTACCTCTCATGCAAGAGACTCAAGCTTGATTCCCAGCCATTGTACCACATGCATAGCCAGTGTTGCTATGATGCTTGGTAGGTTTCAGTGGCCTTATGGATCACATCTGTCTAATGGGGAAGATACAGCACTGGGCATGAGTTGGGGGCCAACTTGATGGCAACTAATAACAACAGCAACCAACTTAGTTTAAATCTCATCCCTGCAGTTTTCAAGTCCATTTGTGTGCCAAACTGGGGACAAATTAATTACATCTTTTGTTGTTACTTAGGAGTCTGTACTCAATTAAAAGTGTGATGATTTATCTCAGACATGAGAAGACTCACTGTGATTATCTACTGCGAGGACAGTTAGAAGACAGCAACCAGCTATTCTCCAACACAGTTGAAAACAAGTGCCATGTGAAGAATTGCAGGTAATTATATGGGAAGGATGTCTCATGAGAAAAACATACTGGAATGGACCAACTAAGGACAATTTGGCATCTCCATCGCTAGAAAGAAATATCAGAAAAGCCCATTAATCAAGATGGTTTAGCTGTCAGCCTATCTGGCAACAAGGAGCGCAAGAAGGGCTTTAAGCTTTCTCCCTGTCCTTTTATAGAATTATAATTAAGGTCTATCTGTGTTGCTATATACACACCAAGAACTCAAAGTGAACATCCTGTGTACAAAAACAAGAATGAACCACAGCTATTTGCAGAACTCTGAACTAAATACTTACATAATTTTTTCTTCACTAAACCAAAAGTTTTAAATACCTACTAAAACTGACTGGTCCAGAATTGTGCTCATTTAAAACTTTGGAACTTCTGAGTTAAATGTGAACTGAACTAATATTTAAATGTGTTTGAAATTCTCATATGGATCATTTGGATTATAGGTTATTTGGTTAGATATGATATTTTTAGCTGGTCAATATCTTGAGAAGTGATATGAGCAATATGACTAAAGATAAAATCTGTTTTATAAACTCACAAGATGATCAGAAACACATTTGAATCCATGCAGAACCTAGCCATCATAGTCTAGCGAGGCTAGCTAGAAGTCTAAGAATATATTATGGATAAACTGATCTGGAGGTTTACCCTAAAGCCAGTGTATCTCTCCTTGTTGTGGTTTAAGTAACTGTATTAGAAATAGTAAAGGAGTCCTTGGGTGGTACAAATGATTAAAGCACTCATCTGCTAACTGAAAGGTTACAGGTTTGAGTCCATTCAGAGGTATCTTGGAACAAAGCCCTGGTGATCTAGTTAAACAAAAAAATCAGCCATTGATTGAAAACTCAATGAAGCATGGCTCTACTCTGATGAATAGAGGTCACCATGAGCCAGAATCAACTGGATTGAAACTGGTTTATTAGATATGCTAATAACCTCAACCACTTTCTTATTGAACAGAATCGGTCTCACCCCCAAACCCCAGCTGCAGCATTTGTACATTGCAAACCCACCTGGAACCACAACTGATTGGACCAATCTGGAGCACACTACTGATGCTCTAAGAAGTACTCCATAGGCTGGCCTGGGTAGTCCAATTCTCTCTCTCACTCTATTTGGTCTAAGAGGCTCAGCAGCTGAGCTGGATCACAGTGGAAGTTCATAGATGATGAAGCACTGATGTAAATGCCATAAACTGGTGCTGCTGAAGCCTCTGGAGCAGCCCTGATTCCTGAGAACAGGGGGAACAACTTTTCTTTTGGAGTCCAGGAAAGTTGTTGCTTTGTAATAAAATACTTGTGTTTTTTGTTTTGCTTTGTCTTTCTTTTATTGTGGTGAAAACATACACAACAAGACATTTGCCAACATAACAACTTCCCCATTTACAGCTCAGGGACATTGATGATATTTTTCATGTCGTGCCACCATTATTGTCATTCTTTTCCAAAATATCCCACACCATTAGCATAAACTCAATGCCCCACAAAGAAAAGCTTCCGCCTTCCCCCTCCCTCCTACCCCTGATAAACACTAATAATCTTTAATCTTTGATTTATATATATATATAATTCTCCCCCACACACACGGCCAACCTATCTAGGAATTTGGCCTCTCCTCCCCCCCCCCCCCCCCCGCCATCCCTGGTAACCAACAAAGTTTCCTTCTATGCATAAATCTTTCCTTGACATTTTGCAATACTGGATTAATACAATATTTGTCCTTCTGTGATTGACTTATTTAACTCAACATACTGTCCAAGTTCATCCATGTTGTGTGGTGTTTTGCAGAGTCTACATTATTCTTGAGGGTTCTGTAGCATTCCATTGTCTGTGTGATATTTAAGTTTGTGTGTCAACTTGGCTGGGCCTGGTTGAGTGGCTGGACAGCTGAATGTAGTTACTCCCCATGATGAGACTGGTAATTAATTCTATAATGGAATCTATTGGAGCAGCTGAGTAGCTGCTTTGGGTATGTGGTCTGCTTCCCGTATATAAGAAGCAGCTTTGGGAATGGTCTCTAGCTTATGTCATGCTTGAACCCTGCATGCAGTTAAGTCATTGTTCAACCGCCTGCCATGCTCTGCTGACCTTGGGACTTTTAACGAACTTGAATTAATGGCTTGCCATGTGGTTTGGTAACATTGGGACTGTGCCTTTTTACTTGCCAACCTTGGGCTTATCAGCCTCAGCAGCCAACAGCTGAGTGAAGAAAAGCCTCCAGCTTCAGTGGGCCAGGAACAGGAAGCAGAGCTGAAGCCCAAGTTTGAGGGGTTTTCACCCAGCCCCTAGAACCTGGCACTTTGAACTCGGACTTGGAGCCTCCAGGCTGTAAGAGAATAAACTCCTGTTTGTTAAAGCCATTCCATTTGTGGTATATTCTTGTCAGAACAGCACTAGGTAACCAGAACAGTGTGCATGTACCACAGTTTGTTTATCCATTCCTCGGTTGATGGGCACTTAGGTGGTTTCTATCTCTTTACTATTGCGAGTAGTACTGCAATGAACATGGGTGTGCATGCATCCATTCATGTCCTGCCTCTCACTTCTTTAGGATATATACCTCGTAATGGTATTGCTGGATCAAATAGTATTTCTCTTTCCAACTTTGTAATAAAATACTTCTACTGATGATAACTTTACAAGGTTTCTGTTATTCATGAGGAAACATACTGTAGGACAGCTATTTCTTTCTAATACTCTCTCAGCACTTCTCAGCTTCCTCACATCTATCCCTGCTCCTCTCAGTGGTAGAGCCCAAGGAAGAACCCCCATTAAGGAGGCCCCATCTAAGCCTCTTTAAGGAGGGAAGCAAAGGTCAAAGATGGAAATCAGTACCAGGTGTCAGGGATAAGTAGTGAGGCTACATAAAGAAAGATAAGCTATTAGGTCAGAAACAAAGAAGATGGAGGAAGGCTCCAGACAAAGCCTGTGAATAATGAGGACGCCTTGGAAGCCTGTGATTCTGTGGTACCACCTGCGTGGTATGGGTCAGACCTGATGGTTTAAAGCAATACTTTTCTAATGTTCATGTGCACACAAATCACCTGGGGGTCTTGGTAAAATCCAAGTTGTGATTCAGTGGGTAGGGATGGGACCTGAGATTCTGCATTTCTACCAAGCTCCCAGGTGATACCAAACATGTAGCCATGGGTCACATTTAAGTATTTAAGTAGCAAGGCCATAAAGAAGCTGTGCAAGGCTGAATCAGGCAACAACAATAAATAACAACAAACAGAAAAATAATAATAATACAAATTAACAAAATGAAATAATTAACAGTTAAGGAATTCCCATCTTTAGGTAGTGATAGAAAATTATGGGATTTTAAGGAGATAGACTTTCTGGACTCAAAGATTCCCAATACTCTACACATAGCATCAGTTATCTACGGTATTCTGATGGAGTTGGTCACCCCAGAAGACTAAGGGAGAAAGACACTAGAAGCTAGTTGTAAGGAGAAGATTATGATTGAAATCCCATGTTCCATCAGATGGCCACAGAGAGTTTAGCACTGTATGTAACCACAAATGTCCATTTTTCTAACTATATAGCTGTTATATGAACATTAACATGGGTCATAGAAATCTGTTATATATTTAAAGTGCAAGTTAGAAACTGTCCTAAACTCCTTGTTAGCTTGTTAAATATAACATATCTATTTATTTACTTTCATCACCCATCTGTCAGTTTGTCATACTATTGTGACTTGCATGTTGCTATGATGCTGGAAGCTATGCCATCATTATTTCAAATACCAGCAAGGTTACCCATGGTGACAATTTTTGGAAGAGCTTCCAGACTAAGATAGACTAGGAAGAAAGGCCTGGAGATCTAGTTCTAACACTTAACCAATGAAAACCTTGTGGATCAGAACACTGGACTCAAACATGCCAAGGATCATGACAATGGCACAGAACTATGTGATGTTTTGCTCTGTTATACATAGGGTCTTCATGAGTTGGAGCTAACTCAATGGCATCTAATGATAGTATATATCTACTTATTGTGAGTAACCGAGATTCCTCTTTCTCTGATTAATTCATCTGGCTACATTCTTGAAAGAGTAGCATGTCCCCTGAGCTCAAGGATAGAAGAACAATTCATGGCTGGAGAGCTTGGTTCTGGCTAATGAAAGCCTTGCTGCTGTGTGTGACTGAGGAGAAAATGGAAATAAATTTGGCTCATTTTCAGCCCAACTTAATCCCTGACCATGGAATACATCAACCCAGATTTTAAGTCTTGGAAGTCTGCTTTTTGTTTAAAACATATCAGTGGAGATGATAGTGCTTTTAAACATGCAAATATAATGAAGTCCCCTTAGTTATGGTTCACTTAACCTAAAGTAAACTGAAAATGCAGTCAGTGAAGAGCTCTGTGCTTTGTTGACTGAATGTCATATAATGAATTTCCTTTTAAAAGATTCACTCCATGTTGCTTTTATTTATTGATTTCTCAGTTAATCATCAGTTTTAACCCTTTATGGTCTATTCAAACATAATTGCGGAGTCTTCTGATTTCAAAAGTAAACTGACTTCATATATTTATGTCCTCTCCCTGTTTTGCCTCCAGCTGATGGTAATTAAGTTGATTGATTTATTCATAAAATTTGTAGAAGCACAAGAGGTACAATGGTTAAGTGCTCAGCTGCTGTCTGAAAGGTTGGCAGTTTGGACTCATCTAGCAGCTCTGCAGAAGAAAGGCATGGCAGTCTGCTTCTGTAAACATGACAGCCTAGAAACCCTAGGAAAACAAACAAACAAAAAAACACTGCAGTCGAGTGGATTTGACTCAAAGCAACCCCTCCTTGGGTTTCCAAGGTGGTATCTGTATGGAAGTAGATTGCCCAGTCTTCCTTCCAAGGAGTGGCTGGTGGGTTTGAACCTCCAGCCTTTTGGTTAGCACTCAAATGCTTTAGGCACTGCGCCACCAGAGCTCCTATGAGGCATTTTTATTGTCACATGGGGGTGCTATGGGTTGGAATCGATGGCAATGGGTTTGGTTTGGTTTATGAATCAAATACTGTGTAAGCAGTTAGAATCACAAAGTTGAGTAAGTTAGGGGGTTATTCTCAAGGCACACAACAACAACAACTACTATGCATAAAGCACAGTTCTGAGTAATTGGCATTATTACAATGGACAAGGCAAGTAAGACTGTTTTCAAAACACTTAAACATTTCAGATAGGCAGAAGTAGACAATAA
Source organism: Orycteropus afer afer (assembly GCF_000298275.1). Lineage (NCBI taxonomy): Eukaryota > Metazoa > Chordata > Mammalia > Tubulidentata > Orycteropodidae > Orycteropus > Orycteropus afer. The sequence continues at coordinate 11,456,135 of NW_006921595.1, read as the reverse complement.
ACAAAATATAATATGAAATCCTTAAGATAATGATAAGTAATACAATGATGATGAACAGGAGGATTTCATGTACAGTAATTTGAGGACTGAGTTAGATTTTATGGAGTTCCTAGTGGGAGCTCTGGTGGCGTAGTGCCTAAGGTATTTGACTGCTAACCAGAAGGCTGGCAGTTCAAACCCACCAGCCACTCCTTGGAAGGAAGGTTGGGCAATCTACTTCCATAGTGATACTTCCTGGGAAACCCAAGGAGAGGTCGCTATGAGGCAGATCCAACTTGACAGGCAGAGTTTTTGAGAGTGGTACAAACAATTAACACTAATTGTTAATTAACTGCTAATGAAAAAGTTGGAAACTCAAGGCCATCCCAATGTGTCTCGGATCTGATGATCTACTTCTGAAAAGTCAGCCACTGAAAGCCCTGTGGAGCACAGTTCTACTTTGACACATATGGGATCTTTGAATTGAAGATAACTGGTGATTTAGATATGTGCCAGTTGCTGTTGGGTTGACAATGACTCATGGCAGCTCCATGTGTTTTCAGTGCCTGTGATCTTTCAGAAGCAGATTGTTAGGCACTTTCTTCCACAGGGCCTCTGGGTGGACTCGACCTCCAAACTTTCTGTTAGCAGCTGAGTGTTAACCATTTGCAGCACTTGGGGATTCCTTAGATTATATAGTTAGGGACGTTTAAGGTAAGATCAGTGACAAGAAAGAACTGTTGCAAAGATAGGAGGAAATGGAGCAAAAATATTAAGATGAGCATGACATTTTTAAGGAATATAAAGTAAGCCAGTGTGACTGAAAGTAGTGAGAGAGAGAAAGAGTGAAATGGGGTAGTGTCAGGGAGGAAGATCAGGGCAAATCATATGGGGTCTGATAGGAAGCCCATAGTAAAGGGTAGTGACAGATGGCACAGAGCCGTGGTCTGTGGTAAGGAGTTTGGATTTTATTTTAAGAGAACTAGAAATTCATTAGAGCATTTTAAACAAGAGATTGACAAAATCTCATTTGTGCTTTTCTTTGTGTGTGTGTGTTTTGGGTGCAAATTTACAGAGCAAAATTTGTTTTACATTCAACAGTTCATGTACATTTGATTTCAATGTACTTCACTGCCCCTATTACCATCCCCAACCCTAATCCACTCTCCTCCCCAGTCTTCCCTCTGACCCCTACCCCCATACCCTTCTTAACTGTGCACTCCTGTCTGTCTAGCTTTTCCTTTATGTGAATGCTGCCCCTCTGGTGCCCCATGGCTCTCCACCCAACAGTAGAAAGACTTACATGCAGAACACCCAACCCAGCGCAATGCACCCACCTACTCTATGGAGATACATGCCTTGGAGCTATCGGTCATTTGTGCTTTTAAAAGAGCACTTTGTGCAGAAGAATTCCAAATAATTTATGTAGATACTTTATGCTCAAGGAGACAGAATATAAGTTCTCACTCCATAAATGTGGACTACACATAATGACTTTCTTCCAGAGTGTATACTATAGAAAAAGGAAAAAAAAAAGAGTAATTTTATAGTGGAGAAATCTGACCAACATTACCTCAGCCAAATGAGCAAGGTCAACATCAACAATGATACATCATGTTGATAGTATGTAGCCTTGATATGATGTAATGAAAATGGTAGTTTACCTCTATGATCTTCTTTCCCAAAACCCAGTCTAGTCATTAGAACAACATCAGACAGATCCCAATTGAGGAGAGTTCTACAAAATATCTGACCAGTACTGCTCAAAACTCTCAAGGTCGTCAAAAACAAGTCTGAGAACCCATCACAGCCAAGAGCTGCATAAGGAGACATGATGACTGAATGTAATGTGGTGTCCCAGATGGGGTCCTGTAACAGAGAAAGGAGATTAGATAAAACTTAAGAAAATATGAATAAAGTAAGTACTTTGTTAATATCAATATTCATTCATTAAGTGTAAAAAATTTAAGTGTGATAAACATGAGTAATGTAAGATGTTAATGAGGGGAAGTTGAGTGTGTGTTATATATATATATATATAAGAACTCTCTATACCATCTTCAAGGAGCTCTGGTAGCATAGTGTCTAAGGCACTTGACTGCTAACCAGAAGGCTGGTGGTTCAAACCCACCAGCCACTCCTCGGAAGGAAGGTTGGGCAATCCTACTTCCGTAGTGATACCGCCTCGGAAACCCAAGGAGGGGTCGCTATGAGTCGGGGCCGACTTGACGGCAAATAACAACAACAACAACAATACCATCTTCACAATTTTTCTATAAATCTAAAGCTGTTCTAAAATTTGAAGTTTATTTTCTCAAATAAATTGAATTGTGGGACACAAAGTAGAAGTAGATTCTAAGAGCCCCCCTTTTTCTTGAAAACTAGGATTCTCTGTATTTTATATAGGAATTATAGACAGAAGTTAGAAGAATTCATATTAATACTTCCAATTCCAATTCAGGACTGTTGTTGTTGTTATGTGCCATTGAGTTAGACCCGACTCACAGCGACTCCTCCTTGGGTTTCTGAGGTGGTATTACTATGGAAAAAGATTGCCCAACCTTCCTTCCCAGCAGTGGTTGGTAGGTTTGAACTGCCAGACTTCTGGTTGGCAGTCAAATGCCTTAGGCACTATGCTCTAATCATCTCCACCTCAGGCTAAGTGGAGGATTTTTCTGCACAGAAATAAATGGTTATAGGGCAAAGTTTTATGACATCTGGAATTTAGAGACCACCCCAGTACAAATGCCAGTCCCATGGTTAATTGTCCTAAAGTGAAGTACGCCAATCAATAACCTGACTTGTATATCAAGGTCATAATCAGTATTTCAAGCCCTCACCCTTAAAAATGAATAACCAAGACTTATGAGACATCTAAGGAAAACTTTTAACATGAAAGATAATAAGAAAAACAAATAGAAAATATGTATAATACCAGAAGGAATATGTTATCTAAGAGGAAAAAGAGAACTTAAAGAAAAAAAAGTTTTATTATTATCCTTAGAGAGATTTGAGGATATTGAATCAATAAAACAAAACAGAATACTTTGAAAAAATAATGGAGAAAAATAAAACCTCTCATATATATATATATATATAAACATAATTGCTGAAATAAATAGTTCAGTAAAAGGGTTCAAAAATAAAATTATCTTTCAGAAAGATGTGTTAAAGAAAAAAGGAATAAACTATAAGAAAATAACTAAGAGCTTTATAGTAGCAATCTAGGAGATCTGACAGCAGACTAATAGGAGACCAAAATGAGAAGAGAGGAAACAGAGGGGAGAAAATTACCAAGTGAGAAATATAAGAGAATTTCCCAGAGTGCAAAGATAAGAGTGTTTATATTTAAAGGATCTACCAAGCTCCCAGTCCAATACAATAATAATAATGATCATAAAACATTCAAAGCAAATTATGAAATCTCAGAATATTAAGTTTAAACAGAAGATCTGAAGAGCTTTCATAAGTTATATTCAAAGAAACAAAAATCTCACTGGCCTCAGAATTTCTCATCAAGATAGAAGACAATGGAGACAGGCCTCAACATTTCTGACAGAAAATAATTTTTACCTATGATTATATACCTAGCCAAACTATCAATCATGTAGGAGGATAGAATAAAGATCTTGCTAAACATGCAAAGGCTTGGAAATTTATATCCCACACTATTTATCTTAGGAAATTATTTAAGGATGTTCTCCAGAGCAAAAATGAAAGAAGGGTAAACCGAGAAAGAGGAGGCTCCACTAAAACCTCAAGTAGGCTCAATGGTGCAGCAGGAAACAAACACAAGAGTGAGGATTTGTAATTATAGTGGAGCAAGATAGTTGGATCCCAGAACTCAACATTAAATCCACATAACATGGCTTGGCAGCCCCTGATTCCCTGCTACAAAGAGCTAAAAGGTAGAGATTCTGCAGTTCTGGTTAGGGTCTCCTGACCAGGCAAATTCCTTATTCTCCTGGTGTTGGGATTTCTGAACTTTGAAGTTGTATGAGAAACAAGAGAAACTCTAAGGTGGTGGGTTAGAAGTATTGTGTTCACTTACAGCATCATATATCTTTAATCTCATGAGCATCCTTTGAAAGGATACTAAACTTATGTCAAAGTAATCTAGCCCGATTCCAAGTTGCCATCTTTCTAGTCCTTGAAACTGGACTGCTCTTTGTGGTCTGGCCTAGCCTACATGGGCTCCAAACAATAGTGGATCCACCCCAGGGAGTGATGAGGGAGATTCCAATAAGACAACTGTATAACAGACCTAAAGAACAAACAGTTCAGTTTGTAGTAGAAGGATGAAGAACTCCAGGAGAGAGGGAACTTGGGGAAAATTTACATCCAAGGGACCTGATACAATCCTTGACAATATGGAATTACTTAAGAATATGATAAATGAGTCATCTTAAAAAACAAAGTAAGGGAGAGAGAATAAGACATGCTGGGAAAAGCAAAAAATTGTGCATAATAATGGGCAAAATTTATGGAGTATTTATTGTATTTCAAGGAACTCAGGTAGTGCAGTGGTTAAGACATCTGGCTGCTAACCAAAAGGTTGGTGGTTCAAACCCACCAACTGCTCTCTGAAATAAAGATGAGGCAGTCTTCTGTAAAGATTTACAGCCTTGGAAACCCAATGGGGATTGCTATGAGTCAGAATCCACTTGATGCAGTGAGTTTGGTTTTTGGTTTTGTTGCAGCCCAGGCACTATTCTAAGCATTTTACATTTATTAAGCCACGAGTCCTTGTAACAATTCAGAGATAGATATTATTATTATTTCCATTTTACAGATGATGACAGTGAGGCACAGAGAAGATTAAAAAAACTTGACCAAGGTACAGAGCTATGAAATGCTGAGCTCTATGCCATAATTCCTCTTGAGACAGGAAACATAATCATTGTGTGCTGTTAACAATTTTGACTTAAACACAACAATTAAGGCACTATTCATTGATTTTCCTCTTTTAGTATCAACTATAAACACACTAAAAATGATTATGTTTTTAGAACATAATGTTCTGACAATGTAAAATCAAAGCACAAGTTAGGAAATGGAAAAGAAGGGTGGAAGAGTAGAGGGAAAAAGTAGAGGTGCTAATAACCTCATTGTAAAAAAATAGGGAGTAAAGAGATACCATCTATAATTTGTTTGCATGTTTATTATCTATCTCCCCACAACCCTACAGCAGGGACTTATTAGGCATTCAACAGATATTTGTGAAATGGTGAAAAATGAGTGAATGAAACAATAGCATTATTGTTATTGTATTTAAAGTAATAAAGGCAACCAACAGAAGAAAAAATAATAGTGATAGAATTTTATTGGGAGGGTCTGCAGGAGGTAAGAATGATACAGGTCATCTAAATCCTCGTCTACCACAGTAGGAAGTTGATAAACAGTGTCTATAATGATAAATTAAGAAACGGTGACCTAGGCCTATTACTCAGAAAAATGTAGATACACACACACACACACACACACAAAGAGGCATTAAATGATTAAAGTGGTTGCCTTTGGATGCAGGATGGAGATGTTGAAAGGTGGAGTAGGAGACCACTGATTTTCATTATAAGTCCATCCATATTCCTTTTTCTCTATGTACATGTATTCCTTTTATTTAAAATAAAATATAAAAATAAATATAGCCAAAATATGTAGGACTCCTCCAGCACATTTTCTCACTGGTTTGATGTTGATCAATTAATTTTGTAAAACGTGCAGCTAATTTTAAAAAGTTGTAACCTTCTTCCTATCCAAAATCAATCCTACAACCCTCTACTCTGGTAATATCTCCATCAATTAACCTCTCTCTCTCATCTTCAACCAATTATTTTCTACTAACTCTTTCTCCTCAGCTTATAAAGCATGCTCAAGACTGTTCTGAAAACAAAATTTTAATAACCCTCTCCCTGAACCACTTTCCTTCTACCTAAGAAACCAAAGAAAAATGGTTGGCATTAAGTCAACTCTGACTCATGGCAACCCCATGTGTGAGAGTAAAACTGCTCCACAGGATTTTCAATAACTGACTTGTTGGAAATAGGTCCCCAGGACTTTCTTCTGAGGCATCTCTGAGAAGACTCCAACCACCAATCTTCTGGCCAGCAACCTAGCTTGTTAACCATCTGTACCACCCAGTGACCTCCTCTTTCTACTTCCCTATAAGTCTCTTTTCCTTCATAGCTAAGCTTGAAGACCCTCTACTTCCTCACCTTCCATAATGCTTTGTCCAACTCACTGCTCTCTGTGTTGGCCCATTAAAATCTCTAGACCTTCTAATCGCCAGATCCAGGGCATAGTTCTGATTCTCTTTTTTGACCTCTCTGGAATATTTGATACTATGACTCTCCTCAGTCTTTTTAATGGACTCTTCTTCATTCACTGTGTAAGTTTTGTGTGTTCCATGCTCTCAGTGAAGGAGCTCTGGTGGCACAGTGCCTAAGGCATTTGACGGCTAACCAGATGGTTGATGATTTACACCCACCAGCCACTCAGCAGAAGATAGCGCAATCTACTTCTGGAAAGATTTACTACCTCAGAAACCCAATGGGGGTCACCATGAGTCTGAATTGACTTGATGGCATTGAGTTTGGTTTGGTTTTGGTATGATCTCTCTGAGCATTGCCGTCTTCTCTTGGGTGTTCTGTGATCTCCTCCCTATATAGTAGTGACAGCCCATTATGTATTTCTCTCTCTGACCTGCTCCCATGAATCCAAAGCCAAACCAAACTCACTACCATCAAGTCGATTCCACTCATAGCAACCCCTCCTTTGGTTTCCAAGGCAGTATTTTATCTACTAGTCACAAACCTAAGTGTCCTTTGTACATTTTAGCTCCAGAAGATATGTTTTGGGATAGGTCTGTGCTTAAAGTTCCCTCCTCTTGAACTACTTACTCCTTCTCATAGCCTCCACGAATAGGTTAGGTCTTAGAAGTCAAGTTGTACCAAATGATCCAGACCTGTCGCCATATCTGGGACATGGGTGGACATCAGATCCAATATGAGCTAATGAAATTCCTCTCCTGGGATTGATGCCATGGTAAGTCAAAACCTGGGGCTGAGGCAAGTTTACATTATGAGTAAATTGTGAAGGGATATCCAGAGATTCCAGAACAAAGCTGCCAAGGTTCTTATTTCAGTTCCATCTCTTGCTAACAGATTGGACTGTTGCAATCCATACGGTTTTCATTGATTGATTTTCTGAAGTAGATTGCCAGGTCTTTCTTTCTAGTTTGCCTTAGTCTGGAACTTCCCCTGAAACCTGTTTAGCATCATAGCAACACACAAGCCTCCAGTGACAGACAGGTGATGGCTGCACATGAGGTGCATTGGCTGAGAATTGAACCCAGGTCTTTGTCATGGAAGGTGAGAATTCTACCACTGAACCACCACTGCCCTCTTTAGGAATCTACCACAGCACATTTATTATTTTATTTTCTGCTCTTCTGGTTAGCGCAAACAGTTAACCACTCTACTAACCAAAAGATTGGCGGCTTCAATCCACCCAGAGACACCTTATTAGAAAGTAACAAAGTTCTACTTTAAAGTACATGGGGTTGCCATGTGTTGGAATTGACTCAATGGCAACTGTTTTTTTCACAAGACAAAGACTCATTTTTTTTTTTTTTTAATTGGATTCTTTTCATGATAAGTTGTTGTTGTTAGGTACCATCAGGTTAATTCTGACTCATAGTGGCCTTATATATTAAAGAACAAAATGTTGTCTGGTCCTGCGACACACTCACAATTATTGCTATGTTTGAGCCCATTGTTACAGCCATGGTGTCAGTATATCTCATTGAGGGTCTTCCTCTTTTTCACTGACCCTCTACCAATCTTGATGTCCTTCTCCAGGGAGTGTTCCCTCCTGATAATATGTCCAGAGTAAGTTAGACAAAGTCTCACCATCCTCGCTTCTAAGGAGCATTCTGACTGTACTTCCTCATAAGATTAGGGGACAAAACAAATTGATTTTAAACTTACCGAGAGGAGTGAGGAAGATCAAAGACACATGGAAATAATTAGCCCAAAGGAATGTGAATCATGTGAACCTCAGCCTCCACAATACTGAGACCAGAACTACATGATGCCTGGCTACCACTACAGATTGCTGTGAAAGGGAACACATTAGAAGGTCCTGGAAAGAATGAGAGAAAAATGAGGAACAAAATTCAAAATCATAAAAAAGACCAGGCTCTCTGGTTGGATAGAGACAGATGGAACAGATGGAACCCCTGAGAGTACGGCCCTTGATCACTGTGATAGTTGGAGCTTTGTGTCAACTTGGCTGGACCCCAGTTCTGTGTGGTTGTTCCCATAATGGGATCAGATGACTGTGTTCTGAGTGGCCAGTCTGCCCAAGGGGAGTTTCCCTAGGGGTGTGGCCTGCTTCCAAG
>NW_006921595.1:11446096-11447437 GCF_000298275.1 Orycteropus afer afer | reverse complement strand
TTTCTCTAGAGAACCCAGTCTAATACAATCACCCTTCAGGCCTAGAACTGAACCCACCCCTTCCACACCTCTTCAACTTGGGTCAAATAACAGGCCTATAAGGTGAACAATAATACCAGGGAGGTATACATTCCTTAGAACCATCAACCATTTGAGATCAAAAGCACTTGTGCAGAGAAAAAATTCAGAGGCAGGAAGAGATAAGAAGGAAGGATAAATGGAAATGGGAAACACAGGAAAGAAGATAAGTGCTTTTACATTGTGGAGATTGCAATCAATAGCATGAAACATAATATGAATAAATTGTTGAATAGAAAATTGATATGCTTTGTAAACCTTCACAATAAAAGTTTTAAATAAATAAGTAAATGCATTAGCTCAGACAACTGAAAATGACAGCACCCATGTTCATCACAGCACTATTCAAAGTAGCAAAAAGATGGAAACAACCTAAGCATCCTTTAATGGATGAATGGATAACAAAACTTTTGTACATACACACAATGGAATACTATGCAACATTAAACAATAACAATGAGTTTGTGAAATACCTTGTAACATGGATGAACCTGTTGTTAGGTGCCGTCGAGTTGGACCTGACTCATGGCGACCCTTCCTTGGGTTTCTGAGGCAGTATCACTATGGAAGTAAATTGCCCAAACTTCCTTCCAAGGAGTAGCTGGTGAGTTTGCACCACCAGCCTTCTGGTTAGCAGTCAAGTGCCTTAGGCACTATGCTACCAGAGCTCCTAGAGGACATTATGTTGAGTGAAATTAGTCAGTCATAAAAAGACAAACATGATATGAGACTTACTCCTGTAAAAAGTCAAGAAAAAGTTTATTCATAGAAAGAATCATTTTTTGAAGGTTACCAGGGCTGGGAGGGCAAGGAGGGTGTAAATCACTAACTAGAAGGTAGACACCTATTAACTTGGGTGAAGGGAAAGGAAATATACAATAAGGGGAAGTCAGCACAAAAATGATCAAGGCAGTGGAGGACACAGGAAGGAGCACATGAGTTAAAAGCAACAAAGGTGAAAACTATTACATATGCAATCCTACAATGACAGTGTGGTAGTTATGTTTGTGTGTCAACTTGGCTGGGCCTGGTTGAGTGGCTGGGAAGCTGGTGGTAGTTATTCCCCATGAATGGCAATCAACTCCATGGTAGGATCTACCACAAACAGCTAGCTGAGTAGCTGCCTTTGGGATGTGGTCTGCTTCCTATATATAAGGAGAAGCCTTGGGAATGGTCTCTAGCCTATGGCACGCTTGGACCCTGCATGTAGCTGTGTCATTGCTCAGCAGCCTGCTATGCCCTGCTAACCTTGGGACTTACAAT
>NW_006921595.1:11443574-11445996 GCF_000298275.1 Orycteropus afer afer | reverse complement strand
AACATCGAGATTGTGCCTTTTTACTTGTCAACCTTGGGGCTTCTCAGCCTCAGCAGCCAGCAGCTGTCTGAGTGAAGAAATGCCTCTAGCTCCAGTGGGCCGTGAGCAGGAGGCAGAGCTGGACCCCAAGGTTGAGGGGCTTTCACCCAGCCCCTAGAGCCTGGCACTTTGAACTTGGACTTACAGCTTCCACATTGTAAGAAAAAACTCCTGTTTGTTAAGGCCATCCCATTTGTGGTATAATCTTGTCAGAGCGTCAGTAGGTAACCAGAACAGTCAGTAATAACAATAATCTACTAGTGGAAACATAGACATTCAAGTTGAATACGGGTAGGAAAGTAAATGGGACTATACCCACAAATATAATAGATTTGACAGAAGATTTCTCTACCTATATTATATATGCTGCAACATATCCATGAATATACATACAGGGAGCAAAGTTATACAGACTTCTCAGTCATAAGCTGTGTTAGGCTGGGTTCTCTAGAGAAGCAAAACCAGTAAAGCTTATTGTGTTGTTGTTGTTGTTTGCCGTCGAGTTGGCCCCAACTCATAGCAACCCCTCCTTGCGTTTCCGAGGCAGTATCACTACGGAAGTAGGATTGCCCAATCTTCCTTCCAAGGAGTGGCTGGTGGGTTTGACCGCCAGCCTTCTGGTGAGCAGTCAAGTGCCTTAGGCACTATGCTAAAGCTTATAGGGGAAGAGAAATTTATCTTAGGAAAATGGCTCACACACTTACAGACGCTGGCAAGTCCCAAGTTCTTGGATCAAACGTCAAGCTGGAGGCTTTTCCCCACTCACGCAACTGCAGGAGCCAACAAGCTCAAGGTTGGCAGACAGTATAGTGGCTCTTGACTCCAATGAATGACGAATCCAAGATCTCCAGGCTGAATGGTGGATTGTTCGCTCAAGGACAGTTGTAGGCAGCACAACAGAATCCCAATCCACAGAAGAATGTCTCTTTTCCCAGGATGTCCACAAATATACTGGAAGCAGGCCACACCCCTAGGGAAACTCCCCTTCGATGGATTGGCTGCTCAAAACATATACATCTGATCCCATAATGGGAACCACCCATATCACAATTGCTCAAACCATACAGAATCGTGGTCCAGCCAAGTTGACACACAGCTCCAACCATTACATAAGCAAACACCTTGAGGGACTGAGTCACTGGGCATTAGGTCTCAAGTCTCGGTAGTCAAGACCAGAGTCTTGACACTGAGGTCAATTGGCATAAAAAAAATAAAAAAGAGAAAATGACATAGCCACATTAGAAGGTTCAGGGTTTTGTTTTAAATCTTTATTGGAGTTCCTTTAAGTGGAGATTATCTCTGGATGTATCTCTGCATTTCAATGATTTTTAAATCTCACCTGGCTGTGATTCCTCACTGCCTCTACTGTTTCTGACTTTTCTTCTGTTCCCCAGTACTATGCAGCCATTTGGCTGGAGGAAGAAGTAGCAGGCAGATCCAGGAAAAACTTCAGAACTTCACACAAGATTTTGATTAAAGCTTAGAAAGCAGTATCCTCTGGGCTTTTTCATTTCTTCACTCTAGATCTCTCTCTCCCTCATTAGCACTGGACTAATTTCTTACTGGGTGTTCCTTTCTTACTTAATTTAATTTTATTTCCATCTTTGGGGCTCCCTATTTTTCTCTACTGCCATTTCCATGGTCTCCATCATTCAATCATTTTGGGCCTTCCTTTTCTTTTTCCCTCACCCATTCTTCCTTGCTCACTCATTCATTCATTATCCATTTTCCCACAGCATTGGTTTCCCTGATTAATTTTATTAATATTCCTTTACTCATTTCCTTGCCCATAAAATGAACATCTCTAATTTACTTTGTAATCTTTTTTCTCTTTCACTACTTTATTCCCATCTCGTTTGTTGTATTTCCTCACTCCTTGGCCGTTCTTCCTCCTACTGTACCCATTACCTCATTCATCCTGTCACTTTTCTCCCAGTTTTCTTATTCCTGCAATTAATCCTCATGTGTTTTTTGCCATTTTCTCATTTCATGCTTTCTCTCCCTGCACTCTTGAGCCTAAATTCCTTCTAAATCTATATTCTGAATTCTATTATTCATTCTCTTAGCTTTGCATTCACTTCATCTGGAGTGTAACTATAAAGTAATGTCATAAGTTACTCTTTTTCTTTTTTAAAAAGCCATGTTTAAATTCATTTATCCAAAGAAATATTGTCTTTTGAAGTAGGCCCCCAAAAGCTAAGGTTAAATCCTCATTTGCAGACACTGCTACAAATAGTTGCACAATCTAATATGAAAATGCCATCAGAAGTCCTTACAAGCCAATCAGTCTCAAGCCTTTATGGTCTCCTCTTATTTTTGTCTCCAAATGTTTGTCACTTTGATATTCCACCTACATACCTAAGAATGCATTAATATATTTTTT
>NW_006921595.1:11441206-11443474 GCF_000298275.1 Orycteropus afer afer | reverse complement strand
GGTTTCCCTTTTCTTTGTTGAAGAGGGTCTGTGCAATCCTTCTGCTTAGTCCGCCATCTCTTAAACGACCTATATTTTTTAAATTACTGTTGAATATCTCTAAAAAATTCACATCTGGCCTCATTGTTGACAATGTGCTACCATAAAGGAATACCAAAATTATGCATATGAAGATTCAAAAAAAAAAAAAAAAAAAAAGACATCCAAAAGTATTTGAGCATTGGCAACATGATTGGAATAAAGGTACAACACTTTAAGATGACAACTCTGAAAAGAACAGCACTCTTTCTTTGTTGTGCACTAAACCAACACAAAAACCAGTTGCCATCTAGCCACTTTCAACTTATAGTGACCCTATAGGATGGAATAGAGCTGCCCCATAAGATTTCCAAGGCTACAATCTTTCTGGACAACAATTGCCACATCTTTCTTTTACAGAGTGGCTTGTGGGTTTGGACCATCAACCTTTCAGTTAGCAGCCAAAGACATAACAATTGTGCCACCAGGGCTCCTTAAAATTACACAGTAGATGCTTAATAAATGTGCCTTTATTCCTTTCTTTTCAATGCTTGTTACAAAATCAATTGATTTCATTACTTTTACTCCAAACTTAAATTTGATTATCCTACTTCTTTATTATTTTGGGTTTTCAATGTATGTTCATTGGTGTTGTTTTGTATTTTACAAGGGAAGAGGGAAAACGTGTGGATTAAAAAGCACATGAGAAAATTGAGATGGTAAATGAAGAAATAAAATAAGTTGAATTATTCAGGATTCTCCAGAAAAAAAAAAAAAAAACACACAAAAGAAACAGAACTGATATGACATATATGACAAGGATTTGGGTACAAATATTTTGTTTTGTTTTGGAGGTAGAGACATGAAGCTAGGAAGGAAGGACAAGTACAAAGGGGTGCATTAGTGAGCAAGTTACTACTGTGGGAAGTTGGAGGTGAATTCCAGCAGGGACACTGTGAGAAACTGTGTGGAATGCACTCAGAATTACCCCAGTGAAAGGAGAGGAAGCTGAATAGCTATCCGCCAGAGCCCATCTCCCCAGCATTTCCATCCTGATCAGCATCCATCCATTTGAGAGTATCCATGACACTTATGAAATCAGAGAACACCCTCAGACTGTTAGCTTGTATAGGAATGGTCAGAAGTGATCTCCAGAAAATACAGGTGAGGCACTGACAGCATCTGCTACATCTCCCTATCCAAATCATCTGCCAACAGTTCTTCCCCCAGTCCCACCTTCCTCAATCTATTCCCCACAAAGTAATATTTACAGTTGTATATGTACAGAAAAACATGGTTTTTCTGAATGTTCACCAAACTGTTAATAGTGGTTATTTTGGAGGGAGATGTGTAAGTGGAAATTACAGAAGACTTTAACCTTCTATATTATACATTTGTACATATTACTTACTTTGTATACAAGAAAACTGAAAACCAAACCCACCGTCATTGAGTCGATTCTAACTCACAGTGACCCCCACTGGGTTTCCAAGGTGGTAAATCTTTATGGAAGTAGATTGCCCCATCTTCCTTCTGCGGAATAACTGGTGGGTTTAAACCACCTACCTTCTAGTTAGCAGTCAAATGCCTTAGGCACTGCACCACAGAGTTCCTTTATTTTGCATGTGTGTGTGTGTGTGTTGTTAGTTGCTGTCAAGTAGATTCTGCCTCATGGCAACGCCATGTGTACAGAGTAGAACTGCTCCATAGGGTTTTCAAGGCTGTGGCCTTATGAAAGCAGGTCACCAGGTGTTACTTCCAAGACACCTCTGGACAGGGTTGAACTGCCAACCTTTTGGTTAGTAGCCTAGAGTTTAACCATTTCTGTGACCCAGGCATACACACACACACACACACACACACACATATATATATAATATATGATGGACTACCAGAAGAAGGAACAAATCTGTCTTAGAAGAAGTACAGCAAGAATGCTTCTTAGAATTGAGAATGGTGAGACTTTGTCTAGCTTACTGTGGACACGTTATTCGGAGGGACCACTTCCTGGAGAAGGACATCATGCTTAGTAAAGTAGATAGAGGGTCAGTGAAAAAAGAGGAAGACCCTCAACAAAACGGATTGACACAGTGGTGGCAACAATGGGCTCAAGCATAGCAACAATTGTGAGGAAGGAACAGGACTGGGCAGTGTTTCATTCATTGTACATAGGGTTGCTATGAGTTGAAACTGACTTGACACCACCTAACTATATAGATATATATATATATTTCTTGTTGTTGTTATGTG
>NW_006921595.1:11430967-11441054 GCF_000298275.1 Orycteropus afer afer | reverse complement strand
ATATCCGTCCATCTTAGGAGCTCTGGTGGCATAGTCCCTAAGGCATTTGACTACCAACCAAAGGGCTGGTAGCTCAAACCCACCAGCTACTCCTCAAAAGGAAGATTGGGCAATCTGCTTCCGTAGTGATACCATCTTGGAAACCCAAGAAGGGGTTGCTATGAGTTGGATCTGACTCAATGGCAGTGAGTTTCGTTTTTGATTTTCATATCTCCATCTTATTTTCTGTTTAAAACATCTTTTATTTGACTCCTTTGTCCATGTTATATATCCTCATAGGTTATTCTAATCCTCCTATGTTGCATTTCTTTCCTTTATTATTTTACTTCTATTATATCACTCTTAAGGAGCTCTAGTGGTACAGTGGTTAAAGCATTAATCTGCCAACCAAAAGGTCTGCTATTTGAACCCACCAGCTGCCCCATGGGAGAAAGATGAGGCTGTCTGCTTCTGTAAAGATTTACAGCCTTGGAAACCCTGTGGAGTAGTTCTACTCTGTCCTATATGGTCACTATGAGTCATATTGATTAGATGCCAATGGGTTTGGCTTTGCTGGTTTTAGATCACTCTTATTTTTCAGATAGTGTTTCACTACTGTGGTAGTTAAGTTTGTGTGTCAACTTGGCTGGGCCTGATTGAGTGACTGGGCAGCTGGATGTAGTATTCCCCATGATGAGACTGGTAATCAATTTCATGGTGGAATCTACTGTGAGCAGCTGAGTAGCTACCTTAGGGCTTTGGTCCACTTCCTGTATATAAGGAGAAGTCTTGGGAATGGTCTCTAGCTTACGGCATGCTTAAACCCAGTATGTAGTCATGTTGTTGTTCAGCAGCCTGCCATGCTTTGCCAACTTTGGGACTTTCAATGGACTTGAATTAATGGCCTGCTGTGAGGTTTGGTAACATCGGGACTATGTCTTTTTACTCATCAACCTTGCACTTGTCAGCCTCAGCAGCCAGCAGCTGTCTGAGTGAAGAAAAGCCTCTAGCTTCAGTGGGCTGGGAGCAGGAGTCAGAGCTGAAGCCCAAGGCTGAGGGGCTTTCACCCAGCCCTTAGAGCCTGGCACTTTGAACTCAGACTTAAAGCCTGCAAACTGTAAGAGAATAAACTCTTGTTTGTTCAACCCATCCCATTTGTAGTATATTCTTCTCAGGTAACCAGAACAACTACTGTTCATAAGGTTTTCACTGGACAATTCTTTGAGAAGTGGGTGGCCACTTCCTTCTTCTGAAAAATGTCAAAAGCATTTGACTGTGTGGATCATAACAAATTATGGAAAACATTGAGAAGAATGGAAATTCCAGAGCATTTAATTGTGTTCATGAAGAACCTACACATACACCAGGAAGCTGTTGTTCAAACAGAACAAGGGGATACTGCAAAGTTTAAAATCAGGAAGGCTGTGCATCAGAGTTGTATCATTTCTCCATAGTTATTCAATCTGTATGCTGAGCAAAATAATCCCAGAACTGAACTATATGAAAAAGAATGTGGCATCAGGATTGGGGAAGAATCATTACCAACATGCAATATGCAGATGACACAACCTTGCTTGCTGAAAGTGTAGATGACTTGAAGCACTTACTGATGAAGATTAAAGACTTGGATTACACTTCAATATAAAGAAAATGAAAATCCTCATACCTGGACCAATAAGTAGCATCACAACAAATGGAGAAAAGATTGAAGTTGTCAAAGACTTCATTTTTCTTGGATCCACAATCAACACACATGGAAGCAATAGTCAAGAAATCTGATGTTGAAGATGGCAGAATAGGCAGACAAGCCACACAGAGCTTCCTCAAAAAAGAAAAGAGAAACTAATTGATAGAGATACAGAAGATAATCCTGGAGCCCTGAGCTTTGAAAGGAAGTATACAGAAGTGGATTAGGCACTACCAACTAGTGGAAAATCCTGAATGAAAATGGTGAGTACGGAGATGGCCAGAGCAGTGGACTGTCAGCTACTCTGATGGAACCAACAGGCTGAATATTTCCAAGTGGTGTTGGGAGCAGAGAATTGACCTAGAGATCAGTCCTGGTCACCAAGGGTGGCAGGGATGACTGCACTGGTGACCTATGACTAGGAAGGGAAACAGCAAAGAGGGAGATAACCTGACCTGTGGACTTTCAGCTATCCGGAGGGCACAGCCATTTTGATTGTTTACAAGTGGTGGCAATTTTGGATATTTACAGTCACTGAGGGTGCAGCCATTTTGAATTTTTGCAAGTGGCAGCCATTTTGGATTTTAAAGTGACAACATTGTCACTCACATTCCTGGGACCTAAGAATAGGCTCCATTTGCCAAGGATGGCAGGGACATACAGGAAGCAGAAAATGGGAAAGGGGGCAGGTTGTGAGTGTAGAAGTGCTGCCAACTAGCGAATAGAGGAGCATAGCAGTACACTGCTTACGTAGAAAACATACAAACAAAACAAAGAAAAAAAAATGTGCACAAGTCATGCCAACATGCAATCACCAATTAAATATAAACACATAAATATTACAATGCCTTAGAGACAACAGAGCATCACAGTCCACACGAAGAAGCAAGATAAAGCAGGAGAAACAAGGGACCAGAATACAGACCCAAACACATCCCTGAGGAAGATGCAGCATTGAAACTCCCTGATAAGGAATTTGAAAGAATTATATCTAGGTACTGTCAATGAACTGAGAGACAGATCAAGAAAAACACTGACAAAATTGAGGAACACACAGAGAAAACCCTGGAACAATTTCAAAAGGCAATACAAGAACAAAATGAAAAAATAAATGAAAAATTAGAAATGATACAAAATCTACACACAGAAGTCCAGAAGATTATTACTAAATTTTCAGAAATAGGTAACACATTGAATAGGCAAAGTAGCACAATGAAAGAGAGAATCAGTGAGATTGAAGGCAAATACCTCAATACTTCTTTAGAAAGGGATCAATCAGAAAAAAAGATCAAAACAAAATGAAGAAAGCCTAAGGTTCATGTGGGATACCACCAAAAGGAATAACCTATGTGTAATCAAAATTCCAGAACAGGAAGAGAAAAATAAAACCACAGAAAAAATTGTCAAAGATTTGTTGGAAGAAAATTTTCCTGGTATGATGAAAGACAAGAATATATCCATTCAGGAAGTCCAATGAACCCCAAACAGGATAGACCCCAAAAGAAAATCACCAAGGCATATCATCATCAAACTCACCAAAACCCAAGGCAAAGAAACAATCTTGAAAGCAGCATGGAAAAAACAAAAAGTTATCTACAAGGGGCAACCAATAAGATTAAGCTTGGATTTCTCGGCAGAAACCATGCAGGTGAGAAGATGATGGGATGGATATATAAAACCCTGAAAGAGAAAAATTTCTAACTAAGAATTATATACCTAGCCAAATTGTCCCTCAAATATGATGATGAAATTAGGACATTTCCAGATAAGCAGAAATTAAGGGAAACCAACCTTACAAGAGATGCTAAAGGGAGTCCATTGGACAGAGAACCAACAACAGCAAACAACAAACTGACCATTAACACACATGAGGGCATAACCCAGAAACTAACCCAGGTATAAAAGTATTCAAAGTAAATAAGCCTACAAGATTGTAAACAGGGAACCAGAGACATCAAACAGGGACAAACTTGTGTAGTTACAGAGCTTCTAAATGGTAGAGAAGTCAAGACAACTACAAGATAGAATGGACTGTTCTAAACTTGGGGAGAAAATTATAAATCACAGGGTAACCTTAAAGAAAAATGATAAACCTTGACATCAAAATAAAAAAGAGGACCAGCACAAATATTTAACAAATATTAAAACAATAGCAGTAAAGGATGTGATAACACAATTCATAAACAAAATGAGCTCAGCACAGAAAATTGTATAGAACAAAGTAATCAACACCGAAAAACCACATAACAAAATGACAGTAACAAATTCATACTTGTCAATAATTACATATCTGACAAGGGACATATCTCTAAAATTTATAGAAAACTCCAACACCTCAACAACAAAAAGATTAATAATCCAATTAAAAAATGGGCAGGAGACATGAATAGGCATTTCACCAAAGAGGACATTCAAGTGGCCAGCAAATACATGAAGAAATGCTCCTATCATTAGCCATCAGAGAGATGCAAATCAAAACAACAATGAGATACCATCTTGCTCCAGCACTAGTAGCAAAGTTCAACAAGACAGAAAATAACAAATGTTGGCGAGGATATGGAGAGATTGGGACTTTCATACACTGCTACTGGGTCTGTAAAATAATGCAACCACTGTAGAAAACAGTATGGCAATCCTTAAAAAGCTGGAATTAGAAATACCATTTGACCCTCAATCTCATTACTTAGGTATCCTAAATAAATGAGAGCCAGGAGAGGAACAGATATATGCACACCCATGTTCATCGCAGCACTATTTACAATAGCAAAAATATGGAAACAACCTAGGTGCCCATCAACAGAAGAATGGATAACCAAACTGTGGTACATACACACAATGGAATACTACACAAACTGAAGAATAATGTAGAATCTGCAAAACACCACATAACGTGGATGAACTTGGAGGACATTATGCTGAGTGAAATAAGTCAATTACAGAAGGACAGATATAGTATTAGTTCATTATTGTAAACAGTCAAGGAAAGGTTTATATATGGAAGGAAATTTTCTTTGCTGGTTACCAGGGTTGGGAAGGGAAGGGAGGGATCATGGCAAAAAAAAAAAAAAAAAATCATTGACCCATGTCACTTTAGTTTTGTGTATCTCACTGTACATTAATTATATTTCAACAAAATGTATTTTAAAAAAATCAGATGTCATTGCACTCTGCAAATATGCTGCAAAAGATCTCTTTAAAGTGCTGAAGAGCAAAGACGTCTTTTTGAAGACTAAGGTACACCTAACCCAAGCCATGGTATTTTCAGCATGTGAAAGCTGGACAATGAATAAGGAACACTGAAGAAGAATTGATGTTTTTGAGTTGTGGTGTTGGGGAAGAATACTGAAAGTATCCTAGACTTCCAGAAGAACTAACACATCTGTTCTGGAAGAAGTGCAGCTGGAAGGCTCCTTAGAAGTGAGAATGGCCAGACTTCCATCTCACCTACTTTGGTGTCAGAAGGGACCATTCCCTGGAGAAGGATATTATGCTTGGTATAGTGGAGGGTTACCAAAAAAGAAGACCCCCAAAGAGATGGATTGACACCGTGGCTACCATTATGGGCTCAGGTATAGCAAGGATTGTGAGGGTGACACATGGCCAGGCAGTGTTTCATTCTGTCATACACAGGGTCGCTATGAGTTGGAGCTGACTCAATAGGATCTAACAACAACTTATTTGTCACCTTATCTTGGTTTTCTGTCCATTATGCAGCTTTGCTTCCCAGTCTTCTGATTTGTGCTTTTCCACTTTGGGTGCATTCTCCCATCCATTATCTCAACTCTGCACACCCCTCTGTGTAGGATTCGTGAACAGAGGCAGCTTCTGAGAGGACCCACCCTCTGAGGACTCCCTCTCTTGGTCAAATCTCATTTTCCCTCTCCTCTCAGATCTGTACTTACAGCAGCCCCAGGAAAATATCAAGCTAGTTATGAGTAAGAGGCCCAAGGACAGCTGTTGATCCTGAAAATGGTTTTAATTTGTCTCTGTCTCATTAGCTTAATGCTGATGCTGGCAGCCCCAGGCTGCTGACCAAGCTCAGTGACTCTTTTCTACTTGGTCTGCAGCTTATCAGGTCCAGAGATGAAGCTGACAGCTCAGGCAACCTTCCCTTTGTGACCCTGCCCCTTTGTGTCTACTCCCCAAGGACTTTCATTCATCTCTGGGACTACAGTAATTAAAAGCTAGAGGGGAGACTGTCCTCACTGGCTACCCTCTCTATGTGTGAACTGGCATGACAAGCAAAATCACATAAATACATTCTGACAGTGCGGGAACTACCTGGTAATTGTAGGGTTTGCTTTGAAGACCAAGCAGGGGGAATTAGTCATCAGACGCAAACTACTGTAAATTGGAGTCCAGAGGCTAAATCAATGAAAATTGCTTTCAACATTGACCCCAGATGGAGATCCGTTGCTTAGAAGACACAGAGCTCAAAGAAATGTTTTTCCTTTCAGTAAATGATTTAAGTTGCCACATTTGAAAAACAGAGGCTTGGGGTTGAAATTGATCAAGTTAAAAATCTATTCAGGCAGAGTGCAGTAGGTAAATCTCTAAGACAAATAATGGTGCTGTCTCCTGGTCTGAATCTCAGTTCCTTAGTATTTCACTGTGCAAGGAGCACTTGCCTTCATTTGTATTTGCTATGTTTAATGATCTTAACATCTCGAGACAGCAAACAGTGGCAAAATAGGAGAACTAGCTGAGCTGGGAAACACACAAGTAGCTCCGGCTGGTGTCTTAGCTTCCAAATGTTGCTGTAACAGAAATACCACAAGTGGGTGGTTTAAAGAACAGAAATATATTTTCTCACAGTTTAGAAGGCTAGAAGTTCAAATTCCAGATACTGGCTCCAGGAGAAGCCTCTTTTTCTGTGTCAGCTTTGGGGAAAGATCTTTCTCTTTCAGCTTGGGTACCACAGAGTCGTCAGTTCCTTAGCGATCTTCCTGTGGCATCTATCTTGCTTTTCGATTACTTGTCTCTGAGTCTATGCTGCCCCTTATAATTCAGAAGGGAAGGTTTAGGACACACCCTAAACTGATATGGCCTCATTAACATAACAAGAAAACCCTAAACCCAAAGAGGATTATACTCATAGGTGTGGGGTTTAAGATTCCAATACATATTAGTAAGAGGTCATTCAATCCATAACACTGGGATCCATAAACCTGATATTCTAGGTTCCTATGATATAACAAAGTCTAATATGGACTGCGTAGTGTCTAAGGCATTTGACTGCTAACCAGAAGGCAGGTGGTTCAAACCCACCAGCCACTCCTTGGAAGGAAGGTTGGGCAATCTACTTCCATAGTGATACTGCCTCGGAAATCCAAGGAGGGGTCACTATGAGTCAGGTCCGACTCAATGGCAAATAATGACAATAAGAACAAAATATGGTTTTCAGGGAGCTCTGGTGGTGCAGTGCCTAAGGTATTTGACTGCTAACAAGAAGGCTGGCAGTTCAAACCCACCAGCTTCTCCTTGGAAGGAAGGATGGGCAATCTACTTCTGTAGTGATACTCCCTCGGAAACCCAAGGAGGGGTCGCTAAGAGTCAAATCTAACTCGATGGCAGTGTTTGTTTGGTTGGTAATATGGTCTGCACTGATGTGTTTACTGGGTTTCATGGAAAGACCCTAGGCAAAGTTTCACTAGGGTAATCCATTTAGTTTAGACCTAAGTTCTGGTGGAGTAGTGCCTAAGACATTTGACTGCTAAGCAGAAGGCTCCCAGTTCAAACCCACTAGCCCTCCTTGGAAGGAAGACTGGGCAGTCTACTTCCATAAAGATACCACCTTGAAAACCCAAGAAGGGGTCAAAGAAGAGGTCACTATGAGTCAGAACCGACTTGACAGCAGTGAGTTTGGTTAAGATGGAATAAGCTTTGAATTTTGTCATTCTCTCCCACCTGTACAAAACTTTTTGCAATCATTTTCTATAATGAGGAACACTCCACCTTCCTTCCCAGGCACCTTATTTCCTCCTGATGCCTCCTAGGCTGCCCACTCTGGAAATCTCATCAGTTCATTCATTCAAACAGCATTAGTTGAATGTCCATTGTGTATAAGAGCTGGACTATGGTAACAACAAAAGTTACCCAACGGTTGAGAAGATAGAGAATTGGGGAGTTTTTGTTTAAGTGGTACTGAGTTTCTGTTTAGGGTAAGGACAACTTTTGGATATGAATAGTAGTGATGGTTGTGCAACATGGTGAATGTAATTAAAGTCGCTGAATTGTACATTTAAAAATTGTTAAAATGACCAATGTTATATAGATATATACATATGTATATATATACATAGATCCATAATTAAAAAAAAAGAAGAAAAAATGGGCTATGAAGACCTAAATATGTGTGTGTAAGGGGTCCTGTCATACAGAAACTCATAGACCAGAAGAGACAGACCTGAGAAACATATTTTAACCCTAGCAGAAGAGGGAGAATGGAGGACAGTGTTATGGGAGTGAAAGAGCCAAGGATGTGAGGATCCAAGGAAGCTCCCTGAGTCCTTCACCTTCCACAGCAAGTGGTCTGCTCAGTGATCTGGCTCCCAGACAAGCTGACAGTGTCCTAAAGGAAGACATATGGGTCCCTTGCTTAGCAGGTCACCCCAGGGCCTGGCAGGCATCTGACACACTCAACACACAGTAGATTTCATGTTTATTAATGAATAAGTCACTGTGGTAACTTTTGAGTTGGGCCTTAAAGGATAAAAAAAGAGTGAGTTCAGTAGATGGAAAAGGGAAAAAGTTTATTCTTCAATTATTTTCCTTCATTTAAATTATGCCTTTGAATAGCTAATATATTCACATAGTTCAAAAATCAAAACGATTTAGGAGTTCTGGTAAGATGGCGGAATAGGCAAAAAGACTGCACAGACCCTCTTCTACAAAGAAAAGGGGAACCAATTAACACAGATACAGAAGATAACCCTGGACCCCTAGTCTTGAAGGAAAGGATATAGAAGTGGACTAAACTCCAACTAGCAGAAGAATTTGCATGAAAATACCAAAAAAGGAGACATACAGAGCTGCAGTCTGGCAGCGATCCTGATGGCACAGACAGCTTGGATATGGCCAAGTGGTGGTAGGACCTAAGAAGTAACCTAAAAGTCAGCCTTGCTAGCCAGGGACTGCACGGAAGACTGCTCTGTTGGCTGGTGAATAAAAGGGGAAGGGTGTGCTGAGCTGTGGACTTTTGCCTGTCCAGAGGAAACAGCCATTTTGAATGTTTACAAGCAGTTTAACTATTTTGGATATTTGAAGTGACAATGTTCTCCCAGATTCCAGGGACTTAAGAACAGCCTCCTCTTGTCTGGAACCTCAAGGACATTCCGGATGAGGACAACTGGAAAGGTGTAAAATTCCCTTTGTTACCCTTACACCCCACACCCTCTTGGTGAATGGAGATGTGGCCATCCCTCACTCCCACCGACCTTCTGGGCTGTGAGGAATCCCATCCCAGACTGTGTGCTCGGAGGGAGCCTGGGTGCCCTGCTTCACCTTGCCCCATTTTTTTTGTCTGTTTTTTAGTTTGTTTTTGTCTGTTTTAAAACTACTACTATTATTATTACTTTTGTCCTTATTGTTATTATTATTATTTATCCTTCCCCTCCCAGGTTCTACTTTTCAGCTTTTTTTCTTTTCCCTGTTCCTGGTTGCAATTTATTTTTTTTCTTTCTCATGGTTAACCCCATTCCTTGTTTTTCCTTTTGCATTTTTCCCATTTTTTTCTTCATTTTTCTCATTCTCTATCTTTTTTCTCTTATTGCCCTCTCCCTAGATATTGTTTTTTTTTTTTCTTTTTTCCCCCCTTTTTTCATTTTTTGGTTACTGTTCCTGTGTGATTACATGGTGTACTTTATGTCCATCTGCCTTTATGTTTTTGATGATTATTCAATTGTTATTTCTGTCTAACTGAGTGGAAGACAGCAACAGTCCTCATACAACACAACTACCCACACCTCCTGCAGCTTCACTTACTGAATGAGAGCCACCACTTCCTTCTACACCAACAGGCCAATGATAAACAACCACCAAGAAGAGCTTGACACATCCATGGCTGCTCTTCACAAACAGTTAACAGAGATCTAAATACAACAATGCCATGATGTCTCGGAGACAGCAGACCATCACAGGCCACACAAAGAAGCAAGATAAAGCAGGAGAAACAAAGGAGCAGGACACAGACCCAGAACACATCCCTGAGCAAGAAACAGCATTGGAACTCTCAGATAAGGAATTCAAAAGAATTATATTTAAATATCTTCAGAGGATTGAGAGACCAAGGAAAATACAGAAAAAACCCTAGAAGAATTTTGGGAGAAAATACAAGAACAAAATGACAAAATAAATGAAAAATTAGAAATGATTCTAAATCTACAGATAGAAATCCAGAAGATTAATACTAAATTGTCAGAA
>NW_006921595.1:11406905-11426417 GCF_000298275.1 Orycteropus afer afer | reverse complement strand
ATTTGGTAATGATATATCTGACAAGGGACTTATCTCTAGAATTTATAGAAAACTCCAACACCTCAATAACAAAAAGTCCAATAATCCAATTAAAAATGGGCAGAAGACATAAATAACACTTCACCAAGGAGGATATTTAGGCAGCCAACAAACATATGATGAAATGCTCATGATCATTAGCCATTAGAGAGATACAAATCGAAACAACAATGACATACCATCTTGCTCCAGCACTAGTAGCAAAGTTCAACAAGACACAAAATAACAAATGCTGGCAAGGATCTGGAGAGATTGGGACTCTCATACACTGCTGGTGGGACTGTCAAATGGTACAACCACTGTGGAAAGCAGTATGGCGATTCCTTAAAAAGTTGGAATTAGAAACACCATTTCACCCAGCCATTCCATTACTAGGTATATATCCTATCGAAGAAAGAGCCATGACAAGAACAGATATATGCACACCCATGTTCATCACAGCACGATTTACAATAGCCAAAAGATGGAAACAACCTAGGTGTCCATTCACTGAGGAATGGATAACCAAACTATGGTACATACCCACAATGGAATACTATGCAGCCTTAAAGAATAACCTAGAACACTGCATAATGTTGATGAACTTGGAGGACATTATGCTAAGTGAAATAAGTCAATCACAGGACAAATATTGTATTAGTCTGTTATTGTAAAATTCAAGGAAACTTTTATTTATGGAAGTAAATTTTCTTTGTTGGTTACCATGGGTGGGAGGGTAGGGTAGGGAACACTGCTGGGTAGGTAGAGATAAGTATTGATTTAGGTGAAGAGAAGGGGCAATGTACCAAATGTGAGTGATCAACATGGTGGCACTGAGGAAGAGGAACACATAGAGAAGAACATGGGAGGTATAGACAACAAAGATGAACCTTTTTGCCATACAGTACTGCGTTGTCAGTGAAGATAAACATGGGTATACAGGTGGAGAGATGGGTGGACAGGCTGAACTATTAGGTATGTCTATGAAGTGGGGAGTGTACCCAAGACCATGTATAGGGTTGGCAGACAATGGTCCTATAAGTGTATTTGTATGTTCTGTAAGAATTCCCAGGTGTATAGTAGAGCTGACAAGGGACAAGGTTATAGTCACTTCTTGATCACAGCCAGCTACCCAGAGGAACCGAGTAGTTGAACCTCTGGGCTCGGAACCATAGTCGCAGGGGGCATCAAGCTCAATTGGAATAACATACTACACAAAACATTTTTCCACCTCCTACTTTGGCGAGTAGCAATTGGGATCTTGAAAGCTTGCAAGCAGCCATCTAGTTGCAACAATGGGTCTCTCCTCGTCAAGAGCAAAGAAGAAAGGAGAAAACCAAAGATTCATGGAAACAATTATTCCTAGTGACTGGTACACCATGTGATCCATAGCCTCGGTAAAACTATGAGACAAGAACTAGATGGTGCCTGTGTGCCACTGTCAACCACTCTGAGGGGGATCTATGTAGGAGATCCTGGATAGAGAGGGAAAACAATGTGGAACAAAACTCAAATCATTTGGGCAAAAATAAAGGGGGGACCAGGTTTGCTGGTCTAACAGAACCTGGTAGAACCCCTGTGACTCTGGCCCCTAGCTGCCCTTCAGGTCTGGAATTGACTCCACACCTGTGGGTTCCAGCCAAACAAAAGACAGATACATGAGTTGAACATTTACCTGAAGTAGATACACTCCTTGGAGAGAACAATCGGAGAAAGATGGGCTGTTAATGCACAGGGAGACAGCTTGGGGGGCAAGAGTGCATGGAGGGATGGACACAGGGAAGAGGTGGCTGTCGGGAAGAAGTGGGAGGGGTAAATTGTATTCATTGGGGTAAATTGTAGTCAATGTCATGAGAGACAAAGTGTATGTGAACTGCTGTATGGAAAGTGAATGTGAATTGCTGTATGGAAAGTGAATTTGCTCTGTAAAATTTCACCCAAATCACAATTAAAAAAACAAAAAGAAAGAAAGTCAAAGGAAAAAAAAGAGAAAAGAGAAAAAAGAAGAAGAAAAAGAAGAGAAAAAAAGAAAAAGAAAAAAACAAATTGAAAAAAAAAAATCCAAACAATTTAATCAGATAGACATTAAGAAGTCTCACTTCCACCCCTTTTCCTCATCTACTCTTTTCCCAACACAATCATATCTCATCCCTATCCTTTATGAGTTTCCATTTTTATTAGTTGAGCATGTGTATTCTTCTAGTGTTTCCTTATGCAGATAAAATCATATATACACGTTGTTGTTGTGTGCCGTTGAGTCGGACCTGACTCATAGCAACCCCTCCTTGGGTTGCTGAGGCAGTATCACTATGGAAGTAGATTGCCCAACCTTCCTTCCAAGGAGTGGCTGGTGGGTTTGAACCTCCAGCCTTCTGGTTAGTAGTCAAGTGCCTTGGGCCCTATGCTACCAGAGCTCCTCATATATACACACATACATATATTTTAATACACACACACACTCACACACACACACATATATATATATATATATCATGCATGTATTCATATTTTCACCTCTTTCCTCACAAATAGTGGTACTACATAAACTATTCTGATTTATATATATTATATCCTGGAGATCTTTCCCTACCAGTAGATAGAAATTATCCTCCATTCTTTCTTACAACTGTATAGTAAGTCCTCCACTGTAGAGATGGACCTTATTTGAAAGGTCATTGAAAGCACCTGAGCTCTGGTGATGTAGTGCTGAAGGCATTTGATTGCTAACCAGAAGCTAATGGTTCAAACCCACCAACCACTCCTTGGAAGGAAGACTGGCAATCTACTGTAGAGAGGCTGCCTCAGAAACCCAAGGAGGGATCACTATGAGTCCGATTCAACTCGATGGCACTGAGTTTGGTTTTTTTGGTATGTTCATCCCAGTAAGAATAGCAAAGTTCAACAACACAGAAAACCACAAATGCTGGCCAGGGTGTGGAAAGATTGGAACTTTCATACACTGTTCCTGGGACTGTAAAATAGTATAATCATTGTGGAAAACAGTATGGCATTTCCTCAAAAAGTTGGAAATAGAAATACCTTTTGATCCAGCAATCCCACTACTAGGTATATATCCTAAAGAAGTTAGAGCTGGGATATAAATAGATATATGCACACTCATATTCATCACAGCACCATTCACAATAGCAAAGAGATCAAAACAACTTAAGCACCCACCAACAGATGAATGGATAACCAAACTATGGTACCTACACACAATGGAATGAATACTAAGCAACATTAGAGAATAATGAAAACTTTGTGAAACATCTCACAACATGGATGAATTTGGAAGATGTTATGCTGAGTGAAATAAGTCAATCATAGAAGGACAAATATTGTATGAATCCACTATTACACAATGTCAAAGAAAAATTTACACACAGAAGGAAACTCTCTTTGTTGGTTACCAGGGATGAGACAAGAGGGGAACTAGGTAAGAGACATGCTTTAGATGAAGGGAAGGGCAATATACAAATAGCAGGTGACCAGCACAATATCACTAAAGAAATGGAAAACACAGAGAAGTGCACAAGAAGTACAAAAAGAAAGAAAAAATCAGCACAGGGAAGAACTGGGAAGACAGTTGTTACATTGGAGAGATTTCAATTAATGCCATGAAACAAAACATGTATGAACTATTGAAAGAGAAATAAATTCCTCTGTAAATTTTGACCCATATCACAATAAAAAGTTTAAAAAAAAAAAAGCATCTATGCCTGAGTAGACTTTTTCTCCTCCCCCATCTCTGCATCCAAACTTGCTCTCAAAATAATAATCTCTTTGCAACTGGCTAATCGAATAAATCAATCATATCAGTTTGTTCAAAGGATGGAAATGTGGTTATGTACGTCTGCTACATAGTAAAATAGGCTTTTAGAGCAAGTGCTGTATACCAGAGGAGCCAATTCCCAAAGGAAGTAAGAAATGAAGCATCATGGACAGGACCTCTGTCTGTCTTTCATACTCGTGAAGTGTCTCTCCTGTGCTGAAGATGTAGTTCACTCTGTTGAACAGAATTGAATCCCACAGTGTTTGTTGTGGATTGTGCTAGCTGCTGATGAAGTATTTGAGGCAGGCACTCTGCACACCTTCTGGGTCGTTAGGCATCCTGCCTACAGATGGGACCTTGGCAGATGTGAGGGCAGGGGACCCTTCTGGTCCATTCCATTCTACCCTAGTTATTCGAGAGTTTAATAAGAACTGCACCAACACTCCCTTAACGTTGCTTTCTCCCTTAACTAAAAACAGTCTTAAAATTAAACCAGATCATTTAATAGATAATAGCATATTTGATTTTCCCTGAGTAAATTCCTTCTGCTAGCGTGCAGCACGTAAGATGTGAAACCTGAGGAGAAGATAAAGCTAACGTTTTTATGTTTGTAATTATTGCTGACTTGTTTTTTGCTCTTAGTATTCTAGGCAGCTCCACTGCCTCTGTGTGATTGCTATTTTCAACCATCTTTTATCTAGGGTTTTCTCCTCTCTTAACATTTCTTCTTTTTTTTTTTTTTTTTCTTCCCATTTCCACAGTGAAGGAGCTCAGCTCAGGTGTGTATAATTCTTCCTGCAGAAGGACGTGGGCTGTGTTTGTCTGTGTGAAAAAACCAAGCTCTGCTGGCTGCCTATTTGTTTTGGTTGTCTTAAGGATGATCATGGATTGCTACAAAACTGATTCATCTGCAGGCCCCAGATCAATAAGATGGCCAAAATGAACAAATTGGCTGTGCTGTATTACTGCTCACCTGGCCCATTCAGATATGGCTGGGAAGTAGATGATGACTGGGGCATGCGGATACTTTGAAGGTTGGAAACTGTAATGAATACCCCAGCCCCAAAGCAAGATGGATTTGGTGCCCATTTATCTTACTGGAGAAGGGTTGAAGTACTGTATACAACAGAGAAAAGCAATTGTTATCCCAAATGCTGATGATGGAAAGCCTCTTAAGAAAAGACTTTTGTTACTGATTGCCCATTTAGATATGAAAAATGAGGCTTAGGGCAAAATAGCAAAGAAGAAAGCAAAACAAAGAAAGGGCTACATTGCTCCACATAGAGAAGAGAAAAGGAATAGAAGATCACCCAAGGGAGCCTGAGCACTATGGCACAAGGCCGAGGAAAGAAAGAAGAAGCAATGGCCGGTGAGGTGAATGCTGGGTGTGAGAGTGTTTGACGGACTTGAACGACAGGGCTGTCTAACCTTAAGTTTTAATTTGTTTTCTGTGCCATAATCCCTCACTGTTTTCCCTTCTGAAACCTTCAGTAAAATCTGCTACAAATACAGCCTTGTGTCAATGGTACTTTGGAGAGGGATGGGAAAGGGGTGTGATATAATGTGATGTGGTGTAAGGAATAGGAGCTCCACCCACAGCAGTGGAAAAACAGCCTTTAGACTAAGGATGTCATGGGAGGAGGAGAGCAGAGCTACTTTGAGATAGAGATGCATAAGCCCTTTGAGGACTCCCAGAGATATTTGAAAGGACTCTGGAATTCTCACTAAGGTGGTGGCTCAAGTCATTTTAGTTCAATATTACAGAAAAGGATAATCCCATAGTTCTGGAAGAGTATGAAAACCCAAACAGCTGACATCTCAGCAACAAGTATAATTGAAGTTATTTTATACATATTTTCTAAGAACAATGAAAGTTAATGGGTCCAAGTAATAAGTACTTTCCCTTTGTATTGGTTTACAGGGAGATGTAGCCAACTCACAGTGCCACATATTTGGAGGGCAAGAAAGGTAACATATATATCATTAAAAACCAGACTCACTGCCATCAAGTCGATTTGACTCATAATGACCCTTCCTTGGGTTTCCGAGGTGGTATCTCTATGGAAGTAGATTGCCCAACCTTCCTTTTGAGGAGTGGCTGGTGGGTTCGAACCGCCAGCCTTCTGGTTAGCAGTCAAATGCCTTAGGCACTACACCACCAGTACTCCCAAACATAATATAAGTAAACTTAATTTCTTTGTCTGTTTAGAGTTCCTACTCATGTCAATCATCAATATAGATAAGGTTACATCTGAGTGGGAGATGGAGGGTGAGAGGAAAAAGGTCCCGTGGTAGATATCCTGCTTTATACCCTTAGGAAGACACCCAGTTTTCCTCTGAATTAGGTCACCAGTCCAAGTGGGTTAGGCGGAATTGTCCTTCAATCCCAACCACAAGGCCCTTCTAGATTCAGCTCACCCTGAGCCCCTCCTATTCCTTCACAGGCTCTCAGAGATCACTTGCTACCTCTGAGCCACCAGAGGGGGGCAAGAAATCCAATGGGTCTAAAGAGGACCTTTTACCACCTCTAGGTAGCATAGTGGCTAAGACACTTGCCTGCTAACCAGTCAGCTGGTGGTTCAAACCCACCAGCCACTCCTCGGAAGGAAGGTTGGGCAATCCTACTTCCGTAGTGATACTGCCTCGGAAACCCAAGGAGGGGTCGCTATGAGTCGGGGCCGACTCGACGGCACATAGCAACAACAACAACAACAGGCCACTCTTTGGTTCATGGAAACTCCATCACGTGGAGGCACAGGGATATCAGACCCTTCCACTAGAGAACACACAAGTGGGAATGAGGTCATAGCTCTCCCTCTCATCAAATCCCACAAAACCATCTGGTTGGGAGAGAAGCAGGGTTCCCACTCCTTATCTCAGGGACCTCCAACTTCTAAGCACTCCTCTTTTCCCTTTTAATGATGCTCCTCTGTGGACCTGGGTGCTTTCCAGGCTCACCCACAGGGAGCCACAATCTTGTGTTATCATATATTCTCCCAGATCTGCAGGACCTAAACTTCTGGAGCTCAAACAGGGTGCTTTTGTACTACTTGTCACCTCTTCTGTGAGGCAGTGTCACTATTCCTACCATCAATTCAGTAATTGGGAGTTAACTGAGTATCATCTGGCATGGCACCTTCCATAAAGGTCAGTGGTCCTGGGACATTATGAACCAATGACTTTATAGGATGGTGTGATGTATAGAAATTATGCAATTCAGCCATCTTTGGTGAGGAGAATTATTTTATTATTATTATTATCATTATTATTGAACCAGAAAGAATCTGGCTCCTTCTAAAGTATTCTCTTTCTTAAGCCTTCTTTGGGTATTCAAGTGCCCTCTATCATCTTAAGAACTTTCATTCAAATCAGAGATTCTGAACACGTGGCTCATGAGCTCCCTGAAATTATATGCAAAATTATCGAAGCACCATTTTCTGATGTTAGCATTTTCTGAGGTTGATGCCTTTTTATCAGGTTCTCCAAAGGACTTATGACCCACATAAGGTTAAAAACTATCGCTCTGAGCCAAGGACACAAATCTATCTCCCTGTGACTTTTGTGCTTCCCTTTGATCACATTTTGAAAGACAGAAAATAACTAAAGATCTTTTAAAATTAAAAAGATTATTCTGTGCACTGAATTAAGGCCCTAGAATACCCAAACTTTATGCCTGATATTCCTAGCGCAGGGCTAGGGGGCTGCTTTTCCCTTGGCAGTGGCTCTATATTAAGGTTGGGGCCTGAAGTAAGCAGGCCAGGGCTGGGAGGCTGCTTTATGCTTGTGAGCAGCTCTATTTTAAGGCTGTTGGCCAAGGTAGGCAGGTGCAGAGGGGTTGTTGTTGTTGTTGTTATGTGCTGTCGAATCGTTAGGAACAACTAAAGGAAATGAACTTGTCTGTAAGTTTGTCATCCTGTGGTGACTTACATGTTGCTATGAGACTGGAGGCTATGCCACTGTGTTGCAAAATGAGAGCAGAGTTACCCATGGTGGGAAGGTTTCAGCAGAGCTTCCAGGCTAAGACAGACTTGCAGGAAGGAAACAGCCATCCACTTCTCAAAGAATTGGCCAGTGAAAACCTTATGAATAGCAGTGAAACACGGCCTGATATATTACTGGAAAACTTTATGAATAGCCCTGAAACATTGTCCAATATAGTGCTGGAAGATGAGCCCATCAGGTAGCAAGGCATTCAAAATTTGACTGGGGAAGAACTGACTCCTCAGAGTAGAGACGACCTTAACAATATGGGTGGAGTAAAGCTTTTGGGACCTCCAATGGCTGATGTGGCATGACTCAAAATGAGTAGACACAGAGGCAAACATCCATTAATAATTGGAACATGGAATGTACGAAGTACGAATCTAGGAAAATTGGAAGTTGTCAAAAATGAAATGGAAAGCATAAAAATCAATATCTTAGGCATTAGTGAGCTAAAATAGATTGGTTTTGGCCATTTTGAATCAGACAACCATATGATCTACTATGCCAGGAATGACAAATTAAAGAAGAATGGTGTGCCATTCATTGTCACAAAGAGAGTTTCAAGATCTGTTCTGAAGTACAGTGCTGTCAGTGATAGGATAATATCCATATGCCTACAAGGAAGACCAGTTAATACTGTTGTTGTTATTATGTGCTGTTGAGTCGGACCTGACTATAGAGACCCCTCCTTGGGTTTCTGAGGGGGTATCACTACAGAAGTAGATTGCCCAACCTTCCTTCCGAGGAGTGGCTGGTGGGTTTGAACTGCCAGCCTTCTGGTTAGCAGTCAAGTGCCTTAGGCACTATGCTATGAGAGCTCTACTATTATTTAAATTTATCCACCAACCACCAAAGTCAAAGATGAGGAAATTAAAGATTTCTACCAACTTATGCAGTCTGAAATTGACCAAACATGCAATCAGGAAGTGTTGATTATCACTGGTGACTGGAATGCAAAAGTTGGAAACAAAGAAGAGTTACCGGTAGTTAGAAGATATGGCCTTGGAGATGGAAGTGATGTTGGAGATTACATGACAGAATTTTGCAAGATCAATGACTTATTCATTGCAAATACCTTTTTTCAACAACATAAGTGATGACTATACATGTGGGCTCCACCAGATGGAATACAAAGGAATCAGATTGACTACATCTGTGGCAAGAGACAATGAAGAAGTTCAGAATCTTCAGCCAAAACAAGGCCAGGAACTGACTATGGAACAGATCATCAACTGATCATATGAATGTTCAAGCCGAAGTTGAAGACAATTAAAACAAGTCCACAAGAGCCAAAATATGACTTTGAGAATATCCCTCCTGAATTTAGAGACCATCTAAAGAATAGATTCGATGCATTGAACACCAATGACCAAAAACCAGAGGAATTCTTGGATAACATGAAGAACATCATCAATGAAGAAAGCAAGAAGTCATTAAAAAGACAAGAAAGGAAGAAAAGACCAAAATGGATGTCAGAAGAGACTCTGAAACTTGCCCTTGAGTGGAGAGTAGCTAAAACAAATGGAAGAAATGACAAGATAAAAGAGCTGAGCAGACAAAGCCAATTATTATAATGAAAGGTGCAAAGACCTAGAGTTAGAAAACAAAAAGGGAAGAACACACACAGCATTTCTCAAGCTGAAAGAACTGAGGAAAACATTTAAGCCTTGAGTTGCAATATCAAAATATGGAATGATGCAGGAAGCATCAAAAGAAGATGGAAGGAATACAGAGTCACTATACCAAAAAGAACTGGTCAATCTTCATCCATTTCAGGAAGTGGCATGTGATCAAGAACTAATGGTATTGAAGGAAGAAGTCAAAGCTGCACTGAAGGAATTGGCAAAGAACAAAGCTCCAGGAATTGACAGAATACCCATTGAGATATTTCAATAAACAGATGCCCCGCTGGAGGCACTCACTCAGTTATGCCAAGAGATTTGGAAGACAGCTACCTGGCCACCTGACTGGAAGAGATCCATATTTGTACCCATTCCAAAGAAAGATGATCCTACAGAATGTGTAAATTATCAAAACATATAAATATCACATGCAAGTAAAATGTTACTGAAGATAATTCAAAAATGGTTGCAGCGGTCTATTGACAGAGAACTTCCAGAAATGTAAGCTGGATTCAGACGAGGATGTGGAATGAGGGATATCATTGCTGGTGCAGATGTATCTTAGCTGAAAACCAAGAATACCAGAAAAATGTTTACTTATGTTTTATTGACTATGCAAAAGCATTCAATTGTGTGGATCATAACAAATTACAGATAACATTGAGAAGAATGGGGATTCCAGAACACTTGATTATATTCATGCAGAACCTGTACATTGATCAGGAGCCTGTTGTTCAGACAGAACAAGGGCATACTGCATGGTTCAAAATCAAGAAGGGAGTGCGTCAAGGTTGCATCCTTTCACCATACTTATTCAGTTTGTATGCTGAGCAAATAATCTGAGAAGCTGGATTATATGAAGAAGAATGTGGCATCAGGATTGGAGGAAGGCTCATTAACAACCTGCAATACACAGATGACACAATTTTGCTTGCTGAAAGTGAGGATGATTTGAAACACTTACTGATGAAGATTAAAGACTACAGTGCAGTATGGACTACACTTCAATATAAAGAAAACAAAAATCCTCATTACTGGTGCAATAAACAGCTTCATGGTGGGTAGAGAAAAGATTGAAATTGTCAAGGACTTTATATTACTTGGTTCTACAATTAACACCAATGGAAGCAGATGAATTATTGTGTTGGGCAAATTTGCTGCAAAAGACCTCTTTCAAGTGATGAAGAGCAAAGATATCTCCTTGAAGCCTAAGGTGCGCCTGACCCAAGCCATGATATTTTCTATCTCCTTTTATGCATGTGAGAGCTGGACAATGAATAAGGAAGGCTGAAAACGAGTTGATGCTTTGAGTTGTGGTTTTGGAGAAGAATGCTAAGAGTGCCATGGTCTGCTAAAAGGAATAACAAATTTGTCCTGGAAGAAGTGTACCCGGAATGCTCTTTGGAAGCGAGAATAGCCAGACTTCGTCTCACAGATTTTGGTCATGTTCAGAAGGAACCATTCCCTGGAGAAGAATATCATGTTGATAAACTGGAGGGTCAATGAAGAAGGGGAAGGCCCTCATGAGATGGATGGACCAGTGGCTGCAATGATGGGCTCAGGAATAGCAAGGATTGTGAGGCTGGGACAAGACCAGGCAGTGTTTCATTCTGCTGTGCATAGGGTCGCTATGAGTCAGAGACAACTCCACAGCACCTAATAACAACATCCCTTCCCACAGGTCTGACTTATGATGGCATCTTACAGTTCAAAGGGAAAACGAGACATGACTTTTGTTATCTCTTGGTCACAAGGCCTGAAAACATGTCTGCTTCTCCTCACTGGTCAATGTGCTTGCTTTTTGAGCCTGGACATCCCATTCTTCAATCACAAGTTGTGAATAGCTGTGCTTCCCTGCTCCATCCTCCACAAACTGATCCTTATATCAGTCTTGGCATAATACGGAATTGCTGGGTGTGAGATGGTTAACATATTTGGCTGTTAACTGAATGGCACCTCAGAAGAAAGGCCACTTCCAAAGTTCCAAAAACTCAGCCACTGAAAACCCTATGGAGCACAGTTCTACTCTGACATGCATGGCATCATGGTGAGTCGGAATAGACTTGAAGGCAAACAATTTTGTTTTGCATTTTGCATAAAGCCTCTTTGCCTATATTTTATCATTTGACCTTTACCACAGCTCCATAGGGCAATTAAGGCAGGCATTCTTGGCCCCATTTTACAGATGCTGAGCTGAGGATTAGAGAGGATAATGACTGGTGCATGATAGTGCTACAAGATCTCTGCATGGTGCAAACAGTTTGAACTCAACTATGAATCTAAAGGTTAGCAATTGAACCTACCCGGTGGTACTGTGGAAGAAAGCCTGATTCTGTAAAAAGATTACAGCCAAGAAAACCTATAGTGCAGTTCTATTCTACAACACATGGAGTCATCATAGAATTGATTTGGTGGCAATGAGTTTAGGTTTTGGTACAGATTTATTAGAGTTCACGCACAGCAGGGTGTTGACCATAATTCATTCACATATCGTTTTTAATTAAAAAGTAATGAAAGATGCTCACTTTTGTTTTTATGCTCTATTTCACAATTTTTAAAATTTAAAGAAATATATGAGTCCTTACTTGGTATAAAATACTAAAACAACACACAAGTACATAGAGTGAAAGTGAATCGTCTCCCACCCTCATCATCTCCAATATTATCTTCCTCCCAATGTTAGCCAGTCACTATTAGGCAGTCTTGCTAATAGAACCCTTTCTATGCTTGTATCTATGATGTTATGTGGAGCAGAACTACTCAGCTGAGCTCAGTCAACTTATGACATCATGAGAGATAACATAATCATTGTTATTTTAAGCCACAAAGTTTTGGTCTTACAGAGTGATATATAACCTACCTTGAAATTTGGCCCAAGGTGGACTCTTTGCCTACTCACACTTATATTTGCAGAAATGGCCATATGTATTTTAGAACCCCAGTTTTTCCAACTCTAGGTTTTCACATATTGTCTTCCTTCCAGATATCTGAGATGATGTTTACGTTCTACTGGCTGGTATTGGAAGTATTCTTTCTCTCCAGCAACCTGTTGAAATTGTCTGTGTGTGTTTTAATAATTACTCTCAGGAAGCAAAGAAGATTCAAACAAAGAAATGTTCCTGAGGTAAAATACCCACATTGGAAAAACTTTTAGAAATTGCAAAAATTAATAGACTTGCTCTGCATTCATCTCACAGCCAGGCTCTGGGTGAAAGGTGTGAAATGCAAGTTTTGTGAGCTGTTTCTCCCCTAGTGCCCCTAGAGGATAGACACCTCATGCTTCCACATAAACTCAAGGAGTGGTTGTTTATCCACAAAGATGTGACCAGCACCCACCAAGTTTCATCTGCTAAAAATACACTTTTTCCCATTGCCTGGACAAGTTGCTATTCTCTCCTTTGATCAATTCAGAAATGTCTGCTTTTTAAAACAAAGGAAAACAAAAAAGACAACACTGTCTCCAGATGGCCACTATTGCAGAGCACATATGGTGCCTGGGAGGAAAAAGAGAACCTTGGGCTTCTCTAGTCTTTTCTAGAGATACATAGTCTAGAGCTCTATAGCACTCAATCTGACAAAAGGAAGTCACCAGTCACACCATGCAGCATTGGGTGGCCTATTCCCTGGCTTGATTTTCTTTCCACTTCATCCACCACAATCCTTAGAATACATCATTCCTTAAGTGCCAAACAAATGAAGCATCCCTGTGAAATGACCAAGGTTGGAAATATTTCATTACCTTTGCTGCCCATGGAAAATAAAACAGTGGAAGAGAGATGGAGTACAACACAAGATGATTCAGAGAAGCAGTGAGGGTGAGTAGAAGAGATGTGGACAGAAGGATCTTAAGCTACTGTTAAGACAGTTTCCAAGGTTGGCCCCAACAATTTCTCCCCTATCTGTATGCCTACACCACTCCTCACATCAAAAGGTGGAGTTTGTGTCCTTTCCCCTTGAATTTGGCCTGGCCCCTGTGATTGCTTTGAAAAGTAGAAGGTGGTAGATATGATATTTGGGACTTCAAAAGTCCAGGATGTCAGAGGACTAGCTGCTTCTACTTCCTTCTTGCAGTTGAAATGTTCCCACTTGGAGCCCAGCCAGCATGCTTTAAGAAACCCTAGCCACATAAAATCTATGCAGAGAAGTGTCAAAACCTAACCCTAAAACTAATGGTGGTCCAGTTGAAAACCCTTACTAAAGATTTAGAACCATCTTGGATCTTCTAAGTCCAACGAATCCTCAGATGGCTATGGTTGCAGATGGTGTCATGTGGAGCAGAACCACTCAACTGAGTTCAGTCAACTTATGACATTATGAAAGATAACATAAGCATTGTTATTTTAAGCCACAAAGTTTTTGGAATGATGTCTTACAAAGCAAAATATAACCTACCTTGAAATTTGGCCCAAGGTGGACTCTTTGCCTACTCACAGCTCAGTTTTTCTTGAATAGTTTGTCTATGCCAGGCAAGGGCCCACTTTGGACTCCCCAGAGAAGAGTTGCCATTGTCCTCATACCCCAGGATCCACCTTTCCTAGGTATTTCAGGAAATTATAACCAACCATCATGTCAGGACCCCAGCTAGGGAAAAATCACCCTGTCACAACTTCTACTCTGGGTAAAATTAACTCTAAATGACATCATAGATGACTATGACATCTAAATGACAACATGAGATCATAGACACATGCATAGAAAGGGTTCTAGTAGCAAGACTGCCTAATAGTGACTGGCAAACACTGGGAGGAGGATAAGATTGGAGATGATGAGGGCGGAAGACGATTCACTTTCACTCTATGTACTTGTGTGTTGTTTTAGCTAAAGCTAACCAGCTAAAATCAACTCTTTCAACTCTGTTTTCCAACAGCCAAAGAATTGTTCATTCGCAGATATGAAAAATAGCCCCATAGCCTTTAACATGTTAAAAAAAACTGCTAGTGTTGTTGGGAGAGAAGCAGGAACTTTGCTAAGGAGTCCTTGGAATTAACTCCACAGTTATTTTCTTGGTAGGGACCTGGCCTTAATGGCTTCCTTTCAACATTATATCACACTGCATTGCCCAAGGTCATTATCAAGCCAAACCACAGTGGATCTAGGCCAAACTGCCCATAAACTTCACTTTATGACCTACTACAGGAATGTGCTCCATCTCTCAAGACGGAGGCTTATTCTGGTCCTATTAAAAGTTTGGTTTTAAGACCTAGCAGCATGATTCTACTCTTTTCAATGTAGATTTAAACTTAAAAGAATAAAACGTTCATGGAATCTCACTGTACCAGGGTCTAAAATTTATATTTTACATTCAAGTGTAAAATAAATGTAGTTTATCCATTTCTTATAAATAATATAAATAATTCCTCAAGCCTATTTTATTGATTAGTTGGGAGGCTTGAGATATGAAGTCTGAAGTTACCACAATTTATGGCAACACAGTCTCTGTGAGTTTGAGCCATCTCTCTTGGATGATTCAACATTCCCCCCTTCCTGCTTTTCATAGGGGACTGTGGAGTGTGTGGTGTTTTTGTGCAGCTTACATGACCTGAAGGTGGCACTGGGGAGATGAGGCTTGTATCTATTCTCATCACTCTGCAGAGGAGTGAGGACTCTGCTCCAGGATCTAGACCAATAGCTGTGTTTGATCCCAGGCATTTGACCCAGTCATAAAATCTCCAAGCTGTTCCCAGGACATACCCACCTCTTAGCTTTTGTTTGCTGAAGCTTATAGGAGCTTACAACCCCCAGCAAGCACTTCACTAGTAGGGTGGCTCCAGCTCATCTATGCAGCAGCCATGCTGGTAGTCCTGGGGTATCAGCTCTGCCTGAGTGCAGGACTTCTCCTAGAGGCTTGCCATCCTGTAGCCCC
Source organism: Orycteropus afer afer (assembly GCF_000298275.1). Lineage (NCBI taxonomy): Eukaryota > Metazoa > Chordata > Mammalia > Tubulidentata > Orycteropodidae > Orycteropus > Orycteropus afer. Next base: position 11,411,158 of record NW_006921595.1, on the reverse strand, counting down.
CCCCCCGTGATAGCCAGAAGAGCATGCCACTGGCCCTCTCCACCCTTGGTGACCTCAGATTCCCCTATCTGTATGTTTTTACTATATGCTCTTTGGAGGACTCATGTCAGAAGGGCACAATGAGATACACATGTCTGCACTCCTCATCCCCTGTCTTAGTTTCCTAGTGCTGCTATAACACAAGTACCACAAGTAGGTGGCTTTAAAGGGCAGAAATTTGCTTTCTCACAGATCAGAAGGCTAGAAGTCTGAATTTAAGACATGGCTCTAGGAGGTGGTCCTTCCATGTCTATCTCAGCTTCTAGTACCTTCTATCAATCCTTGTAGATGTGTCTGCCTTCATCATCTGTCTTCCACTTCTTCCATTGTTTATGTGCTTTGTTTATGACTCAGAAGTGATTAGATCTAGAACCCACCCTACTTTGGTATAATCTAATTAACATTAAAAAAAACCTATTTCCAAACAGGAAATAGGGTATGTTCCACAGGGGTGTTATTGAGTCATCTCTCAATTCATAGCATAGAATAGGGTTTCATAAGCTGTAATCTTTATGGGAACTTATTACTGGGTCTTTTCTACCATAGAGCCACTGGGTGGGTTTGAACTACTAACCTGTAGGTTAGCAGCTGAGCTCATAGCCATTGTGTCACCAGAGCTCCTTTGCACAGGTATTTAAACACACACACACACACACACACACACACTTTTGCCCTCAAGTTGATTCTAACTCACAGCAACCATATAGGACAGAATAGAACTTCTCTATAGCGTTTACAAAGCTGTAATATTTATGGAAGCAGGCTGCCACACCTTTCTTCCACAGAGTGGCTGGTGAGTTTGAACCTCTGATCTTTTTTGCTTAGCTAATTTTTGAAAGTACATCACCACCCTTTTCTTCTTAGTCTGTCTTAGTCTGGAAGCTACACTGAAACCTGTCCACTATGGGTGACGTTGCTTATATTTGAAATACCAATGACATTTCATCATATAATACACAAGCCACTACACTATGACAAACTTACAGATGAGTGGTAAATGGATGAAAATACATTGGATTAATTTAAAATATTCTTCTTCTTCCACTTAAAGATCTAACAAAGCCACAGAATTTCATTGTTTTCTTCTCTCGGTATAAACGAAGTAAAGCTTCAAGGAATGGACCTCTTCTTTTACATAACAGAACATAAGAATATTATCTTTTCCACCATAAAATTCCAGTCAAAACATTCTGAGAAAATCAAATTAAACAGCAAATGGTTTGGAAAAATGAGAGGTCTTTATTATTGTTTTTAACAAGGATTGCATTTTTAATGGCATGTGGGGTTTGTAGCTTCCTTGACACGGTTCTGTGATTCCATGGGGTGGCCCACACGACAAGATGTGTCTATTCAAGCATAACAAGGATAAAAAGGATTTCTCTTTCCTGTTGCCTTTCAAGAGGGAAGAATTGTTGGTTTGTGATATGTCAGCACCTGAGCTTTCCTTTTTGATACAGAATCTGGATAATGGAGCATTTTTCCCAAGAAAAACCACTAGAGTAATACCATCAGCCTATGCTTTCTCAGAGTGCTTTTGTGAGAGGATACATGGAGGTTATTGGAGGTAGAGAGGAAATACAGGAGTCATGTGGAGATTAGAGGAGTGCCTGGGTCTTTCAATGGCATGAGCAGTTACGTTATCAACTGAAAGTTTAGAGGTTTGCAGCCATGCAAAGTTAACTCAGAAAAAAAGGGCTGGCAATCTGTTCATGAAAGGACACAGTGTTGAAAACCCTATGGAATGAAGTTCTGCTTTGCAACACTATGAGTCAGAATTGACTTGATGGCAACTGTTTTTTTTTTTTTTTTTTGGAGGCGGTGAGGGGAAGGCGTGGATGAGAGAGAAAGAAGCAGATTGTCAGCCAGTGCTATGAGTGGGAGACATTGGAGAGAGACAGAAGAACTGCACTGGTGTATGTGGGGGAAGAGTTTTATAGTGGAGAATTGAGAATGGAGAGCAGATTTATAGAGTAGCAGCTGCTGCCTGTGTGGAAAATAGTGGCAGAGATGAGGAGAGAGGATTGTTAAGAGATTTTGCTGGCCTCGAAGAACACCATCCCCACCTCCATCCCTTTGGTCTTTTACACTGAAATAGTTTAATTGTCATATATGGCTTGTATGTAAACTGAGGTGCTTTCTTTTTATCCCAAAATTTTCCCACAGAAGAGAGGAATCAGCCAAGCTACTACAGGGTTTCCAATATTACAGGCTCTCTTTCATTTTCTTTATTTTGAACAGCAAAGTGTTGTTTGGGGAATGCACACTGGCTTAAAATGACCTCAATCAATACTAGTTTTGGATGCTTCTGGAAATTACCTGAGGGAGTCCTGAAATAAGGAGCAAAGATAGTAGATACAGATTTTGTTGTTTATTTCTAGGGTATCACCTCAAAACTGCAATTGTTGATGTTATATATATACTCTTTAAAAGATTACTTTAAAAAGCAAAACAATGCATATTATATTGTGGTGATCAAACATAAACACCTACAAAATGAGCATAAGTTTTTTTTTAATTTGATCTAATATTACACAGATGAGTAGTTTACACCTTGAGATAATATTTCCAGTGATAGTACCATACATAAAGTCAAAAAGGACTTTTTTCTCCACCAACTTAGAAAAAAATAAAGTAATGCTGGAAAACTATGGGATATAATTTCAAATGCCACATTGACTCTAGTCGTGTTTTTAGTGGCTTTCCTCACTGGAAAATTGAGGGATTTCTCCATTACTAATTGTTTTACCAAGAGTGAAATATGAAATCACGTTTGGTAAAGTACAGGGTCAGCAAAAATGAGAAAAACCTTCCATAAAATGGATTGGTACATGGGCTCACACCTATCAATGATTTGAGGATGGCACACACTTGGGCCAGTTTCATTCTGTTATACATAAGGCTGCCATGAATCACAACTAACAACAACAGTTGTTTTATTTAGAGATATATAGACAAATATCTGTAAAGGAGCTCTGGAAGCATAGTGGGTAAGGTATTTGGCTGCTAACCAGAGGGCTGTCAGTTCAAACCCATCAGCTATTCCATGGGAGGAAGATGAGGCAATCTACTTCTGTAAACATTTACAACCTTGGAAACCCAATGAGGGTCACTATGAGTTGGAATTGACTCAGTGGCAATGGATTTGGTTTGGTTTCAGTTTTGACAAATATTTGTAGACTGTTGTTTCTTTCAGTTGACACTGCCCAAGACTAAGCCACATTGGTCCCAGTTTACTCAGCTTTCACAATCAAAGTGAAACAAAATTTTAAGGCCTACCTAAATTATACAAGCCAACTAATCATTTTGTCTAAATGTCATATGTGTTTCAAGAGAAAATATGGGGTTAGAATCTTTATTATCCCCCAAATACTTGTTTTTTATTTTTGTGGAATGTGTAGGCAGGTTCAGAGAAAAGTTAAGATGAAATATCAGTTGACAAGCTCATGTAAATGTGCTTCCTAAGTTTGGCACATAATTTTATAATGTTTTGAGATTCCAAAGAAGCATGAAGAAAAGATATAGAACAAAAACTTCTTTCATCTTTGTGTAGATTTGGTACCAGAGAAGCTATGATTAGAGGTATCTTGTTTCATATTGATCGAGCATTGATCTATAGGAGAAGCAGCACATTGAAACTGTGCAGGTTAGATGTAGCCCACAGACCTGCTTTGTTTGGCTTGCACAGTGTTTTATATTTCTTCAGGTTGTAATCAGTTCCCTTTCAGTGAGGCATATTGTTGCTGTTGTTGTTGTTAGGTGCTGTCGAGTCTTCTCCAACTCATAACAACCCTATGCACACCAGAATGAAACACCGCCTGGTCCTGAGCCAGCTCCATGATTCTTGCTACACTTGAGCCCATCACAGTGGCCACTGTGTCAATCATTTCATTGAGGGCCTTCCCCTCTTCGTCCACCCTCCACCTTACCAAGCATGACATCCTCCTCCAGGGATTGGTCTCTTCTGACAACATGACCTTTAAAATATGTGAGATGAAGTCTGGACATTCCCGCCTCCAAGGAGCATTCTGGCTGCACTTCCTCCAGGACAGACCTGTTAGTTCTTTTAGCAGTCCTCGGTACTTTCAGCATTCTTTGCCAACATCACAGCTCAAAAGTATTAACTCTTCTTTGGTCTTCCTTATTCATTGTCCAGTTCTTACATGCATATGAGGAGATTGAAAATACCATGGCTTGTGTCAGGTGCACCTTAGTCC
>NW_006921595.1:11392217-11406020 GCF_000298275.1 Orycteropus afer afer | reverse complement strand
TGTTTGATAATTTCCACATTCTGTGGGATCACCTTTCTTTGGAATGGGTACAAATATGGATCTCTTCCAGTCAGTTGGCCAGGTAGCTGTCTCCCAAATCTCCTGGCATAACCGAGTGAGTGCCTCCAGTGGGGCACCTGTTTGTGGAAACATCTCAGTGGGTATTCCGTCAATTCCTGGAGCCTTGTTCTTCACCAATTCTTTCAGTGCAGCTTTGACTTCATCCTTCAATACCATTGGTTCTTGATCATATGCCACCTCCTGACATGGGTGAAGATTGAACAGTTCTTTTTGGTACAGTGACTTTGTGTATTCCTTCCATCTTCTTTTGATGCTTCCTGCATCATTCAATATTTTGCCCATAGAATCATTCAATATTACAACTTGAGGCTTAAATTTTTCCTCAATTCTTTCAGCTTGAGAAATGCTAACATGAGAAATGCCAAGCATGTTCTTCCCTTTTGGTTTTCTAACTCTAGGTCTTTGCACATTTCATTATAGTAATTGGCTTTGTCTGCTTAGCTCTTTTATCTTGTCATTTCTTTCATTTGCTTTAGCTACTCTTAGCTCAAGGGCAAGTTTCAGAGTCTCTTCTGACATCCATTGTGGTCTATTCTTTCTCATATTTTTAATGACCTCTTACTTTCTTCATGGATGATGCTCTTGATGTCATCCCACAATTCTTCTGGTTTTTGGTCATTGGTGTTCAATGCATCAAATCTATTTTTTAGATGGTCTCTAAATTCAGGAGGGTTATATTCCAGGTCATATTTTGGCTCTTGTGGACTTGTTTTAATTGTCTTCAACTTCAAGTTGAACCTGCATATGAGCAGTTGATGGTCTGTTCCACAATCAGCTCCTGGCCTTGTTTTGGCTGGATATTGAACTTTTGCATCGTCTCTTGCCACAGATGTACTCAATCTGATTCCTGTGTACTCCATCTGGTGAAGTCCATGTGTATAGCCACTGTTTGTGTTGTTGAGAAAAGGTATTTGCAATGAATAAGTCTTTGGTCTTGCAAAATTCTATCATGTGATCTCCAGCATTATTTCTGTCACCAAGGCCAAATTTTCCAACTACGGGTGATTCTCCTTTGTTTCCAATTTTTGCATTCCAGTCACCAGTGATAAACACTGAGTCTTGATTGCATGTTTGGTCAATTTGAGACTACAGATGTTGATAAAAATCTTCAATTTCCTCATCTTTGGCTTTGGTGGTTGGTGTGTAAATTTGAATAATAGTAATATTAATGGGTCTTCCTTGTAGGTGTATGGATATTATCCTATCACTGACAGCAATGTACTTCAGGACAGATCTTGAAACATCCTTTGTGATGATGAATGCCATGCCATTCCTCTTCAATTTGTCATTCCCAGCATAGTAGATCATATGGTTGTCTGATTCAAAATGGCCAAAACCAGTCCTTTTCAGCGCACTAATGCCTAGGATATCAATCTTTATGTGTTCCATTTCATTTTTGACAACTTTCAATTTTCCTAGATTCATACTTTGTACATTCCATGTTCCAATTATTAATGGATATTTTCAGCTGTTTCTCCTCAATTTGAGTCATGCCATGTCAGCACATGAAGGCCCTGAAAGACTTACTTTATCCATATCATTAAGGTTGATTCTACTCTGATGAGGCAGCTCTTTCCCAGTCCTACTCTGAGTGCCTTCTGACTCAAGGGGCTCATCTTCCTGCACTGTGTCGGAAAATGTTCCTGAGCTATTCATAAAGTTGCCCAATAATGAATGTATCAGACAATGTTTAAAAAAAAAACTGACTGCCATCAAGTCGGATCTGACCTCACAGAGACTCTTCCTTGGGTTTCTGAGGTGATACCACTACAAAAGTAGATGCCCAATCTTCCTTCCGAAGTGTATCATGTTTGAACCACCAACGTTCTGGTTAGCAGTCAAATGCCTTAAGCAGTATGCCACAGAGCTCCTATATAGTCTATGATTCACCACAATCACCACTACTCCCTCATATCCTGCTTGCTTTAGTCATTTATATTATCTTACTGCCCCTGGAGACTTTTGTTCAATTCTCAATGAGAGTTTATAGAAATTAGTTTCATAAGTTGCTTTTTAAATATACAAAGCTAAAGGAGTTCTGGTAGCATAGTGCCTAAGGCACTTGACTGCTGACCAGAAGTCTGGTGGTTCAAACCTACCAGCCACTCCTCAGAAGGAAGGTTGGGCAATCTACTTCCTTAGTGATACTGCCTTGGAAACCCAAGGAGGGGTGGCTGAGTCAGGTCCAACTTGACAGCACATACCAACAACAACAGCAACATCTGATTATGGGTCAGTTGGCTTCTCATTTATGGATACACTCCCAGGTGGTCTCAGAAGAAAAGAGGGAACATTTGGCAGGCTCTCCCTGTGGCATTATTAGTGTTGCACTTTTAGTTTACTTATAACGTTGAACCTAATAATAATATCACAGCAACCTAGTTACCACTGATGGTATTGGGTTATTATTCCCTGAGCACAAAGGCCTTTAGTATTTTAGGAGTATGAGATGAACATCAAAACTGTACTCCATGAAGGAAAAGTCAATATCAATCATGAAAGCCTCACTGATGCACTCTAAATATTTCTTGAGGCTCTACTAGGAATCTATAGCATTTTGCACCTTTCAGCATTCATTGTGTATTTCTTTTTCCCATGTTCTAGACTAAACAATTAGATGACAAAGAGAAGGCTTTATTCTGAAAAGATCATGCCAATTTTATTAGTATCTACTTGAAAATGATAATCCTGGGTTTTAGAATTCCTGAGGAAATCTCCTTCCATTTTTCTAGAACAAATCTGAGTAGCAATAATATGTGTTTAAAAATAAAAGCCAGCTGTTCATCACACATTCACAGCTCCACTACCGCTCCCCCTTCTTCTTCTTTATAGGCCACACAGGAAGTCAAATTTTCTGTTTTATTTTGCTTTATCTGAATCTTCTGTTGCTTGACTATTACCAGATAACTCTGGTACCTGGCAGTGAACATTTTTGTGCCCTGCCTCCCTAAATATTAAAAATATTTGCCCATTTAATACATTGTCCATGTCAGCACATTTTAGACCAAAGGAGCTAGACAATACATATATTTTGGAAAACTCATGTGCTGTTTCACCAATTAATAAAAGCTCATTTTAAACAAACATGTTGCTTTCTTATCTATCTTTCTAGAAAGAAAAATATCTAAGATATTTTTAAGATAAGACACCCTATGGTAAATTGTTTTATAATAATATGGTATTAGATAGGATTATAGATTCTTTAGATGGCAGGACACAACGCAAAGACACTTGAACAGATGAAAACTTACAGCTACAAAGGAAGAAACGTTGCCATGCAGAGCCACATAGAGGGTTGTACCTGGGGCAGAAGGACAGCAAGCTGGAGCCACAGGAGGTAGTTTAAGTATGGCAAGTGAGATAGGGTTAGCTAGGTTTCGTGGGCTTCCGGTGGGTTGGCTAATTTGAATAATTTTGCAGGCTGCATGGCATAGAGACTGTCCCTAGTTGCTTGGTACATGGCCCCCGGGTGATTGGGGTGGGTGCATAGTGGCTTCAAAGTGTGAGAACCCAATTAGGAAAGTAAGTGATTAGGGGGTGAATTCAATCAACTGCTCAAGAAGGGGAAGTGACAGCTTCTAACCAAGACCTCAAAACTGGGCTAAGACAACATTTAAAAAAAAAACTATATTGCATGGAATGATTACAAAAATGGCTCCAATTCTCTACCCCTCAGTACATCCAGGGCCTTTACAAAGTGACTTCACCTCTTCCATCAAGAGGTCGGTTCTATTCCCCTACTCTTGAATCTAGGCTGGCCAATGTGGCAGAAGTGGTTGTGTGCTAGTTCCAAGATCAGACTTCAAGAGACCTTGTGTGCTTTCATTCTCTCTGGGAACCTTGCCTCCGCCATGAGAATGAGCCCTGGCTAACCTGCTGGAGGATGAGAGACCATATGGAACAGAGACATGTCCCCTCAGCTGAACCATGCCAGACCAGGCAGCCCCCAGCCAACCTCCTGGTTGACTATAAATCCAATGGAGAGACCAGCCAAAACAACCTAGATCAGCAGAGCTGCTCAGCCAAACACTGATCTGTAAAATATAATGAACAGTTATTTTTAAGCCACTATATTTTGGGGAGGTTTGTTATGCAACAATAACTTTTTGATACATACTTTCATAAAATATGCATCTTTGTGTTTATGCACATATAGAATGTTTGAATATAGATAGACGTATGAATATATATTATACAGCAACTTGGGATTTATTGTCAGAATCTTCATATTTAAATCTCAGCTTTATCAATCACAGAGTGTTTGAAGTTAATCTTTCTAAGCTTTAATTTTCTCATGGACACTAAGGAAAATTAGTACATTGTAGAGCTGTTGTAAAGATTAGAGATGACGTATGTAACAAACCAAACCAAACCAAACTCACTGCTGTGGAGTCGGATCCGACTCATAGCCACCCCTCCTTGGGTTTCCGAGGCAGTATCGCTACGGAAGTAGATTGCCTAACCTTCCTTCTGAGGAATGGCTGGTGGGTTTGAACCATCAGCCTTCTGGTTAGCAGTCAAATGCCTTAGCATTATGCTACCATAAAGTGTCTGGCAAATAGGTGCTCAATAAATGAAAGTTACTAGTATGTTATGTAGGGGTCGCTGTGAGTGGAATCCTACTCAGTGGCAGTGCATTGTGATGCATTAGTATGTTATGTGTGTTTATGCACATGTGTATGTTTATACTTATGTGATTTTATCTTTCAGGGGCCCAGAGGTTGTAAGTGGATAACTATGAGAGTTGTCTTTGTATCTAGCTCTTATACTCAGTCCTGCTGGGACTCCACCCTGCTAGGACTTTATGCTTCTAGCAGTTTCTTAAGATGGTTGTTCTTGGAGATCTAGAAGTTATCTGGTCTACACCTTTACTCTCCAACCCATGAGCTCATTCCTGCTGGCCTTCTGCTATGGTTTGTTGTGACTGCCCTGACTTGACCTATCTCTCCAATTTGTTGCTATTGCTTTATTGCGCCTCCTCTTCATGACTGCTAATGTGTTATCCTTATTATTACTGTGGCTTGGCTTCTCCAGTTATCAGTCCCTCTACTCAAACATTTATCAGGCTCTTGTTGCAAAGACTGCCTAGATACTTACCAAACTCCTTTCTCTCCCTGGGCACATGGCTAAACTACATTTCCAAGCTCCCTCATATCTGGTGGGGCCATGTAACTAGTTCTTAACAATAGATCTTTATACATAAGTGATGAATAACTCCTTGAATTAAACTGTTAAAAGTGGGTGTACCTTCTCCATGCTCTTTTTATGCTTTGGTTGGCTGGTTGTAAGGATAGAGCAGAGGACAATGATGGTTTAGAGGATGACACAGGGATTAGAGAGAAAAAACCTGGATCCCTCTGTCACCACCTCGAAGAAAGCCATGCAGGACCACCACCTAATAGAAACATCTACATTTGACTTTGTATGATTTAGAAATATACTTGTCTTATTTTAAGTCTCTGAGATTTGAAGTGTTATTTGTTACCACAGTATAGCCTGGCATACCCTCACTAATACAACTCCCAAATCTAATAGCTGTTTTATTTGTTTCTTAAAGTGCCCTAGCATATATAATTAATGTCACTGAACTGTACACTTAAAACTGTTAAAATAACAAACTTTTTGTTACATATATTTTACCACAGTAATTTTTTTAAGTGCTCCTAGCATAAAAGCTACAATTTGTCTCATCGTTTCTCACACATCTATCACACATTGAAACTAGAACAAGTTTCCTGGAAAGCAAATATAAACTAATAGATATTTATTAAGTGCCTAAGGCATTTGACTGCTAACCAGAAGGCTGGTGATTCAAACCCACCAGCCACTCTTCAGAAGGAAGGTTGGGCAATCTACTTCTATAGTGATACCACCTCGGAAACCCAAGGACAGGTTGTTATGCGTCAAATAGACTTCATGGCAGTGAATTTGCTTTTTTTTTTTTTTTCCCTGGTTTTTCATCATTTTCTATGTATTGGGCTAGGCACTGAGGTTAGAGAGATGAAGACACACACAAAAAATTGCAACACAGTGCTTCACTCAATGTTACACCTCCCTATGGGCTGAAAGGAGCTCTGTTGTCATAGTGTTCACGGCATTCAGCTGCTAACCAAAAGGTCAGCCGTTGGAACCCACCAGCCACTCTGCAGAAGAAAGATGAGGCAATCTGTTTCTATGAAGATTAATAGCCTTGGGAACCCTATGGGGTAGTTCTGCTCTGCCCTGAAGGGTCACTATGAGTTGGAATCTGCTCGATGACTGTGGGTTTGGGTTTTATGGGCTGAATTCTGATACCTCCAGTCTGCTCCTAGTATCATTCTTGGCTCCCAATTCTGATATTTCCACTCTACTCTCAAGTATTAACTCTGCTCATACTGGATACAGCAAAAAGGCAAGAAAGAGTCTTTTCCTCTCTGCTTCTCATCCATGAGTCCCAGACCTGGGGTTATGGGGCAACTCCAACATATCTTGTTTATTTTTCCTCCTGAAAGATGTAATGGAGACTCCTGCAAAGAAGATTCCTAGATGCTTGCCCTAACATGTCAGGATTTCAGAGGTGGCTTTGAAAAGTTGACAGCAACTCACAAAAACTCTCATTGTCCATATAATATCTCAATGCCACAGTGGGTTTATTCTATTCCATTCTGTTCCTTAGAAGCCAAGAAGGATGAAGCACAAGGTTGTGACTCTATGGGTCTCATGCTAACATTGTGTGCAAGACGGAATGTACCTGGTGAAGACACAGCATGGTTATGTGAAATGGGAAAATAATTGGTAAGATTGATGTTTAGCTTTGCTTTGCACTGGAAAAGAGAAGAGGGAAACCTGGTGGCTTAGTGTTTAAGCCCTGGGCTGCTAACTGATCTGCCACAGGAAAATGAAGTGGATTTTTTTTAAAAAGTCCCAGCAGTGATAACTATTCTAATCATAAAAAATTTGCATTCTCAATTTAGTTGCATAGTCCTAAAAACATTCTCCTTCCAATGCCTATGGATGTTTCTATCACCCCTAAACAATATGTTGCAGGATTATTAGTAAGCAACAATTTAGGCATTTTTAAGGATCTTTGTGTATTTGTAGGATGGTGTTTGGTGCTGGCTTGTAAGGTTGTTCAGCTGAACTTCAGATTCAATTTGCCTGTTGTAAAATGAAGGCGTTCTGGTGGCGCAATGTTTATGTGTTTGGCTGCTCTGTGGTTCTGATCCATCAGTTGCTCCAGGGAAGAAAGATGAGGCAGTCTCTGTCCATAAAGACTTCAGCCTTGGAAACCCTATGGGACAGTTCTACTCTGTCCTTCAGGGTCGCTATGAATTGGAATCGACTCCAAGGCAACAGCGTGGGTTGTAGAATGTTAACAGGAGTTTTGAAGGCAGAGGTATGTACAGAGCCCAAAAAGAATTAGAGGAGCAACAACAGCTGGATGCTATAAAAGCCTCAATATTTGAACTCATTTTTCAATCATTTCACTAACAGCACTTAGAATATTCAGTAAAAAGGATGTTTGTCATGGATTCATCATCTGTTCCTCAGCTCTGCAGTATCTGACAGTAAGTGAGATCAGCTTGCTTTGACACTGGATGTGTTGGATGGAGATAATTAATTCTCAGTTTGTGTTAAGTAAATCATTGTACCTCTTCTTTTCCCTAGCTTTTAACCAGGCTTTCATGGGCCCTCCACTGGGCATGTGCAGAGGGGCCACACATGCTTCTTGTTAAGCTACCAAATGTTGTGCATAAAAAGAAATTTACAGTGTTTAAAACCAAAACCAAACCAGTTGTCCTTCGGTCCATTCCAACACATGGCAGCCATCGTGTTTCAGAGCAGACCTGTGCTCCTGAGGATTTTCATTGGCTGGAATCTTGCAGAGAGAGATCACCAGGTTTTCTTCCATGGGGCTGCTGTGTGGATTCAAACTGCCTGCCTTTCGGTTATAAGCTGAGCACTTAACCATTTATGCAACCCAGGAAACTTTACAGATTTTAGCTGGGATTTAAAAAGGCAAAAACAGTGTTGTTCACTTGATAATTAGGTTCTATAACTAGGAGCTCTCGCAGCATAGTGCCTAAGGCACTTGACTGCTAACCAGAAGTCTGGCGGTTCAAACCCACCAGCCACTCCTCGGAAGGAAGATTGGGCAATCTACTTCCATTGTGATACTGCCTTGGAAACCCAAGGAGAGGTCACTATGAGTCGGGTCCAACTCAATGCCAAACAACAACAATACTAACTAGTAGATTTACAGACTAAATGTGACAGATGCAGCTAATTTTCTACTGCTAATACCAAAACACAATAAAACTCCTTTCTTAAAATCATTCCAATGAAGTCTTTTTTGTGTAAACAATTCAAAAGTCTCCCCCCACCCCATGCAAAAGGAACATTGTCTCCTGAATATTCTGCAATTAGCACAAAATATTTCACTAATAAATTAGAAGTATTACATTTTTTTCTTCTCCGTGTTACTTTTTTTTTAACTAAAAGAAAAAATAAAAGTCAGAAGACTGAGCAAAAATGGCAAAACTAACTTTATTTTTACAGTCTATGGACTCCAAGTTCAAGAACCTAGTAGCTAATAAAGTGCAGACCCTCAACAAAAGTCCATTGAACTGAGATCTTTAAAAGCTTGTTCAATTGAATTGGTTGTTTTATCTCTACTCAGACTTTTATCTGTTTGGAACGTTCCTCTGGCAATCATGTTAGATTCTGACACACAGTTTTTTCTTTTTTCTTCTTTTTTTTTAGTACTAAATTACATTGCTGTTGGAGTTTTAGACTTTGAAGCTGTTCCATGTCAGACATTTTAAATGGTAGATGGATTCCTATGCCACCGAAAATTTTAAACTACGTGAAAGGAAAAACATGTTTCTCTTCCTTGCTTCTATTCAATGACAATATTTTTATCAGTGCTGAGATAATATAGTCAACTGAAAAAAAATATTTTTCTCAGTTGATTTTTTTTTTTGGGTACATGACTGCTGTTGTTCTTATGGCCCCTCTGAAATTCTGTCTTTGTTAAACTCAGAAGGACATACCATTTGAATTAAAATTTTGATAAAGACTTGTGAAAAGAAAGGAAAAGAAGAGAAAATGGGAAAGAAAAACAAGGAGAGGAATTAAAAGATGCTTTCATATATCAAAATCATAGTGAAGATCTTGACTTGCACCTTCTGCTGGTCACTGAAGGGGTCAGACACTTTGGACACATCTATTGAACTAGTGCGATAGGCAGGCCTCACTGAGGACTATTGACATGAGTGTTAGGGGGCCATCAGGGAAACAACTCTAGCTCTGTCCAATTGCTGGGATTCAGACACAGCTGGACATGTCTAAAGGCCAGATGAGGGAGATAATATGAATCTGGGGGTGAGAAAGGATATTGACAAGCCGATTTAGAGAGAGCTCATCTGAAGAAAGAATAGACTAGGTACTATGACCTTTAACTAGTAATTGGAGAGGAGTGGTCCCTGGATGTGTAAAGATGTGTTTTCTCTTGGCTGAAAATTTGGCACTGCAGAAGAAAGGCCTGGTGATCTACTTCCCTAGAGATTACAGCCAAGAAAACCCTATAAAAAAGTTCTGCTCTAACATGAGGTCTCTATGAACTGGTGCACGTTACCCAAAATAAGGTAAGTACAGGCTTACTTGTGTTCACTTACTAATCAGTAGTGAACAATTTCATATGTTTTTGGCCACATCAATGATCAAAGATGATTGCCCAACCTTGGGTACTCTGTTCCTTTCAGAGACTGTAAATTTGAAAGACGCTTTGATTCTGTAGGAAGGTTCTGTGGGATTGGGAGAGAGACAGATGCCAGTCATACCTAGACACACAATCTCTGATGTGGTGATGGAAAACTGAAATTTTTCACTATAGATTAGTAAGTAGCACAAGTAAGCCCTTGCTTACCTTACTTATTGGGTAATCTGACACTGACCATGAATTAGAATCGATTCAACAGCAACAGGTTTGGTTTGGAGAGGAGTAAGGCTTCGAATACAAGACAATAAGCATTGGTTGAATTTGTAGAAGGCTAACACTCATATCGACATCTGTGTTCTGGGGACAAGTTGAGAGTAAAAATGTAGAGCTGCTTCTCCAAACTATGGAGGGCATTGGGCATAGCCTTCACTGTGTTAGGACACGGTAATGAGCATTTCCTAGTTTCACCCACATTTTTGTTTATCCCTGTGTGACCTTGGCACCCCAAGGATGCCTGTAACAGAAACCTTGCATCCAGCAGTGTGGTCCAGGGAAGTGACATGTCCACTGTGGCTGGGGAGAGGGACAGTGTGGGGTGATGAGCAGAATGTGGCTATGTTCTGAGAGGATCACAGGGCTAGGGTCTGAGGGTGGTCCCAAGGATCTGAGGGTGGCCTCAAGGATCTGGGAGCAATGCCCTAGCTAACAGCCACAAGCAGAGAGGACAGGCACCCCCGTGGAGTGGGAGGAAGAGCAGTGAGGTCCAGCAGATTCACATGGTTACCACAGCCATGGAGCACAGGAGGGACCCCATTTGGAGTGCCCAGTCATAGTAGGGGCAGCTGACTTCTCAAGGGACTGGAGGTACTAGGTGAGTAGATGGAGCACCAGGATAGCAAATGTTGCTGGGTGCCGTCCAGTTGACTTCAACTCATACTGACCCCATGTAATAGAGCAGAACAGCTCTCACTGTAATCTTTACAGAAGCAGATCACCAGATCTTCCTCCTGTGTATCTGCTGTGTGGGTTCCAACAGCCAACCTCTCAATTAGCAGCTGAGAGCTTAACCACTGTGTCTCAGGGCTGCTTAACCAACCAAACCAAACTTACTGCTATGGAGTGGGATCTGACTCATAGTGACCCCTTCTTGGGTTTCCAAGGCAGTATCATTACAAAAGTAGATTGCCCAACCTTCCTTCTGAGGAGTGGCTGGTGGGCTTGAACCACCAGGCTTCTGGTTAGCAGTCAAGTGCTTTAGGCACTACGTTACTTGATGCTTACAGCATCAAAATATGGGTATAGATGTGAGTGCGGCTGCATTCTTTTCCCAGAGGCAACTAAGGCCTGGGGGCACTTGTGATAGAGAAAAAGGAATCCCAAATGAGATATCCTTCTCACTCAAAGCTGGTCAAATAAAATTTTGAAGAAAATTAGGAAAAGAAATGCAAAGAATTGAAAAACATAGGTGCACTAAGCCTCCACTTGTGCCAGTCCTCTGCTGGGTGCTTTCCACAGCCACCTTACTCAGTCTCATGAGCTCTAAGAAAGGCCACCTCATTTCACACATGATTAAACAAAAGCTCAAGGTATTTAAAATAACATTTCTAAAGTCACAAAGCCAGTCAATGGTGAAAACTTGAACAAATTTATGTTGTTTTCACTCAAAAAAAATTTTGTTCCCATGGTTTCTGAGAGAAAACCATGCCCCAAAAAATCATATCAAATAACAATGATAAATCTGGGTGAAAGGTATGCAGAAACTCCTTGTATTATTCTTACAACTTTTCAGTAAATGTGACTTTTTTTCTTGAATAAAAATTATGAAAAACCAGAATTGGGCAAATGGAGGGAATCTAGTTTTTGTCTGCCCAGCATCTCTTTCTGGGAATTGTTCCTCCTTTCTGTTTCACTTTTCTAGTGCAGCTCTGACAGAAATACCACAGGTGGGTGGCTTTAAAGAACAAAAATTCCTTTTCTCGCAGTTCAGGAATCTAGAAGTCCAACTTCAGGGTGTCAGCTCTAGGTGAAGGCTCTTTTCCCCTTGTATATCTTGAGGGACTATCATTGTCTCTTTCAGCTTTTGTACCCCGGTGGTCCTCCTTTCCTTGGAGATTTTCACGTGACGTCTATCTTCCTCCATTTGTGCTTGCTTGTTTCTGTGTCTATGCTGCTCCTCATCACTCAAAATTGGTTGGGTTTAGGACACATCCTACACTCACATGGCCTCATTAACATAACAAAGAGAATCCTTTTTCCAAATAGAATTATATCCAAGGTATCCAGGTCAGGATTCCAACACATGTTTGGGAAATAGGGCACAGTTCAATTCATAAGACCTTCCCACATATTCATTCACATAGTCATCTGCGATAGGCAGAATTCTAAGATGGTCTCCAAGATTCCTTCTTCATCCTGTATGGTCTTCTCCCCTTGAGTGTGGGCAGGACCTGTAAATATGATGAAATATCACTGCCATGATCACATATGTAACATAATGTGCCATCATAGCAGACTGGAGAGGGAGACACCTGCTGATTTTGAGGAAGTACTCTACCATATTCTGAGAGGGTCACAGGGCTAGGGTTTGAGGATAGTCCCAAGGACCTGAGGGTGGCCTCAAGGAGCTGGGAGCAATGCCCTAGCTAACAGCTAGCAAGAAAATGGGGCCTTCCTCTTACAATCACAAGGAACTGAACTCTGCCAACAACCCAAATGAGCTTGAAAATGAATTTTCCCAAGAGCCTTCAGACACTCTGATTGCAGTCTGCTGAAAAGCAGAGGAGCCAGCTAAGCCCAGACTGTTGACCCATGGGAACTGTGAGATAGCATAGTGTTTTAAGCTGCTAAATTTGTGGCAATTTGCTACATCACAATAGGGAACTAACATCATTTCAGTGGCTTTATTCCTTGTGAAATGGTCTACAGATGAACCAAAAATATTAGAAAAGCCTTCTCCAGAAATGTGAAATTTGGAAGTAGGGCTTCAAACTGATTCAAACCAGTTCAGTCATGGCTGAAGGAGCAAAATTGGAACAAATCTGAATTTTTAAAATTTGGCTAAAGTGGAATGACAATCAGGATGGCAAAACTTACATCCATTGAAACCTTGGAATGGGAAGAGGCATAGTGAGCCCTTTCAGGAGCCTGATACAGGAACTAGTTTATTGCCAGGACTGTGGACATTTAAAGCAGTTGAGTTTGGCAACCACCTTTAAGTGGTGTACTCTTGTTTCTGACTGTACCAGTCGAGAGATTTGGTTGCTGTGCTACACACACACACTGCCCTTGTTTTCTTAGAGGGAGATTAATTTCTAGCAGGGCATCAACCTATAATTTTTCACATTCCAGTTACCATCCCAGTTCACCCACATTTTACAAATTTAGATCCATTCCAGTTTTACTTCATTGGTCATGACTAAACTGGGAAGAACCAGTTTGAAGCCCTATTTGGAACTGACACTAAGACTGAAAACCTTTGGATTAGAGTTAGATTTGTCATCCTATTCAGAGCTGCTCTGAATGGTTCTTTGCTTTGCAATGACTTAGTTGTTACTGTGGGGCTGTGTTGGTTCAGTGGTGAAATTCTCTCCTTTATGTGGGAAATACAGGTTTAATTCCTGGACAATGCACCTCAGCCCCCACTTGCCCGTCAGTGGAGGATTGTGTGTTGTTATGATGGTGAACAGGTTTCAGCAGAGCTTCCAGACTAAGACAGACTAGGATAAAAGGCCTGGTGATCTGCTTCTGAAAACCAGCCGGGGAAAATCCTAAACATTACAACAGTCTGATTTGCAACTGTTCACGGGCATAGTGCAGGACCAGGTAGGATTTCATTCTGTTGTGCGTGGGTCCCCATGAGTTGGAGGCTGACCAACTCAACAGCTACTAAAAACAACAGTGGTTGGAGGCGGGGCAAGATGGGGGACTAGGCAGAAGGATTGCACAGACCCTCTTCAACAAAGAAAAGGGAAACCAATTAACACAGACACAGAAGATAATCTTGGACCCCTGAGCCTTGAAGG
>NW_006921595.1:11364890-11366724 GCF_000298275.1 Orycteropus afer afer | reverse complement strand
AGTCCAAATCTGCATCCTTTCCTTCAAGGCTCAGGGGTCCAAGATTATCTTCTGTGTCTGTGTTAATTGGTTTCCCTTTTCTTTGTTGAAGAGGGTCTATGCAATCCTTCTGCCTAGTCCGCCATCTTGCCCCACCTCCGTGGTATATATTCTTGTCAAAGCAGCACTAGATAACCAGAATAGGAAGTTTTTGCTTTTTTTTTTTTAATAAATCATGATTTTTTTGAGTAAATGTTGCTGCAGAATGAATACCAAATATTTGACAGTCAGGTCTGAGATCAAATCCTGGGCCTACTGCTTACCAGCTGGGTCTTTTTTAGACAAATTATTTAATTTCTCTGAGCCTTAATTTCCCTATACTAAAATTATTATAACTTTACCAATGTTAAAAGATTGTGTTAAAGAGTAAATGAAATAATGCCGATAATCTTAACATTTATATCAGATACTGTATACTAACTGCTTTAGTATACACAAAAGGTGGGTCATCACCTTTAATCCTCACAACAGCCTTATTGGGAAGTTGGCAGACACTAGGTCACATGACTTATTACAGAATATATATGCATGGTTCTGAAGAGTCCCATAGGAAAGAACCCTGGCTATCTTCCTTTAGCTCACTGCTTGCCAAATTCATTTGATCACAGAAATTCTTTTTCTCATATTATCATTAACATTACATACTACTAACACTTCAAGGACATGCTTATCCAAATTAAATTTTATCTTGGGATCATTGCAGATTCACATGCTGTTGTAAGAAACTATAAGAAGAAATCTGTGTACTCATTACCTGGTTTCCCTCAAAGGTGACATCTTGTGAAACTATAATACAATGTCACCACCAGAATATTGACATTGATTCAGTCAGGACAGAGAACATTACCATTACCACAAAGATCCCTCACATTGATCTTTCATAGCTGTAACCACTTTGCCCCCAGGCCTTGCTCTCTTTAACTCCTTCTTGAGTTGTTGTTAGGTTCCATGGAGTCTGACTCCCAGGGACCCTATAGGACAGAGTAGCACTGTCCCATAGGGCTTTCAAGGCTGTAATCTTTGTGGACAATGTTTCTGGACTATTCATAAAGTTGCACAGTAATGTATCAGACAGTATTTCTCTGCTATTCATAAGGTTTTTCCCTGGCCAATTCTTTGAGAAGTGGATGGCCTCCTCCTTCTTCCTAGTCTGTCTCAGTCTGCAAGCTGGGCTGATACCTGTGCAACAAGGGCACCCCCACTGGGTTTGAAACACCAATGGCACAACCTCAAGACTCACAGCAACACGTCACCACAATAGGACACAGTAGGACAAACCGACAGACAAATTCGTCTCCCTTAGCTGTTGGAAACCCCTCCAACCACCCTTACCTAGATCCCTGCGGCTAACTCCTCAATCTGTTCCAGTCCCCTTTGCCTTTTCTGTCCTCTCCCTGCCTTACTGCCTTGCTTCTTGTGGGGCATGGCCTGGGTTCCCTCTCTTCACCTGGGTCCCTGCAGCTGACTCTTTGATCTGTTCCAGTCCCCTTTGCCTTTCTTTGTCCTCTCTCTGTTTCCTGCCTGTCTGCCTGTTCTTAGGTCCCTGGAATCTGAATGAGAATGCTATCACTTTAAAATCCAAAATGGCCACCACCTTTAAACATTCAAAATGGCTGCATTCTCCAGACAAACAAGAAGGTCAGCCAAAAAAACAAGAAAACCTGCAATATCTGGGGATAGAGCAATAAGAGAAAAAAGACAAAGAAGGAGAATAATGAAGAAAAAAATAGGAAAAATGCAAAAAGAAAAGACAAGGAACGGGGTTAACCATGAGCAAAAAAGAAAAAAAAAAAAA
>NW_006921595.1:11338099-11364015 GCF_000298275.1 Orycteropus afer afer | reverse complement strand
TATATGCTGAGCAAATAACCCAAGAAGCTGGACTATATGAAGAAAAACATGGCATCAGGATTGGAGGAAGAATCATTAACAACCTGAGATATGCTGATGATACAACTTTGCTTGCTGAAAGTGAGGATGACTTGAGGCACTTACTGATGAAGATTGAGGAACACAGTCTGAAGTATGGATTACATCTAAATATAAAGAAGACAAAAATCCTCACAACTGGACGAATAAGCAGCATCACGATAAATGGAGAGAAGATTGAGGTTGTCAAAGAATTCACATTGCTTGGTCCTACAATCGAGGCCAATGGAAGCAGCAGTCAGGATATTAGACGACATGTAGCACTGGGTAGGTCAGCTGCAAAGGAAATCTTTCAAGTGCTGAGGAGCAAGGATGTCTCCTTGAGGACTAAGGTGTGCCTGATACAAGCCATGATATTTCTAATCTCTTCATATGCATGTGAGAGTTGGACAATGAATAAGGAAGACCAAAGAAGAGTTGATGCTTTTGAGTTGTGGTGCTGGAGAAGAATGCTGAAGGTACTATGGATTGCCAAAAGAACTAACAGATCTGTCCTGGAAATGCAGACGAGATGCTCCTTCGAAGTGAGGATGGCCAGACTTCATCTTACCTCCTTTGGTCATGTTGTCAGAGGGGACCATTCCCTGGAGAATGATGTCATGCTTGGTAAGGTGGAGGGTCAACAAAAGAGGGGAAGGCCTTCAACGAGATGGATTGACACAGCGGCTGCGACAACGGGCTCAAGTATAGCAGGGATCATGGAGTTGGCACAGGATCAGGCGGTGTTTTGTTCTGCTGTACATGGAGTCTCTATGAGTCAGAAGCAACTCAATAGCACCTAACAACAACAACAACAATCTTTGTGGAAGAAGATTGCCACATCTTTCTCCCATGGAGCAGCTAGGTGGGTTCCAACTACCTACCTTTTTGTTAGCAGCCAAGATCTTAAATGTTTCACTACCAGGGCTTCTTCCTTAACCCCTGGCAACCACAAATCTGTTCTGCATTTTGTCCTTTTTCAGCTGGGATTAAACCTATTGCCATCAAGTTGATCCTGACTCATGGCAACCTACATGTTTTAGAGTAGAACTGCATTCCATAGAGTTTTCAGCTACTATAATCTTGCAAAGGAGTCCCTGGGTGGTGCAAATGAGTAAGCACTCAACTAGTATTCAAAAGATTGGCTGTTCAAAACCATCTGGAGGTGCCTTGGGAAAAGGGCCTAGCCATCTGCTTCCGAGAGGTCACAGTCATTGAAAACCCTCTGGAGCATAGATTTACTCTACAACACATGGGAATGAGTCAGAATGAACTCAATGGCACCTGGTTTGGATTGTTTTTCACTCTTATAGAAGTAGATCTCCAGGCCTTTCTTCCGAGGTTCCACAAGGTAGATTCGAACTGCCAACTTTTTGGTTAATAGTTGAGCACAAACCATTTGTGGCACCCAGGGCTTAATCTGGGATATACAAGGGCAAAAAGAAACTGCTGTGTCATTCCTTAGACCCCATGGTCCCTACCTAGTCTGCCTTCTCTCCACCTTTCAGAGTCAATTTATGTTTACTTTATATATAATGTCTCTCGGAAGGAAGGTTGGGCAATCCTACTTCCGTAGTGATACTGCCTCGGAAACCCAAGGAGGGGTCGCTATGAGTCGGGGCCCACTCGACGGCACATAATAACAACAACAACAACATAATGTCTAGAATTTTTCATTGTACTTAATGAGAGGAATAGAAAAAAGGATGTCTGCTCTATCTTTTCCCCAAGCAAAACCCTTTGAAAGATACACTTTGAGAGAACTTTGACATGGTGTTGCAACATCGCAACATAATAGAAGTAATCAGTTACTTATAATTGCTAAAGTGTCAAAGTTTGCAAATGATTTACTTTTTAAATAGATTATAGCAGATACAAGGCTATCCTTCTTTTAAGTTAGTTTTTGCTGTATGAAAAACCACCCAAAACTTAGTGACTTAAAACTATAACCATTTATTAGTTCATGGTGGGTTGGTTTCCACTGGCCATTTCTGTTCTTGGCTGGGCTCCATTGTCTCAGATCTGCTCCAACTCAGAAAAAGGTCCAATTTGCTGATCTTGGCTGGGCTCTCTTGTATCTGAGGCTATCCCTGGCTAGACAACAGGACTGACTCAGCTCTGGTGTGCATGGTTTAGCCAAGTTTGTATATGGTGTAGTTAGAAATCCAAGAGAGTGGAAGTAAGAACATCTCCTGGAGGCCTAGGCATGCTATTACTTTTGCCTAATTCTAAGGACCAATCGCTAGAAAAATAAATCATGTTTGGTAAAGTAGAGGCTCAGTGAAAATAAGGGAAAACCTCCACGAGATGAATTGACACTCTAGTTACAACATTGAATTTAAATATATCCATCAATGATCATGAGGATAGTGCAGGACCAGGCAACGTGTCATGCTGTTATACATAAGGTCACCATTACCAAAGCCAACTCAACATCAACTAATAACAACAATGACCAAAGCTAGACACAAAGCTGGCCCAAATTCAAAGTGTGCAGAAAGAGACTCTACTTATTGATTGGAAGAGCATCAAATCATTTTATAAAGAGTGTGGTTACAGGTAGGGGTGGAGAATTGTGCCCAGTTTTCAATCTATCACATCCCTATAACAATGTCCTTTCACTTGCATTTTCTAACATGCTTTCTTGAGTCTGGAAAAAAAAAAAAGAAAAATCAGGCCAATAATGACTCATAACCCTCATATAAACACATGGGAGAATGTCATATGTTTGAGTCTCTGGTGATAGCAGGAAAACAGTTGACAGCCTGTCAGGGTGATGGACCTAAAATACAAATTGGATCATGTTACTCATGAGCTTAAAGCTCTTAAAAGGCTTCCCTATCAAAGAATTCCAAATTCTGTAACATAACATGTAAATTGTCCCAGCCTCCTTGTAGCTCACACTGCCTTGCGCTCTAGGCTCCAATATATGAATCTACTCATAGTTTCCTTGCAGCAGTATGTTATTCCAGACTTTGCTTTGCCCTTTGTGCCATCTCTTTTGCCTGGAATGCCTTCCTTACCTGCCCCTCAACCATCTTCCCACTTCCTTCCAGGCTTAGCATTAGGGTCGTATCCTTTAGGTAGGCTTTTCTGGCTATCCTTTCTTCACAAAAACTAACAAACAAACAAACAAACTCACTGCCATCAAGGTGATTCTGACTCATGGTGACCGCCTTTGGGTTTTTTAGGTGGTAAATCTTCCTTCCACAGAGTGGCCGGTGGGTTTGAACTACCAACCTTCTGGTTAACAGTCAAATGCCTTAGGCACTATGCCACCAGTGCTCCTTATCCTTTCTCCACAGTTTTAGTTAATTGACTCATCTCTGTGCTTAAAACATGCCTTTTGCATTGTGCTAACTGATCATTTACTATTTATTTTATTTTATTTTGTTTTTTATTTTAAAAGCTTGTTTTACATTCAACATAACACATACATTCAGTTTCATTCCCCATTCACCATATGCAACCCTAACCCAGTCTCCTCCCCTCCCTCCCGCTGTCCCCCTCATATTTATGCACTCCTATTTGTCCTGCACTTCCTCAGCTTGAATGTTGGTCCTCTGGTGTCCCATGATCTATTGCTCCAAGGGATGTACTGCCATAGAGTATGTTGGTGTGTCATCCTGAGTTGAGTGGTCTGCATGTACATCTTGTCAACTATTGGGCTGACAGCCCACCCCTGGGGGTAAGTTTTATTCCAGGTGCAGAATGTATTCCAGGGCAATAGTATTGGGAGTCTCACCAGATTTCATCTGACTAGTGATTCTGGTCATTATTGAGTTTTGGGAATTGTGTTCTATGTTTTTCCCTCCCACTCTATCCATGATCTCCAGATTTGATCCTTTTCTGAGTGGTTGACATTGGTAGCCAGGCACTATCTAGTTCTTCTGGTCTCTAGGTCCATCGTGTCCTAGGGCTGATTGCTTCTAAATGCCCCCTTTTGTGAGTTTATGACTCTGCCTTCCCCATTACACTGTGAGTTCCTCTAAGACAGAAAATCCAGTCTTATCTATATTGGTAGCTGCAGTACCTAACACAGTACATGGTGTATAATATTGAACAAATTATGTAGCTGATGGTGTCTGGTTATGGATTGAACTGCAAATATGGCCCTCGTTGAAAATAGACTTTTCTTTTTATATGCTAATGAGATCATACCACAGTAGAGTGGGTCCTTAACCTAATCATGGATCTTATAAAAAGAGCAGAATAAACACAGAGATACATACACAGTGGAGGAAACATCATGTAAGGACATATCTATAAGCAAAGAAACACCAAGAATTGCCAACAGACACCAGAAACTAGGAAAGACATCCAAAGAAAGAACCCACGTGGCCAAGACCCTGATTCTGGAGGCTTCCAGAACTGAGAAAATAGATTTATGTTCTTTAAAGTCACCCACTTGAAATATTTTGTGTGGCAGCCTAGGAAACTAAGACATACTCTGTCCATGTTCTTGGGCCTTACTACTACACTGTGCTCTGAGTACAACTTCCATCTATTTTGGGCTCATGGCAGTTTTAGCTGTTCTTGAAATAATTCACTATCCTTGTCTCTTCAGGAAAATAAGGGGTGGGGGATGCAGATGCTATCTATTTGAAGGTTATCTAAAAAGAAAATAGTTATTTTTAATATGCTCCAGCCAAATAAAAGAATTAATACAGTTATAATTGTTATCTATGAGATGAAACATCATTTGGTTTTCATATTAAGAGCTTCAGCTTTAGAAGCAGAGAGCTCAGGGCTCAAATCTGATTCTCATTAGCTGTGTGACCTCAGCAAAGAATCCAGTCTCCCAGTTATGCACCTATAACATGGAACTAATACACCTACCTCATAGGGATTTTGTAAGAATTAAATGGGAAAATCCTTGTAAACTACACAAGCACATCGAAAGCTGTTATGATTGCTTTTGTTTTCAGAAAGGTTATAACTAGAAACGTGCATATCTACACTTAACATGAGAAATAAATCTTGCAGAGGTTGTAAAGTGAAAAATCAAGGGTCTTTTTTATAGACCTAGAAAAGTGTCCTTGTACAGAGGCTAAGAGGACAATCTCTTACATTTCAGATTGCCCAAGGATGTTGGGGGCCTTTTGCAAGTTTAAAAGAATGAGTTAAAGGGAGCAATGATCTCCAGAAGTGAGGTTTAGGAGAGTTCGTAAAGGGGTGAGTGTGTGCATATGTGTGTGTGTCTGTGTGTTCTGTTTCAGAGAACTGGAAACTTCTCTGCTAAACAGTCTATAAACAAGCCCTGTTGGATTAGCAGAAC
Organism: Orycteropus afer afer; assembly: GCF_000298275.1. Taxonomy (NCBI): domain Eukaryota; kingdom Metazoa; phylum Chordata; class Mammalia; order Tubulidentata; family Orycteropodidae; genus Orycteropus; species Orycteropus afer. The sequence goes on along the minus strand of NW_006921595.1, from coordinate 11,358,680 downwards.
CTGCAAAAAATATAGCGACTGAAATCAGAACCGTCAGACACTCTGGTGTGCCATGGTTTTCAGCCCTGTTTAAAAGACTCTTACATAAAACAGATTTCAGTGAAGCTGCTCTGGTTAAACAGGGAAAACATGCTCATCCTGCTTTCCCTCAAAGTGCCCCATCCGCTTCCCTCCATGTGGCAGAAGGGGAACTGGAAGAGCTATGCTCCAGATCCACTATCCCACTTACTGACTGTGTGGGGTATTGAACAAACACCAACCTCTCTGTTCTCAAGTCCCTTACTCATGTTATGACTTTTCCTGTCAGTATTTTTCTGTAGCCCCCTCCAGCCTCTCTGAGCTATGGGAGCTCCACCTTTGGCAAAGATTGCCTTTTTTCTTATCCAGCCCAAAAAAAGAGTCAGAATTTTGGCAGTAACTAAATGATACCGTATTTAGTGCTGTAGACAAGATTATAGGCTATGCCCATCCAAATTTACGTTGTGGTTTGGAAGAAACTTTAGGAGAAATAAGCATTGGAAGCTAAGGATAACAAGCTAGTCCTAAGAATACAAGGGGGAGGCTTTCTGCAAAGAATAATAATAATGTTGATGACATTAAACAAATAACATGTATATGTAGGTAGCAATCAGCATTAATTGTATTTGATTCCAGGCTCAAATGCATTTTGCAGTCCTGTGAGAACAGTGATCCTCAATTCTGATTTGGGATTTGAAAATTCCAGAACTCACCACCTTACCTGCCCCTCCCCACAACACCCACACACACAGAAATTTTAAATTCACATGGCAAGGGTGGGGCCTAATTTTCCCTATTCGGGAATTCTGAAGTCAGCCAAGGTTGCATTTAGAGACTGGTGCAACTGTCTGTTTTCTCCTGGAGGCAGACATTTCCATATGCCCGTCAAAAGCAAATAACAAAACTGAAGTATTTTTGTCATGCACCTGAGTAAATCTAGTTTTCAGGGACTGCCATTACTGCTTCAGTCTTACCTAACTCAGGCTTGGCACACAACAGACACAGTTAATATTTATACTGTTTACAAAACAGTTCAATAAGTACCACCACCATGGCATGCAGAGCAGAATTTGCTGCTTCGTGATCTTGCTGAAATTCCCCAACAGCAGTTCAGTAGTCTGTGTGGGAGAGTTCAGGGACTTTGGACTATCAAAGCTTTAGACTTTGAGAGTCTCAGATCATAGCACCTAAAAGAATGCAACAGTTAAGGAAAAAAAAAAAAAAAAAAAGTTTTGGGTGCACGATAATATTGCTTCAGCTAAGGTTTGTCCCCTGGCACCTGGTGACCCTGTTTACTTGCTCTCAGAAGGGATTGGCATCCCCAGTTCAGTCAGTGGCTTCTTCAGCTATCCCTAAATGATTAATGAAAACAGGCAGATAAATGCAGGTCATTCCTAAATCAGAGAACCACCTGAAAATTAATATACTAACTTGACCCTGTTTGACTGGGATTGGAGATTTTCTCAAACTGATGTCCATCTGATGTCATTGAGGGACTAAAGCTGTTCTTATTCTAAATCGTACCTCTGAGGGCTAATTCAATCATTGCTTTGCTTAACTCAGTCAACAACTTCTTATCACCAAAATAACCTGCTCATTGTGCAAGTTATTGTTGTTATGAGCCGTTGGGTCAATTCTCAACTCATAGAGACCCATGGGCCACAGCTGAACTGTCCCTTAGGTTTTCTAAACTGTAATCTTTATAGGGGGAGCTCTGTAGCATAGTGCCTAAGGCACTTGACTGCTAACCAGAAGGCTGGCCATTCAAACCCACCAGCCACTCCTCAGAAGGAAGATGGGGCAATCTACTTCTGCAGTGATACTGCCTCAGAAACCCAAGGAGGGGTTGCTATGAGTTGGGGCCAACTTGATGGCACATAACAACAACAACAACAATCCTTATAGGAGCAGATCGCCGCCAGGTCTTTCTTCCACAGAGCCACTGGATGGGTTCGAACATCCAACCTTTTGATTAGTAGCCGAGCATTTAACTATTGTGCCACCAGGGCTCTATCAAAAGACACTTCAGAGAGAAGGGCAATGTACCAAATGTGAGTGATCAACATGGTAGCATTGAGGAAGAGGAAGACATAGAGAAGAACATGGGAGGTACAGACAACAAAGATGAACCTTTTTGCACATACAGTACTACATTGTCAGTGAAGGCAAACAGGGGTATACAGGTGGATAGATGGGTGGACAGGCTGAACTATTAGGTATGTCTACCCAGCAGGGAGTGTACCCAAGACCATGTATAGGGTTGGCAGACAATGGTCCTGTAAGTGTATTTGTATGATCTGTAAGAATTCCCAAGTATATAGTAGAGCTGACAAGGGACAAGGTTTTAGTCACTTCTTGGTCACAGCCAGCATCCAGAAGAACCGAGTAGTTGAAACTGTGGGCTCGGGATCATAGTCACAGGGGACATCTAGGTCAATTGGAATAACATGCTACACAAAACATTGTTACACCTCCTGCTTTGACGAGTAGTGACTGGGATCTTAAAAGCTTGCAAGCAGCCATCTAGATGCAACGATGGGTCTCTCATCATCCAGAGCAAAGAAGAATGAAGAAAACCAAAGATTCATGGAAATAATTAGTTCTAGCAACTGGTACACCATGCGATCCACAGCCTATACAACTATGAAACCAGAAGAACTAGATGGTGCCTGGCTACCACTGTCAACCACTCAGAGGAGGATCTATGTAGGAGATCTTGGATAGAGAAGAAGAACAATGTGGAACAAAACTCAAAATCATTTGGGAAAAAAAAGGGGGGACCAGGTTTGCTGGTCTGATAGAGCGTGGTGGAAGCACTGAGACTATGGCCACTAGCTGCTGTACAGGTCTGGAATTGAACCCACACCTGTGGCTTCCAGCCAAGCAAAAGACAGGCATAGGAGATGAACATTTACCTGAGGTAAATACACTCCTTGGAGAGAACAATCATGGGAGAAAGAAGGGCTGTTTGTGCACAGGGAGATAGCTCAGGGGGTGGAGTACATGGAGGGATGGACACAGGGAAGAGGTGACTATTGGGAGGAAATGGGAGGGGAGCTGTTGCATTGTGGTGAATTGTGGTCAATGTCATGAGACAAAGTGTATGTGAACTGCTGTATGGAAAGTGAATATGCTCTGTAAATTTTCACCCAAATCACAATAAATAGACACTTCAGAGCACACTTGGAAAGCAACTCTTGCCTTTTTCCATCCTACCATGAAAAAGAAAGCCACATATCAGAAACAGAATTTCAATAAAGGCATTTTCTTCTTAGATACCACTGTGCAGGGTTTCCACCAGTATATGAAGTTTGCCTTTTCTGAAACACATAATATTCTCCAATTTTGAAAGAGAGAGCCCAATAAAGGATTTTAAGAGAAATAAAAATACTCCTTTTCTTTACCTCAATAATTCCATTCCTGATACTTTATAATTGGCCTTTTTCTCTTCCATGCTGGAAGGAAGAAGAAAGGAAAGGAAGGAGGAAAACATGTCATATGTACATTAAGAAACCAAACAGATGCCATCAAGTTGATTCTGCCTCATGGTGATCCTATGTGTTACAGAGTATAACTGGGCTCCATAGTGTTTCCAAGGCTGTGACCTTTCAGAAGCAAATTGCCAAGTCTTTCTTCCAAGAAAAAAATCCTTCTCTGGATGGATTTGAAAAACCAGCCTTTCAGTTAGTAATCTAGTTCTGAATCATTTGTGTCACCGAGAGACTCCATTATATGCATAGATGTACTTTAAACAATATAAGAATAAGTTAAGTAAATTGTAGTATATCAATTTGATAATCATAAAATTAAAAGCAAAATACAACAATACATCTACACTATGTGTTATAATGTATATATGTAAATGCACAAGAACTAGCAAGAAATATGGAAGTTGTATTTTGGTAGCTATAGAATACTAAGATATTTTTTTCATTTTCAAAATTTCTGTTAATTCTGTGACAATATAGTTTGTGCAATAAAAAAAAGAAGCAACATTATTGCTTTATTTGTAACAGATTAAATGCTCTCTTCTAAGTAAGATCTAACGCTGAAGTGCACTATAAAGGGTGTAAAGTTACTCTAGTCTCTGAAAACTTGAAGCTTCTTGAAGACACACACACATTTAATATTTATATACATAGCTAGAATGTATATATTATTATCCCGTGTTTGATAGATGAAGGCTCAGAGGTGCTGGGACATTAATGGTTTGACCAAGGTTGTATCATTTATCAATGACAAGCAGGACTGGAAGGAAGGGCACCATAAATCTCCTAGTGCTGAAACGATGTGCAATCCACAATCTATACTGTATGTCTTCAAGGAGCCCAGTATTATACCACATACTCAGTAAGAACTTAGTGAACACTAATTTTGTAAAGTGCCTAGATTAGTACCATAGAAGAGACTTCTAGTCAATCTTCCTGACTCCAGTCTCACCTTGGTCTAATTCATCATATGCATACAACCATGAGACGGATCTTAAAATACACCTTTCATCATGTCACTTCCCTGCTCCAGAGCCAATAATGGTTACAAATTAATAGTACAGACTCTAGCTTCTGGCTTCCAGAGCCATCCATGACACACCTCTACTCTATTTAATTTTTCCTTAGAACTGCCTGGACTGAACCTGTCTTCCTTCCAGTCCAGCCACTCTCCCTTATACCTTCTGTATGGCAGATTATTCCCCACATGAGTGTTTTAATTTTCATGTTAATTGAAAAACAAATAAGTTAAAAAAAAATTGACTTAATTGGATGACCCCTTATATTGAGTGTTGACACTGAATGTCAGTGCCTGAATTTGTGTTCAACTTAAAATCACATTGTCATCAAGGAGAATTCTTTAATTGCTAGGGGCTGATGTGAAAAGAACAGAGGCAAGAACATCCCATGGTGATGCTATGCTAGCACCGCATGAAGCCCAGATGTCACTAAGCACTGTGTAAGCTACAATTTCCCTGTAGTTGGGGATGGAGGAATGTGGTGGGGAATTGAGTCATCACACGCATGCATGTGTCAATCTGTCCAAAGAAAGCTTGTACAGTAGCATTCATTACTCTCTTCATGACACAGACATCAACTAGACTACTGCAAAACTTCATTGCATCATAATAAACTAATGAATTTAAATTGATAGTTATTAGTGTTGGTGTTATACTTTTGTTATTTGATTTGTAAATTTGCTTTGGTTTATAAGTGCTCTAATGCCTTGGACTATTGCTCCAGTTACTCTTGTATAGTGAAAAATTTCTCCCAAATTTAATGGCTTAAAACAACAACAACATTTTATTATTATTTCTTAGGATCTTAATGATTGACTGGACTCAGCTGGGCAGTTCTTGTTCAGGGTCTCTCACACATCCACCTGCCACTCCTCAGAAGGAAGACTGGGCAATTTACTTCCATAGTGATACTGCCTTGGAAACCCAAGGAGGGGTCACTATGAGTCAGATCTGATTCGACAGCAGTTAGTTTGGTCCTTTTTTTTTTTGTTTGGTGGCTGAGACTGGCACTCTCTGAAGGCTTACTCACTTATCTGATATCAGGGCTCAAAAGACTAACCTCTGGGGCTGGAGCAGCTGGAGTTCTTTGGGCATTTTCCTCTAACCATATATGGTCTTTATACCTGGTCCTTACAATATAGTGGCTTCAGAGAAGCCAGACTTCTTATATGGTGGCTCAGGACTCTAAAGGCAGATAGGTAGATGAGTAGATAGATAGATAGATAGATCTACAGACAAGCTGTGTCACATTTTAAAATCTAGTATCAGAAGTCATGCAGCCTCACTTCCATCACAACCTATTCATTAGAAGCAAAGCACCAGCCAGCACACATTAAAGGAGAGCAGAATTAGACTCTACTTTTATGGAAGAAAGGAGCCCTGGTGGCACAGTTGTGGGTTCCTAACTGAAAGGTCAGCAGTTTGAACTCACCAGCCTCTCCGCAGGAGAAAGATGAGGCAGTTAGTTTCTGTAAAGATTTACAGCCTTGGAAACCCTATGGGGCAATTCTATTCTGCCCTACAGGATCCCTATGAGTTGGAATCAACTCAAAGGCAGTTGGCTTATGGAAGAGGTGGTGCACCTAGATGGTGCAGTAATGCCCTCCGATGCTAACCAAAGATTGGAGGTTAAGTCCACCCAGAGATGCCTCAGAAGAAATACTGGTGATCAATTTCTGAAAAATCAGCCAGTGAAAGCCCTATGGAGCACATTTCCACTCTGACACTTATGGGGTCGCCATAAGTCAGAGTTGCTTTGACAATAACTGGTTTGTTTATTTTTTCTTATTGTTGTTGTTTTTAAACCACCACAGTTACGCAGTTCCTTCTCTTTCCTGTTTGCTTATTCAAATCTTATTCTTTGCAGTTCAGTTAAGTGTTCCCAGCCCCCTCAAGACACTCTGGGTGCCTTTAATAAAAGTCTCACAGCTCATTGTCTGTACTATCCAGCCAGCCAATCAGTTCCATGGACTGGAGTCTGTCATATGGAGACTCCCTGTGTGTTAGAGTAGAACTCTGCTCCATAGGGTTTTCAATAGCTGATTTTGGGAGGAAGTAATTGCCAGGCCTCTCTTCCAAGGTGCCTGTGGGTGAACTTTCAGTTATCAGCTGAGTGTACCACCCAGGAACTCCAGTCTGTACTATAAACCAAACTCAGGCCATTGAGTTGATCCTGACTCATAGTGACCCACACAGGGTTTCCAAGGTTATAAATCTTTAAAGAAGCAGACTACCTCATTTTTTTTTCCAGCAGAGTAGCTGGTGGGATTCAAACCACCAACCTTTTTGTTAACAACCAAATGCCTTAACCACAGCACCTTCGGAGCTCCTTGGTCTGTATTATAAATGTAAACAATTGTATTCTGCCTTATATTGTTTTGTTTCTGATGATGGTAACAAAGATTATAACAGGTTTTGAAGGAACAAGTAGTTGGACCTGTGGACTTGGGACCATGGTCGCAGGGGACATCAAGCTCAATTAGTATAACATACTATACAAAAACATTGTTCTACATCCTACTTTGGTGAGTAGTGATGGAGTCTTAAAAGCTTGCAAGCAGCCATCTAGATGCAACAATGGATCTCTCCTTGTCCAGAGCAAAGTAGAAAGAAGAAAACCAAAGACTCATGGAAACAATTAGTCCAAGGGACTAGTAGACCATGTGATCCTCAGCCTACATGACCATGAGACCAGAAGAATTAGATGGTGCCTTGTTACCACTCTCAACCACTCAGGGGGGGATAGGTGCAGGAAATCCTGGATACAGTGGGAGAATAATGTGGAATCAAGCTCAAAAATCACTTAATAAAAAACCAGGTTTGCTGGTCTGATAGAGCCTGGGGAGACCTCCAAGACTATGGCCACTAGATACCCTTCAGGTCTGGAGCTGAACTCACTCCTGTGGCTTCTAGTCAAACAATAGACAGGCGTATGGGATGAACATTTACATCACGTGGATACCTTGGAACAATCAGTTGTGGAAGAACAGAAGGGCAGTGTTTGCACAAGGAGACAACTGGGGGAGGAGAGGGAAGGATACAGGGAAGAGGTAACTGCAGGTAGGAAGTGGGAAGAGAGCTGTTACATTGTGGGCAATTGCAGTCAATGTCATGAAACAAAATGTGTGTGAAATGGTATATGGAAAATGAATTTGCTCTGTACACTTCCACCCAAATCATAATAAAAATTGGAAAAAATTATAACAGGTTTTATACATGCTTGATCTAACAAAATTAAAATTCTTGCAACAATTTTACAAGCGGTGTCTCGCTAGACTCATTTTATAGATGAGGATCGGAGAAGTTATTTGCTCATGGTCACTTCAGCTGGGCTGGAGTCTGATTCCAAAGCCCACTCTTTTAAGCACGATTCAACATGTTGTCTCCTGTAATTTAAGTCATATTTGAGAGCTATTGATAGAAAAAAAAAAAAAATAAAAAAAGGAAAAGGGCTAAGGGAACAAAGAGGGAGTGGAAATCAAATAAAAGAGATACATGAGGACAATTGTGTCAGAGGACTGACCACAGTGACTGTATCAAATGTGCCCCAGCATCCTAGTTAGCTACCCCACCCTCTACAACCCTGTCAGTCTCTCCACCTTTGAACTTGCAATTATAAAATGTGCCTGTGTCCATGATGACATTTGGAGGACAAAGGCAATTTGTAAATGTAAATGCCAACTATGAACAGTAACCACTCAAAGATGAAAGGTGAATGGAGAAGCTGAACTCTCTAGCTAAAGTTCCTAACACTGATTTATCATGAAGTTCAGTCAGACCATAAACCTAACACACATCAAAATGCATAGACAATACGGCCTATCACTCATCGTATTTGGAGAATCAATTTAACACCCTTATTTAAATATCTCTTTAAGAGGATCTCTGGAAATGGTACAGATTTTTCTGTGTTATCCTCAGCAAGTGAACTTCCACAATATGCAGGGACATTTCTCAGGATTTGCAACTACTTAAAGACCTGGTAAGTAAATTTCGTATGAATTTATCACTACTGGAATGCTTTACATTAGCAGGGGTGCTACAAATTTGCTTTTCATTAACCTAATGAGCAGAATTGAATAGTTGAGCAGGACTTGGAAAGTGTCTGCCAATTAGGAGAGGCACCACAACTTCTCCCCTTGGAACCTGCGGCCAATGCATTAGTAAGATTGCACAATGATGAAAATGTATCTATGTGTCTAGTTATATCTTCAGCTATATTTATGCTGTGCAGATAGGGTGGCCTTGCCAGAAATCTGAGAGCTGACCAGTTTGTGATAGCCAGGGAGCTAAATTTAAGAGCTATTTTTTAACCAAAATTATTAGGAAAGGCAGTGAGGAGAAAAGTGAAATTAAGTTTGGGACTGAAGGAAATACAGCGTTAAGGGAGCAATTTTGGGTGTCTCACCCTGCCACTGCCAGTGCACATGAACCTGAACAATTTACCAATCCTCTCCCAATTAGAGATTCCTCATTAGTAAATTAAAGACACTAATAACAGAATTGTTTTGAAAATTCAGTGAGAATATCTATGAACTTGTTTAGAACAGTGCGAAACAGAAGCAAATGTTCAGTGAATTATTGTTACAACTATAACCTGGAAATAAATAAAAATGGCTTTAGTTTTCTGTCTTCCCTCTCTGTAGTGATGGGTTTCTTTCTTTCTTTCTTTCTTTTTAAGAATCTGATGGAGAACTATAGTTTATTTCTCTAGAAAATGCATATATATACACACTCAAAATTTTGTAATTTCAGAAGTTCAAGAAGCCCCTGGATTCTAAAAGACTCTATTCTTGTCTATCCTTACATTCTCCCCTACCAACATGTTGAAATTCTATGGCTTCCTATATTTTACAACTTATTAAGTCTTTCTCTGCTTCTGAAATTAAGAAAGCCAACATTGCAAAACCATCATTGTTTATATTTAAGATTTAAGAAAATTCTAGATCCAGCTAATCAGTTAATTACAAATTACAGGTTATTTTAAGCATACTAATCCTTTTCCAAAAAAAGTAACCAAAGTTGATAGCATAGAACTAAGAGCACATTAGTTCTTTGAACTGTATTAAAAATGACAGTTCTATCAACAGGACAGTGAGCAGAACATATTTAGCCTGTGAGGTTGATACTGAACTCATTTTTTTCCCGACAACCTTAATCCTCCTGTGTTCTCCATCTTGAATTGTAGAATCATCATCATTAATTCATCTATCCATTTAGAAACTATACTAAGTCCTGGCAAAATGTAAAAGACCAAATCAGATCCTAACTTCAGGGAGGTTAAAGTCTAGAGGAAAAAGATAGATTAACAAATAAACAGTTGCTATAAATAAGAATCTTTTTTTTTTTTTTTTTAATATCGACTACAGTCCTATAGGCTATATATGCTAGATATTGGACAGTGGGGTAAATGGTAGGATTTCCCCAGGTATTCATTCTGTCCTTCTCTAGGGATAATCCTTTGGGCCTGGCCATGTAATTTGCTTTGGCCAATGAAATATAACAAACCTGATGTATGTCACAAGGAGAGCAGCTGCTTTAAATGAAACTTGCTTCAGCTTGGCATCTTATTTACACTTATTTACACTTCTGAGATCTGTCACAAGAAGATCATGTCCTGGGGAACAAGGACTTGTTCACCCCCGATCCTGAAATGCAGATTCATGAGGAGCAGAACTCAGTCAACCTGCAGCCCACCCCTCAGCACTCATGTTATCATAATTTAGAGTGCTGTTACTGCATAAAAAAACCTAACTAGTACTGGTGGACTTACAGGAGAGCATGTTCATTTCTACCTGGCTAATCCTACTTCCGTAGTGATACTGCTACTGCCTCGGAAACCCAAGGAGGGGTCGCTATGAGTCGGGGCCGACTCGACGGCACATAACAACAACAACAACAACAATTGAGCATAAGGCCAAAAAGACTTAGAAAAGCAAATGATGTTAATAGGTAGGGTCAGTATGGAGGTGGTACTGGTTTTGAAGTAAAGTACAGAGATAGAGATATCTCAGAGAAGAAACTAGTCTTCAGGGCTAGTAGCCAACAGGGGCCTTGGCCCCATCTACCCTGAGATCAGAACTAGATGGTGCCCAGCTGCCATTACCAATCATTCTGATCAGGGCCACAATAGATGGACGTTGACAGAATGGGAGAAAAACATGGAACAGAACTCAAATTTTTTAAAGGCCCAGACTTACTGGACTCCTTGAGACTAGAGGACTCCCTGAGACTATCACCCTGAGATACTCTTTAAATTTTGAACTGAAACTATCCCCTCAGGTCACCTTGTAGCACAATAACAGATTGGAACACACAAAATTAAGGATACTGCAAAGAAGTTTGGGCAATCTACTTCCATAGTGATACTGCCTCCGCAACCCAAGGAGGGGTCGCTATGAGTCGGGGCCAACTCGATGGCACATAACAATAACAACAACAACAACCCATCACTTTGGTGCTCCATTTAAAAAAAAGAAAATAAAAAAGTTATCAATGTGAGACCAAAAAGTCAACAATTACTCTAAAGCAAAGAGGAGAAGATAAGGGGCCAGAAAAACTAGAGATCTGGAAATGGAACAACCAGAATACAACGAAGGAGAATGTGTGAAATGCTGTGAATGCTGTGAACAATGTAACTAATGTCACTGAACAATTTGTATAGAAATTGTCAGATGAGAACCTAATTTGCTGTGTAAACTTTCAATGAAAACACAATAAAACATTATCTTTTAAAAAAAGGACCAAAGTTCCATTTCAAAATATTATTTAATTATAGTGTGATTATGTAGGGGTTATGTAGAGATATAAGACCCGTACAAGGATGTTAGTTAGATGATTGAAACTATCCAGGTGAGATCTTAAAATGTTGTAACAGGGTTGCTACATGGCACAGTGTAGAAACCCTAAGGAGCACTGGACTGAGGGTAAGGGAGACATGATAATGGAGTAGAATTTCAAGGACAGGGACATTGATAGGAAGTGAGATAAAGGGAGAAACCAAGAATCACTCCCAGATTTCTACCTTAGATAACTGTATGCATAGTAAAGCCACTAAAGACTTGGAAGAGAATGAAAAGGAAGGGGAAAAGGAAGGTAAATTACTTAATTGTGGACATGGTGAGTTGCGATTCTTTTGATTGTCCCACTAAAGAGGTGTGAGTTAGAAATCCCAAAAAGGATCATCCAAGAATATACCAAATAAAATAAAACAGTCAAACAAACAAACTTTTTGGTGTAGAGTTGATTCCAACTCGTAGTTACCCTAAAGGATGGGGTAGAACTACTCCACAGGATTTCTAAGGCTGTCATCTTTACAAAAGCAGACTGACACATCTTTCTCCCACAGAGTGGCTGGGAAGTTCAAACCAGCAACCTTTGTTTAGCAGGTAAGTGCTTCAACCACTGTACCACAAGAGCTCCTTTAAAGGAATGTACAAGTGAAGAGAGTCAACAGGACCCTGAGAACAACTCACATTGAGATGATGAGAAATCAAGGAAGAAAAACCCATGGAGGACACAGACATGGCACCGTCAGAGAAGTAGGAGAAAAACTAAGAGAGGCTACTATCATGGGAAAGCATTGAGTCTTCTCTCTTCTAAAATCCAAGTGAAAAGGGGACTTCTCCAAATTGAGATGTCAGGTAGCTTCCTAGAGAGGAGACACTTTCTTAGCCTTAGCCACTAAACTCCTCCTGGAAAGGGTGACCTGTTGCCATGACAGGCAAAGAGCCCATTGCCAGTCACAAGAAAAATAATGAAGTGGCCAACATAGCACACTGTGAAGAGGGAGCATTCACTTCCAGAGTTCCTAGGTCAACTGTGGCTAAATTTGTAATTAAACGAAGTGTGGAAGTTAGGCCTTTCACATGCCAGACACTTCCATTCTGCACAGCACCATAGAAGGACCTTTAAAAAAAAAAAATTGTATTGAGTTGATGAAAGTTTACACAGCAAGCTAGGTTCCCAGTTGACAATTTATGCACATAATGTTCAGTGACATTAGTTAACATTTATCACAATGTGTCAACATTCTCTTTAATTGTGTTCTGTTTGTTCCCTTTCCAGTACTCTAGTTTCTCTGCTCTCTTATCTTCTCATCTTTGGTTTTGAGTAATGGTTGACCTTTTGATCTCATACTGATAGTTCTTAAGTAGGGCATTGATCTTATGAGTAATATCCTTTGCTTTGTATGACACTCTGCTATTTTGCTAAAACATGACCTCAGGAGACAGGCTCAGTTCTAGGTTTAAAGAGTGTCTCAGAGTGAAAATCTCAGGGAGTCCTCTGTTTTCTACTGTCATAGGAGGAACTTGAAGCTGCTGAGCAAAGACTAAGGATTAGCGTGTCATTGATTGTCAACATGTTAGAGAGGGCAAGTTCAGCCTGGAGTCAACATCAATTCATTGAGTTATTTAATAAATATATGTCTTTGGCCAAGTTCATTCATTCATTCATTCACCTATTTGTTGCCTACATTATACCAGCTACTGGGGATAGAGTAGTGAACAAGATTGACAAGTCTACCCTCATAGAATATTTGGCTGGAGAGACATGTACATGAGTAGAAGAGATAATGTCTAACTGATAAAAGTGAAATTAAATAAATAGATAGAAAGATGAGAAACACCAGTGGCTCCCAAACTGTGCATCAGAGTCACCTGGAGCATAGGTTAAAAATAGATTGCTGTGCCCTCGCCGTAGAGTTTTAGTAGCTCTAGTGGAGGGCTTGAAATTCTGCATTTCGCACAAGTTCCCAGGTAATGGTGATGCCACTAGTCCAGGAATACCACTTTGAGAAACAGTGAGATAGAGAGTAACAAGGAGGATTTTTTAGATAATTACAGATGTGTGGTCTTTTTTGAGATCCTGGTGCTAGTTTAAATGATTTACATATGCTAACCTATTTAATCCTAATAACAACTTTGTGAAAGAAAAACTAATAGGGTGCCCATATCAGAGATGGAGTTACTGAGATGTTACTGAGATATATGATGCCTGAGGTCTTACAGCTATTAGATAGAAGTACTGTCATTCAGACCCAGGCACATTGGCTTCAGGGCTTTTACTGTCCACATGCTCCACAGGTAATAAAAAGCCTGTCTGAAGCAGTGCTTGAGCTGAGATCTAAGAGATTATAATGATGAACCACATAATTAACTGGGAGAAGAGCATAGCCAAGTAGAGGAAAGAGCAAATGCAAAGGACCAGGGGTAGTAAAAACTTGATGTAATTAAAGAAGAGTAAAGAAGCCTTGGTGGTATAGTGCCAAAGGCACTTGACTCCTAACCAGAAGGCTGGTGGTTCCAACCCACCATCCACTCCTTGGAAGGAAGACTGAGCAATCTACTTCCATGGAGATACCACCTCAGAAACCCAAGGAGGAGTTGCTTTGAGTCACAATTGACTCAACAGCAGTGAGTTTGGTTTGGTTTTTTGGAAAGAGCCCTGGTTAAAGAAAGAGTAGTTAAAGCTCTAGGATGCTAATCAAAAGGTTGGTAGTTCAAACCCACCAGCCAGTCCATAGGAGAACAACATGGCAGTCTGCTTCCTTAAAGATTTATTGCCTTGGAAATCCTATGGGGAAGTTGTATGAGTTAAAATTGACTTCACAGCAATGTATGTAACAATGTGATTGGAATTAGGAGAAAAGTAGTATGACCAGAGACTGGAGGGTTAAACAGAAGTCATAGTCAAAGGAAGCTTTGTAGATCATGGTAAAAATTTGTATTTCATTCCAAAAGCAATGGGAATCCATGAAATGACTTGTTTAGTTAAACTTTTTATTTCAAGATCATCATATACTCGCATGCAGTTGTAAGAAATAATACAGAGAGATCCTGTGTACACTTTAACCATTTTTCCCCAATGGTGATATCTTGTGAAATGATAGTTCATGTCACAACAGAATACTGACATTGATACAGTCAAGACCCAGAACATTTCTTTCACCACAAGGATTCCTCATGTTGCCCTTTTATATCTATTCCTTCTCTCCCCAAATTCACTTTTCTTTAACTCCTGTCAACCAATAATCTGTTCCCTATAATATTGTGATTTCAAAAATGTTACAGAAATGGGAAACTTCCAGTAAAATGGAGGAATAGGCAGACAAGCTACACAGACCTTCTTCAACAAAGAAAGATAAACCAATTGACAGAGATACAGAAGATAATCCTGGAGGCCTGAGATTTGAAAGGAAGTATATAGAAGTGGATTATGCACCAACTGGGAGAAAAACCTGAACGAAAACGGTGAGTACAGAGATGGTCAGAGCAGTGGACTGTTAGCTACTGTGATGCCTGAATATTTCCAAGTGGTGTTGGGACCTGAGAATTGACCTAAAGATCAGACCTGGTCACCCAAGGGCTGCAGGGATGACTGCACTGGTGACCTGTGACTAGGAAGGGAAACAACAAGGAGGGAGACATCCTGAGCTGTGAACTTTCAGCTGTCCAGAGGGCACAGCCATTTTGATTGTTTGCAAGTTGTAGCCATTTTGGATTTTAAAGTGACAGCATTCTCATCTGGATTCCAGGGACCTAAGAATAGGCTCTGTTTGCCAAGAACAGCAGGGATATATGGGAGGCTGACAACAAGAAAGGAGACAGGTGGTGAGTGTATTAGTGCTGCCAACTGGTGAATAGTGAAGCACAGCACAGTATCCTGCTTACATAGATAACATGCAAAGAAAACAAAAATCATGGGCAAGTCACTCCAACATACAATCACCAATTAAATAGAAATACAAAAACATCACAATGCCTCAGCGACAACAGAGCATCACAGTCCACACAAAGAAGCAAGATAAAGCTGGAGAAACAAGGGACCAGAATACAGACCCAAACCACATCCCTGAGGAAGACACAGCATTGGAACTCACTGATAAGGAATTCAAAAGAATTATATTCAGGTACCTTCCATGAATTGAGAGACAGACCAAGGAAAACACTGACAAAATTGAGGAAAACACAGAGAAGACCCTAGAACAAATTCAAAAGACAATGCAAGAACAAAATGACAAAATAAATGAAAAACTAGAAATGATACAAAATCTACAGATAGAAATCCAGAAGATTAATATTAAATTTTCAGAAATAGATAACACATCAAACAGGCAAAGGAGTAGAATTGAATCAATGGAAGAGAGAATCAGTGAGGCAAATACTTCTTTAGAAAGCAGTCAATCAGAAAAAAAAGATGTTTTCATCTAAGGCTCATGTGGGATACCATCAAAAGGAGTAACCTATGCATAATCTGAATTCCAGAACAGGAAGAGAAAAATAAAACCACAGAAAAAATTGTCAAAGATTTGTTGGAAGAGAATTTCCTGGTACGTTGAAAGATGAGAATATATCCATTCAAGAAGTCCAACAAACCCCCAACAGGATAGACCCCAAAATAAAATCACCAAGACATATCATCATCAAACTCACCAAAACCAAAGACAAAGAAACAATACTGAAATCTGCATGGGAAAAATAAAAAGTTACCTACAAGGGGCAACCAATAAGACTAAGCTCAAATTTCTTGGCAGAAATCAGGCAGGAGAGAAGGTAATGGGATGGTATATATAAAACCCTGAAAGAGAAAAATTTCCAACCAAGAATTATATGTTGTTGTTGTTGTGTGCCGTCGAGTCGGCCCTGACTCATAGCGACCCCTTCTTGGGTTTCCGAGGCAGTATCACTATGGAAGTAGGATTGCCCAACCTTCCTTCCGAGGAGTGGCTGGTGGGTTTGAACCGCCAGCCTTCTGGTTAGCAGTCAAGTGCTTTAGCCACTATGCTACCAGAGCTCCTAAGAATTATATACCCAACCAAATTGTCCCTCAAATACGATGGTGAAATTAGGACATTTACAGATAAGCAGAAATTAAGGGAATTTGTTAAAACCAGGCTAACCATAAAAGAGATGCTAAAGGGAGTCCTTTGGACACAGAACCAACACCAGCCAACAATAACTGACCATTAACACACATGAGGACATACCCCAGAAACCAACCCAGCTATGGAAGTATCCAAAGTAAATAAGCCTACAAGATTGTAAACAGGGAACCAGAGATATCAATTGACAAATGAAGACCACTACAAACCAAAAAGAGGGAAAAAACTGTGCTGTTACAGAACTTCTAGATGGTAGGGAAGTCAAGACAACTACAAGATAGAACAGACTGTTCTAAACTTGGGAAGAAAACTATAAATCACAGGGTAACCTCAAAGAAAAATGATAAACTTTCACATCAAAATGAAAAAAGAGGACCAGCACAAATATTTAGCAAATACTAAAACAATAGCAACGAAGGGAGTGATACCACGATTCATAAACAAAATGAGCTCAGCATAGAAAATCATATGGAACAAAGAAATCAACACCATGAAAAAGCACGTAACAAAATGACAGCAACAAATTCATATTTGTTGATAATTACATATCTGGCAAGGGACTTATCTCTAAGATTTATAGAAAACTCCAACCCCTCAACAGCAAAGGAATTAACAATCCAATTGAAAAATGGGCAGAAGACATGAATAGACACAAGGAGGATATTCAGGCAGCCAGCAAATATATGAAGAAATGCTTATGATCATTGGCCATCAGAGAGATGCAAATCAAAACAACAATGAGCTACCATCTCACTCCAGCACTGATGGCAAGGTTCAACGAGACAGAAAATAACAAATGCTGACAGAGATGTGGGGAGATTTAGACTTTCATACACTGCTGGTGGGACTGTGAAATGATACAACCACTGTGGAATGCAGTATGGTGATTCCTTAGAAAGCTGGAATTAGAGATACCATTTGACCCAGCAATCCCATTAATAGGTATGTATCCTAGAGAAGTGAGAGCCAGAATAGGAACAGAAGATACATGCATGCTCATGTTCATCACAGCACTATTTACAATAGAAAAAGATGGAAACAACCTACATGCCCATCAACAGAAGAATGCGTAACCAAACTATGGTATATATACACAATGCAATACTATGCAACACTAAAGAATAATGTAGAGTTACCAAAGCACCATATAACATGAATGAACTTGGAGGACATTATGCTGAGTGAAATAAGTCAATCACAGAAGGGCAAATATAGTATTAGTTCATTGTTGTGGAGGGTCAAGGAAAGGTTTATATATGAAAGGAAACTTTCTTTGTTGATTGCCAGGGATGGGAGGGGACGGGAGGGAACACTGCAAAAAAAAAAAAAGAAATGAATTGACCCATATAACTTTAGTTTTGTGTATTTCACTGCACCTAAATTATATTTCAGTAAAATGCATTTAAAAAAATGTTACAGAAATGGACTCACATGGTATATATAACTTTTAGGACTGGCTTTTTTCTCAGCATAATTTTATGAAGATGCATACAGTTGACTGTATATATCAGTACTTCATTCCTTTTTTTATTGCCAAGTAAGGAGCTGTGGTGGTGCTATGGTTAAGGCGTTGAGCTGCTAACCAAAACTTCGCCAGCTTGAAACCACCAGCTGCTCCATGGGAGAAAGACAAGGCAGTTTGCTTCCATAAAGATTTACAGCCTTGGGAAACTTATGAGTTGGAATTGACTCGATGACAGTGGATCATAGTATGGATGTGCCACAGTTTGTTTAATCATTTACCTGATGAAAGACACCTGAGTTATTTCAGTTTGTTTGGGGTTTTTTTTTTGTATTATGAATAAAACTGTTATGAACACTTATGTACACTTTATTTTGTAATCAAATATAGCATACATAATCAAGCAATCAGTTGAGGTCATGCCTCAACTTGGTATAATTTAAGTGAATCCTAAACCTAATCACTTCTAAGTCATAAAAAAGAGCAGAATACACACAGATACAGATACATACACACACACACAGGGGAAGAACACCATGTGAGGATTTTCTACAAGCCACGGAATACCAAGAAATCAAGGAACACTCATAGTGAATATCAAGAAAAGAATCTACACACTTGAAACCCTGGTTTGGATTTTTAGCCTCTAGAACTATAAGAAAATAAATTTCTGCTATTTAAAGGCACCTTGTTGTGGTATTTGTGTTAAGGCAGTGTTAGGTAAATAAGATAGCATCTATTGGTGGTCTTTTTTCTTTCATTTGAGATCCTCCTGGTCTTTGTTATGATGAGTGATTTTTTTATTGAAAACTGGACATTTTCATATTGTGTGATGAGACTCTAGGTCTTATTTAAACTTTCTGTGTTAACTGCTTTTTTCTGGCATCACTCCAGAGACAGGAGGCCAGGCACTGCCTCATTATTGCCGTGCTGAGGGAGAAGTCCAGGGTTCTCACTTGGCCTTTATTGACACCTCAGGGAAAAGACTCCTCACACTGCTAGGTTGTGACAATGTCCTAGCTCCTCATGTGGTCTCCACTGACATCATGTGAGGGAGCCTCATTACCATTCAAAAACCAAAGCCCATTGATGTTGAGTCGATTCCAACTCATAAAGAATCCATATGACACAGTAGAGCTGCTCTGTAGGGTTTCCAAGGCTGTAATCTTTAAGAAAGCAGACATCTTTCTCCTATAGACCAGGTGGTACATTTGAACTTCCAACCTTTTGGTTACGAGTTGAGTTCTTAATTACTGTGCCATCAGGGCTCCTTCATTACCATCCAGTGGGTATGAAAATCCCAGTTCCTTAATTAGCCTCCTCTGACACCATCACAGAGATGTTAGCGGTTCCTCATGATAACCTTTGCTAGGTGTGAGTCTAGGCTCCCCACTCTGTCTTTGCTGGGTGGGTGGGGTGGGTGGTATTTGGGTGGAGTAAACAGTTATTGTCTAAAAGTTTATGTCTTGCTAAGCTGCCCCTTTCCTGCACTTTTGACTGGAGACAGCAGGCTTGTTTTGTCTGCTTATTGGCATTTTCAGGTCATTGACTTCTTCAACTCCAAGTCTGGGATATATGAGGCAAAAAGAAAATTCAGGGAATTCACAGATGTGTTGATCCTTGTGTTCTGAGTTTTCTAACCAGTCTGTCTTTTTCTCTCCACCTTTCAGAGACTTTTTTTTTTTTTTTTTTTTTAATATATAACATCCAGAGTTTTCAGTTGTGTTTACTGTGAAGGATAGGGAAACATGTCTAATTCATGTTTCCAGAAGCAGAAGTCTGAAACGACTTTTAAGGAGACAGCTGGCCTGATTTTTACAATCATTCCCTTACATACACTTTGCGCTGTCTTGCATCATAATACTTACTGGAAAACTGCATCATTGGTTCAATCCAACTTTCCACCTACTTGGTGTTTCTGCATGAAAGCTATTGAATTTGGCTGGAGAAAAACCCACAACCACACTGACTGGGCTAATTTATTTGATGACTGTGTGCAGTGCGTTCTGTGACCTTAATACTGCCTGCAATCCTACTTCATTTTCCTGGTCCTTTCTGTATCTCCCACACCCCTGATCCTTCACTCTCACCCAACACAGCTATTTCACACTGCCTTCTTTACCCTCAAACCTCTAACACCTCCTCCCCCATCTTCATTATCAGCTGATGACTTTGTTGCCTATGTAACCAAGAAACTGAAGCACTCAAGGAAAAGTTTCATAAATTCCTCACTCCACATCTACCATAGCATCTGTACTTGTGTATTCTGCCTTTCTCGCTATTGCTATAAATGAACTATCCTAGGTCTCAATCTTTATTAGTCATATATTGCTACATAACAAATAACCCCAAAACTTGATCATCTTAAGACAATAAACATTTATCGTCTCATAGTTTTGATTTACAGACCAAATGAGCTGGGTAGCTCTATGTCAGAATCTGTCATGAGATTGCAGTTAAGGTGTCAGTGAGTCATCTGAGGTTTTGCTGGGTCCGGAGGATCCACTTCCAAAATGGTTCACTCACATGGCTCTTGGCTGGAGGCCTCAGTTCCTTATCATTTGGGTCTGTCCAAAGGGCACCTACTGATGAAGGTTGAAGAATACAGTTTGCAGTATGGATTATGTCTCAATATAAAGAAAACAAAAATCCTCACAACTGGACCAATGAGCAGCATCACAATAAATGGAGGGAAGATTGAGGTTCTCAA
>NW_006921595.1:11298538-11337654 GCF_000298275.1 Orycteropus afer afer | reverse complement strand
AGACTGACACGGTGGCTGCCATGATGGGCTCAAGTATAGCAGGGATTGTGGGGCTGGCATGGGATCGGGCAGTGTTTCGTTCTGCTGTGCATGGGGTCGCTATGAGTTGGAAATGACTCGACGGCACTTAACAACAACAACAACAAAGGGCTGCTTGAGTATTTTCACAAGATGGAACTGGCTTCCCCCAGAACAAGTGATCCAAGAAAGAGAAAAGAAGCTACAACACTTTTTATGACATAGTATCAGAAGTCACACACTATCATTGATGCCACTTTCCATTATTAAAATCACTTCATTAAATCCAACCTGTATCCAGAGGGAGGAGACTCTACCTTTTGAAGGGAGAAGTGTCAAAGAACTTGTGGACATGGTTTAAAACCGCACACTCTCAAAGCCAATTCCTCCACTTACACTAAAAGATCTCACTCCAGCAATTGTCCCCCTTTTCTCCTACATCATCCATTTTGATCATTATACAAACAGGTTATTATTGTCTCACCTTTAACACAAAACAAAATAAAAACACTCTCCAGCTACCCTCTAACTTTTTTTTTCTCAGCATTACAACAAAACTCCTCAAAGGAGTTGCTGTTACTCTCCTCCCACTCTCTCTCCACCCTCCTACTCCAATCAGGCTTTCTTCCCCAATGATTCATGAAAACTGTTCTTGTCACCAATGACCTCAGTCAACACAGAGATCACTCTCTCCTCCTTAATACACTTTCCCCATATGGCTTCCAGATCACCATAGTCTCCTAGTTTTCCTCCAAACTCAAAAGCTACGTCTTCTCAGTTTCCTCTGCTGGTTTCTCTTCTCTCCAATTTATTAATGCTGTAGCTCTTCAGTTCTTGGACCTTGGTCTTCTTTTCTTCTCTAACTATACTCACTCTGTATGCCATCCCATACAAGCTCATGGCTTTTAATAACATCTATAGGCCCACAGCTTATGAATTTATATCTGCTGTGCAGACCTGTCATCTGAACTCCTGGTTCACATTTTCCAACTGTTTACTCCACATTTACTCCTCTCCAATGTTTGATGGACATCTAAAATTCAACATGTCTATAGCTAAGACGCCTTTCTCCTGCCGCACATCTGCTCTGTACTCAGCCTTCCTCATCTCAACTGATGGCAAGCCTACTTTTCCAGTTCTCAGGAAATAATCATAAGGTACTATTTGTCTTAGATCTCACATCTTATCCACCAGCAAATCCTTTTGCCTTATTGCCCTGCCTAGGACTTCCAATACAATATTGAATAGAAGTGGTGATAGAGGGCATCCTTGTCTGGTTCCTGTTCACAAGGGGAATGGTTTCAGTCTCTCTCCATTGAGAATAATGTTGGCTGTTGGTTTTGTATATAGGCCCTTTATCATGTTGAGGAATTTCCCTTCTATTCCTATTTTACTGAGAATTTTTATCATGAATGGGTGTTGGATTTTATCAAGTGCTTTTGCTGCAATGATTGATATGATCATGTGATTCTTTTCCTTTGTTTTATTTATGTGATGGATGATGTTGATTGTTTTTCTAATGTTGAACTATCCTTGCATTCATGGTATGAACCACACATGGTCGTGGTATATTATTTCTTTGATATGTTGTTGGAGTCTATTGGCTAGGATTTTGTTGAAGATTTTCACATATATATTCATGAGGGATATTGGTCTGTAGTTTTCCTTTTGAGTGACATCTTTGCCTGGTTTTGGCATCAAGATTAGGCTTGCTTCATAGAATGAATTTGTGAGGATTCCATCCTTCTCTATGTTCTGGAATAGTTTGAGTAGGATTAGTGTCAGTTCTTCTCTGAACATTTGGTAGAATTCTCCAGTAAAACCATTTGGGCCAGGATTTTCTTTTGTTGGTAATTCTTTTATGACCTGTTCCATTTCTTCTTTTTTTATGAGTCTCTTCAAATTTTCTACCTTAATCTGTGTTAGTTTAGGTAAGTTTCTAGAAATCTGTCCATTTCTTCTAGATTTTCAAATTTGTTGGAGTATAGTTCTTCATAGAATCCTGATAGTATCCTTTATATTTCAGTTGGTTCTGGTGTGACATCACCCAATATGTTTCTTATTCATGCTATTTTTATTCTCTCCCTCTTTTCCTTTGTTAAATTTGCCAGCAGTTTGTTAATTTTATTAATCTTTTCAAAAAGACTACCAGCTACTAGTAGTGTTGATTTTTTCTATTGTCTTTCTATTTTCTGTTTTATTTTATTTCTGCTCGAATATTTATTATTTCTTTTCTTCTGGTGGCTTTTGCTACAGCTCTTTTTCTAATTGTTGGAAATATTGGGTTAAGGTGTTGATTTTGGCTCTTTCTTTTCTTTTTCTTTTTTTATGTATGCATTTATTGCTATAAATTGGCCTTTGATCACTGCTTTTGCTTTGTCCCAAACATTTTGATATGCTGTGTTTTCATTCTCGTTTGATTCAAGGAATTTTTTTAATTTCATTTTTTATTTCTTCTATTATCCTGTTGTTTTTAAGGAGGGTGTTATTCAGGTTCCATGTGTTTGCTCTTTTTCCATTGATTTTCACATTGTTGGTTTCTAATTTTATAGCATTTGATCTGAGAAGATTTTTTGTAGTATTTCAGTGTTATTAAACTTACTGAGGCTTGCTTTGTGGCCTAACATATAATGTATCCTGAAGAATGTTCCATGTGCACTGGAAAAGAATGTGTATTGTGTTATTGTTGGGTGACATCTGTAGATGTCATTAAGGTCAAGTGGATGGATTATATTGTTTAGTTTTTCTGCATCTTTGTTGAGTTTCTTTCCAATTCTTCTCTCTTTCATTGAAAGTGGTCTATTAAAGTCTCCTACTATGAAGGATGGCGATTCAAACCCACCAGCCACTCCTTGGAAGGAAGGTTGGGCAATCTACTTCCTGCAGTCATACTGCCTCGGAAACCCAAGGAGGAGTCTCTATTAGTCGGGTCCGACTCAACAGCACATAACAACAACAACAAAACTATGACTGTGGACTCATCTATTTGTCTTTTCAATTCTGTTAAAGTTTAATTTGTGTATTTTGAGGTGCTTTCTTTGGGTGTACAGATACTTATTATGGTTATGTCACCTTGTTCAATTGATCCTTTAATCATTATATAATGTCCTTCCTTGTCTTAAAGTCAATTTTATAAAAATTTATTATTGCCACTCCTGCTCCTTTTTGATTTCCATTTGCTTGATATATCTTTTTCCAATCTTTGGCTTTTAGTCTATTTTTGTCTTTGTCTCTAAGGTGTGTCTCTTATAGACAACAAATTGATGGGTTATGTTTTCTTATCCAGTCTGCAACTCTCCATCTCTTGAGAGGTGCGTTTAATTCATTGGTATTCATGTAATTATAAACAAGCATGATTTGTTGCTGTCATTTTTGTGTGTGTGTGATGTTGCTGATTTCTTTGTTCCATATAATTTTCTGTGCTGAGCTCATTTTGTTTATGAATCATGTCATCATCTCCTTCATTGCTGTTGATTTGGTATTTACTAAATATTTGTGATTATCTTCTTTTTTAAATTTTGATGCACAGGTTTATTATTTTTGTTTGAGGCTACCCTGCGATTTTTAATTTTCTCCCCAAGTTTAGAACAGTCCATTCTCTCTCACAATTGTTTTGACTTCTTCATCGTTCTGTAACTATACTATATTTTCCCTCTTTTTGGTTGGTAGTTGTCCTCATTTGCTAATTGTTGTCTCTGGTTTCCTGTTTACAGTCTTGTAAGCTTATTTTACTTTGATACTTCTATCACTGCCTGGGTTTCTGAGTTACGTCATCATGTGTGTTAATGGTCAATTGTTGTTTGCTGGTGTTAATTCTCTGTCCAAATAACTTCTTTTAGCATCTCCTGTAAGGTTGGTTTAGTTTTAACAAATTCCCTTAATTTCTGCTTATCTGGAAATCTCCTAATTTCACCATCATATTTGAGGGACAATTTTGCTGGATATATAATTCTTACCAAAAAAATTATAATTATAATTATAAAATTATTGTAATTATAATTCCTGGTTGGAAATTTTTTCTTTCAGGGTTTTATATATATCATCCCATTGCTTTCTCTCCTGTATGATTTCTGCTGAGAAATCAGAGCTTAGTCTTATTGGTGCCTTTTGTGGGTAATTTTTTGTTTTTCCCATGGTGTTTTCAGGATTCTTTCTTTGTTTTTGGTCTTGGTGAGTTTGATTATGATATGTCTTGTTGACTTTTTGTGGAGATCTATCTTGTTTGGGGTTCATTGAACTTCTTGAATGGATATATTCTCATCTTTCATCATATCAGGGAAATTCTCTTCTGATAAATCTTCAACAATTTTCTCTGTGGTTTTATTTTTCTCTTCCTGTCCTGGAATTCTGGTTACATGTAAGTTATTCTTCTTGATGGTATCCCACATTAACCTTAGGGTTTCTTCATTTTGTTTCATCATCTTTTTTCTGATGATCCCTTACCAAAGTAGTATTGTCTTCAATCTTACTAATTCTGTCTTCCATTGATGCAAGTCTACTCCTTTGCTTTTTCAATGTGTTACCTATTTCTGAAATTTTAGTATTAATTGTCTGGAATTCTATTTGTAGATTTTGCATCATTTCTGATTTTTCATTTATTTTTTCATTTTATTCTTGTGTTGTCTTCCCAAATTGTTCTAGGATTTTGTCTGTGTTTTTCTTAATTTTGTCAATGTCTTCCTTGATTTATCTCTCAATCTGTTGAAGGTATCTAAATATAAATCTTTTGAATTCCTTATCAGTGTGTTCCAATGCTGCTTCTTCCTCAGAGATGTTTTCTGGGTCTGTATCCTGGTCCCTTGTTTCTACTACTTTATCTTGCTTCTTTGTGTGGACAGTGATGATCTATTGTCTCTGAGATATTGTGACATTGTTGTATTTATATTTAATTGGTGCTTGTACATTGGTATGATTCAGCCAAGATTTTTGTTTTCTTTGTTTTGTTTGATATATCTGAGTAAGCAGGATACTGTGCTCTTCTAGTCACTAGTTGGTAGCACTTATGCACTCACCACCTGTCTCCTGGTGGGTGTGATAGAGAATGAGAATGGGTACACAGATCTCTGTTAGCTCTTTGTGAAGAGCACTTAGGGGGGAGTCTGGCTCATGTTGGAGTCACCTATCATTGGCCAGTTGGTGCAGAAGCAAGTGGTGGTTCTCACTCAGTACGTGGGACTGCAGGAGATGTGAGTATGGTTGGGTCATATGGGCACAGTTTCTGTCTCCCACTCAGTTAGGCAAAAACAACAATCAAAAAAAACAAAAGTGAAAATAAGAGGACAAAAATCACACAGCATAAACACACAGGAACATTTGCCAAAAAAGAAAAAAGACAATAAATGAGAAGAAATATTTAAGGAAACACTTTTAAAAGACAAAAGAAATATAAATAGAAAAAGGGAGGAAAAAAACCCACAATACCTGGGGAAGGGAGAATAAGAGAGAAGAGCTAGAGTAAAAGAATAGTACAAAAAAAAGAAAGAAAGAAAGAAAGAAAATAAGGGATGGGAAGAACCAAAAGAAAGAGAAAAGATAAAGACTAGGAAAAGGGAAGAAGAAGAAAAAAAAAAAAAAACTAGAACCCAGGAAGGAAAAAAGAAATAATAAAAATAAAAAGGAAGAAAAAAGAATAATTTAAAAACAAACAAAACAAAACAAAACAAAAAATCAGGGAGGTGGGGGGACAAGGCTGGGCATCCAGGCTCCATCAGAGCACACTGACTGGGATGGAATTCCTGCCAGTCCTGAAGGTGGGTGGAGATGGGGAATGGCTACACATCCATTCACCAAGAAGATGTGGGGTATAAGAGTAACAAAGGGAATATCGCACCAATCTCCAGTGTGGTTGCTTGTACTGTCCTCCACAAGCAGAGCCTATTAAGTTGCCAGGATCAGATTGCTGAAAAATGGCTGCACCATTTGTAAATATTCAAAATGGCTGAGTCCTCCAGACAGCAGAAAGTCCAAAGCTAGTTTGTTTCCTTTGCTTTTTCCCTTTTCAGTCGTCAGCCACCAGTGCAGTTGTCCATGGAGCCCTTGGCGAGCAGGGCTAATTTTTAGGTTAATTCTCAGGTCCTAATACCACTTGGAAATATTCATACTGTCCATGCTGTCAGGATAGATGACAGTATATTGCTCCTTTTGCTTCCTTATTCACTGTTTTCATTCAAGTTCTTCTACCAGCTGGTATTTAATTCAATTCTGTACCCTTCCATTCAAAGCTCAGGACTCCAGGATTATCTTCTGTATCTGTGTCAACTGGTTTCTCTTTTCTTTGTTGAAGAGGGTCTGTGTAGGTTGCCTGTCTATTCCACCATCTTACCAGAAGTCTTTCATCAGTATATTTATATTTAAACATTTTATTGTGGTTTGGGTGAAAGTGCACAAAGCAAATTAGTTTTCCATTGAACAATTTATGCACATTTCATTTCATGACATTAGTTGCAATTCCCCCAATGTAATAGCACTCTTCTCACTTCTTCCCTGGGTTCCCCACTACAATCTACCTATCTTTCTTGCCTCTTCCTACCTTCTGAACTTTGTTTTTTGGCAAATTCTGCACTTTGGTCTCATGTGGTTGATGGTCTGAGAAGCACATTTCTCACAGGTGTTATTGTTCACTTTATAGGCTTATCTATGTTTGGCTGAAAGGTGGTCCCTGGGGCTGGGTTCAATTCCATGTTTAAAGGGTGTCTAAGGAGCTCTGGGAGCTCTGGTAGCATAGTGCCTAAGGCACTTGACGGCTAACCAGAAGGCTGGTGGTTCAAACCCACCAGCCACTCCTTGGAAGGAAAATGAGGCAATCAACTTCCATAGTGATACTGCCTCGGATACCCAAGGAGGGGTCGCTATGAGTCGGGTCCGACTCGACGGCACATAATAGCAAACAACAACAAAGGAGCTCTGGTGGTGTAGTGCCTAAGGCATTTGCCTCCTAACCAGCAGACTGCCAGTTCAAACTCACCAGCCACTCCTCGGAAGGAAGACTGGGCAGTTTACTTTCATAGAGATACTGCCTCAATGGTGGTGAATTTGGGTTTTTTTGGTTTAAGGGCCATAGTGTCACGGATTCCACCAGTCTCTACCATATCAGTAAGTCTGCTTTTTTTATGATTTTGAATTTTGTTCTACATTTTTCTCCCATTCACAACCTTTATTGTGATGTCAATCAGAGTGATCAGTAGTGGTAGCTGGGTACCATCTAGTTCTTCTGATTGCAGACTAGTGGAGGCTGTGGTTCATGTGGTGCATTACTCCCTTGGACCAATTGTTTTCTTGGGTCTTTGATTTTCTTCACTCTTCTTTGCTCCAGACTGGACGATCTTTTGCATTCATTTAGGCAAAGATGGAGGAGGAGAAATAAATACAAGCACACTGACGATATATTTTGATTATGAATAGTGGGGGTGAAGAAAAGGATAACTCTTAGATTTTTGTTTGAAGAATTGGGTGAATGTGGAGCTATTTACTTAAGTAGATTAAAATCAAGGAAAAAGAGTTCTGGTGAGAGAAAGCAAGAGCTCCAGTTTGGACATATTAAATTGGAGATGCTTACCTATCATCCAAGTATCATGTGGGCAGTTGGATGTACATATCTGGGGGTGATGGAAAAGGTTTGAGTTAAAACTATACCTTGCAGAGTCATAAGCACTTGGATAGTATTTAAAGCTCTTATACTGGATGAAAGTGCCAGGGAATGTAGATAATGCCCAATAGAGAGCCATGGATGAAGAAGAAGAGGAGAAGTTAGCAAAAAAGTTGAGAAGGAAAAGGGAGGGGAAAACTTTGCATCACTGAAATAGGAGAGAAGATTTTAAGGAGACAACTACTTAACCTTCTATAGTCCCAATTTTCTCTTCTATGAAAGGGAGCTCTGGTAGCATAGTGGCTAAGACACTTGCCTGCTAACCAGACGGCTGGCGGTTCAAACCCACCAGCCACTCCTCGGAAGGAAGGTTGGGCAATCCTACTTCCGTAGTGATACTGCCTCGGAAACCCAAGGAGGGGTCGCTATGAGTCGGGGCCGACTCGACGGCAAACAACATGAAAGGAGAATAAAAGTAGCTATCTCTTGGGGTATTTATAAGGATCAAGTGGTATAGTATATTAAACACCTGGCAAAATGACTTGCCATGATGTCAGTTTATGATCAATGTCTGTTCTCTCCCTTTGGGCCATGTTACCAGACCCACAAAGGGAAAGAACATTCCAGGTAACCTTCTTATATTCCACTGGTGTATAGTGACTCAACATTGCAAATAGCCACTTGTCTGGGAAAATATTTATGCAGGATGAATACAGCAAATATTGACTTTATCTTATCCTGGTATCCATATAACTCAAGGGCAAGGGAGACTAAGTCCATGAATTTTAGATACAGTAAATGTGCTGCTCATATTTTCAAGTCTGTATTAGTAATGAATGAATTAACACTTATTTGGTGAATAAATGAATGAGTGAATCAAGTGAAATGAATTATATAATATATATTACAGGGAAACATTAAGATATTTGTGAGTGTGTATGTGTGTTAATCATCCAAAGGTAGTTAACATACAGAATGATGCTATTGAGTCAATGTTGCAGGACCACTTCTTGCTCCAAGACCACAGACTGAACTATTTATTATGCACCTGGAAGACCCATCAGCACTACAGAAACAATAGCAAACTCAAGTTAGATAGTGAATTTAGAAAATGTGCTCTACTCTCTAAGGAGCTCTGGTGGCTTAGTGCTTAAGGCATTTGACTGTTAACCAGAAGGCTGGTAGTTCAAACCTGCCAGCCACTCCTCAGAAGGAAGTTTGGGCAATCTACTTCCACAGTGATACAGGCCTCAGAAACCCAAGGAGGGGTTGCTATGAGTCAAATCCGACTCACGGCAGTGGTTGCAGTTTTTTTTCTTTTTTTTTTTTTTTTACTCTACTCTCTGAGGTCCTTGGGTGGTACAAATATTTAAGTGCTTGACTGCTAGCTGAAATATTGGCAGTTTGAATCCCCCCAGAGGTGCCTCAGAAGTCAGGGCCAGGGAATTGCTTCTGAAAGGTCACAGCCTTGAAAACCCTGTGGAACAATTGTACTCTGCACACATGGGGTCACCATAAGTTGGAAACTACTTGCTAACAATTAATAACAACAACAATTCTATTTTCCAGAATGGATTTAGAGTATACATCCTTTTTATCTATTAAGGCCAGGATTAGCTACTGGGGACATCTTCAAGCAGTAATTATGCATGCACATGTATTTGTGGGTATGTCTGTATGCCTGTGCAGGCAAGGTAAATTCATGTCTTTGGACAAAGGAGATCAAGCCCACATTTATATTAGGAAAGATTTACCCACTTAGAGCTAAGTAAATGTAAATTAGAGTGGGAAAATCAAGGTACTGTCATTTGAGGTGAGAACAGGAGTGGGGTTTGTGGTATTAATAGAGATTCTAAGTTCCGGGAGCCAGACATCTTTCTTTCATCTGTTAGTGGCTCTTTGTTTTTCTTCCTTTTCTCTTCTTGTCGCCTGCTTTGAAACTACCCTAGACAAATCAACTAAAAGCAACAACAACAACAACTCACTACCAACTCATCCAAGGCTATAAATCTTTACAAAAGTAGATTGCCTCATCTTCTTCCCACAAACCAGCTGGTGAGTTTGAACCACTGACTTCTGGTTAGCAGCCAAGTGCCTTACCCACTATACCACCATAGTAATAATGATGATCAAGTAGAGGATTTAAATATGACCTATGTATAACTACCCTGACCTTTGGGGTGCCAGGTAGCTGACAACTATTCAGCAGCATTTAATTTACCAACCTCCTTTTCCCTTTGCTACTGAGTGACTGATGTTCATTCTTCAAGGGACATAGTTGAACAGTTATATGACCTCATTTAAACTTGTTTTTAAACAGCAAGAAATGTACACTGGGCTGACAAATCCATCTTGTAGCTGCCTAGAGTCATTTTTTCTAAATTATTCTTTTATGTTGCATCCCTGGAAAGCCATCCATTCCTCCAACAGAGGGAGCAAGAACTCCCACAAGGAAGCATTTCATTGCCCACTAAACGCATATTGGAAGCACTGTTCTGCAGTTTGAAACTCTTCAAGCTGTTGCACCCTTTAAATCTTGGCTGGTGAAGACATGGCCTAACAGATCGTGTTCCCGGAGTGTTGTTGGCATTAGTGATACAATGAAGAAGCCAGTGAAATAAAGGCCACATTGCTAGGGTGTGGAATTCAAGAAGCCCTGGTCAAAATTTTAGTGTTTGTTAAATGGAAAGGGAAGTAAAATTCTATCCTCCAGTGCCTGCCAAAAACTGAATGATTGTCCTGCCATACTTTAAAGTAAGAGCAAATTGTATTTCCAAGTTCAATTTCTTATGGCCTCTGGAGAAAAGAAACTGAACGCAGAAAAGAGAATTCCTCATCAGGACCAAGTTTTTCTGCTGCTGGTTTTTCCTTCCAATCCATTTGAGCCAGTGGAACAAGAGATAGTATTAACTTTCTTTTTTCCTTTCTTTTCTCAGTGCCTTTAGGAGGCATGATGAGCCTGTTATGGATTGAATTATGTCCCCCTAAAAGAAATGTGGAAGTCCTAAGCCCTGTACCTGTGAATAAGACCTTGTTTAGAAATAGGGGTTTTCTTTTGTGATGTTAATGAAGCCACACCAAAGTAGGGTGGGCCCTAAATCTAATCACTTCTTAAACTAAAACCAAATTCACTGCCATTGAGTCAATTCTGACTCATAGTGACCCCTCATTGGGTTTCTGAGACTATAAATCTTTACAGAAGTAGACTGTCTCATCTTTTCTGCATGGAGCGACTGGTAGGTAAGAACCACAGACTTTTTGATTAGCAGCCAAATGCCTTAAATGCTGCACCACAAGAGCACCTTAATCATTTCTTAGTGATTTGGTGATTATAAAAAGAACCAAACACACACAGGGAGAGACAGATGTCATGTGAGGATCTACCTACAAGCAAAGGAGCACCAAGAAATACTGGCAGATACCAGAAACTAAGAGAGAATCTACAGAAGGAATCAAATTCACCAGCTGAGACACTGATTTGGACTTTTGGCCTCCCAAACTCAGAGGACATAAATTTCTATTTTTCAAAGCCACTCTCTTGTGCTTTTTTTTTTTTTTTTTTTTTTTTTTTTTTTTTGGTACAGCAACACAACGAAACTAAGACAGAGCCAAAGTGAGATGTCAGATGACATAGTTTTAGGCTTGAACATCTATAGCTCAAAACTGGACAGGTGCTAAGTGATGAGGCTGGCAGAAACTAGGAACAAAAACGTTGCTGGACAGTCGGAGTTGAGGCTTAGATTTAGGAGAAGAGAATGGGTAAATAGTCTGTGACCCAAGGCTAGGCTGCAATGAGAAAATAACAACAACAATACCTAGAGCTCATTCTTTTTTCTTTAAAATTGTGATTTGGGTGAAAGTTTACAAAGTAAATTAATTTTCCATACAATAGTTCATATACACTTTGTTTCATGACATTGATTGCAATCTCTGTAATGTAATAGCTCTCTTCCCACTTCCCCTCAGTGGTTGTCTTTTCCCTATGTCTTTCTTTCCTGTGCATTTCTTCTCTTTGAGTTATCTCCCTGTGCGAATACTGCCCTTCTGATCTCCCATGGTGATTGTTCTAAGGAGCATCCCTATCTGGAGTAACTGTTCACTCTATACACCTGTCTATTATTTGACTGGAAGCCATGGGAGTGAGTTGAATTCCAGGCTCAAACAGTGAGTAGGGGCCATAGTCTTGGAGGTTTCACCAGTCTCTAACAGACTAGTAAGCCTGAACTTTTTTATGATTTTGAGTTTTGTTTCACATTTTTCTCCCACTCTATCCAGGATCTCCTGCATTGATCCTTTTCTGAGTGGTTAACAGTAGTAGCCAGGGACCATCCAGTTCTTCTGGTCTCAGGGCCATGTAGGCTGAGGTTCTCATGATCCACTCACTAGTCCCTTGTACTAATTGTTCCCATGTGAACAATAGCTCATCCTTATTAGGCACTATCTATGAACTAGGCATTGTGCCAAGCATGTGACTCAGTTTTTCTCATTTTATTTCATAGGTTTTATTGCTCCCTTACAGATGAAGAAACAGAGGCTCACACAGGTTAAGAATCTTGCCTGGAATTCCCACTGCTATGAGTGGGGGAACCAGGATTCAATCTGAAAAATCTGACTCCAGAGTTTGATCTCTCAGCAAACAATGTTAGATCATGTCCCTGGGACCCAGCAGCTGAGTTCCTAACTTGGACTGGGACAATGGCATCTTCCTCTTCTTTCTTATGCTGCCCTTCTGCAGGTTTGGCCCTCACCCCGGCTCAAATGCTGACAGTGGTTCCTGCTGCAGGAAAGACTCTGTGAGAGAGAGTAGATCAGAAGGGGAATTAGTCAGCACTGGGTCCACAGGAAAACCCGTAAGTTTGATGTTTGTGAATCTTTGGCCCCCTCAAAAAATTTGCATGGTGGTAGTAAGAGGGAAATAAGGAGGGTAGGTAGGTAGGTAGGTAGGAAAGAGACCAGAAGATGGAAAACCAGGCCACTGGGAACATGATAGTTGACAGTAAGGAAGAAACACACTTCATGTCCCATATTGGCTTTTCAGAAATCTGTTCACTTTAATTTGAAGAGAAATTTAACCCCTTCCTCTACCAAAATCAAGCCAAACCCACCGCCATCAAGTCAATTTTGACTCATAGCAACCTTTTAGGACAGAGTAGAACTGCCCATTGGATTCCCAAGGCTATAAATCTTTATGAAAACAGACTGCTCATCTTTCCCCTGCAGAGCAGTTGGTGCTTTCAAACCACTGACCTTTTGATTAGCAGCCAAATGCTTTAAGCACTCTGCCACCAGAGCTCCTTCCTTCTTTATAGTTGCCCCCAACTGTTTCAGCAAGGAGTCAAAATAATGCAACTGGACAAGATATCAGCCAAATAATGGATCAAGATCCATCTTATGAGATAGTTTGTCTAAGGATTTAATTTGAATTGGCATTCTTGGCCATAATACAGAAATTTTTACAACAAAAATCTTTTAACATGTTGCAAATTTTTTACTGACTTCATATATTTGAAGGTCTATCCAGTGAAGGAGAGCATCAATTGGCTCATTCTGGGTATTTTCCAGAAGGAAAACTTGGGATCGATGGGTGAACACCAACTTTGGCTCATGGCAACCCCACGTGTGTCAGAGTAGAACTGTGCTCCATAGGGTTTTCAATGGCTGATTTCTCAGAAGGATAGCTGGCTTTTCTTCTGAGGTATTTCTGGGTAGACTCAAACCTCCAACCTTTTGGTTAACAGTCAAGCACCTTAACTGTTTGCACCCACTCAAGGACTGCAGGTGAACTTTCCAGAGAGGCATAACTCTAACAGGTAAGGGAATCCATCAGTAGAATAGTCAGCTCCACAAAGCAGGGGTTCTTCATTATGGAGCACAGCTAAGCAGAAGCTAGATCATTGGTTGAATCTTAACTGCACATTATAAACCTCTGGAAGTTTTTTAAAAAAAATGCTGATGATTTGGCACCATTCCCAGAAATTCTTATTGAAGTCATTTAGGGTGGAGCCTTGGCTTTAGGGGCCCGGGGTGGGGGTGGGTCTTTAAAAGTTCCCCAGGTGATTCTAATAATGCAGCAGAATTTGGGACCCTCTGAGCTAGATGCCTCATCAGGGATGCTGGAGAACAGATTCTTGCTTTGAATAGGTGATTGGTAAAGATTGTCTCCAAAGTTTCTTTCAACGTCAAGATCTTCAGTTGCTAACTGAAAGCCTTCACCGTATGTTTGTTTATGATGGCTATTGATGACTTTATGATCAATTATTAGTGAAAGAAGGCTATAATATTTTACACTTAGGAAAGTTACAAGCTATAAACAACAAAAGACCACATCCACTGTATTGGATTCCTGTCTCTTCAAAATTATGTTTAAGGAAAAGAAGCAAAGAAAATGCATGATAAATTTAGAATGCTATTACTCTGAAACACTCCTTCTTTCCTGGCCCTGTATCCCAGTACATTGGAACATGAAGAACTTCTGAAGACTAATAATAACAGTGCACATGGATGTACTTGCATCCTGAATAGCCAATTTAATTGTTTCAAGGGAAAAAAAGATTTTTGAGTTAGGAGAATATTCTAGAAGAAAAAAAGAGGACGGTGTGTGTGATTGCCAGTTGGAAAGCAGAGGAACAGAGAAGAACTGCTTCAGTTTCTACTTGATATTCCTGTCAACTTGTATCATTATTCTTGGTACGAGATTTAAGTATTATATTTGGCAGCACCACTAGAATCCATTCAAACCTCAGTTTGAACTTCACACAATGGCCTGAAGTCATCTCACAAGAAGACTTAAAATCATGATTGCCAGTGGACTATTTAAAGACAGAAGTGCAAGACTGGTATCAGCATAACAGTTTCCGGGAGATGGTACAAGGTTCAAGGAGTTCACCCTGTGGAAACAAGTCCTTGCTCTGATTTTAGCCTGCCGTGATCCTGCAGTGTGAATTTGGACAAACCATGTCTCCCTTGGAGTTTTAGTAACCTCAGAAGTTAAGCAAACACAGAAATGCTGACTCACTTCAGAGGTGCCATTGTGAAGCTGAGAGACTCCTAAAGAGGCTCCGAATTAGTATCGAAAAACAGAACTAAAATGTGTTTTCATGATCCTAGACTAGGAGTCCCCAGAACTTTTAACTTGATATGCCTTTGTGGTTTCTGCTGCAGAAAAAAAAATGAGAGACAGTAGATGTAAAGGGAAGTTAGTCAGCACTGGGTCCACAGGAAAATCCTTGAGTTTGGTGTTTGAGATTCTGTGCCCCCTCAAAAAATTTCATTAGACATCTTCATTATTCCTCTGTGAATTGAGAGTTTTAATATATTATATTGATGAAAAATCCATATTAAACTGTGAGTGTTAAACTCATCAAGCAGCTTTAGCTAGAGCAGAATGGGTTGGCAAATAAACAACATCTTTATGTGTGGAGGGAGAACAATCTAGAAAACTCGGAGCCAAGGGAGGAGAAGGATACTTGGAAAAGAGGAAGAGGATCTGGGCTTTGAAATGTCCACTCAAATATGAGAGTAAATCTCTCTGACCCCTAAAAAAAGGTGTTGAAATCAGCTCACAATTTTCCTCTGCAGGGTAAATGATGGACTAGCAATAACAGAAGGCAATTGTTGCTGAACTGTCCTCCAGCCTGGAATCCAGCAAATGACAGAGAAAACCAGATGGAGACTGAAAAAGGGAGAGAAGCAAGCCATAGTCCCATTCATCCAAGAAGGATCTTCTCTAAGTTTACCATTAAAAAAAAAAAAAAAAAAAAAAAAGCTAAGCTTACCATTACCATAGGGAAGAAAAAGAAATAAATATTACAGCAGGAGATTATGTCCCATGAAACCATTGGCTGAAGATTATGCTCAAAGAGAGACCGAACTTTATTGAGTTTATATTTTTGAACAAATAATTTTGATACCTGATTCATAATTTCTCTCTAACTGTGGTGGGTAAGTTTGTGAGTCAGCGTGGCTGGGCCTGGTTGAGTGGCTGGGCAGCTGAATGTAGTTATTCCCCATGGTGAGATGGGTAATTAACTCCATGGTGGAATCTATTGGAGCAGCTGAGTAGCTGCTTTGAGTATGTGGTTTGCTTTCTATATATAAGAAACAACTTTGGGCATAGTCTCTAGCTTATGGCATTCTTGACCCCTGCATATAGCCGTGTCATCGCTCAGCAGCCTGTCATGCTTTGCCAACCTTGGGACTTTCATTGGATTTGAATTAATGGCCTACCATGTGGTTTGATAACATCAGGACTGTGTCTTTTTACTTGTCCACCTTGGGTTTGTCTGTCTCAGCAGCCAGCAGCTGCCTGAGTTAAGAAAAGCCTCTAGCTTCACTGGGCTGAGAGCTGAAGGTGGAGTTGAAGCCCAAGGTTGAGAGGTTTTCACCCAGCCCCTTGAGTCTGGCACTTTGAACTGAGACTTAAAACCTCCAAACTGTAAGAGAACAAACTCCTGTTTGTTCAAGCCATCCCATTTGTGGTATATTCTTGTCAGAGCAGCACTAGACAGCCAGAACACTAACTCTCTCACTATCCAGAGCAAAGAAGCATCTTTGTGGAATACCCATTTCTCACCCTTACCTGAAAGTTTCTGAATCTAGTCTGCTCCACCCACTTTCATCTTCACTCCACCTGAGCAATTCTCTCTTATAGCCCTCCCATCCTATGCCTTCTTGCCCCTAAATTCATGTACGCTCAAGATTCTCCACTCTTTCAGGTACAGACAACAGAGATGAACCCTTTTGCACATACTGTACTCAGTTGTCAGTGAAAGCAAACATGGGTATACGGGTGGATAGATGGGTGGACAGGCTGAACTACTAGGTATGTCTGTGAAGTGGGGAGTGTACCCAAGATCATGTATAGGATTGACAGACAATGGTCCTATAAGTGTATTTGTATGATCTGAATTCCCAGGTGCATAGTAGAGCTGACAAGGGACAAGGTTGTAGTCACTTCTTGGTCACAGCCAGCTACCCAGAGGGACTGAGTAGTTGAACCTGTGGGCTTGGGACCATAGTCACAGGGGACATCAAGCTCAACTGGCATAACATACTACACAAAACATTGTTCCACCTCCTACTTTGGTGAGTAGAGACTGGGATCTTAAAAGCCTGCAAGCAGCCATCTAGATGCAACAATGGTTCTCTCCTCATCCAGCGCAAAGAAGAATGACAAAAATCAAAGATTCATGGAAAGAATTAGTCCTAGCGACTGGTACACCATGCAATCTGCAGCCTATATGACTATGCGACCAGAAGAACTAGATGGTGCCCAGCTACCAATGCCAACCACTCAGATGGGGATCTATGTAGGAGACCCTGGATAGAGAGGGAGAACAATGTGGAACAAAATTCAAAAGCATTTGGAAAAAAAAAAGGGGGGACCAGGTTTGCTGATCTGATAGAGACTGGTGGAACCACTGAGACTATGACCCCTAGCTGCCCTGCAGGCCTAGAATTGAACCCACATCCAGCCAAGCAAAAGATAGGCATAGGAGTTGAACATTTACCTGAGGTAAATACACTCTTTGGAGAGAACAATCATAGGAGAAAGAAGGGCTGTTTATGCACAGGAAGACAGCTCAGGGGGTAGGGGTACATGGAGGGATGGACACAGGGAAGAGATGACTATTGGTAGAAAACGGGAGGGGAGCTGTTGCATTGTGGTGAATTGTGGTCAATGTCATGAGACAAAGTGTATGTGAACTGCTGTATGGAAAGTGAATTTGCTCTGTAAATTTTGACCCAAATCACACACACACACAAAAAGATTCTCCACTCTTTCAATACCAACAACCCAGCAACCCCCCTGCCTTCAACTCTGTAGCCCCCTCTGCTTATCCCATCTCTCTGTTTCTTAACTATCCAGCCAATTTTTAAAAAAGATATTATTATATTCATTGTTTCCAGTTCCTTACCTCCCATTTTCTCCTTAACCCACAGAAATCTGACTTCTGTCCACACCATTGGAACTACTTACTAAGATCACCAATGCTAATTTCCAGACCCAAGGGATATTTTTCAGTTTTCGTCTCTGATGTTTGTGATTCTGTGTCCCCTCAAAAAAAAAATTGTATAGACAACTGTGTTATTCCTCTGTGAATTAAGAGTTTTAATACATTATATTGATGAAAAATCCATTTTAAACTGTTAGTGTTAAATTCATCAAGCCGCTTTAGCTGGAGCAGAATGAGTTGAAAAGTAAACTACATCTTCACGTGTGGGGGGAGAACAATCTAGAAAACTTGGAGCCCTCGGAAAACTTCGTTTTCTTGAAGCTCTTTTCTTCCTTATCCGTGGTATCTCACTCTCCTCAGCCTCCCAAATTGCTCCTGCTTAAATGTTGCTGCTTGCTATGATTCTCTCCTCTTCACTGTTTGTTCTCCAAGTGTTGCTCTTAACCTCCTCTGGCACCTGATTTTCATTTCTCCTCCTTGATACCAACACATCTTTCTTTCTTTCCCAAAATCTAAATCTGATCAAGTCATTCAATCAATTGTTATTGAGTCAACTCTGACTCATGGTGACCCCATGTATGTCAGAGTAGAAGTGTACTCCATAGAATCTTCAATGACTGATATTTTGGAAGTAGATTGCTGGGTCTTTGTTCTGAGGTGCCTCTGGGTGGACTTGAACCTCCAGCCTTTTAGATAGCAGCCTAGTGGATTGACTGTACCACCCAGGAACTCTGATCATGTCATTTCCCTAATTAAAATTCTCTAGTATTTCCTTGGGCTCACAGGATGAAGCCAGTTTTCCTTGCTGCTGAATATAGGGCTGTTCACAACCTAGCTCCAGGCAACCTCTCCAGCTTCCTCTCTTTTTCTTGCTGAAAGGCATCTTGGGCTGCAGCCATTCTGAAAAATTTGCAAGATTCCTATTAAACAAGAACAAAATGTGAGAAATACTAATTAAGTAATATTGAATAAGAGGACTTTCTGGCAGGAGTGATTTACAGAGGATGCTATTAATATCTCCTTGTCTTGATATTATTTAGTATTTAAATATTTTTTCCCCCAGAAAGGGTTATTTCATGCCTCTTTGTCTTTGCACAACTGTTTGCTTTGCCTAGAGTGGTCTTTCTCACTTGGTGAATTACTCGGCCTTCAAAATCTAGCCTAAATTAATGTTGTTTCTTCTACAAAGTCATCCTTTGCTCTCCCTTTCACCTCTATGCCCTGCAGAATTGCTGGCTTTCTCTTTATTATCCACAGCATCTCACACTTACCTCCATTGTAGTATTTGTCCAAGTGTGTTACAATGTTTTATTCAAGTATCATTTTCCTTGGCTGGTCTGTGAGCTCCCAGAGGGCAGGGATAGTGTCTTAAGCATCTTCAAATCCTCAGAACCA
This sequence comes from Orycteropus afer afer, assembly GCF_000298275.1. NCBI lineage: Eukaryota > Metazoa > Chordata > Mammalia > Tubulidentata > Orycteropodidae > Orycteropus > Orycteropus afer. Next base: position 11,318,700 of record NW_006921595.1, on the reverse strand, counting down.
GTTTGTGCCAACCACACAACAGACTCAGTGAATGATGAAATCTTACCAGGTTAAACTATATGAAAATGCCATTTTCATAGGTCATAAGTGGTCAAATACTAGCAATTTCATGTGGTTCAACCTATACTGTAATTATTTTCAGTGTCTTTCCCCAAGCAGCTCAAAGACTTTACAAGCATTGTGTAATTAATCCTAGGGAAATTTCTGTAGGAGAGTATGAGAAATCATGATCATCATTTTATAGATGATTCAGTAGGGCAGTGGCAGAAGAGAAACTGGAACTAGCTTTTCTTGTAGTAATACCCTAATTCTAGGGTCCATGATACTAGATTCATGGAATTCTACAGCAAGAAAGAAATCCCAAAAGTCACCTACCTGACAGCGCCAGACAGCCGGACACATGAATCATCCCTAAGTGGCTTTCTATCTTTCCCATCATTTGCCCAGTGTTGAAGAGTACATGCTCTCTCACAATAATAATTTAATATCTCCCTCACACACCCTCACCAGGCATTTCTAACCCATCTCTCTCCTGCTGCAGTATGTCAATTTCTGATGTTATGGAGATAAAGCAGCTGTGGTGTGTCCAGCTTATAATCACCCTCCTACTACTTACAGCCACTTATTCTCCCCTCCATTTTATTTCACTCCTAAAAAAAAAAAAAAAATCATAGGTCCCTCACACCATTTTAATCAAAAGATTTCAGAATCTTCTCTAACAACATTTTCCAATTTCTTTAGACCATGTTAAAAATGGAGCACCCATTAACATCTTGCTGACCTAATGTTCAGTGGAATGAAATTTGGGAAACAGGGCTCCGTGATATTTGCACATTCTTTTCTAAATAATAAAATAAAAACTTGATGCAAGTTCCTTGTAAGCATATCACTTACGCCACATGCAGCATAAAGATGACTTCCCAGCCTTTGCAAGGTCAGATTTCTGTTTGCATATTCATTATTGCAATTGTCTCTTTAACCACAGTCACATAATGCTGCCTCATACTTAGAGTATACTTGTGCTTTTATAATCTTGAATAATTATTGAGCTTTCATTCCCTGTCTTGAACAGTAATTGAATTTTGGTTTTATTTATTGCATATACTATCTTGATTGAGTTCTGACTATCATCCCATTTTTCCTCTAATGTTTTCTGATCACTTTAAATTCCATCTTTCTTATGTTTTAGCAACCACTCACTCCCTGTCACTTGGACTTTTCCACTTCCCAGATTGATGATACCTGTACATTTTATTATTCACTACCCCTACTGCCATCGAGTCAATTTTGACTCATAGTGACTCTATAGGACAGAGTAGAACTGCCCCCATAGCATTTCCAAGGCTGTAAATCTTTATGAAAGCAGACTGCCACATCTTTCTCTCTCTCTCATGGAGTAGAATATGCCACCTCCAAAGTTTATTTTATTTTTAAAAGTCAAATGACTTGAGGGGGAAGTTTCCTAATAAATTTCAAGTAAGCATTTTTTGCACATTTGCTAGATGTTTAGCCCTGTGGTAGGTACTGTGAGAGCTTTCAAAATTCATGGTCACCATGGAGAGGTAGTTCATACACACAAGCAGTTAGTTAATTAACAGTTGTTGTTATATACTGTCAAGTCGGACCCGACTCATAGAGACCCCTCCTTGGGTTTCTGAAGCAGTATCACTATGGAAGTAGATTGCCCAACCTTCCTTCCAAGGAATGGCTGATGGGTTTGAACCGCCAGCCTTCTGGTTAGCAGTCAGGTGCCTTAGGCACTATGCTACCAGAGCTCCTTAATTAACAATGTTGCTGTTGTTGTTATATGCCGTCGAGTCGGCCCCAACTCGTAGCGACCCCTCCTTGGGTTTCCGAGGCAGTATCACTACGGAAGTAGGATTGCCCAACCTTCCTTCCGAGGAGTGGCTGGTGGGTTTGAAAGGAGGTATTATATAATGAAAAACATAAAGAAAAGTAAGTACCATACAAGTCGTAAGAATAAAGTTATCAAGATTTGACTTAATTTATGATATGAAGGGTGGGGAGACTTTAGGTGTTTAAAGCAGAATGAAGAGGTGATGAGATGGACCACAGAAGGAACAGCAGATGCAAATGTGGCCATTAATGGTTCCCTCCTCTGGGTGGCTAAAATATTGGCACATAAATCACTCGCAGCCCCTGTTACCTTGTACTGTCATTAGCTGGGGAGCTCTGGTAGAGTAGTGCCTAAGGCACTTGACTGCTAACAGAGGGCTGGTGGTTCAAACCCACCAGCCACTCCTCGGAAGGAAGGTTGAGCAATCTACTTCCATAGTGACACTGTCTCAGAAACCCAAGGAGGGGTTGCTATGAGTCGGGTCTGACTCAACGGCAAAAAGCAAGCAGCAAAGCATCATTAGCTGTGTATGACTCTGACATTCTCAACTGGTTTATGACTACAGTGATGGCAAGGCCCATAATGAATTTGTCCTTATATACCCAGTGATTTTAAGAGTTCCTGGTCCACAATTCATGCTCAATAAGTATATATTTAAAATAGAAAAAATGGATTCGAGTGGAAAAGCAGGTTCATATGAGAAATGGCGATTGAATTTAACCCATGGAAGCCTCTGAAAGACAGTAGAGCTATTTCAATTTCATTGAGTGGGAAGGACTGAAATCTGGCAATGGGTATGACATGGTGTCTTTGAGGAATTAATCCAGCAATAGTGCTGAGAATTAATTAGCAGAAAGGAAGAAGGAATTATAGGAAAAGAGGAATTATTGCCTAATCCTCTAGCTATCATTCTATCTGTAGCCTTCTCATCTCATTCAAGCTTATAGAAAAATTAGCTCATCCTTGGCCTCTCCTTGCTTTCACCTTTCCTTCATGTTTCAGCTCACTCTAACCTGTCTTCCATTCCCACTTCACATTATTTAACTACTCAGTCTCTCTGCAGTATTTTACATTATTAATATTTTATACTTTAAAATAACTTCATTTTTTCATTGCATAATTACTGTAAGAAATATAAACAATACATAAAATACAAAGTAAAACTTACTCCAATCCCCCCTTTCAGAGATAATGACCGTTAGCATTTTGGTAAACATCCTTCCAAGCACATCTCTAATCTATGCATACATGCATGTGTAGATGGCTATACAGAGAGAAATTGGCATGAATTGGATCATATAACACTCATTTTTCAATAACTTGCATTGTTTTTCCTAAATAATAAATATAAACCTATATGATTTTTGATAGGAGCATTGTACTTCAATGAGTATCTATATTGTTGTTTATTTAACTAGTACCTAGAGGGTGGATGTTAAAGTTGGGCTGCAGTTTTTACTATTATAGACAATGTTGCATAAACATTTTTATATGTTTATCTTTTTACCATCTCACCATTATTTTAATAGACTTCCTCCTTCTTAAAGTTTTCTGTTACATATAATACATTTTAAAAATTTTATTATTATAAAATATTTCAAACAGAAACAAAGACTAATACAATGAACCCCCAGGTGCCCATAACTTAGCTTCAAAAACTATCAACTTATGGCTAATCTTCTTTCTTTATTTCTTTTTTAAATGCCTTCAACCCTACAAAATCTGTCTCTTTATTATCCACTTATTTTCCCTTCCTTTCCCTCTCCTTCCATCCCTGGAAACCAACAAAGAAAATTTCCTTCTCTGTGTAAACCTTCCTTGATTTTTTTACAATAATGGACTCATACAATATTTGTCCTTCTGTAATTGATTTATTTTACTCAGCATAATGTCCTCCAAGTGCATCCACATTATGAGGTGATTCTCTGATTCTTCATTATTCTTTGGTGTTGAATAATATTCTATTATATGTATGTACTATAGTGTGGTTATCCATTCGCCTGTTGATGCTTTCCATCTCTTTGCTATCATAAACAGTACTTTGATGACCATGGGTGTGCATATATCTATTCATGTCTCAAGTCTCACCTCTTAAGGATATATTCCTAGTAATGGGATTGCTCTGTCAAATGGTATTTCTATTTCCAACTTTTTAAGGAAGCACCATACCATTTTCCACAGAGGTTTTACCATTTTACAGTCCCACTAGCAGTGTATAAGACTTCCAATCTCTCCACAACCTCTCTGCCATTTGTTGTTTTCTGTCCTGTTGAACTTTGCTATTATTGCTGGAGTGAGATGATATCTCAATTTCGTTTTGATTGCATCTCTCTTACTGCTAATGATAATGAGTATTTCTTCATGTGTTTGTTGGCTGCCTGAATATCTTCTTTGGTGACATGTCTGTTCATATCCTTTCCCCATTTTTGAATCACATCATACATTCTTAGGATCTATGTCTATTGTCCATGGGCTCAATTTCTCCTGGTTCTCCCACTTCTCTGGTGGTTTCTTCTCAGACTTGTTTCCCATGGCTTCCTTTTAAACACTCATGCATTTCTGGGACTTATCCTTGGCTCAATCTATCCCTCATCCTATAACCTTTTCTTAACAAATTTCATTCACTTTCACAGTTTAACAAACACATTTAGGTTGACAACTACAAATTGATGATCTCTATCTCTGACATCTTTCCTGAAATTCAAGACCAAAAAGGAGTTGATGCTTTTGAATTGTGGTGTTGGTGAAAAATACTGAAAATACCATGGCCTGCCAGAAGAACAAGCAAATCTGTCCTGGAAGCAGTGCAACCAGAACGTTCCTTGGAAGTGAGAATGGCCAGACTTCATCTCACTTACTTTGGTCATGTTGTCAAAAGGGATTATGCCTTGGAGAAGGATATCACACTTGATAAAGTTGAAGTTCAGTGAAAAAGAGGGAGCCCCTAAACAAGATGGATTGACACAGTGGTTGCAACCATGGGCTCAGGTATAGCAAGGACAGTGGGGATGGTACATGACTGGGCAGTGTTTCATTCTGTTGTACATGAGTTGGAACTAATTTGACAGCACCTAACAAAAACAACACCATCTACTAGCTGCTGCACTTACACATCCTAGGTAACTCAGAGTATCCAGTATCTTCACTCTCTCAAATTCCTTTATACTTGGCCATTTAGATAGATACTTCATGGAAAAGCTTGAGGTCATTTCTTATTCATTATTTCTCTCTCATCCTCTTACACTCAATCACCATGTTTGAATTTTACCTCTTAAAATTTTGATGAACTGCCTTAAGATGTTTCTTGGAAGGCTACTGGAGGATATGCTGCACCAAAACAAGGGAGTAAAACAAAGAAGGGAAGATATGTTGTTGTTATGTGCCATTGAGTCCGACCCGACTCATAATGACCCCTCCTTGGGTTTCCAAAGCAGTATCACTACAGAAGTAGATTGCCCCATCTTCCTTCCGAGGAGTGGCTGGTGAGTTTGAACCGCCGGCCTTCTGATTAGAAGTCAAGTGCCTTAGGCACTATGCTACGAGAGCTCCAAGGGAAGATATAGTAACCATCATACAGGGACGTCAAGACAAGAAAATTCCCAGGATGATCCAATTCTAGGTCAACGTTACTCAACAGGCCCAGGGAAAAACTAGTCCAAGGTGAAGTAGTATGATGGAAGACTTCTGGAGGGATATCTCCAACCGGATAATGAAACTGCTAGAATGTGTATTCTTGAACATATGTTTTTGTTGTTGTTGTTTGCTGTGAAGTCGGCCCCGACTCATAGCGACGCCTCCTTGGGTTTCCGAGGCAGTATCACTACAGAAGTAGGATTGCCCAACCTTCCTTCCGAGGAGTGGCTGGTGGGTTTGAACCGCCAGCCTTCTGGTGAGCAGTCAAGTGCCTTAGGCACTATGAGCTCCTCTTGAACATATGTTGTTGTTGTTGTTATGTGCCGTCGAGTCAGCCCTGACTCATAGCGACCCCTCCTTGGGTTTCCGAGGCAGTATCACTACGGAAGTAGGATTGCCCAACCTTCCTTCCGAGGAGTGGCTGGTGGGTTTGAACCGCCAGCCTTCTGGTTAGCAGTCAAGTGCCTTAGCCACTATGCTACCAGAGCTCCCTCTTGAACATATAGGGAGATATTATTACAGTTTAGCAACATTTGAAGATGACTTAGTGATTGCTCCACAGGACAAAAATATATAAGAAAGGAACTGTAATCACTCAAACCTGTATGATTCAGCTCTAAATAATAATTCCATACTAATATTTTCAATACTGAATACTGATTTAATTGAACTAAGGATATGATTATACTGGAAAGAAGGAGCTCTGGTGGCACAATGGTTAAAGCATTGGGCTGCTAACCAAAAGATTGGCAGTTTGAATGCACCAGCCACTCCACAGGAGAAAGATGAGGCAGTCTGCTTCCGTAAAGCAGAAACCCTATGGAGCAAATTCTACACATTGCACATAAATGATCATTTTCTGAGCCAGCCTCCTGTCACTAAACACTTAACTCCAAAAGGACAGGGGCAAGATATATTTACAAAAAACAGAGAGAGAGTAGCTGCTGAGGCTGCTTATGTACAACCAAATACCTCATGGGTATTGGTTTCTTGATTTGGAGGTTTAAAGTAATAGTTTCATGGGACATCTCAGTTAATTAGCCTAATAATGTGTTGAGTGCTTCTCTTCTACCTCTTAGTTCATTGTGTAGTGCCTGGGGTCTTAAAAGCTTGCAAGTAGCCATCCAAGACACAACAATTGGTCTCTATTCACCTGGAAAAACAGAGGAAGGAGAGTTGGGAATAGGAGAGGATATAGAATGTGTGGTAATTGTCTCAATGAACAACTGCTGCCTTTGACATGAGAGCAGAAGGACTGGATGCTGGTGGGCTACCATTACTGAACATTTTGGCCAAAGATTCCATGGAAGACTCTTGGTCAAAAGGAAAGAAACGCAGAACAGAATTCAAATTTCATGGATTCTAGGCTTTTTAAGTCATGGAGGCTGGATGAACCCCTGAAACTATTGCCTTTAATCTTTCATCTTTAAACCTTAAACCAAAAATATCCCCTGAAGTCTTCTTAAAACCAAATAATGGTTTAGCTTAACTAGTAAAGAATGTCTACCATGAGTATTATGTTATTTTAAGTACTATCTATAGGGGATCAAGGAAGATGGGGCAATCTACTTCCATAGTGATACTGCCTCAGAAACCCAAGGAAAGGTTGCTGTGATTCAGGTCTGACTCGATGGCACATAACAACAACAACAACATAGGGGATCAAATTGAAAACAGCCACTTTGAAGATTAGATAGGAAACTTAGAGTGAGTTATGGTAATTAGAGAGGAACAACTCAGAAAAGGAGGGTGAGTTGCACAACTCAGGATGTAATCAGTGTCACTAAGTTGTACATGTAGTAACTGTTGAATTAGTATATGTTTTGTTGTGTATATTCTCAACAACAAAATATAGAAAGAAAAAATGTCCAATCTAGTAAAAAAAAAAAAAAAAGGGGGAAGGGAGGGGAGACAGGGACCATGTTTTATTCAATTTTGTACCCTCAGAGTCTAGCACAGTGTCAGGCACCTAATAAATATTCAATATATGTTTGTTAAGCTGGATTGAATAATTGAGGCACAAGTTAATCAGTTGTTGTTGTTGTATGTTGTTGAGCCGATTCTGATTCATAGCAACTCTATATGACAGAAGAGAACTGCTTTGTAGAGTTTCTTAGGCTGTCATCTTTATGAGAGCAGATTATTAGGTCTTCCTCCAGCAGACCCGCTGGTTGGGTTCAATCCATGGAACTTTTGATTAGCAGCCAAGCGCTTAACCATTGCAACACAAAGAGAGGGTGGAGGCAGGCCACCTGAGACAATGCAAGACAATGCTCATACTTTTTATCCTTTGCTTTCTGAGAGCCTGTCCTTGTGGTGTCTTTGCCACGTGTACATGCTTCAAGAGAGTGAGCTGATCCATCCATTCATCCATCCATCATCCATCCATTGAGCTGATTATCTCATCAGTCATGAGTCCCCTCAGTGGTAGTCTGGTTCAGTGCTGACAGACTTAACTTTCTCATGATGGTAGTGGGACAGGATCAATGACTTTATTTAAGTCCATGCAAATTCAATCTATATTCACAAATCTTCAACTCTCACAAGTCTGTGGACTCAAATGGGGTTCTATTAACAGTAACGATTCAAATTTCATTCACTCTCAAATCTACCTCCACAGATTATCCTCCTCCCCAGGGTAGCACTTGTAGATTGCAGATGTTGTCTAAAGTGCACACAGATGCAATTCCTCTTACTCTGTTCTGACCCTCCTCTCTACCACCACATTGCTCACCAGGTCCTGCATCTCCAGTCAGATTGTTTCATCTCCTGCCATGTATAGGCACCAGAGCCCATGGCACATGGCACATGGTGAGAAACATCCTTTCTGTGTTCCATGGTTTGCAACCAGTTGTCCTGTGATTTTTTGGAAATAGATCACAAGGCTTTTCTTTCAAGGAGCCTTTGGGGGGACTCCAGCTACCAATCTTTTCTTTAGCAACTAAGCACATTAACCTTTTGCACCAGCCAGGAATTCCAGCTGGTATAGAGAAATGTTTAATTGGAGGAGAAATTAATCTTCGGAAACAATGGTTTCAATTGGACATTTTTAATAATGTGAAATCTTTGAAATTACTAGAAAGACTTAGGAAATAATCTGAGAGTTCATATCAAAGTAGGTCGCAGTGAAGAAGAACAAAATTGCTTTCTTCTGTGCCCTAAAAAAAGAGAACGAAAGAAATCAGTTGCCATGGAATCAGCTCTGACTCGTGACCCCATGTGTGTCAGAGAAGAATTGTGTTCCACAGGGTTTCAATGGCTGATTTTTTGGAAATAGATCACCAGGCCTTCCTTCTGAGGCACTTCTGGGTAGACTTGAACCTGTAACCTTTCAGTTAGCATCTGAGCTCACTAATTGTTTGTACTACCCAGGAACTCCTCCACAGTTAAAGGGGTCCAAAATCAGGATTGCTTGAGCTACAATGTCTTAGAGAGGTTTTAGTGAATTCACAAATGGTTCTAAGTCTTTCTTACCTTGAGATGAATTCTATCCCTTAAGGATCTTTATTCAAAATACATCTATAATCCAACCATTTCTGACCAGTGTCACTGCTACCACCTCATGCAAGCCACACTCAGCTCTCACTATCTCAATAACATCCTGACTGGTCCCCTTGCACTCACCCTCTCCTCCTATTACCCCAGTTTATTCTCAACACGCCAGCCAGGGTGCTCTTGTTAAAGCCTAAGCTGGATGGTTCTCCTGGGCTCAGAACACTTTGTCTTACTTATCTAGTGCTGCTATGCCACTCCTCGGAAGGAAGGTTGGGCAATCCTACTTCCGTAGTGATACTGCCTCGGAAACCCAAGGAGAGGTCGCTATGAGTCGGGGCCGACTCGACGGCACATAACAACAACAACAACAGAAGTACCATAAGTAGGTGGTTTTAATAAACAGAAATTTATTTCCTCACAGGTTAGGAGGCTAGAAATCTGAATTGAAGGTGTCAGCCCTAGAGGAAGGCTTCTCTCTCTCTTGGCTCTGGGGATCCTTGTTTCTTTCCAGCTCCTATTTCGTGGTTCTATGTCAATCTTCAAGTGGTGTGGTATCTATCTTGCCCCATATCTGCTTGCTTGATTACTTGATCTGTTCTTTTATATTTCAAAAGAGATCGCTTGAAGACACACACTAGACTACTACTGCCTCATTAACATAGCAGAGAAAATCCATGCCCAAATGGGATTTAGCAACCAAAAACAAAAACTGTATACACACACACACACACACACACACACATATATATATACCTAAAATATTTATAACTTGGTCTTTGAGTTAATTCCAATTCATAGCAACCCTATAGGACAGAGTAGAACTGCCCTTATAGGATTTCCAAAGCTGTAAACCTGAATAGAAGATTTCAAAGGATGGCTCAAGAAGACTGAAAGTATTATAATGAAATGTGCAAAGACCTGGAGTTCAAAAACCAAAAGAGAAGAATATGCTCATCATTTTTCATGCTGAAAGGACAGAAGAAAAAATTCAAGCACTGAATTGTAATATTGAAGGATTTTATGGGAAAAATAAGGTGCTCTGGTAGCATAGTGGTAAAATCATTCAGCTGCTAATCAAAAGGTCAGCAGTTGGAACCCACCAGCCACTCTGAAGGAGAAAGATGAAACAGTCTGCTTCCATAAAGATTTCAGCCTTGGAAATTGCTATAGGGCAGTTCTACTCTGTCCTAAAGGGTCGCTATGAGTTGGAATCAACTCCATGACAGTGGGTTTATAGGCAAAATATTGAGCAATGCAGGAAACATCAAAAGAAGATGGAAGGAATACACAGTCACTGTACCAAAAAGAATTGGTTTCTTTTCAACAATTTCAGAAGGTAGCATATGATCAAAAAACAATGATATTGAAGGAAGAAGCATAAACTGCACTGAAGGCATTGGAAAAAAAAAAAAAAATCAGGCTCCAGAAATTGACATAACAGCAATTGAAATCTTTCAACAAATGAATGCAGCATTGTAGGAGCTCATTCATTTATTCCAAAAAATTTGGAAGATAGCTACCTGATCAATCAAATGGAAAATATCCATATTTATGCCCATTGCAAAGAAAGATGATCCAACAGAATGCAGAAATTATCAAACATTATCATTAACATCACAGGCAAATAAAATTTTGCTGAAGTTAATTCAAAAACAGTTGCAGCACTGCATTGACAGGTAACTGCCAGAAATGCAAGCCAGATTCAGAAGGAGTGTGGAATAAAGAATATCATTACTGATGTCAGATGGATCTTAGCTGAGAGCAGAGAATACCAGAAAGATGTTTATCAGAGAATACCAGAAAGATGTTTATCTGTGTTTTACTGACTATGCAAAGGCATTTGACTCTTTGGATCATAACAAATTATGGGTAACTATGCCAAAGAATGGGATTTCCAGAACACTTCACTGTAGTCCTGTAGAACCTGTACATAGACTAAGAGGCAGTCATTCAAACAGAACAAGTGGATACTGCATGCTTGAAAATCAGGAAAGGTGTGCATTGAGGTTGTATGCTTTCACCACACTTATTCAATCTGTATGCTGAACAATACTCCAAGAAGCTGGATATCTGAAGAAGAACATGGCATCAGGATTGGAGGAACAATCAGATGACATAAACTTGTTTGCTGAAAGTGAAGAAGACTTGAAGTTCTTGTTAATGAAGATCAAGAGTACAGCCTTCAGTATGGATTATACCTCAGCATAAAGAAAACAAAAATCCTCACAACTGGATCAGTAAGCAACATGATAAACAGAAAATGTTGACATCAAATATTTCATTTTACTTGGATCCATAATCAGTCCCCATAGAACCAGCAGTCGAGAAATCAAAAGATGTATTTCACTGGGCAAATAATCTGCAAAAGACCTCTTTAAAGTGATAAGAAAGCAAAGATGCCATTTTGAGGACTAAGGTGTGCCTGATCCAAATCAAGGTATTTTCTATCACCTCATATGCACACAAAAGCTGAACAATGAATGAGGAAAACAGAAGAATTGATGCATTTGAATTGTGGTGTTGGTGAAGAGTACTGAATATATCATAACTGGCAGAAGAAAGAACAAATCTGTCTTGGAAGAAGTAGACCCAGAAAGTTTTTTTTAGAAACAAGGATGGTGAGATTTTTTCTCATGTGCTTCAGACATGTTATCAAGAAGGACCAATCCCAGAAGAAGGACATCATGTGTGGTAAAGTAAAGCATCAGCAAAAAAGAGGAAGACCATCAACAAGATGAATTGATACAGTGGCTGAAACAATGGGCTTAAACATAGCAATTCATGTGAGGGTAGTGCAGGATTGGGCAGTATTTAGTTCTGTTGCACATAGGGTCACTATGAGTAAGAATCAACTCAAGGGAACCTAATAATAACAATCTTTATGGAAGCAGGCTGCTGCCACATCTTACTCCCATGGAGTGGCTGATGGGTTCCTACCACAACCTTTCAATTAGCAGTGAAGCACTTAACCACATTTATATTAGGGATTTGGACTTACAACACATGTTTTTTGGAGGACACAATTCAATCTGTAACACCCTCCAATGACTTTCCATATCAGTCTGGATACAAGTCAAGTTTCCCTCAAATGATCTTCTCCTCACCAAACTGTTTTATCCTATTCTCTCCCTTATCCACTCTATTGCAGCCATATGAAGTCTCTTTCCTTTTTAATACATCTCCTTTTAGAATATTGGGAGCTCTGGTGGTGTAAGGTCTAAGGCATTTGATTGCTAACCAGGAGGCTGGCAGTTCAAACCAACCAGCCACTCCTTGGAAAGAAGACTGAGCAATCCACTTCTGTAGTGATAATGTCTCAGAAATCCAAGGAGGGTTAGAATATTGTTCTGGAACTCAGTAATCCTAGAGATATGAATATAAAATATCCTACATATGGAAATATTTTTATATTGTACCTTCTTGGTAGAAACAAAATAATTAAATCAGTAAAATAAGTAAGTACTATATTTAAAATAAACAATGGTGGAAAATAAATACCTATGTGCTACCTGGCCAACTGACTGGAAAAGATCCATATTTGTGCCCATTCCAAAGAAAGGTGATCCCACAGAATGTGGAAATTATAAAACAATATCATTAATATCACACGCAAGTAAGATCTTACCGAAGATAATTCAGAAACGTTTGCAGCAGTATATTGATAGAGAACTTCCAGAGGTTCAAGCTGGATTCAGAAGAGGACGTGGAACAAGGGATATCATAGCTGTTGTCAGGTGTATCTTGGCTCAAGGCAAAGAATACCAGAAAGATGTTTACTTGTGTTTTATTGACTATGCAAAGGCATTTGATTGTGTGGATCATGACAAATTATGGATAACATTGAGAAGAATGGGGATTCCCAAGCACTTGATTGTACTCATGAGGAATCTTTACCTTGACCAGGAGGCTGTCGTTGGAACAGAACAAGGGGACACTACATGGTTTAAAATCAAGAAGGGAGTGTGTCAGGGTTGTATCCTTTCTCCACACTTATTCAATCTATATGCTGAGCAAATAATCTGAGAAGCTGGACTATATGAAGAAAAACGTGGTATCAGGATTGGAGGAAGAATCATTAACAACCTGAGATATGCAGATGATACAACTTTGCTTGCTGAAAGTGAGGATGACTTAAGGCACCTACTGATGAAGGCTGAAGAATACAGTCTGCAGTATGGATTACGTCTCAATATAAAGAAAACAAAAATCCTCACAACTGGACCAATGAGCAGCATCACAATAAATGGAGAGAAGATTAAGGTTGTCAAAGAATTCACGTTGCTTGGTTCTACAATCGATGCCAACAAAAGCAGCAGTCAGGACATTAGACGACGTGTAGCATTGGGAAAGTCAACTGCGAAGGAACTGTATCAAGTGCTGAGGAGCAAGGATATCTCCTTGAGGACTAAGGTGCGCCTGACACAAGCCATGATATTTCCAATCGTCTCGTATGCATGTGAGAGCTGGACAATGAATAAGGAAGACCGAAGAAGAGTTGATGCTTTTGAGTTGTGGTGCTGGTGAAGAATGCTGAAAGTACCGTGGACTGCTAAAAGAACTAACAGATGTGTCCTGGAGGAAGTGCAGCCAGAATGCTCCTTGGAAGCAAGAATGGCCAGACTTCATCTCACCTATTTTGGTCATGTTGTAAGAAGGGACCATTCCCTGGAGAAGGATGTCATGCTTGGTAGGGTGGAGGGTCGACGAAAGAGGGGGAGGCCTTCAATGAGATGGATTGACACAGTGGCTGTGATGATGGGCTCGAGTATAGCAGGGATTGTGGGGCTGGCGCAGGATCGGGCAGTGTTTCGTTCTGCTGTGCATGGGGTCGCTATGAGTCGGAAATGACTCGACGGCACTTAACAACAACAACAACATGTGCCCATCAACCTTAATGCCCATCAATGGATGAATGGATAACCAAATTATGGTACATTCACACAATGGAATGCTATGCTACATTAAAAAACACCTGTCTTGCTGTCGTAATACCTGGATTAGGGGTCAGCATGACTCATTCTCCTGGGAAATGTTACAGTTTGATATGGACTGATGGCTAGTGAGCCAGCATCATCTCTTAATTATTCTCCCAACCTCTTACTGTCACCCATAAGTGGTAGAGCTACCTGGAAATAGTAGATTAGATAAAAAAGGAAAATACAGAGTTAAAAATTCCCTTTAAAGCTGCTGGCTAACATCTTAAGTTGGAGATGGTATATGAGTTTTAAAGCTGAAATGTCCCCCAAAAGCTGATAAACAAGTTGTTATACATAAATACTTAAAGACTTTAAAAAAAATATATATATCAAGCGTTCTGCTAACAGATAATCAAGTATTAAGGCCAAGAAAAGAGTGCTTTATATAATTGGAAAAAGCAGACTATTATACAATACCCATTAACATCTTTTAAGGCTGATGTATAGTAAATTTTTATACAATGTAATTAAAAGGAAAAAATAATGCCGATTAAGCATTAGAACTAAAAAGAGTGTCAGCATTCCTTGCAAAACTATCGCGGTGTACTCTATGTTCAGAACAAGTGTTTAAAACTAATAAATAAATACGCATTCAAAGAGATTTGGTAGCAGAGAAAATTGAAAATGGATTCTGAATTATTTCTATTCTAAGTAATCTCTTCCAGATCCCTAATGAAATAGTACAACTATAACAATCATTTAGTTGGAGGAAAGGAATTCTTTACAAAAAAAAAAAAGTATACTTTTGCTACTACAGTTGCTAATTGGACTAAAAAAAAAAACAAGTTGAGTAAGAAATGGACAGAAGTATCAAAAGTAAAAATCAAACAAACAAACAAAACAAACTCACTGCATGAAGTCGATTAGACTCATAGCGACCCCTGGTTAGGCTTCCAAGGCGGTATCTCTATGAAAGTAGATTGCCCAGTCTGCCTTCCAAGGAGTGGCTGGTAGGTTTGAACCACCAGCCTTCTGGTTAGCAGTCAAGTGCCTTAGGCACTATGCCACCAGAGCTCCCAAGGTTTCAAGGGGCTGCATCTGCATATTCATAGTGTTTTAATGGATTGTGTTTATTATCATCAGTTGTCCATCTTTAGTCATACTTTGTGAAAACTATAATCTGAAAATCCTAAGGTATTCATTGTCAGTGCCAGGACTATGAGAAGCTACAGAATGGTAAAGTCAGTCAAGATTCTGGGGGAGGGGGTAAGCAGGGAGGGAGGTGGTGGTGTTGGAATAAGGCAGGGGACACAGGATGGGTCCAGGGCAGGGACATATCCCAGTGATCAAAGCAACATCAGGAGTAGGGAAAAAAGTGAAATTTCAGGAGTATGAATATATCCTATTAATACAAGTAAGAACCAGGCAGTGAGTCAGAGACCACTTACAGCACCATTCTTTGCACTCTTCTAGCCCCACTGGTGGTGCGGTGGTTACGTCACACACCTGCTAACCAAAAGGTCAGCAGTTTGAACCCACCAGCCGCTCTGCAGAGAAAGATGAGGTAATCTGCTCCTTTAAGATTCACAGCCTTGGAAACCCTATGGGGCCATTGTACTCTGTTTTATTTGGTTGCTATGACTCTGGCAGTGGGTTTACCCCATAGCAAACCTCAAACATTGCCTTAATCAACTCTATATCATTATTAATTTACTTGCCAATCTCTTCCTAAAGACAGAGCTTCTTAGGAATAACCCCTGACTTATTCAACTTTTGTGATTCTAGCCTGATACAGTGTTTGATACATAAACCAAACCCAAACCCATTGCCAACAAATCAATTCAAACTCATAGTGACCCTGTAGGACAGAATAGAACTGCTCCATACCCTTTCTAAGTCTGTAGTCTTTATGGAAGCAGAGTGTCTCATCTTTCTCCTGCAGTGGGTTTAAAAAGGTGGGCTCAAACTGCCCACCTTTTGGTTAGCAGTCAAGAACTTAAACTGTACTACCAGGGTTCCTTATGTGATAATAGAAACTATCTAATAAATGCATCTTTGGATGTCTAATTTAAAATGGAGTAAAAATGTGTAGCTATTTTCCAAATCTACATTCTTAGTTCTGATTTTTGTTATGAGCTCAAGATCTATTATTTCCAAATGAGGATAACCCCGACATATCCAAAACAAAACTCACTATATTTCCCATCATCTCCCTACAGCCAACCTGTTCCTCTCTCCACTCTTTCTGCTCCTCTCTTCAAATAAATCTTGAAGATTTAGGCAAACAGAGAAGCTTCAAGCAGATAACAGGTAATCATGAATGGAGTTTATTTTTGTACTCCTCAATCTGAACAGATTGACAATATGGAAGTGATGAAGACCTCAATAATAATAATAAAATGTTGGTAAGAAAATGTGATGACCTGTGTGAATTTTCCCCCACCAGTCAGTCCTTCCTTTAGGGAACTGCCATTCTCAAGCCCCATGAGAGTCTGTTGAAGCTACCAGTCACAGATCTTCACTCCTCTTGGTCACACTGCCTTCTCTCTGAAGTCTCACTCTCTGAAATCAGCATGTTGAACAGAGACAGAAGTAGGCAGTTGAAGCTAGATCACTCAATAGCCAAACATTTCTCTTAAATTCCCAAAGCTGGCCGAAGTCCTGCTCTTCCTGAGGTCTGATGGTTCCCTTCTTCCCTCAAGTTGTTGAGCCTCCAGCATCCTTTCAATTAACACCATCTTCTTGCTTCAGAGTCTATTTCTGCAACCTAAAATCAAAGAACCCTGATACAAAGGAAAATTGAAGCAAACTCAAATATGTGCCCTGATCTTTTAATATGTTGTTTTCTAAATGGCTAAAGAAAAGATAGGTATGAAGGTTTTAAAATGAAACCCAGGACTCAGAACTCTGAAAGGAAATAATAGGTCTCACAAAGAGTAGAGGAACTGAAGAAATAAAATTATGGCTGCATTCTCATTCATTCTCTCTTTCTCTCCCTCTCTCTCTCTTTCTCTCCTTCTCTCTCTCTCTCTTAAACACACACACACACACACACACACACACACTGTCTCTCTCTCTCTCTCTCTCTCTCTCTCTCTCTGTCTCTCTTTCTCTTTCTCTCTCTAAATGAGAAAGAAAAAAGGAAATATCTATAGAAACCTCTGTGGATATCAAAGAGTTTTCAGTACAGTCCATGTTTTTAAAAGATAGGAACAAAAAATGGAAGAATAGGATTTCAAAGCTCAGATCAAGATAAAACTTGTGAAAAATGCTGATTTTTGTAGTGGTGCGTAGAAAATAGAAAAAAGAGGATGTAACAGAACAAGGATAACACTTATTGAGCACTTACTGTATGTCAGGCTCTGTACTAGATATTTTTCACAGACTGGTTCATTCATTGTAAAAAGGGCAAGGAGGATAAAGATAGGACAAGTCTTCTGTTTGGGGAAACCAGTGTAACTCTAACAAGAGCAATCTTTTATCTCTAAACTGTTGGTGTTAGGTGATGTCCAATTGGTTTTGATTTACAGTGAGGTCAAACTGCCCCATAGGGTTTTCTAGACTATAATCTTTATGGGAGCAGCTGATCTGGTCTTTTCTTCTGCAGTGCTGCTGGGTGGGTTGGAACCACCAACCTTTCAATTAGCAGCTGAGTGCTAACCAGAGTTTCTTAACTAGGAGCATTGTAATATTTTGTTGAGATTCTAACAATTACTACAGAATAGAAGATGTAAATAGAGGCCACTTACCCTAGTCTAAATATTTTAGTTACAAGTCAACTTTGCCTATCCCCAGCCCTTTTTTCTACCAAGGGCCCCACAGCGATCCTAGGGAACTGCTCTTGAAATCCAGAATTCAGACAGCCATGTTCTTTCCCAGGTGCAGATGAGTCTGGCTGGTAACACACACCGCTGCAGCAGGGCCAAGGAGGAGGCTGAGCCTGGTTCATGAGCCCATGGCAGGGACTAGGATAGGAACAGACTTGGCCACCCCACCCTCCCTTTACCACACCACAGGGATCCCAGTGGGCCTGTTCTCTCCAACTTTTCTTTTCCATGAAACACTTGTCCAAGTAAGACAGTTCTAAGAATTTCCCAAATTATTCCTCAAGAGAATTCAGCTGGGGAACTCAGTCTGCCTAGACACCTACTCTGAGTGATTTGGGATGACCCACTTTAAGCAGAGCAATCTAGCTCTTTCTCTGGTTTCCTGGAAGACACCCCGTCTCATACTTACTACCCATCATGCTCTTACTCCAGCATTCTCCATCTTCCAGTGAGATTGGGATAGGGTCCAGTTCTGTACATGTGTCCCGTTTCCAAAATCCCCACCCAACCAATTACAAAACTTTCCAAAACTTTTCTTAGTAGTCATGAGAAAAAAAAAAAATATATATGTTTCTTTATTGATATTTGTGATGTGTGGAAGCTTCTAAAGCCTGGGACCAGGACAGAGATGCTGGCAGAACTGCTAGTATTAATGCATCTGTTAATATGTGGTATGCAAAACTGAATTCACCATATGAATATAATCTGACTGAGGCAGAACATACTGAGACTATTACTTTCCATGATCTTGACATTGTTCCAGTTGTGCAGGCCAAGATTGTTAGTTTTTTTAGGAAGCACATCATATTGTTGGCTCATCTTAAGAATTATTTTAAATCCTTAGGTCTCTTTTACAGGAGCTCCAGTTAAACCAGTTCTCTCCTATTCTGTAATTGATGTTTCTGAATCTAAATGCAGTATTTCACATGTGTTGCTGTCACATCTCACCATATTAGCTTTGAATTTTATTTATGTCCTTTGTGGTATTCACCATCACCCCTCCAATTCTATCATCAGAAAGACTAGTAAGTGCCTATTCTGTATCTTCATTCAGGTATTTGATTAAAGGTGTAAGTAGGCCAACAAGAATACAGAATCAATGAGGGAAGCTTAGATATAGCAGGTTTCAACTCAGCTTTTTTAAAAAGTCATTTCTAACAACTTGTTTTCCAATCATGGAATGGGCTTTTGGGGAAGGCCAAATGATCTTCTGTGAAAGTCTCTAGAAAGAATTTTTGGAGATGTAGACTTCTGAAGATACTTCTAAGATTCTGTGATTAAAGTTATGGGGTAATGGGAGAATGTGGGGAGATGTCTCATTTCTCAGGCCAATCTCAGATTTCTGTAGGAAACTTTCCTGTGCCCTCACACTCTATCCTCTTTATTATTCTTACCATATTCTACCTTTCTTTAGAGTTATCAGTTTAAGAGTCTCATTTTGCCATTAGATTGTAAGATCCTTGCTTTAAAAAACTACATGTTATTTACCTTTATTTCTCTAGTACTTGTAGTACCCGATTTGTACCCAACAAGTATCAAATTACAGGCAAGAAAAAAATGAAAAATTTTTTACAATAGATGTTCCATTTTTTGAGACATGTTCCAATATTTGGGACATACTTATACTAAAAAAAAATTAATATTTATCTGAAATCCAAATTTAACTGGATGTTCTTTATTTTATCTGACAATCCTGTTCTCAGATAAACTCTAGATTTGCATTCCATACAAATGGCCTTTTCCTAAACTGTCCCAAGGTGAATAACCCCCCCACCCCAGTCTCATCCTCTTGCACACCTTTAAATCTAGGTTTGTGATTAATATTATGGAAGTGATGTTGGATGTTAAAGCATTGTTCACTAGCAATCATACAGCATTTGATGGAACTTCTAATCCAATTTAGTACTCGCTCTAATGTTAGAGCAATAAAAGAAAGTTGAGTTCCTTTACTTAGTTTGTACACCAAGTCTTTGTTAGAGCCAAAGTTATGATCTCGATGCTGAATGTGGAAGCTCACCAAATCATATTGCCTCTCCGTTGAGGACTTTATTCTCTTACACAGCCCTCAACAGAGGACACAGTCGTCTCTGCCAAATCTAAAAATTATTTGGTGATTCCCTGGGGACTACAGTTAAAGGGAGGTGATGCCAATGTAAAAAGGAAAACTCCATCTATTACACATAAGCTTTCAGATGGGAGACCTATGTGGCCCCACCTGAGACATCGATATCCAGATGGAGCTCCCCTTGGCCTCAGCAGGTTAACAACAAAATGCTCCTTTGAAACATAACTCAAGGGATTTGGGGGGAGTTCCGGCAAGATAGCGGGCTAGGCAGAAGGACTGCATGGACCCTCTTCAACAAAGAAAAGGGAAACCAATTAACACAGACACAGAAGATAATCTTGGACCCCTGAGCCTTGAAGGGAAGGATA
>NW_006921595.1:11250807-11294548 GCF_000298275.1 Orycteropus afer afer | reverse complement strand
AAAAAAAAAAAAAAAAGGCAAGAGAACACACAAAAGCGACTGCTTGTGTTTGTGTGTGTCTGTCTTGTTCCTGGCATTAGCAAGATGTGTTTTTATTAGGTGCTATGGAGTCAGTTCCAACTCCTAACAATGCTACGTCCAACAGAATGAAACACTGCCTGGTCCTACACCATCCTCACAATTCTTGCTATACGTGAGCTCATGATTGCAGTCGCTGTGTCAATCCATCTCGTTAAGAGTCTTCCCCTTTTTCCTTGACCCTCTCCTTTACCAAGCATAACATCCTTCTCCAAAGACTAGTCCCTTCTGATAACATGAACAAACAATGAGAGACAAAGTCTGGCCATTCTCCCATCTAAGGAGCATTCTGGCTGTAATTCTTCCAAGACAGATTTGTTCATTCTTCTGGCAGTCCATGCTATTTTCAATATTCTTTGCCAACACCTCAACTCAAATGCATCAATTCTTCTGCAGTCTTCCTTATTCATTGTCCAGCTTTCACATGTATATGAGGCTATTGAAAATATCATAGCTTGGGTCAGGCACACTTTAGTATTCAAAGTGACATCTTTGCTCATTAATATTTTATTTTTGCTTTTTAACATTGTAAAGAGGTCTTTTGCAGCAGATTCACCAAGTGCAATTGTACATCATTTGATTTCTTGATGCTGCTTCCATGGGCATTGATTGTGGATCCAAGTAAAATGAACTCCTTGACAACTTCAATCTTTTCTCCATTTATTGTTGCATATTGGTCCAGCTGTAAGGATTTTTGTTTTCTGTATGTTGAACTGTAATCCATACTGAAGGCTGTAGTCTTTGATCTTCCTCAGTAAGTGCTTCAAGTCATGTTCACTTTCAGCAAGTAAGGTCGTGTCATCTGCATATCACAGGTTGTTCGTGAGTATTCCTTTAATTGTGATGCTGAATTCTTCCTCTTATAGTCCATTAGCAAGATTACTAAGGAAGAAAAGAGGAAAGAAGGCATAAGCCCCTTAGTTGGTTGTTTTCTTCCCTAAATCTCTTAAACACTCACTAAAACTCACAAATAGCTTAGGTTTTAAAAGGTTAGGGGGGTTTTGTTTGTTTTTTGTGCTAAAAGATTGGATGTTGATGCCTCAATCCCATGGCTCTCTCACTAGCACAGGATTCAAAACAGTCTTCAGTATAGCCATCTGCTCTTTAAAATCTTCTGATGTCTTAAAATATACAAAATCAAGACCTAACTTCTCATATAGACTACACATTCTCTTGAGCTGTGTCTCTTATAGTGAACAATTCACAATACATTGCTTACTATTTGCAAATGAGTCTGCAGTTGGTCCAATTTTATCCTTTGCCTGGTTCATCATGATAAAATACATTGGTATGGAACCAGGTTATTAGCTTCTTGAGCTTCTAGCTGCAATGTCGTGCAGTAGTCATTCCATCTCATAGAAAAGCAAAAGAAATATAACCTCTGTATAAAGGTAATAGAGCTGTGCATAGAGAAATAAACCTGTTTTTTGTTGTTGGGAGCTGTGCTACAATTGTCTGGACTTTAATCCTTTATGAAACCTGTTGGAGTCCTGGACTTGGAAAATATCTAGGGATTTTACTAGAAGATCAAGCCATAAGCATACGTCTTCTGTGTTAAGACCAGGTAACAACCATGACGCCAAGCCCCAAATGTGCATATTATTTTCAGAGTGAAAATTTTAGTGACTTTGGTCTAGGCTGACCTGGAAATTTTTTCTCCCTATAACTGCCAGATTATATTGACAGATAAACTAAATATTGTGGTACCATGATGACAGCAGCATTTTAAAGCCTAGGCTGACATCTTTTCATTTCTGCTTGCTGAGAAGGCTGTGATGAGAGCAGCCCAGGGCAGAGAAGCCTGACTTCCCAGCTGAGAGCCCCTCTCTAAACAAGAACACTGCCAGCATTTCTGTCTCAGAGTTCAAGAACTAAATAATCATGTCTGAACAGCCTCAGATCTTATTTCATTTGGGGAATAGATTAATAATGTCTAATATGAATGAGGGGAAATGCAGATGTTCTTAGTATAGAGGTGCATGTCGCCTGGAATGCAATCAATCTAGGTTTCTAAAAGTTCTGATGAAAACAAGACCACAGGCAGAGACCACACGACGTTTGTAAATGAGCATGGCTAGATGAAGAATTTCTGTGCAACAGCCTGCCGGGCTCTGGTGGATGGGGGAAACTGTGTGATAAGCTCCAAATTGCTTTGCTGCAGTCTCAGGAGGCAGAATAGTGCAGAGACGGGGCTGCCGAGGCTGCCAGGGCTCTCAAAGAATGGCTCAAAATGGACCCTCTGGTGACAGCTCTGTCAAAACTTAATGATCAGATACATTTAACAATGAGCATCTCAGTGCACGTTTTTGTGACTCTGGCCACACCTGCCCTGTTTCTACCTAAAGATCAGCAAACTGAGGATGTGCCCTCAAGATAACCAACAATTATGTTTCTGAAAGGCACCAGCCCAATGCAGGTGGGTCTGCATTGCCTGTGTGTGTGATGCAGCTTGCAAAGCATGGCTCTGCTGTATTGTAAAAGGTGGGAATGGAATACAGATGTGAGGCTGAGGAGTGCCTGGATAAAGCTGAGCTGTGACATCACCTCCAGAAAGGAAAATGCTGGCAGCGTTCTTCACGTTCTTCACGGCTTTCTGTTTACACAACTCAGCTCAGAGCATATCCATTCTCTGGTACTTATACCAAGCAATGTGGGGAACTCAAAATCCAGCCAGCCCAAAAAAAAACCCTTCTAGGTAAGACCTTTTCATTTGCAAATGACTAAGTGATCAAGTAGAGAGACCAAATCTTAGGGTGCTGTAGAGATTTCAGGACAACTCTGCCTTTTTCTACTTCTAAATGCGGGCTCCGAGGACAGCTGGAGAAATACCTGCTTGCTGGGGTACCACAGCCCGGCAGGAGGAGTCTCAAGCAGGAAAAACATCTGTGGATCGCACTTTCTGCGTTTGTGTGTGAGATGCACTTATCTCGTGTTCAGCGTGGGGTCTGCCCTCAGCGGAAGATTTCCCTCACACTGCTGTCTGTCTTTGCCAAGACAAATGCTGAATTGTTTGTTCTCTCAGAGTGATACTCTGAGTGCTAAAAATGCAAAGATGAAAGTGAATCCCCCCTATTCTGGATTCAGCTCAAACATAACAAGTTGTGCAATCTCTTGGGACCACAACTCTTGCCAACAGAAAATTAAAACCAATTTGGCTGGATAATAAAGAGCCATGAGCATAATTCTTTTTTCTTAATTTGCCAGGAATGTGATGCTCCCGCAGGGATGAAAGTGAGGCATTCAGAGCTGTTTGAAGGGGAAAAGAGTGAAGGGGGAAACCATGCTATTCCATTTTCTTTTTGCGGAAAAATTGCTACATCTGACTCAGACCTACAGCAAATAAGAGTCATGGAGTGAGAAGGTATACCTAACTGTCCCAGCTTATGTCCAAATTCCACTTACAGACTCAACTCACTACCGTCCAGTTGTATATGATTCATAGTGACCCCCCCCCCTTGGGTTTCTGAGGCAGTATCTCTATGGAAGAAGATTGCTCAACATTTCTTCTGAGGAGTGGCTGGTGGGTTTGAACCACCAGCCTTCTGGTTAGCAGTCAAATGCCTTAGGCACTATGCTACCAGAGCTCCTCAACAGTAGATAGGAGCCTAATAGATAGAGGCAGTCAGTGTATGTTTATGGGGGAAGTATAACTCAGAAAAGGAGGGTGAGAATGAATGCACAGCTTGAAGAAGGAATCAATGTTTCTGAATTGTGTATGTATAAATGGTTGGATTGATGTGCGTTTTGTTGTGTATGTTCTCAACAACAACAATAAAAAGACACACACCTATGATGCTGAATTAGCAAAAGAGAACATTTCTATAAAGCTGAGTAGATTGAAGCCCTATATAAAAGTCTAAATAAAAAATAGTTTGGAATGTAAAAAAAAAAAATGATTTTTTTTACTGTATGTTTTTGATAAAGTCTTCTTTCTCTGTGTGTGTGTATGTGTATAATAAAGACCCAATGAATGATAAATAATTTGAATTAGTTAATTGTTGGTATTCATTGAATGTCTGCTATATGCCACCAATGTTCTAAGAGCTTTACATGTGTTGGTACATTCTTAATCCCATTTTATAGATTTAGAAACTGAAGAACAGAGAGACTGGATAACTTTCCACAAATCACACAGATAGCAAGTGGCAAAATCATAATTTAAACTCCCATAATCTGGCATCAAACAATATACTCTTAACCATTAGAGTCTGTTGTTTCTCAGAAGTGCTTATGTTATTTACTCCACTCTGGCAGATATGATAGGATGGGGGAAGTGTGCAAAACATATTATTTTGAGTGTCCTCAATTTAAAAAAATAATAATATTTTATTATGTTTTAGATAAGGTTTACACAGTAAATTTGACAATTTCTATACAAAGTGTTCAGTGACTTACATTTTTCACAGTGCATCAACATTCTCTTTAATTATGTTCTGATTATTCCATTTCCAGTACTCTAGTTTCCCTGCACTCTTATTTTCTCACCTTTTTTATTAGAGTATTTGTTGACCTTTTGGTCTCATATACATGGCTTTTTAGTAGAGCACTGTACTTATGGATGCTCAAATAGTTTCTTTTAGAGGGATCAGCACAAGGTTAGTCCCTATGAGATGGAAGGTAAAGATGTCCCAAATGTCCAACTTTTCCAAACTGCTGTACCAGTCTCCATTGTCTCTAATATCAATTCCCCCTCCTCCCATCAGTACTCTCTCTCCTGTCTTAGGGTTCTGAAATTCACTGTACTGTCTCACAAAACTGCCAGGGATATGGTTCAAGTGGTTATGGAGGCTGTTAATATATTAATATATTATTAATTAATAATTAATATATTATTAACAGCCTCCATAACCACTTGAACCATTTCCTTGGCAATTTTGTGAGACAGTACAGTGAAAGTGGTTATGGAGGCTAACAAGACCCAAATCCATGGGTCAAGTGTCAGTCTACAGGATTCTCCTCAGTCATGTGGTTGCAGGGACCCATGAATCTAAATGAGCAGGTCAGATGACAGGCTGCTGTCTCATAAGACTACATAAGCTGGTCAATCAGGTCAGACAATAAGCTGCTGTCACAAGTCCGAAGTCTCAAAGGTCACATGAAGGCAAACCAGATGCAGGATCCAGAGTAAAAGAGAGAACTTTGCCAGAAAATTCATACATATTGGATGCAGGCCAAGAACCTCTGGTGCTGTAGTGCCTAAGGCATTTGACTGTTAACCAGAAGGTTAGTGGTTCGAATCCACCAGCCACTCCATGGAAGGAAGACTGGGCAATTTACTTCCATAAAGATTTACTGCCTCAGAAACACCCTTCTCTCCAAAGGGGGTTGCTATGAGTTGGAATCGACTCAATGGCAGTGAGTTTGGATTTTTTGGGATGCAGACTATACCCTCAAGGAAATTAAGGTTAATGACTTGAGTCACACCCTCCAGGAAGGTGGTAACTTCAAATATACCCCACCTTAATCCTTCCTCATTAACATAATGGACAACTCACTCCAAAGTGGGATGATAACGACAGGCAAAGAGGCTAGGATTTACAATACATCACAAAATGGAGGACTGGCCATATTAAGTAATTCAGTGCACCACAATGGATAATGTCCTTTATTTTGTGTACCACTTTATTATTTTGGTAAAAGATAATCTCAAGGAATAATTTGGTTCAAGGTTTCAAGGGTATCTCAGGGTAATAGTCTCAGGGAGTCCTGTGGTCTCAACTAGTCTAATAAGTCTGGACTTTTTAAGAATTAGAGTTCTGTTCTGCATTGTTCTCCCCTTCTATCTGGGTCCATGTCTTGTGTCCCTGATCGGAAGGGTCGGTAGTGGTAGCCAGGAACCATGTAGTTCTGGTCTTAATGTAGATGAGGCTGTGATTCATGTAGGCTTTTAGCCCTGTGGACTAGTTTCTTCTCTAAGACTTTGGTTTCTTTCTTACTCTTTTTCTCCTGAGGAACAGAAACAATTAGTATCTTAGATGGCTGCTCACAAGTTTTGAAGACCCCAAATAGTATTCACTTCACTAGGACATAGAACATGAACTTTGTGAACTATATATAGTACGCCAATTGATTGAGTTGACCCATGAGATTAAGTAAGATCCTAAGCCTTCAAACCTAGGAAACCAATCCTGCAAGGTGTTTGGTTATGTCTGAGAAGAATCAGTAATAATATCTTCTGTGAAGATATGTGCCTGTACACACGTCTCTGCAAATACATGTGTAGATAGATTTTTCTATCTGTGAAGACATAGGTGTATACTTATACCTAGCCATATACCTATATGCCTACACACATACATATGTGACCATACACTTGTTTTCTGGTCATTGTTGGTGTTGTGGGCAAATTATATATGTTGAATTCTTTTGTAAAAACATCCTTTTCTCTTGAGTGCTTCTTAACGACATGTTTACTTTGGTCAAACTGTGCCTACTATGCCCACATTCAGTGCTACTTTTCCCATCACTAAAAATAACAAGTACCTATGATCTAGAACAGGATTACCATGCCCCTCTGGTAACCACTGATAAATATTGGTCTCTCTCTGTATGTCTATTCTTATCTTCTTATAAATGTGGGATCATGCAATATTTTCTTTGTATGAGATATTCCCAATTTTTGACAACCCCCAATTTTATGGTGAAATAAGGAAAATAGCACCACATACTTTTATTTTTAACTTGGCATTTATTAAATTACTGTATGTGCAGTTAAATCAGTCATTTAAAGACCTCCAATAATATACCTGGCTAATCTATTTACGTGAACAATTTTAAAGTCTCAATTTTTTCCTAGACTTTCATACCAAAATTAATGTTAATGAAGTGAGTCAATGAATACCATTAAAAAATAAGCAGAGAGAAACCATATTTCTATTGCTAAAAATAGAACATAAAACGTGAAATGTTAATGTTGTTAGTATGAAGTATTATTGAAAATCTCACTTCCATCATTGCATTGTCTCTGACTTAGTGATCATAACTCTGTGTCATTATTAACAGATATGTTCACAACATCATTCTTGCTCTCATGCAATGCGGATGTAAATGTGCTTTACACATGTCCTTCATTTATCCTTGCTGCCTTGCTTGTTAAAAATTTATTCATGGGTAAAATGTAAAAATAAACAGAAATAGCTATAAAATCACAAATTGCATAGTCATTTGTAATCACAACTGTAACAGCACATCAGTAACTATCAGAAGAAATCATATTAGAATGGAAAAGAATGAAAGCAACATGATAGTTGACATAACCTTGAATCTGCTCCAACTTCTTTTCAAAGAAAAAGTCATTCTAGACCCTGATATGTGACAATAATTGACCAATTAGTTGCTATGTACTCCATAGCTTGTCACAACACATCGATGTTTTCTGACTTTGCAGTTAGGAACAATCAAACTGTATGAATTTGTCACAGCCCAAGTCAGCCATTTCTTTCACTTATTCATTTATTCCACAAATATTTACTGAATGTCTACCATGTTTCAGGGAGCTCTAGTAGCATAGTGGCTAAGGCACTTGACTGCTAACCAGAAGGCTGGCAGTTCAAACCCACCAGCCACTCCTCAGAAGGAAGATGGGGCAATCTACTTCCGCAGTGATACTGCCTCGGAAACCCAAGGAGGGGTCGCTATGAGTTGGGTCCGACTCGACAGCACATAACAACAACAGCAACAACCATGTTTCAGGATCTGTTTTTCCTCTGGAAGCACACTCGTCAGACACTGAGTTCCTTACACCTGTGCCCAATACATGTACTCTGTGTATTGAATGATATCATATTTATTAAATACTTTGAGCTTTCTGCCTTCTAGCTTGCCATTCCTGGTAACCTCCATCCAAATGACTGGCCCTGCTGTCTCTAAGAGAGCACAGCTAGAAGCTAAAAACTTTTGACCCTAGTCCAAATCACTTTCTACCAATTTCATTCCTCATGAATCAACTGGATGTTCATAATTTCAAAATCTCAGTGGCAAAGCATCCTGAGGCTGACACTCATTGTCACCTGTCTCTGGTTGTTTGTCATCAGCATGGCTAAGAGTCACACTATCTTGTCTGTCATGGTTGGGAAGCAGATGGAGCAGAAATATGCTGAGATGGTCACAGTTAGTGGAAGGGATCAACATCCCAGTGAGAGGCAGACTACTTAAGAAAAGAATTTTTAAAAAAATAAATAAAAAAGGATAATTAGTAAACGGCTGTTGGCTTCTGACACTAAAGTTGATTTTGACTGCAGGGAAATCAAAGTCAACAGCAGGGGGAAAGTCGAAGCGGTGAACTCTGAAAAAGAAATGATCATACAGTTCTATCATGACTATATTCCAAATGTCATAATTAGAAACCTCTGAAAACTTCTCTCTTCCTCTACAGCTATGAATTTCAAGAATATGACAGATTTTTTTTTCTGCTTGAAAGTAACATTCTCAGGGATGAAAGACCCTTGGGAAATTCTTGAACAGGAAATTAACCAACTTCGACAAGGCAATTTGCAGTCAATCAAAGTATATTTATATGCTTAAAAAAAAAAAAACTTTATTGTTTACATGGGTGCTTTGAATTTTTAAGAAGCCCATAATAGAAGTTTACTGACTCATCAGCAGAGCTTGAATTGATTCAGAAAATGCTGTGATAAAATCTCAGCTTGATATTTCAGGCTTCTTTATAGAGAAGATGATTTCAACAGCTCTTTAAAACAAATCCTAAAAACACACTCCCATCATTTGGGAGGTTTCATTTTTCTTTTTTTTTTTAAAAGCAATCCTGTACCTAAGTTTTTTCATGTAGTTAATCATTCTTTGTTCTACCTTGAAATAACAAACAGACTACAATGCAAATCACAACTGGAAAATTCATTTAGCAGACACAGTGGAGTAAATGAATCACAGGACTATTGGGAGATGGATTTTTAACTTGTGACCAAAGCATAAAACCAGACTTGTACCTAAGCCAGAAGGCTATTTTCCTTTCACAGCAGATGTGAAATGTGTTCACTTCCATTGGTGATGAGCCACCAGAGGTTGGGGTAACTGGTTTAGTTTAATTCAAAGTCACCTGAAGACTTGTTTGAAGTTCATTAAGACAATTCAATTCAATTCAGCAGACGTTTACAGAGCTACCTCTTGCAAGGAAGTGTGCTAATGGCTATGAAGCCTTGATGATGCTTGAGACACAAGGTCATCTTCTGAAGACCTTAGAAGATTGACATCCCAGCAGCATCATTATGCAACCGCTTCCTATTTGGTTTTGTTGTTGTTGTTGTTGTTATGTGACGTCAAGTCAAACCTGGTTTTAGTGATCCTAAGTAGTCTATTTCCTGGAACTTCTAAAACCTACATGTTCTAAACTCAAATCCAGGAAAAGAGAGAGTAAAGTATTTAATGCAACCTTCATTTTGCAAATGAATAGTCTCCTATCAGTTTTTATAGATATGTGATTTTTTTTGCTGGTTTATTTATTTATTTATTGTGAAAATAACTTGATGTCATGTTGTTAGCTGCCATTTAGTTACCCCCAACTCGTGGTGACCTCCATGCACAATGGAACAAAACACTGCCTGGTCCTTGGTCATCCTCGTGATGGATTGTGGATCAGACCATTATGATCCATAAGGATTTTCATTTGCTGACTTTTGGGAGTAGATCTCCAGGCCTTTCTTCCTAGACCATCTTAGACTGGACACTCCACTGGATCCTGATCATCACAGCAACACTCAAGGCAGGTGGTTGGTGACTGCACCCTAGGTACGTTGGCCAGGAATCTAACCTGGGTCTCTTTGCATGGAAGGTGAGTTCTATTTCTGAACCACCAATGCCTCATGATAACAATTTACTAGGTTTTTAATAACTGATTTATTTACACTAAATTTACTTATAATTTTGTGTACACTATAATAAATATAATTTCTTTTTTTTTTTTACCCAAGAACTCTAATTTTTAATTAGAACTTTAAATTTCTAATATTTAATTCTATATCTCTCTCATCATTTTTCCTGGTGATAGCTAGCATTCATTATGTTTGTTCTAACCCAAGAACCATATGAAGCTCTTTAATGCATTAACTCATCTAATCCTCACTATATTCCTTAGAGGGGGATATTATTACTAACTCACTTTTACAGGTGAGGAAATTGAGATTTAGTAAAATTAAGTAGCTTTTTTCAAGTCATACTAAGCAGCCAAAGTGAGATTTGAATGTTGGTTTATTTTCTTTCTTCTTGACCCACCCCTTCTTTCACATCACCCATCTGTTGAGTTCTTTCAGGTATCATATTT
Source organism: Orycteropus afer afer (assembly GCF_000298275.1). Lineage (NCBI taxonomy): Eukaryota > Metazoa > Chordata > Mammalia > Tubulidentata > Orycteropodidae > Orycteropus > Orycteropus afer. The sequence goes on along the minus strand of NW_006921595.1, from coordinate 11,284,194 downwards.
TTTGCCTCCTTAATGTTCTCAGTTCCATGTGAGCCAGCTGACAGAGTCATTCCCTGGACTTTGTGAGTCTCAAGTTTTTGGCCCAAATCTGAGGTCTCTGTCTTCACTCTAGACCACAGCCCATCATTATCTACATGAGTGGTTCTCAACTAAAGGTGATTTTGCTGCCCAGCAGACATTTGGGAATATCTGCAGATATTTTTGATTGTCACAACTGGGAGGAAGGTGTTAGTGGCATCTAGTGGGTAGAGACCAGAGATGCTGTTAAACATCCTACAATGCACTGGTTACCTCTCCCCACCACACACACACAAGAAAGAATTATCTAGCCCAAAATGTCAATTCCATGATACAACTGGTGTTTAAAATAGACTCTCTTGTAATGTGAATTATATATTTTCACATGCTGTTTCACTAACTAAATTATCCAAAGTAGGTAATTCAATACTTTCATATCTTCAGTGACCTACCATGACATCTTATCCAGAATAGGTGCTCAATGAATTTATCATTAATGATGAGTCAGCCATTTCTCTATTCACTCATCTATTAAGAGATATTTGTTGAATAGCTTTTTGTGGGAGTACAAGCTGTATACTGGAGAGAAAATATAATTAATATGGACATGCCTGTACCTTCAAGAAGCTTCGAGTCTAGAGGGAAATTCAAACCATAAAACAAGTGATGAGAATTGGAATAGGAGGTATATATCAGGGCTTAGGAAGCACTCAGCTAGAGTAAATAACCTGGAGAGAGCAAGGTGGTGACAGAGGCTTGCTTCATGGAAGGGTGGAATTTAAACTGAAGAATGATGTTGTTGTAGTAGTGTGCCATCAAGTTGGCTGTGACTCACAGTGACCGTATGTATAACAGAATGAAATGTTGCCTGGCCCTGTGCCATCTTTACAATTGTTGCTATGTTTGAGCCCTTGGTGCAGCCACTGTGTCAGTCAATGTCATTGAGGGTCTTCCTCTTTTTCACTGACCCTCTATTTTTCCAAGTTATCCAGAGACTGGTCCCTCTGGATGGTATGTCCAAAGTAAGAAAGATGCATTTTTGCCCTCCCACTTCTAAGGAGCATTCTGGTTGTACTTCCTCCAACACTGATTTATTCATTCTTCAGGCAGTCAATATTTTTTGCCAACACCACAATTTGAATGACTCAGTTCTTCTTCAGTCTTCCTTCTTCATTGTCCAGCTTTCTTATGCATATGAGACAATTGAAAATACCATGGCTTGGGTCAGGTGCACCTTAGTTATCTAAGTGAAATCCTAAGAATGAGTAGGAGTTAAATGAATGAAGTGACAGAGTATTCTAGACAAGGGAAATAAGATGTGAGCAGCAACACAAGTGTGGGGCTAGAGCTCAGACTACGAGGAGAAGTTAAAGGAAATGAAGGAGTCCCTGGTTGTCACAAACAATTAAGTTCTTGACTACTAGCCAAAATGTCTGCAGTTCAAACCCACTGAGAGGAGCCTCAGGAGAAAGGTGTGGTGATCTGCTTCCAAAAGGGCATAGCCTTGAAAACCCTGTGGAGAAATTCTACTCTAAACACATGAAGTTGACAGCAACATAGCTAAAAGAAAATAAAATGTCTCAAAGCCATATACAAGTGTTTGAATTTTCTATCAAGAACAATAGGTAGCCATTGCAAGACTTTAAGCAAATGAGTGATAGGAACAGATTTTGTTTTTAAGAATCTCTTCAGAAGGTAACTATGGGGAGGAAGTGGGAGGTGAGCTGTTACATTGTGGTAAACTGTGGTCAATGACATGAGACAAAGTATATGTGAATTGCTGTATGCAAAGTGAATTTGCTCTGTAAATCTTCACCCAAATCACAATAAAAAGAAAAAAAAAGAGTCAAAAGAGAACCTACAGATTGGGAAAGTATATTTGGCAATGACATATCTGACAAGGGACTTATCTCTAGAATTTATAGAAAACTCCAACACCTCAACAACAAAAAGACAAACAATCCAATTAAAAAATGGGCAGAAGAAATGGATAGACACTTCACCAAAGAAGATATTCAGGTGGCCAACAAATATATGAACAAATGCTCACAATCATTAGCCATTAGAGAGATGCAAATCAAAACATCAATGAGATACCCTCTTGCCCCAGCACTAGTAGTAAAGTTCAACAAGACAGAAAATAACAAATGCTGGTGATGATGTATAGAGATTGGGACTCTCATACACTGCTGGTGGGACTGTAAAATGGCACAACCACTGTGGAAAGCAGTACGGCAATTCCTTCAAAAGTTGGAATTAGAAATACCATTTGACTCAGCCATTCCATTACTAGTTATATATCCTAAAGCGAGAGCCAGGACAAGAACAGACATATTAACAACCATGTTCATTGCAGCACTATTTACAATAGCCAAAAGATGGAAATAGTCTAGGTGTCCATCAGCTGAAGAATGGATAACCAAACTATGGTACATACACACAATGGAATACGATACAACCCTAAAGAACAACGTAGAATCTGCAAAACACCAAATAATGTGGATGAACTTGGAGGACATTATGCAGAGTGAAACAAGTCAATCACAGAAGGACAAATATTGTATTAGTACATTATTGTAAAAGGAAAGGTTTATATATGGAAGGAAATTGTGTTGGTTACCAAGGGTGAAAGGGGAGGGAACACTGTTAGATACATAGAGACAGGTATTGATTTGGGTGAAGAGAAGGACAGTGTACCAAATGTGAGTGATCAACATGGTGGCCTTGAGGAAGAGGAAGGCATAGAGAGTTACATGGGAGGTATAGACAACAAAGATGAACCCTTTTTCACATACAGTACTGTGTTGTCAGTGAAAGCAAACATGGGAATATGGGTGGATAGATGAGTGAACAGGCTGAACTAGTAGGTAAGTCTGTGCAGGGGGTAGTGTGCCCAAGACCATGTGTAGGGTTGGCAGACAATGTTTCCACAAGTGTATTTGTATGTCTTGTAAGGATTTCCAGGTGTATAGTAGAGCTGACAAAGGGCAAGGTTGTAGTCACTTCTTGGACACAGCCAGCTACCCAGAGGGAGTGAGTAGTTGAAACTGTGGGCTCGGGACCACAGTCTCAGGGGACATCAAGCTCAATTGGCATAACACACTACCAAAACATTGTTCTACCTCCTACTTTGGCAAGTAATGACTGGGATCTTAAAAGCTTGCAAGCAGCATCTAGATGCAACGATGGGTCTCTCCTTGTCCAGAGCAAAGAAGAATGAAGAAAACCAAGGATTCATGGAAACAATTAGCCCAAGTGACTGGTGTACCATGCGATCCTCAGCCTATATGACCATGAGACCAGAAAAACTAGATGGTGCCTGGCTACCACCGTCAACCAGTGGGGGAGGGGAGGAATCTATGCAGGAGATCCTGGATAGAGTGGGCGAACAGTGTGGAACAAAACTCAAAATCATTTGGGAAAAAAAAAAAAGACCAAGTTTACTGGTCTGACAGAGCCTGGTGGAGCCACTGAGACTATGGCCCCTAGCTGTCCTCCAGGTCTGGAATTGAACCCACTTCTGTGACTTCCAGCCAAACAAAAGACAGGCATATGAGGTGAACATTTATACTAGGTAGATGCACTCCTTGGAGGGAACAATCATGGGAGAACAGAAGGGCTGTGTATGCACAGGGACATAGTTCAGGAGGCAGGAGTATATGGAGGGAAGGACACAGGGAAGAAGTAACTATGGGGAAGAAGTGGGAGAAGAGCTGTTGCGTTGTGGTCATTTGCAGTCAATGTCATGAGACAAAGTGTATGTGAGCTGCTGTATGGAAAGTGAATTTTCTCTGTAAACTTTAACCCAAATCACAAAAATAAATAAATAATAGTTTCTAAAAAAAAAAAAAAAAAAGAATCTCTTCAGATACTATGTATGAAAAGGGCTGAGGTAGATATGACAATTAGGGAGAAATTTCTTGGGGGCCACAAAGTACTCACATATCCATTAACATGATGTTAAAATTTTGAAATGTGTAAGGGATACCTAAGGAGTCCTCTAAATTCTAATCAAGGAATGTGATTGCAATGCACCAGAGCTGAAATATCTTCAATCGTATTGTGCTTGGTCTGAAGAAAGACTATATACTACAAGGGCATGTCAGCCTGAGAGCTAAAACAGGAAGAAGAGAAAGGGTGAGCACTTAGCAGGGTGTCTAGCACCAACGTCCAGACATGAGCATATTAGGCTACTGTAACTCTTGACATGTCAATCTCCTTAATGTTGGGTCAATATAGTGGGCAATTGGGGTTGTTTATCCATCATCCATCTCCAATTCTCATTTCTCCCTCCAATCAGTAAACCTTGTTCCTTTCAATTCCCCATCCCTTCACATGCAGCCCAAGTGCTTCTGGGCTAACTGGGCTAATATTAGCTCTAAGTGGGCCTTGATGGTCTTAATCCAATCAGTACATTTCACCTGGGCCTTAGTACCCAGGTATTGCTTACATTGTTGACATCTGACTTAAATGAGTCTTCTCTGAGTGAAATTCAAAAATATCGCTTAGAAAAGTGAGGCAGAGATTATGTGTCATGTAATCTTGTTGTCCAATTTTGTTTTGACCATAAATGACGATCTAAAGTCCTTCTAATTCATCTTTGATTGACTCCTATCACACCATTCTTAGTTGTTATTCCCAGTATTCCCTTGTTTTTTGGGACTCCCTTCCATGTAATATAGAGGATGGCCTTGCCTCTAGCCTCAGAGAAACTTGAGTTCATCTGACTGAAACTCCTTTATGCATTCATGTCTTCACCTTAACAGATCACATCTTTCTTCCTATCCTTGCCTACAATCTCAGAGGACAAGATTCATTACTTAGATTCATCTTCCCTGTAATGCTGTGTAACTTATTCTTTGGACCTCATCACTTACCATCTATCTATCCCCTTATCATTTACCATCATCAGTTCTCTCTCATTTGATCCTTGCCGTTTGCCTGTAAATATTCTCAGTTCTTCCTTATCTTAAAAAACTAACAAAGTATTGATTGATCCTCCTGCACTCTTCTAATTCTCATCAGTTCTCTCCTTATTTTGCTGAAAAGCTCTACTGATACCTATATGTATTCCTCATATCTGATTTATTTTAAATCTTCCACTCCATACCACCACTAACATACACACATATAATGAAACAACTCCCAAGAAAGTTAAAACTGATCTCCTTCTTCTCAAACCAAATAGTCTCTTTTCTAGTACTTCATCTTCCTCAGCCCTTCTGGATCATTTGGCACTATAGTCCACCCATTCTTTGAAATTCCGCCTCTATTGATTTTTGTAAAACTGTTCCTTCCTGGGTTTTCTTCCATCTCTCTTATTGCTCTTTGGCTTCCTTTTTTATTAGGCCCACTTCCTCCTCCTAAGCTTCTCCTCCTCCAAGGAGCTGACTACCTGATCCCTCCCCTTGTCACTTCCTTGAGAGACAGTTTATCCATTGTCAGTTTCAAATCTCACACTCTGGTTCCTAAAAGTACATAACCAACTTTTATTTTCAACAACCTCTAGTTCAGGACCACCTGTATGCCCCAAAATCATCTATAAGTCAATGAATCCAATGGAACACGGAGGTCAGGTAAGGGGAGGGACACAGCTCCCCATCCGCCCGAAAGAGGCAGGAAGCAGAAGAAAGAAAAGCCAGGGGATGCCAGACAGAGTGGCAGGGAGCTCAGGTGAGAGGAGGCAGGAAGCGGAGAGGTTTCGAATAGCTAAGGAAGACAAATTTGTCTGTCAGTTCGTTGTACTGTTGCGGCTTGTGTGTTGCTGTTAGGCTTGAGGCTATGCCATCGGTGCTTCAAACACCAGCAAGGTCACACATGGTGCACAGTTTTCAATGCATCTTACAGACTGAGACAGACTAGGAAGAAGGAAGAGGCCATCCACTTCTCAAAGAATTGGCCAGGGAAAACCTTATGAATAGCAGAGAAACACTGTCTGATACACTACTGAGCAACTTTATGAAACATTGTCTGATGCAGTGCAAGAGGATGCACCCCTTAGGTTGGAAGGCTCTCAAAATATGACTGGGAAAGAGTTGCATCATCACAGTAGAACCAGCCTTATTGATATGGATAAGGTAAAGCTTTCGAGACCTCCATTTGCTGACGTGGCATGACTCAAATTGAGGAGAAATAGCTGCAAACATCTATTAACAATCGGAACATAGAATGTATGAAGTATGAATCTAGGAAAATTGAAAATTGTCAAAAATGAAATGGAATGCATAAAGATTGATATCTGAGGCATTAGTGAGCTGAAATGGACTGGTTTTGGCCAATTTGAATCAGACAACCATATGATCTACTATTATGCCAGGAATGACAATTTAAAGAGGAATGGCATGGCATTCATCATCATAATGGATGTTTCAAGATCTGTCCTGAAGTACAATGCTGTCAGGGATAGGATAATATCCATGCACCTACAAGAAAGATCAGTGAATACAACTATTATTCAAATTTACACACCAATCACCCAAGCCAAAGATGAAGAAATTGAAGATTTTTATCAACTTCTGCAGTCTGAAATTGACAAAATGTGCAATCAAGATGAGTTAATAATCATTGGTGACTGGAATGCAAAAGTTGGAGACAAAGAAGAATCACCAGTAGTTGGAAAATTTTGCCTTGGTGACAGAAATAATGCTGGAGATCGCATGATAGAATTTTGCAAGACCAATGACTTATTCATCACAAATACCTTTTTTCAACAACACACACGGTGGCTATACACATAGACCTCACCAGATGGAATACACAGCGTCAGATTGACTACATCTGTGGCAAGAGGCAGTGGAAAAACTCATTATCTTCAACCAAAACAAGGCCAGGAGCTGATTGTGGAACAGACCATCAACTGCTCATATGCAAGTTCAAGTTGAAACTGAACACAACTAAGGCAAGTCCATGAGAGCCAAAATATGACCTGGAATATAACCCTCCTGAATTTAGAGGCCATTTAAAGAATAGATTTGATGCACTGAACACCAGTGACCAAAAACCAGAATAATTGTGGGATGACATCAAGAACATCATCCATGAAGCAAGTAAGAGGTCATTGAAAAGACGAGAAAGGAAGAAAGGACCAAAATGGATGGCAGAAGACTCTGAAACTTGCCCTTGAGCAGCGAGTAGCTAAAACAAATGGAAGAAATGACAAAATAAAAGAGCTGAACAGAAGATTTCAAATAGCAGCTTGAGGGGACAAAGCCAATTACTATAATGAAATGTGCAAAGACCTGGAGTTTGAAAACCAAAAGGGAAGAACATGCTTGACATTCCTCAAGCTGAAAGAACTGAGGGAAAAATTTAATCCTCGAGTTGCCATAGTGAAAGATTCTGTGGGCAAAATATTGAATGATTCAGGAAGCATCAAATGAAGATGGAAGGAATACACAGAGTTACTGTACCAAAAAGACCTGGTCGATCTTCATCCATTTCAGGAGGTGGCATATCTTCAAGAACCAATGGTATTGAAGGAAGAAGTTGAAGCTGCACTGAAATAATTGGTGAAGAACAAGTCTCCAGGAATTGACAGAATACCCATGGAGATGTTGCAACAGATGTCCCATTGGAGGCACTCACTCAGTTATGCCAAGAGATTTGGAGGATAGCTTCCTGACCAACTGACTGGAAGAGATCCATATTTGTACCCATTCCAAAGAAATGTGATTCCACAGAATGTGGAAATTATTGAACAAGATCATTAATATCTCACGTAAGTAAAATCTTGTTGAAGATAATTCAAAAATGGTTGCAGCAGTATATTGCCAGAGAACTCTCAGAAATGTGAACTGGATTCAGAAGAGGACATGGATTGAGGGATATCATTGCTGCTGTCAGATGGATCTTGGCTCAAAGCAAAGAATACCAGAAAGATGTTTACTTATGTTTTATTGATTATGCAAAAGCATTTGATTGTGTGGATCATAACAAATTATGGGTAACACTGAGAAGAATGGGAATTCCAGAACACTTGATTGCACTCATGAGGAACCTGTACATAGACCAGGAGGCTGTCATTTGAACAAAACAAGGGGACACTGCAAAGTTTAAAATCAAGAAGGGAGTGTGTCAGGGTTGTATCCTTTCACCATACTTGTTCAGTCTATATGCTGAACAGATAATCTGAGAAGCTGGACTGTATGAAGAAGAACATGGCATCAGGATTGGAGGAAGAATCATTAACAACCTGCAATATGCTGATGATACAACTTTGCTTGCTGAAAGCCAGGATGACTTGAGGCACTTACTGATGAAGATTGAAGAATACAGTCTGCAGTATGGATTACATCTCAATATAAGAAAAAACACAAATCCTCACAACTGGACCTATAAGTAGCATCATGATAAATGGAGATAAGACTGAAGTTGTCAAGGACTGCACATTGCTTGGTTCTACAATCGATACAAATGGAGGCAGCAGTCAGGATGTCAGAGAATATATAGCACTGGGCAAATCAGCTGCAAAGGACCTCTTTCAAGTGCTGAAGAGCAAAGATGTCTCCTTCAGGACTAAGGTGCGCCTGACCCTAGCCATGGTATTTTCAATCACCTCATATGCATGTAAGAGCTGGCAGTGAATAAGGAAGACCAAAGAAGAGTTGAAGCTTTTGAGTTGAGGTGTTGGAGAAGAATGCTGAAAGTGCCATGTACTGCTAAAAGAACTAACAGATCTGTCCTGAAGGAAGTGCAACTGGAATGCTCCTTGGAAGCAAGAATGGCCAGACTCCATCTCCCCTACTTTGGTCATTTTGTTAGAAGGGACCACTCCCTAGAGAAGGATGTCATGCTTGGTAAGGTGGAGGGTCGATGAAAGAGGGGAAGGCCCTCAACAAGATGGATTGACACAGTGGCAGTGGTGATGGGCTCAAGAATAGGAAGGATGGTGGAGCTGGCATGGGACTGGGCAGTGTTTTCTTCTGCCGTGCATAGGGTCACTATGAGTCAGAGACAACTCAATGGCACCTAACAACAACAACAACAATATATATATATAGACACACACATACACATATATATATATATGTTTACTTCTAGAAAAAAATAGGACCCGCAATACACATTATCCTATAATTTTTCTCATCCCAAAATATGCTATAAATATCCTCCCATAACCTACTTCATTTTTTTTAAATTGTTGCATAGTATTTTTTTGAAGGGATATATGATAATTCAACAATCCCTCCTATATTTTTTCTTCTATTACAAATATAGGAAAATGAGTATTCTTTCACACATTTTCAATGGTATACTTGTAAATGTTTAACACCAGCCTTTTAATTTTTTTTTTTAAAGTCCCTATTTGTAAAGTTTGCCAGTTTTATGGTGTAAAGATAACCCCTACACACACACACTATTGTGATTTCAAGCTACCAATGAGTCACAGTGAAGTCAGGGTTATGAAGAGACGTACATAATCCCCCTTGCTGGCCAGTCAAGCCAGCTCCTGCACATCGTTGCATATTTTTCTTGCATATATTCTTTGGAACGTCTTACAACACAGGTATACAAAATATTCAAAGACAATTAACACTTTGCCAGACAAGAAAGACAAAACTAGCCTATTAGCTATGATAAAGTTGACCCAGGAATTAAATGCATTTATTTTGGATGCTAAAGAATGTCTTTTATCTGTTACTTTAAATAGATATTGTTTAAAAGCCAAGGGAATTTCAAAGATTTGCTTTTTTACTTTGCCACCTGAGAAGATTATTTAAGAAAAGTAGACTTGATATATGACTAAAATATTTTTTAAAGATTCAGTAGAGGTGCTATTAAATTCACTACTTAGTATATTCAGACCAGGGCTTCCAAGCAGTTCATTCCCTGCTGACAATTTGCATTTCCACCCCAGACATACTGAACCAGAATCTACATTTTGACAAGCTCTCCAGGTGATTCTTATGTATATGTACTCTGCTATGTTTGAATTTCTACCACTAGATCAGCATTAGTTTAGCTAAGGATTTTCTTCCTGTTAAGCCATAAGTAAATTTAGGTAACACAGTGAGCTAAATTCTTATCAGTGATTAAAGCGTTTGAGAACAATGATGATTGGGAAGCAACTGAAATTCCTTGTGAATGGAGTACAGGCAGCCCCAGGTTGCAAATGAGATCCTTTCCTAACCTTGTCTTTAAGTCTAATTTGCAGTTAAGATGGAACAGGTGCTTATTTAGCCTTACTTTAATACAAGAAAGGAGTTTTGGTGGTATAATAGTTAAGGCTTTTGGCTGTTAGCGAAAAGGTTGGTGGTTCGAACCCACCAGATGCTCTGTGGAAGAAAGATGGGGCAGTCTGCCTCCATAAAGATTTATAGCCATAGAAACCCAATGGCGGTTGTTATGAGTAGGAATCAACTCAATGGCAATGAGTTTTGTTTTGTTTTTAAGTGTGAGAAGGAGCACTGTGGTGTAGTAGTTAAGGCATTTGGCTGTTAACAAAAAGGTCAGTGGTTCGAACCTACCAGCTGTTCCATGGGAGAAAGATGAGGCAGTCTGTGTCCATAAAGATTTACAGCATTCAACACCTTTGGGGCAGTATACTCTGTCTTGTAGGGTCACTACGAGTCAGAATTGACTAGATGGCAGTGGGTTTGGTATTTTGCTTTAGCACAAGAAGAAAAGCTGTGGTGGTGCAGTTAAAGTGCGTGGCTGGTAACCAAAAGGTTGGCTACTTAAACCCACCAGCTGATCCATGGAAGAAAGATGTGGCAGTCTGCTTCTGTAAAGATTTACAATGTTGGAAACCCTAAGGGGCAGTTCTACTCTGTTCTATAGGGTCACTATGAGTCAGAATTAACTCAGCAGCAGAGGGTTTTGGGTTAGTGCAAGAAAAGGCTCAAAAATTTGCCAATGATTTAAAAGCTGCACTTACAGCAAGTGAAGGTGATTATTGTGAAGAATTTGTTCCAAGTAGGGATTGGTTCAATCATTTCAAAGTGAGGCCAAATTTACATAACATTAAAGGACAAGTACTAGTTGCCCTAGGTCAGACATTAATAACCTGGGACTTACTGTACAACATACTACAACTTGTTTTTGAAAACAAAGGGCAAAGTTTATTACTGCTATTAATGCTAATATAAAGGGTAGAATTTTAAAGTAGTACCATTAGCAGATGGCAGAACAGGCAGACAAGTTACACAGACCATCTTCAACAAAGAAAAGAGAAACCAGTTGACACAGATACAGAGGATAACCTGGAGTTTTGAAAGGAAGGATACAGAAGTGAATTAAACTCTGACTAGTAGAAGACCCTGCATGAAAACAGTGAATAAGGAGGCAAATGGAGCTGCAGACTGTCAGTGATCCTGACAGGATGGACAGTTTGGACATTTTCAAGTGGTGTTAGGACCTGAGAGTTAACCTAAAAGTCAGTCTTACTCACCAAGGGCTGCATAGATGACTGCACTGATGGTTGATGACTGAGAAGGGAACAACAAAGAAGGAGACAAACTAAGCTGTGGACTTTTGGCCGTCCAGAGGGCACAGCCACTTTGAATGTTTACAACAGGAAGGATGGAGTGGCTACCAACTGAGAGGGGAAGACTGGAAGGGGCAATTTTTAGAGGAGAGGTCATTAGACATTCTTTTTGGACATTTCAAGTTTGATAAATATATTAGAAATCAAAGTTGAGATGATAAGGTAACAGTTGGATATACTAATCTACTTCAGGGGAAAGACTAGAGATATAAATTTGGTAGTCATCAATTTACAAAGGGTTTCAAGTCTTGAAACAAAATGAAGTTGTATAGGGGTAAGTATAGACAGAGAAAAGTCTCAGTCTCCAACTGAGCCCTGGGATCACCAACATTTAAAGGTCAGAAAGATGGCGAGGTACCAGCATGGAGTCTGACGATAATACAATAATCTCCTGGTTCTCCAAAAGTCCAAGAAAAGAATTGAACTTTTCTAACACTTGATATTTTGAGTGAAGCCATTTTGAGCGTTCTGCAGTTCCAGTCATGAAACTGAGCCTCCTCCATGTATACTTCCTCATACTGGGAATCAAAAATGCTTCATCCTAAGGATACTTTCATTATGAAAGAGTCAGAATGGGGTGCAGAATGAGAAGCACCCCTTAATGGACTATTAGTTCAGTAGGTTGCATACCCCAGAGAGCAACGGCTGGGAATGGGATTGTGTGGCTTCTGTCCTCCACTATATGTTAGCACCAGCACCCATCTGTTAGTCTGTCTTACTGTGGTGGCTTGCATGTTGCTGGGATGCTGGCAGCTATGCCCTGGTATTTCAAATACCAGTAGGGTCACTCATGGTGGACAAGTTTCAATGGAGTTTCCAGACTAAGAAAGACTAGCAAGAAAAAGCTGATGCTCTACTTTCAAAAATTAGCCAGTGAAAACTCCATGAGTCATAACATAATATTGTCCAATATAATGCTGAAAGATGAGCCTAGTAAGTTGCAAATCACTCAAAACACACTATGGCTGCAACCAATAGTTGTGAAGATGGCCAGGACCAAGCAACATTTCATTCTGTTGTGCACGGGGATGCCATGAACCAGAGCTGGCTTGCCAGCAACTAACAACATATCCTGGCACCAGGCCCATCCCTTGCCATAGACACTCACAGAATTTGGAGGGGAGCTTCTGTTGGCAGAAGATTACCAAAATCCATCTAAATGACACTAAGTCAGTACTTCAGCATTTTTCATAAAGGTATCCAGGTGTCATTTCAAATGAAACAAACAAACAAAAAAAATTGCTGCAAATCATTTAGGAACTTTGAGGCACTTATGAGTGTTCCAAAACCCATGGCTAAGCTAATTATATTCTCTCTGCCCCAATTCCCCCTACATAGTAGCTTTTAGATGACAAAATATTACCCTTCATTTTTTGTTTTAATTCCACATTAACAAAAAGATTCCTGGAATCTGTCAGTTGCAGAACATGTTCAACCACTACACCGTTTTAAATCATCTTTTCCTGCTTTATAATAAAAGTAATATTTATTTAAAGCTTTTAACATTTTCAAGCATTAAAAAATTGCTTATTTGATTTGATGTCAGAAATTTTATGCTGATTATTTCAAGTCTAAGTGGAGATCAGAGCATTCTAGAACACTATTGGAATCACGGATCATATCTGTAGCTTAATTGCCTAATAACTGATTTATTTTAAACTATCTTTCTTTGGGTCCTGAGTATGGAGGTACCTGTAGTCTTCGGGGGCAAAACAATCTTACTCAAATCTTCTGAGATTCCATGTTTAATTATTAGCCACGTCTTTGAAAGTGCTGCCATTCATTCATTTATTCACTCACTCATTCAATATTGACCCCACATTGCATTCAGGTCTTGTGCTCTGTGCTTATGATTCAAATGTGGACAAATCCTTGACCTCAGAGAGTTTACACTACAGTGGAAAAGTCAGATAAGAAAACAGATAAGATGTTACTATAGAGAAAAGATAGGGTATTATGGGAGGACATAAAAAGGGCCCCCGGCCTGTCTTTAAGACTCAGGGAAGGAAGGTTATGAGTAAGCCAAGACCTTAAGCAAAGGAGAGTGTGTAAAAGTTCCCAATTAAGTGGAAACCTGATACAAGAGAGTGTAAGGGACATTCAGTGAACAGCAATCAATACAGTAAGTTTGCAGCTTAAGGTAGATGGTGGAAAATGAAAAAGAAATCTAGAGAAGTAAGCTGGTACCGACACAGGAAAAATCTAAGATATCAAGGAGCTTATAGTTTATACAGAAGGAATTGGGGAGTGTGGTGGTTAAGTTTGTGTGTCAACTTACCTAGGCCTGGTTGAGTGGCTGGGCAGCTGGATGTAGTATTCCCTATGATGAGACTGGTAATCAACTCCATGCTGGAATCTACCGTGAGCAGCTGAGTAGCTGCTTTGGGTATGTGGTCTGCTTCCCATATATTAGAAACAGCTTTGGGAATGGTCTCTAACTTATGGCATGCTTGGACCCTGCATGTAGCCATGTCATAGTTCAGTAGCCTGCCATGCTCTGCTGACCTTAGAACTTTCAATGGACTTGAATTAATGGCCTGCCATGTGGTTTGGTAACATCAGGACTGTGCCTTTTCACTTGTTGACCTTGGGTTTGTCAGCCTCAGTAGCTAGCAGCTGCCTGAGTGGAGAGATGCCTCTAGCCTCAGTGGGCCGGGAGCAAGAGGCAGAGCTGAAGCCCAAGGCTGAGGGGCTTTCATACAGCCCCTAGAGCCTGGCACTTGGAACTCAGATTTCTATCCTCCTGAACTGTAAGAGAATAAATTCCTGTTTGTTAAGGTCATCCCATTCGTGGTATATTCCTGTTAGAGCAGCACTAGGTAACCGAAACAGGGAGTCTTTGAACAATTTCAACCAGGCACCACCAGGATAAGTTAGTGTTTTGTAGAGATCAGTCTGTGCTTGGACTTGGGAGGACCAAATGGAACTCAACTTTTTCTCCATCTCCCCATCCTACCATCACATTATCACCATTATCTCTGTCTGCATCAGTCCCCCAAAGAGTCTGCAATCTATTCTCGTCAATCAACTAAAAATGCCAACTGGGTCAAGTCATTTCCCTGTTTAAACAATGCTTTTGCATCCCATCATTCTTTTAAGTCCAATACTTTTAGTAGGGTTTATAAGCCCTTGCTCACTCTGCTCCAAGGTACTCATCTAACTTTAACACAATCTCTTGTTTCAAGCTCTTTATATTTCAGTCATAGTAGGTTTTCTTCCAGTTCCTCCAGGGACTAAACTTTTGTTTCCACTCCTCGGACCTCCAAATGAGTCATTCTCTCTGGCTAGTATATGCTTTTCTTTTTGATCTTAGCTTGACCTTCACTTTCTTAGGCATGTGGTCTTTTACCCCCTTGACTCCTCACTGCAGTGGATGCTCCCATTGTATCTTATACCTCTCCTCTCACTACACTTTATTAAGTATGTTTATCAAATGCCAGTCTATCCCACGACACTGAACTTCTCCATCCCACATTGTTGGCCATGTCTTGTTAGCCATGGTACCCCCATCACCTAGCACAATACTGACTCAATGTATCAGTCAATCACTATCTATTGAATAAATTAATGAATAAAAAACTCACTGCCATTGAATCAATTCTGACTCATAGAGACCCAATAAGACAGAGTAGAACTGCCATATAGGGTTTCCAAGACTGTAAATCTTTATAGAAGCAGACTGCCTCATCTTTCTCCCACAGAACAGCTGGTGGGTTCAAACCACTCACCTTTTGGTTAGCAGCCAGATACTTTAACCACCGTGCCATCCAAAAATTAATAAAGGCAAGGAGAAAATTTTCCTTGTGACCTGAGGGAGTGGAGTGAAAAGATGGATTGAGTGATAATAGAGAGCTCAGAGTGACAGGATTTAGCAATTAATTGGGAATAGAGCTTTGAATGGTACCTAAACCAAACCAAAAAAACAAACCCACTGCCATCAAGTTGATTCAGACTCATAGCAACCTTATAGGACAGATAGGGTTTCCAAGGCTGTAAATCTTTATGGAAGCAGACTGCCTCATCTTTCTCTCACTGAGTGGCTGGTGGGTTTAAACCATCAACCTTTTGGTTAGCAGCCCAATGCTTTAGCTATAGCATCACCAGAGCTCCTTGAATAGTACCTAACTCAAAAACTTAACTCACTACCATTGAGTCAAATCTGACTCATAGTGACTCTCATTGGGTTTCTGAGGCTATTAATTTTTATGGAAGTAGATTGCCCCATCTTCCTTCCACAGAGCAGCTGGTGGGGTTGAACTGCTGGCTTTCTGGTTAGCAGCCAATGCCTTATCCACTTTTGTGTTGAACGGATGAGATTAGATGAATAGAGGACCTCAGCCAGCTTTGTGAGCAGCCCCATTCCCTGTTGTTGTGTGCCGTCGAGTCGGACCCAACTCATAGCAACCCCTCCTTGGGTTTCCGAGGCAGTATCACTATGGAAGTAGATTGCCCCATCTTCCTTCCGAGGAGTGGCTGGTGGGTTTGAACCGCCAGCCTTCTGGTTAGCAGTCAAGTGCCTTGATCAGAAGTGCTTGTACCAGTCAGTCTGCCCTCAAACAGCACTACTTAGCTATTTGATTTCAAATACACCATCCAAGTATTCAAATGGACATTGTATCAATACAAAAGACAACAGAGCATAAGTGTGTGAATTATTATTAGGCTTCAATCAATAACTAAAGAGCTCTGGTGGTGTAGTGGTTAAGGCATTTGGCTTCTCAAAAGGTTTGTGGGTTGAACCCACCAGCAGGTCCAAGGAAGAAAGATGAGGCAGTCTGCTTCCGTAAAGATTTACAACCTTGGAAATCCAATGGGGGTTGCTATGAGTTGGAATTGGCTCAGCATTGAGTTTGGTTTTTGGTTTATTCAATAATTAGTGCTTGAATTAATCTTTTTAATGGTTTAAATTTTAGCTAACATTTTCATTAGAATGATTTCTGATTGGTTTCAATTTCTAGTAAAGACCAGACTTTGGAGGAGCTGCTTCTGAACGTTGTGGCTGCCCATTGCAAAACATTATCTCCTTCTGCATCAAACCAGTTGTTGTCAAGTCAACTCAACACAAGGCAATGCCATGTGTGTCAGAATAGAACTGTGTACCATAGGGTTTTCAACAGCTGATTTTTCAGAAGTGGATCACCAAGCCTTTCTTCCAAGGTGCCTCTGGGTGGAGTTGAACTGCTAATCTCTTGGTTAGCAGGCAAGCACATTAATCATTTGTGCTGCTCTGGGACTCCCTCTTTCTACTTAGAGGGGAAGAACTGCAGAGCTTCTCTAAAAACGTCTCTACTATGAACACCTATGCCTCTTTTAACTTCAAAAATTTAACACAAGGTTTCCCTTTGGAATGATGAAAAAGTTCTGGGACTAGATAGTGGTGAGGGTTGTACAACATTAAGAATGTACTTAATTTCATTGAATTGTACACTTTAAAATGGTTAATATGGTAAATATTGCTATGTGTATTTTACCACAATGAGAAAATTAACAGAAAGCTTTGCATTCCAAAGATTAAAAGAGTTTGACCACCTCATGCAACTTAGATATTTTAGAAACGTAAGCAGCTTTACTTTGCTTGTGAGGTGCTTTTGAAAAGCGCGGCAGTACAATGCTGCAGAGATTTTTTTCTGGCAACAGAATTTGGAGCCCAAAGTCTGAGAAAGGAATGAAATTCAGGTTGTGTGTGACATGACTTTGAAAATAAGAAAAAGAGACTCTAAGTAATAGCAGAAAACAATCATTTCCAGGGTCTGTAGAAGAAAAGGACTGGCCTTGATTCTGTTCCCATATAATTCTATTTGCTTCTATAGAATTGTCGTTTTAACAAATTTGAACTCCCAATGCAATTCTGTGCTTAAGAAATCCAAAGAAGTAGTCTGTACAGTAGTTTTCAGCTTTGTCACCAACGAGAGCACATTTATTTTTTCCTTCAGGGATTGTCAGTGACTAACGTCTGCTGCATTTTGAAAAGGAAATGTCTATCAAACAATATGAAACAAACTATACCTATTAAATAAAAAGTAATTTTTTTTTCATTTTTACTTATCAGTTGCTATGTATATACCAATAATCATGATGATAGTGTAAGACTGAGCAATGTTTCATTTTAGTTATACATAAGGATGCCATGAGTTGGAGTTGTTATAATATGGATGAATCACAATGTAATTATACTTAGTGAAATAAGCCAAACAAAAAAGAATACATATCATATGATTCATTTATATAAATTTCTAGGAAATTCAAACTAATGTATAGTGACAGAAAGCAGATCAGAGGTTGCCTGGGGATGATGTGGTAGGTGTAGAGCACAGAGGAGCAGGAGGCAGGGTCAAAAGGGGTAGGAGGAAGCTTTTGAGGATAATGGATATGTTTGTTTGTTATCTTGATTCTGGTGAGGGTACCACAGGTGATGCATATGTCTAAATGGACCAAAGTGTACACTTTCAATATGTAGTTTATTGTATGACAATCTTACTTCTTAAACAAAACTACACTGTGATATTTTTGTCTATTAATATAGCAAATATTACTAAAATAATTATAATCTATTTAGGCAAGTATGCAGTACTCCTATATGTGACTATTATAAACACAAATCAGTATAATCTTTCTGTAGGGAATTTAACAAATACGTCAAGCAATCATGTTGTTAGGTAACCTCAAGTCGATTTTGACTCATAGTGACCTTATGTGACAGAGGAGAACTGTCCATATGATTTTCTAGGCTGTAATCTATGAGTTGGAATTGACTTGATGGCAGTGGTTTAGTGGTTTAGTCTTTATAGGAGCAGATCACCAGGTCTTTTTCCTGCAGAGCCAGTGGGAGGGTTTGAACCACCAAGCTTTTGGTTAGCAGCAGAGTGCTTTACCACTGCACCACCAGGGCTTCTTCAAGCAATCATAAAAGAGGTCATTTTCAGTAATTTGATAACACTATTTTCTAGACATTTTTAAAAACATGCATAAACATGGATAAACACTGAAGTGAAAAGATGTTCATCGCACTGTTATTTATAATAAAAATATATCAAAAGAAGAAAGTCACAATTATCACAGTTTCCAGGGGCCAGTTCTTTCAGAAGTGTATGGCCCTTCTGAGTCTATCTTAATCTGGAAGCTCTGCTGAAACCTGTCTACCTTGGGTGACCCTGCTGGCAGTTGAAATACTGGTGGGATAGCCTCCAGCCTCACAGCAACACACAAGCCACCACAGTACTACAAACTGACAGATGAGTGATGGCTGCAAAGATGGGATCTAGCATAACAAGGATTGTGAGGAAGGCACAGGATTGGGCAGTGTTTCATTCTGTTGTCCTTAGGGTTGCTATGAGTCAGAATGGACTCAACGGCACCTAACAACAACAATTATCAGAAGTCATTATTGCACAAGAGAACATTACTCAGCCATTAACATTATGCTAAGGGAGCAGCTTCCACAGCAACTTGGACAAGGGAGCAGGATGTGTGGAGGGGAGAGGACAGAGGGGGGAGAAGTGGGGAGGTGGGAGGGGCCTGGGGAGGAGCGACAGGAAGAAGGCTGTATGGGAGAGACAGGAGGGCAAGGAGTTGGGAGGGGTTGGAAGGACTAGATGGGGGGGAAAGGCGGGGAGGGAGAAGGGATGAGAGGTGGAGAGGGGTGAGGAGGGACTAGAAGGATATATAGGAGAGATGAGAGGTGGAGGAGGGTCAGGAGGGGGAAGAAGGCCAGAAGGGGAGGAGAGGTGAGGAGAGAGGGAAGAGGATGAGGAGGAAGGGGACTGGGGAAGAAGGATGGAGAAGGAGGGGTGGGAAATAGGATGTGGAGGGAGGGGGTATAGGGAGGAAGGCTGGGGTTGGGGACAAAGGAGGGAGGAGAGAACAAGAAGGACAGAGAGGAGGGATGGGGTGGGACAGGGAGAAGCAGCCAGGCAGGATGGGGGAAGAAGTCAGAAGAGGAGGAGAGAAGGGAAGGTGGGGAAAGAAGGACAGGGAGAGATGAGGGGTGGGCATGGGAAGAGGATATAGAGGGAGAGTATACGGAGAGAAGGGGGGATGGAAGGCAGGATGGATAAGGAAAAGAGAAATAATGGGAAGGTTAAGAAGTGCTGGGGAGAAGAGATGGGGAGGGAGGGAAAAAATAAGGGAGGGAGGAGAGTCAATGGGGAGGAAACAGATAAAGGAGAGGGAGGAGAGATGGGAAGGGAGGCAAGGTGAGAAAAAGAATAAGGAGGAAGGAAGGTCTGGAGGAAAGAGGAGGAGAGAAAATAACAAAGGGAAGGAAGAGTGGGAGAGGGGAAAAAAAGAAAGAGAAAATAGAAAAAAAAAGTGGAAAAAATATGCTAAATTATAACATTAATAATATGGGGAATTAATTAAATTTTAATATTTTATCTGATATATTGCATATACAATATAATCTCACTAATTTTTTTTAAATGTGGGCAAATAAAGTATGAAAACAAAGAAACCAAAAGGTAAGTAATGATTATTCCTAAAGGTGATTTTAAATTCTTTCTTTGTACTTACCTACATCTTCTATAGTAAGCATGCATTGCTTTTGTAAAATAAAAGAAACATTCTTCTTTAAGGAAGATGTTCTCTCCATAAGAAAGTAGCTTTAAAAATAATGGCATGACAGGAATCTAGTATTCATTTTAATATTGTCTTTGCTGCTAATACTGCCATTTATGAAACAACCATTTCCCAAAACAATGAAAGTTACAACTGTCCTAACATCTTTACTTATGTTTGGATAATTATTTAGGACATGCAATTTTTCACACATTCCAGACTCACATAATCTCCCACTTCAGATCCTTCAAACAATTACATTTTTTCCCCAAAAAAACTCTTGTTCAAATTCCATTTATTGATTCTAGTAGATGTTCTCCAAGGGGAGGACAGATTGTAGAAATTTAGGAATAACACTGGGGGAAAATGATTATAATAAACATAAATAAGAATTAATATAAAAATAATTATATAACACTAATTAATAAGGAAACATTAGCACTATTAAAGAAAATAGACAATTTGACAGGCATTCATTAATTATAGTTAAATAGGAATATATGTAATATGTGACTAAATAAAAATTATAGATAATAAATATAAATAGGTAATAATATACTTAGAATTTACGTCAGTTATAAATTGACAATAGATTAGAGAAATCTACATAAAGTAGTAATCAAATAAAACATTACATTATAAACATTACAAAATAAACATTAGGGTCTCTCATTTTTCAATCTGTCAAAGCAATAAAGACAAAAAAATGTAACTCTCCAAATTGGCAAGGGTTCAGTGAGATAAGAACTCACCAATTCCACTGATGGGTAAGTTAAAATGGTATAAGTGTTCCTAAAAACAGTAATTCAAGCAGAGATGTGTGCAAAAATGTACATCAAATCATTAACTATCACAACAAAAAAATCAAAAACAAACTCAATAATAAGGATGACAATCATGGCACATCCATACAACAAAACATTTTAAGGTTATTAAAAGTCAGGTATTTAAAAGAATATTTAGAAGCAAGAAAAATAGCTTATGATATAGTCATAAATGAAAAAAAAAAAAAGACCATATAAACATATTACCCAATTGTGTTCAATACACAGAGACAGAGAAAGAAGATAAAACAGAAAGGAAATACACGTGTTAATAGTGATTAATCTCTGCTGTGGAGAGGGAGAATGATATTATTAGAAATTTTTTCCTATACACCTACTCCTCAAATATCAACATGGCTAGGTTCTAAAGAATAGATTGTTATGTTAAAATTGGCTTTATGTGAAAATGAAGGATGACCACATCAGATCACAAAATGGAGGATGCTTATATCATAACAAATTATGATGTAATAATAAGTGCCAAATGATATCCTTATACAACTGACAAATTACATCATTACACAATTGCCAAGTTACATTATTACATAACTGCCAAACCACTGCAAATCATGGCCCAGCCAACTTGACCCATATCCTTAGCCATCACATCCAACATTACTCTTGCCTCACGCTTCAGTATTTGTTACTGCCAGATGTACATCATTAAAGGGCAGACTAGTCAGAGTAGGTATTTTACTATTATCCTAAAGACAAAATATCCTCACTTATTGACTATCTTATTATCTGACATTTCACATTTATGACAATAGTGAAAAATCTGCTTAAATAACCTTAAAGCCAAGTAAAGACCCATATGTTTTGAGTAAGAGAGTGCTTCCCTCCTGTGCCCCAAGTACCTCCCACCCCACCTCTCTTCACAGTCTTGGATGTGAATAAAGTAAAAAGAGACAAAAAAACAAAAAATGTTTGGATGCAGGAGCTGAGGGACCTACACACGTGCTCAGCAACCTCACTGAATCCTGGCCAGGCAGGCTGGTGGCTGCCCACCATCTGAGTGGAGCTGTAGCTTTGGATCACAAGTCTGTGAGAAGGCAGCAGAGGGGTGGAGGCAGGATGAATGGCAGTCACTTAGCCACAGACCCCCATTTGCGTGCTTGGGGCCAACGGCCAGTAGACCCAGGTGGATGGGCATTGCATTGGATGGCAAGCACTCCACCTGTGTTGGATTGGGCAGGTCCCCTCTTGGCTGCAAATGCTGACCCAATTACCTCTGCCTGTGGTTTGATATGGCACAAACTTATCAGTCTGCCTGAAGTCTGGAAGTCAGGCTCAGAGATAAGCCAGGACACAGCTGTTGACAGCAGCTACAGGGGAGGGAGTGGCCCCACAGGGCTGCCTCTGAAATGACTCCTGGAACCTAAGGAGCATCTGGTCCCTGAAATGTCACATGATGCTGATTTTTGTATAACAACCTGATCTTCAGAAACTAACCATATGGATAAGTGAGAATTGGGTGTACTGTGTAATGGCCACTGTCATAGGCAATGGGGATACAATAATGAGTAAGAAGTGGACACTGCCTTCAAGAATCTTATGGTATTGTGATGGAGATAATCAAACTGTACAGCACAATAAAACTTGTACTATTAGAACTATGAGCTCATTTGTACTCACCTCATAAACCCTGCGTTCTGGCTATATTCCCCAAGATACAGGCCCTTTCATGACCCCTTGAACATGTAGTTTCTTCTACCTTAAATACCTTTCCTCTCCTCCTTCAATTCACAAACTCTTTTTTTTGGGTGGGGGGAGGTGTCCAGTAAGACTTCCAGCTCAGTGTTACCTCTTTGACTGCGTCCTCTTCAGTGCTCCTATTCTGCTTTTATTACCTGTTAGCCCTTTCCACATTTTTTGGTCCTTTATCCTTTTTTTTTTTTTTTTTTAAACCTTTCTCACTTGAAGGTAAGCTTTTCAAAACAGGAAAATTCTGACTTTATATCTTCATGCTATAGATTCTAAAGCAATGTCTGGCGCCTAATAAGTGCCTGCTACATGTTTGCCCTGCGGGGGTGGAATGAATGACCTTGCTAAATAGCTAACCACCTGGAATAAAAGAATGAACATCAACACCCTAATCTATTTGTAAATCTGGAATTTATTTAAAATAAATATGTTTTTAAAAAGTAAACCTGCAAGTCAAGAAAATATTGAGGCTCGGTATTATTGAAGTAAGGGTATAATCTAAATGAATGCTTTGGAAATAAGTGAATTTCTTGAATAAATGCTCAGTCATGGTCATTACTTTAAAGAAACTATTCTACATTAAACTTTAAGAATCATTTTCCATCTCAACTAATTTCCCAGCTTTTGTTTATATAAGGAAAAATACAAATGACTAGATTTTACTGTCATTTATCAGTTCTAATTATATTAGGTGGTTGTAGGTGCTGTCCAGTCAGTTCAGACCCATAGTGACGCTACATACTACAGAACGAAACACTGCTCAGTCTTGCACCATCCTCACAATCCTTGCTTTGCTTGGGCCCATATTGCAGCCACTGTGTCAATCCATCTCATTAAGGGTCTTCCCCTTTTTCCCTGACCCTCAACTTTACCAAGCATGATATCTGTGTTAGGCTGGGTTCTCTAAAGAAGCAAAACCAGCAAAGCTTATATATATAGAGAGAGAAATTTATCTTAGGAAAATGGCTCACAGGTATACAGGCTAGCAAGTCCAAAGTTCCTGGAGGCGTTTGCTGATTCACACAGCTGTAGGGGCTGATGAGCTCAAGGTTGGCAGGTAGTATACTGGCTGTTGACTTTGGTGGATGATGAATCTAAGATCACAGGCAGAATGGTGGATTGTTCACTCATAGACAGTTGTAGGCAGCACAACAAAATTCAGATCCACAGAAGAACTCTTATTTTCCCAGGATGTCCAGATATATATTGGAGGCAGGCCACATCCCTATGGAAACTCCCTTTAAATGGATTGGCTGCTCAAAGCATATACATCAGATCTCATCACAGGAATAACCACATCACAATTGCTTAAACCACTCAAAATCATGGTCCAGTCAAGATGACACACAACCCCAACTATCATAATATCCTTCTCCAGGGACTGGTTCCTTCTGACAACATGACTAAAGTACAAGAGAGGAAGTCTGGCCATTTTTGCTTCTAAGGAGCATTGCAGTTATACTTCCTCCAAGACAGGTTTGTTTGTATGGCACTGTATGGTATTTTAAGTATTCTTTGCTGAGGCCACAATTCATATGCATCAATTCTTCAGTCTTTCTTGTTCATTGTCCAGCTCTTACATACATACGAGGCTATTGAAAATACCATGGACCAGGCACACCTTAGTCTTCAAAATGACATCTTTGCTCTTTAACATTTTAAAGTGGTCTTCTGCAGCAGATTTGCCATTGATTCAATTCCAACTCACAATGATCTTCTTACATTTTCAAGGCTGTAAATCTTTATGGAGGTAGAATGCCCTATCTTCTTCCCGCAGAGCAGCTGGTGGGTTTGAACTACTGAACTTCTGGTTAGCAGCCTTATGTACTACACCACCAGAGCTCTTGATATTCATTTGATTTCTTGACTGCTGCTTCCATGGGCATTGATTGTGGATCCAAGTACAGATCTTATTAAAATGAAACATATGATGACAGTATTGGTTACAGTTCATATTCTGTGATTTTTTTTTTTATTAATTGGAAATTCTATTCTTGTCTTCTGCTGTAGCTCAGACCTAAGAAAAGGGCAAGGCAAGGAAAAAAATTTGATTGGCAGCAAATATGAAGGTTAACCAACCCTCCCCAAAGAGACTTCAGTAGAGTGTGAATAATGATATAAATCATATTAGAAAGTGAAAAATCAGTCAGTTTCCACATACGGCATATGCCCCTTTGGTTTCATGTATTCAGGAAACATTTGGATGATTGATGGATATTGTGTTGTGAGGATAAAGTTGATGTGTCTCAGAATCACCTTTGTTCTAGAGAATCTCAGTGGAGTCCTTCTGTAATGCCAGGAGGACTGGTAAATGCAGCAATACAGATAAATGACAATGAGTCCTGAATTTCCATGGACCTTGTGATTTCAAATATTTTTGTCCTATTGTCCTATTAATACATTTTTCATGCCATAAGTTCAGGACTTATTTCTGAAAGCATGATTACTTGAGTTACAGTCCAATTGATATATTATTGTGTTTTGGAAGGTAAGATTAGATATGTTCTATTAAGCTCTCCAAATAAAATGTATACTCTTCTGTGATAAAAAGTGACTTGTATGGAAAAGATTCACTTGCCCACAGATGACTGTTGGCCTTCCTCTAAGTGCCTAGTAATATTTCTTACACAAAATAGATTTCTGTTGAATTAATTAAAAGAGTAGAATTGAGAAAATATGTCCTCAGGCTACTCAGAGAAATTCTTCTTCTGTTCTTGTAATAGTTTTGTAATCATGCATTTGCCTAGAGTTGGTGATTTTCTGGGGTGGGGGGTGTCACACATTCACTGGGATTTAGGTTATAGGTCCTCCTTGTTCAATTAACATCAAACCTACAGAGAAGCACTTAGATTCTCAGCATAGCAACACCCACAAACTCTGACATCCACTTCCCACCCAACTCACTGAGCCTCAAATGCTTTCTTTGGTCCTCCATTTGTTTGGTTTTGTGGCATTTGTCCTAGAAATTAAAAAGTGCCTTTGTTCATGTTTTTATTGGATTTCAAACTTCAAATTTGTGGAATGAGAAAAAATATTGCTGAAAAATAAACACTCTACTCTTTGTCCCTGAATAACACATTTTTTAAATAGGGTTCGTTGAATATGGCATTTTACTTCTAGTTTCGTATGAAGAAGACTTAAGCTTCATCTGCATTTTGGAAATTAAGACATTTTGGAGTGAAGATGTGTAACTAAATTAAAATAAAAATCTGCCATGATGTGAAGATTTGAAAAGTTTGCCACACAGTACCCACCGTGATCTCTTTAGAACTCTCGTCACAGCTCTCCACTGCTCATAATTTTTAATGCTTTTCCATTGGCCCTACAATAAAGTCTGAACTTCCCACCCTTGCCTTTAAGGTCATACCTTTGCTGCCCCCATCTAAGTCCCCAGTCTTATCCCACACGCTTTCTTCTTAATCTTCACACCCAGCCAAATAGGCTTCTTTCTATTAGCTGTTCTCCCCATAGAACCTTCTCACACACTCCTTCTCTGACTAAAACACTCTTCTCCCACCAACCACCACATTTATCATCACCTTTAACTAGCTAACTTCTCAACCCTCAGGTTTCAGCTTTAAAAGTCACCTCTTCACGTAAAACCTTTTGGTTTCCAAAGGCTAGCTGCTTCGTAGTTCCATAGCATTTAGCATTTTTCCTTCATAATTATTTCCATAATGTCTGTCTTCCTCACTAAAATGGATGTTCTCTGTGAGTGGGGATGATGCCTAACCTTGGCACTAGTATGTGTTTAACACAGTGCTTAGCACATAGTACTATAACAATGAATGCTATGAAAGCATTGCACATAAAATATTAGAAATGATCAAGGTTCAAATGTTATCTATTTCTATATATTATATATCTGAATGGGGAACAAACACTAAATAATCTTTTTCATCTGCCTGTGATTCAATATTTAAGGTCACAATTGAATGAAAGGAACTAAAGGTTCTCAGCCATGAAGAATAAAGCCCTGCTTTTTCAAAAAAATTTACCCATTGTTCACCTGCTGAGAACCCATAGATTTCAGCATTGCTTCCTAATTTTTATTTCTTAACTTCATGATGTGTTTAGAGATGTAATAATTAATCAATTTTTATTTAATAGGTGTAGAATGCTTAATACTGTTTAATAGACATTACCTTTCAAACTTGCAATCCCTGAAGGAAAATAATAAATAAAAGTATTCTTGTTGGTGACAAAGCTGAAAACCACTTTCTTTAATTTTTTAGTTTTTCCTCTTTGAGTATGATGTTAGCTATGTGTTTTTCATAGATGGGCTTCATCAGGTTGAAAAAGTTCTCTTTGATTCTTGTTTTCATTATGCATTGGGCAAATCTGCTGCAAATGACCTCTTTAAAGGGATAAAAAGCAAAGATGTCACTTTGAGAACTAAAATGCACCTGAACCAAGCCATACTATTTTCAGTTGCCCCATATGAATGCGAAAGCTGAACAATGAACAAGGAAGACCAAAGAGTTGAGCATTGAATTGTGTTGTTGTCAAAGAATATTGAAAATACCATGGACTGCCAGAAGAACAAACAAATCTGTTCTGAAAGAAGTGCAGCTCGAATGCTCCTTAAAAGCGAGAATGGTCAGACTTCGTCTCTCATTCTTTGGTCATTTTCAAGAAGCAACTAGTTCCTGGAGAAGGATGTCAAGCTTGGTAAAGTAGAGAGAGGGTCAGCAAAAAAGGGGGAAACCCTCAATGAGATGGATTACACAGTGGTTGCAATGATGGGTTAAGGCACAGCAATGACTGCGGATGGTGCATGACTGGGCAGTGTTCTGTTGTCCACAGAGTCACTATGGTCAGAACCAACTGCATGGCTCCTAACATAACTAACTTATCTGTTTTTAAGTGTTAGAGCAGTGAAGCTCTTTGCAGTAAGTTAGTGTTGCTTGGGGGAGCTCTGGTGGCATAGTGCCTAAGACATTTGACTGCTAACCAGAAGGCTGGCTGTTCAAACCCACCAGCCACTCCTCAGAAGGAAGGCTGGGCAATCTACTTCCATAGTGATACCGCCTTGGAAACCCAAGGAAGGGTTGCTGTGAGTGAGATCCAACTTGACAGCAGTGCGTAATGTTGCTTATTTTCAACTACTGTACAGGAGAAATGTAAACTATATAATGAAGAGTAGAAAGATGCCAGGGGCATAGTGTTCCTATAAAATATGCAGGCAGTCCCAGGTTACGAACATCCGTCTCACGGACAACTCTTACTTGCCCTTTAATGTTAAGTAAATTTGCCTTCAATTTGAAATGACTGAACCAACACAAACACTAAACTAAACTCATTGCTATTGAGTCAATTCCCACTCCTAGTGACACTATAGCACAGAGTAAAACTTCCCCACAGAGTTTCCAAGGCTGCATCTTTTTTTTTTTTTTTTAAATGACAGTATTTCTTACAGTTTTTCAATAAAGGGAATAGAAGGATAATCTACTCTTCCCTCTTTTATCATTAATTGAAATTTATCTTTTATAATTGATAGTTTAGAAAATTTTCTTTTTCTTTCTTTCTTTTTTTTTTTTTTTTTCTTTTACTTTCATTGCAGTGAAAACATACACAACAAGACATTGGCAAACATAACGGCTTCCACATTTACAGCTCAGGGACATTGATTACATTTTGATTTTTATAATTGATAGTTAGAAAATTTTCTTTTTCTTTCTTTCTTTTTTTTTTTTTTTTTTCTTTTACTTTCATTGCAGTGAAAACATACACAACAAGACATTGGCAAACATAACGGCTTCCACATTTACAGCTCAGGGACATTGATTACATTTTGATAGTTCAGAAAATTTTCAATTTCACAATTTATACATTTTAGAATTTTTTCTTAACTTTTTATTGTGATTTAGGTGAAAGTTTACAGAGCAAAATGCTTTTCCATTCAACGATTCATATTTATTTTGTTTTGTGACATTGATGACAATCCCAACACTGTAACAGCACTCTTCCCATTTCCTCCCTGTGTTTACAGTCTCATTCATCCTTCTTTCCTAGGCTTTCCTGTCTTCTGAGCTTTATCCCTGGGCAAATGCTGTCCTTTGTATCTCGAATGGTTGATTGTTTTAAGGATCGCATACCTCACTGGTGTTATTGTTTGTCTCATTCACCAGTCAATTGTTAGGCTAATAGTTGAGCCATGGGTGGGTGGGGTGGAGAATGAGTTCAGTTCATGACTTGAAGTATGACTAAGGGCCATAGTCTCAGGGACTCTCCCAGTCTCTATCAGAACAGTAAACTTATATTTTTGTTTGTTTGTTTATGATTTTGAGTTTTGTTCCACATTTTTCTCCCATTTTTTTCCAGGACCTTTTATTGTGACCCCTTTCAGAGTAGTAGTCAGTGATAGCTGGGCACAATCTAGTTCCTCTGGTCTCAAGGTCATGGACCCTGGGGTTCGAGTGGTCCATTAGTCCTTTGAATTAATTGTTTCCATGTGTCTTTAATTTTTTTCACTCTTCTTTGCTCCAGAGGAGAAGAAACCAATAATTACACCTTAGATGACCTTTCACAAGCTTTAAGACCCCAGTCACTATTCACCAAAGTTGGATGTAGAATATTGTCTTTGTGGACTATTATGGTAATTGACCCTGATGTTCCCCAATATATGGTCCTGAGCCCATAGGCCCAGTGACTCATTCCCTCAAAGTTTTTGGTTATGGCTAAGAAGTTTTCACAACTATGCCCCTTATATGCTCCACTGTATTCATGGTTACTACTTATAGCACCTATTAAACATATGTAGAAATATCCTCTATCAAAGCTATATATTCCTAGATGTAATCCCATTTGCTTTCCCATTCCTGTTCAGTTTACATGTCTACCTATGTATCCATTCATAGATTATGGTTATTACTATTACTGCAGGGTTGTGTATGTAAAGGTATTTTCCTTTATTGCCTTTAATTCTTGCGCTCCTCTCAGTGTCTTCATTTGCCTTGATCATTTTGTGCTGACCTCCCCCTTATTGAATATTGCCTTTCCCTTCACCCAAGTTAACACGTATCTACCCTCTAGTTAATGATTTATCCTCCTCTTCTCTCACCCTTGCTAAATTCAAAGAATATTTCCTTCTGTGAGTAAACATTTTCTTGACTTTTTATAGTAGTGGTCTCATACAATATTTGCCCTTTTTGTGATTCACTAGTTTTACTCAGTATAAGGTCCTCCAGATTAATCTGTTTTATGAGGAGCTCTACAGATTCGCTGTTACTCTTTGATGTCGCACTGTATTCCATTGTGTATATGTACCATAGTTTGTTTATCCATTTATCCATTGATAAGTATTGGGTTGTTTCTATCTTTTTGTTATTATTAATAATGCTGTGCTAAACATGCATGTGCATATCCTCATGTCAATCCTCTTATTTCTTTAGTATGTATATCTAATAGTGAGATTGCTAGATCATAAAGTATTTCTATTTCCACCTTTTAAAGGAAGCACCCCACTATTTTCCACAGTGGCTGCACAATTTTACAGTCCCACCTACAGTGTTTGAGGGTTCTAGTCTCTTCACATCCTCACCAGCATTTGTTGCTTACTATTTTTTTTAACTTTGCTTTTAATGCTGGGGTGAGATGATATTTGCTTGTTGTTTTGATTTTAATCTCTCAAATGGCTCTGATATTGTAGTGCCTAAGGCATTTGACTACTAACCAGAAGGCTGGCAGTTCAAATCCATCAGCCACTCCTCAGAAGGAAGATTGGGCAATCTACTTCCATAGTGATACCACCTCGGAAACCCAAGGGGGGGTCACCATGAGTTGGGCTCGACTCGATGGCACATAACAACAACAACAATAATGGCTTAATGATAGGAAGCATTTCTTCATGTGTTTGTTGGCCACCTGAATGTCTTTGGTGAAGTATCTGTTCGTGTCTGCTTCCCATCTTCTAATTGGATTTTGTCATTTTGTTGCTAAGATTTTGAAGTTTTCTACAAATATTAAAGATCAGTCCCTTGCCGAATATGTCATTGCCAATTAGTTTTCTCAATCAATAGGCTCTCTTTTTACTCTTTTGGCAAAGTCTTTTAATGCACATAAATGTTTAAATTTTAGGAGGTCCCAGTGGTCTAGTTTGTTTTCAGCTGTTTGTGCATTTTAAATTATGTTTGATATTGTGCTTATGCTATATATTAGGACTCCTAAGTTTGCCCCTATTTTTGTTTTGATGATCTTTATAGTTTTAGATTTTACATTTAAGTCTTTGATCCATTTTGAGTTAGTTTTTGTATATGGTGAGAGATATGGATCATGTTTCATTTTTCTGCAAATGAATATCCAGGTTTGCCAGCACCATTTGTTAAAGAAACTATCTCTTCCACATTTGATGTCAGCCCTTTGCCAAAGATTAGCTGTCCACAGGTGGGTAGACTTGCTTCTGGGTTCTCAATCCTGTTCCATTGGTGTATGTGTCTGTCATTGTACCAATACCAAGTTTTTTTGACTACTGTGGTTTTGAGATTAGGGAGTGATAGGCCTCCTACTTTGTTCTTCGTTTTCAGGGGTGTTTTGCTTATCCAGAGCCTCTTTCCTTTCCCTATAATTTGGTAATTATGTTTTCCATCTGCTTAAATAATGATAATAGAATCTGGATCTGGATTGCTTATATCTATAGATCACTATAGGTAGTATTGACATTTTCACAATGTTACATCTTCCTCTCCATGTACACGGTATTTTCTTTCATTTGTGTAGGACTCTTTTGGTTTCTTGAAGTAGTCCTAGTTTTATTTGTATAAGTCTTCTGTATCTCTGGTTAGATTTATTCCTAAGTACTTCATCTTTTGGGTGGCTATTGTAAATGGTATTATTGTTTTCCTGATTTCCTTTTCAGAGTTCTGTTTGTTAGTGTTTGTTGTTGGTAGGGGCCATTGAGTCAGTCCCAATTCATAGGGACCCTATATGCAATAGAACAAAACACTGTCCAGTCTTGTGCCATCCTCTTTTGGCACTGTACCAGACAATGTTGCACTGCTATTCATAAGGTTTTAGTGGCCAATTTTTTCAGAAGTGGATGGCCCTTTCTTCCCAGTTTGTATTAGCCTGGAAGCTCTGCTGAAACCAGTCCACCATGGATGACCTTGCTCGTATTTGAAATATTGGTGGCATAGCCTCCAGCCTCACAGCAACATGCAAGCTACCACAGTATGACAAACTGACAGACAAGTGGTGGATTTGCTAGTGTAGAAGATTCCAACTGACTTTTGTATGTTGATCTTTTACCCTGCCATTTTGCTAAATCTTTCTATTAGTTACAGCAGTTTTGTCATTGAGTTTCTGGGATTTTCTGTGTATAGGATCATAACATCTACAAATAGAGATAGTTTTACTTTTCCTTGCCAATTTGGATGCTTTTGATTTCCCTGTCTTGCCTTATTGCTTGGCTGGGACTTCCAATACAACATCTAATAAACCAAACCAAAAAACCAAACACACTGCTGTTGAGTCTGACCTGACTCATAGTGACCCCTCCCTGGGTTTCTGAGGCAGTATCACTATGGAAATAGATTGCCCAACCTTCCTTCCAAGGAGCGGTTGGTGGGTTTGAACTGCCAGCCTTCTAGTTAGCAGTCAAATGCCTTAGGCACTACGCCACCAGTAATAAAGAGCATCCTTCTGGTTCTTTTTTTTACAAGGGGAATTCTTTCAGTCTCTCTCCATTGAGAATAATGTTGGCAGTTTGTTTTGTGTATTTTCTCTTAACTTTGTTGAGAAATTTCCCTTCTATTCCTATTTTACTGAGCGCTTTTTTTTTTTTTTTAAGAGTGGGTGTTGAATACTGTCAAATGCCTTTTTCTGCATAGATTAATATAATCATGTTGTTCTTTTCCTTTGTTTCATTTATGTGCTGGATTACAGTGATCGCTTTTCTAATGTTGAACCATCCTTGTATACTTAGCATGAATCCCAATTGGTTATGATGTATTATTTTTTTGAGACATTGTTAGATTCTATTGGCTAGGATTTGTGAGAATTTTTGCACCTATGCTCATGAGTGATACAGCTCTGTAATTTCATTTTTGGGGATGGCTTTGCCTGATTATGTTATCAAGATTACTCTTGCTTCATAGAACAAACCCAAGAGTATTTCATCCTTTTCTATGTTCTGGAATAGTATGAACAGAATTGGTGTCAGCTCTTCTCTGAATGTTTGGTAGAATTCACCAATGAAGCTATCTGGGCCCAGAGTAATTTTCGTTGGAAGTTTTTTCTATGACATGTTTGGTTTCTTCTTTTGTGATGGGTCTGTTCAAATTTTCTATGTTGGATTGTGCTAGTTTGGGTAGGTAGAGTGTTTCTAGAAATATGTCCATTTCTTCTAGGCTTTCAAATTTGTTGAAGTACAGGTGTTCACAGTATTTTGGTATTATCCTGTTTATTTCAGTTGGTTCTGTAGTGGCATCACCTATTTCATTTCCTATTTGCATTATTTACATCTTCTCCTTTTCTTTTATTAAATTTGCCAATTTTATTAATCCTTTCAAAGAACCAACTTCTAGTCTTGCTGATTCTTTTTATTGTTTTTCTTTTTTCCATTTAATTTAGTTTCTTCAAATCATTATTAATTCCTTTCTTCTGGTGACTGTAGCCATTTTCTGCTATTCTTTTTCTAATTGTTGGGAATGTTGGTTAAGGTGTTGATTTTGGTTCTTTCTTCTTTTTTGATGTGTGTTTATTGCTATAAATTGTCCTCTGGTCACTGCTTTTGCTGTGTACTAAAGATTTTGTATAGTGGCTAAGGCACTTGACTACTAACCAGAAGGCTGGAGGTTCAAACCC
>NW_006921595.1:11246642-11250707 GCF_000298275.1 Orycteropus afer afer | reverse complement strand
TTGGGCAATCTACTTCTGTAGTGATACTGCCTCGGAAACCCAAGGAGGGGTCACTATGAGTCAGGTGTGACTCGACGGTACATAACAACAAAGATTTTGTATGTCATAGTTTTATTTTCATTTGATTCAAGGAAATTTTCCCCCTTTTTTATTTATTCTACTACCCAGTAGTTTGTAAACAGGGTGCTACTCATTTTCCATGTATTTCATATTTTTCTTTAACCTTCCTGTTGTTAGTTTCTAATTTTACAGCATTGTGACATGACCATCCTTTGTAATATTTTGGTGTTTTAAATTTATCGAGGCTTCCTTTGTGGCCTAACATATCATCAATTTTGGAGAATACTACACGTGCTCTGGAAAAGAATGTATATCATGCCGTTGTTGGGTGGAGTGTTCTGTATACATCTATGAAGTCATTTTGGTTGATTGCATTGTTTAGATCTGTATCTTTATTTGTTTCTTTCTAGTTGTTCAATCCTTCATGAGAATAGTGTATTAAAATCTCCTACTATTATTGTGGAGTTGTCTATTTCTCTTTACAATGCTGTTAAAGTTTGATTTATACATTTTGGAGCTCTTTCATTGGGTGCATAGATATTTATTATGGCCATGTTCTCTTGTTGGAATAACCTTTTTACCATGATATAATGTCTTTCTTTTCTCTTCTGCTGGCTTTTGCTTTACAGACTATTTTATCAGAAATTAATATTGCCAGTCCTGTTCTTTTTGGGTTGGCATTTGCTTGATGTATGTTTTTCTATCTTTTGGTTTTTAGCTTATTTTTTACCTTTGTGTCTAAGTTGTGTCTTTTGTACACAGCATATTGATGAGTCATATTTTCTTATCCATTCTGATATTTCTGTCTCTTAACTGGTGCATTTAATCCATTTACATTAATGTAGTTATTAATAGGTATGAATTTACTGCTGTCATTTGCTGTGTTTATTTTTCATATTTGTGTATGTGGTACTGATGGTTTGTTTGTTCCATATATTTTCTGTGCTGAGTTCATTTTGTTTGCAGATTTTTGTATCATTTTCATTGCTGTTATTTTAGGGGTTATTGAATCTTTATGATTTTCTGATTTTTAATTTTGGTTAGAAGGTTTATTAATTTCCTTTGAAGTTGTTGTTGCTATTAGGTACCATTGATTTCATTCCAACTCATAGCATCCTTATGTACAACAAAACAAAGCACTACTCAATCTTACGCCATCCTCACAACTTTTTCTATGCTTGAGCCCATTATTGCAGCATCTGTGTTAATCCATCTCCTTGAGGGTCTTCTAGCATTATGCCCTTTTCCAGGGACTAGTCCCTCCTGATAATGTGCCCAAAGGACAGGAGAAATCTCACCAACTTTGCTTCTGAGGAGTATTCTGACTGTACTTCTTTCGAGACAGATTTGTTCATTTTCTGGCTGTCCATGTTATATTTAATATTCTTTGCCAACACTATAATTCAAAGGCATCAATTCTTCTTCAGACTTCCTTATTCATTGTCCAGACTTGGGTCAGGTGCACCTTAGTCTTCAAAGTAAAATCTTTACTTTTAAACACTTTAAAGAGATCTTTGGTAGAAGATTTGCCCAATGCAATATATCATTTTATTTTTTGACTCCTGATTCCATGGCCATTGATTGTGGACTCAAGTAAAATTAAATCCTTGACTTCAATCTTTTCTCCATTTATCATCATGTTGCTTATTGGTCCACTTGTGAGGATTTTGGTTTCCTTTATATTGAGGTGCAATCCATATTGAAGGCTGTAATTTTTGATCTTCATCAGTAAGTGCTTCAAGTGTTCTTCACTTTCAGCAAGCAAGTTTTTATCATCTGCATAGGTTGAGGTTACCCTGTAATTTATTATCTTCCCTCATGTAAAATAGTCCATTTTACCTTGAAATCATTTGACTTAATCCTCATTTGGAAGTTCTGTAACTACATCATTTATTCCCTCTTTTAGCTATATAGTTGCCTCATTTACAAATTGATGTCTTTGACTCCCTTTTTTAGTCTTGTAGCTTTATTTTATTTTGAATGTTTTTATATCTTGGTTGATTTCTGGGTAACGTTGCTGTGTGTGTCTTAATCTCAGGTTGTTTGCTGTTGTTGCTTCTCTGTCCAATGGGCTCCATTTAGCATTTCTTGTAAGGTTGGTCTGGTTTTTACAAATCTCCTTAATTTCTGTTTATTGGGAAGTGTCCTAATTTCATTATTGTATTTGAGGGACAATTTTGCTGGATATATAATTCTTGGCTGGCAATTTTTTTTATTTCAAGGTTTTATATATGTCATCCCATTCCTTTCTTGTCTGCATGGTTTCTAAGGGTGTAAATCTTTATGGAAGGAGACTACCATGTCTTTCTCCTGCAGAATCACTTCTGGGTTCAAACTACTGAACTTTTGGTTAGCAGCTGAGAACTTTAACCACTGTGCCACCAAGACTCCTTGAACCAACCCCTACTTACAACAAATTCTTCATCACAGTCACTTTCACTTGCTGCATGTGCAGCTTTTAAATCATTGAAAAGAATTCAAGCCTTTGCTTGCTCCGAATTAAGTCTAAATAAGAACCACACGTACCTGTTCCAACTTACTGACAAATTCAACTTAAAGACATACTTAAGAATGGTCTTTTTCATAACCCACAGACTGCCTGTATGATATCTTAGTGTCTCACAATGTACATTCTTGTGAATTAAAAACAGCAATACTGAAACTACTTAATAAGAGGAACATACACCAACAAAGATCAGTCTTTTTTATTATTTGATTATTACTATAATTTATTATTAGATAAGATTTTGCACTTGACTGCTAACCAGAATAAACATTATTTGAGCACTTAAATATATTTGGTGCCTAATTTGCCCCTGACTGCTTTTCTACTCAGAAACATCCTCATGTGAGGGCTAGGTGGACTATTGCCTACAAAGTACACTGTAATTTCTAATGCCCAGAGATAGGTGTCCTTGGTTCTTAATGTTACTAACAAATTTCAGAAAATCCTTTATAAATAACTGAGATAACACTAAATATAAACAATAAACATGTTTGATCTAAATTTATAATGCTAACTGATTTTTGAAAAATATATACATGTGAAATCCTTTAAAATTGTCTCCAGCCTGCATTAAGATTTCAGGCTCAAGACTGCATGAAAATATAGAACTTGGGAGCCTCTTTATCAAAACTACTAAGTATACAAGGGATCTTTCTGAAATATTTGACTGGGATTCCAGACTTGAAAGTTTATCTATTAATATTTTGGCAGAATCTACTGTACTGAATAAAATATTATGGTCTAAGTGATGTTACTGGATATTAATGCTAACATCAAATCATTGTTTTTAACCATTAAAGAGAGGGGCTCTGTGCACTTGACATAGGAAGTAATGAAAACAAGTAGCAAAGATTAGGCACAACAGACACCTGTGTGATAGGGGACAGTATGGTTAATTTTAAATGTCAACTTAGCTAGCCTATAGTATCCAGTTATTTAACCAAACATTCATCTAGGCATTGCTGTAAAGGGGTTTTATAGATGTGATTAACATCTACAATCAGTTGACTTTAAATAGAGTGGATTATTCTCCATGTAATGTAGGTGGGTGTCATGCAATTATTTGGGTGCTTTAAGAACAAAAACTGAGGTATCTGGAGAAGAAGAAATTCTTCAAGATTGTAGCATCAATTACTGTCAAGTCTCCAGCCTGCATTAAGATTTCAGGCTCAAGATTACATGAAAATACAGACCTTGGGAGCCTCTTTATCAAAACTACTAAGTATACAAGGGATCTTTCTGAAATATTTGACTGGGATTCCAGACTTGAAAGTTTATCTATTAATATTTTGGCAGAATCTACTGTACTGAATAAAATATTATGGTCTAAGTGGCTAAGACACTTGCCTGCTAACCAGACGGCTGGCGGTTTCAAACCCATCAGCCACTCCTCGGAAGGAAGGTTGGGCAATCCTACTTCCGTAGTGATACTGCCTCGGAAACCCAAGGAGGGGTCGCTATGAGTTAGGGCTGACTTGACGGCATATAACAACAACAAC
>NW_006921595.1:11223051-11246542 GCF_000298275.1 Orycteropus afer afer | reverse complement strand
CAATCCTACTTCCGTAGTGATACTGCCTCGGAAACCCAAGGAGGGGTCGCTATGAGTCGGGGCCGACTCGACGGCACATAACAACAACAACAACAACAAGTGATGTTATTGGATATTAATGCTAACATGAAATTCCATAAATGGCATAAATAAAACACAAAATTATTTTGAAACTGATGCCCTAAGATACAGAGCTGGTAGCAGATCTCTTTTTTAATAAGGTTGATCAGAAAGAATAAATTACTGCAACTAGTCTTTCTTGATAAACTACTACATGTCAGGCACTGCTGTCATTGCTAGAGATGTTAATAGGAAGGAGAAAGATTTAACAGCTAAGGTTACAGAATGACAGGATCCTTGGTTAATAGGAAAGACAAGAGTAGCTAGATAAGTAATGTGGTATTATGATAATGTTATGTGCAGAGCACTGTAAGAGCAGAGAGAGATGCCACCTAATTCAGCATGAAGATCAGTGAAGGCTTCCTATCAGAGGTGAAGAATTTGTTTGCATTAGTCAAGTGAAGAAGCTGGAGAAATGTACTCCAAGCAGAAAGAAAGACATGAATGAACTTGAGAACTTGATTTGGGAAAGTTGAAGGAGAGAATCAAAACCCAACCACACCCGTCACCACTGAGTTGATTGCAACTCATAGTGACCCTGTAGGACAGAGTTGAACTGTCCCATAGGATTTCCAAGACTATAAATCTTTACAGAAGCAGACTGCCTCATATTTCTCCTGCAGAGTGGCTGGTGAGTTCAAACTGCCGACCTTTTGATCAGCAGCCCAGTACTTTAACCACAGCATGGCCAGAGTTCTTTGAAGGAAAGAACAGGTGCATACAAATGGTCAGAGATGGAGTTGAGCAAGTAGCAGAGATCTGGGGATAGTAGGCCTTCTATAGTACAATAAGACACATTAACCATATCCTGGGAACTACTCTGCATTTCATGCAGGACTGTGACATGTTCAAATTTGTGTTTCTGGAAGTGCTTTTCTCCATGTCACACATGGAGTGGACTTGGACAAGCCCTGAGTCAGGAATACCATTAGACTAAGACACAAGTAACACAGACGATAATCATCAAAGCTTGCATTGGGATGTAGGAGTTGGAGAAGAGAGGACAGAGGGTTTGGGCAAGTCTTTGTCCCATCAGGACTAGGTCTGTAGAACCTATAGAGACAGAGGAAGTGGGCACTTCTTAGAGACACATTTCTTTTTTTTTTGGAAAAGTATAGGATGAGGTAAGAGCTGATGGAGTCAAGCAGGACTCTGCACTCTGTGAAATGAGCCATTCAGATATGACCAGCACCTGACAAAGGCCTTAAGAGCCTGCCTTTCTCAAAAAGGGAGAGAAGGGAGAAAGAATCAGACTACTGGGTTCTGCAGGAAGAGAAAATACACATCTAGAACATGTTTCCTAAGTGTCTTGTGTAATTACTTAT
The DNA here is from genome assembly GCF_000298275.1 of Orycteropus afer afer. Classification (NCBI taxonomy): domain Eukaryota; kingdom Metazoa; phylum Chordata; class Mammalia; order Tubulidentata; family Orycteropodidae; genus Orycteropus; species Orycteropus afer. Next base: position 11,245,097 of record NW_006921595.1, on the reverse strand, counting down.
ATCCAGAAGAAAAGATGTTGTTTGGAAGTGCCTAAGGCACTTGACTGCTAACCAGGAGGCTGACAGTTCAAACCCACCAGCCACTCCTCAGAAGGAAGACTGGGCAATCTACTTCTGCAGAGATACCACCTCGGAAACCCAAAGAGGGGTTGCTATGAGTCAGAAATGACTTGACAGCAGTGAGTTTTGTTATTTTTGTTTTGGTTTGTTTTTTGTCATACTTTACAAACACAATCTAACTGCTATTATAAAGTATTACCGCTAAGATCCCTGGAGAAAATCATCAATGTTAACATGCCTGTCAACCACAGCTCATTTTCCTCTCCTAGTCTGTGGACATCACTTAGTATAGTGAACAGTAAGTAATCTATTTTACACATACGTGCAGAATAAAAAATACTAGATTCAATTATATTTCAAGTGGCAAAGCAATAACCCATAAACACAAGATGTTCAAACTAGGTACTTAAACACAATTTTTCAGGAATATATTCATTGTCCATGTCTAAGTGCTCCTCTGCTATGATAAAAATGTTCTTTAGGTGTGTCAAACTCCTGACTTGGCGCCAGTTTGTAATTTTAAGCAAAGGGTTATTCTTCAACCATTTCTGGCCCACCAAACAGACTAACTTTAAAATGATGGGAAGCAGAAATAGAAATGTGAGAGCTTTATTTATATAAATATAGCCTTGAAAATTTTAAGAATTTAGAGTTGGTTTGCCCAGAAACCGTTAGAACTATGCTTATCAACACCTACAACATATAAAATGGAATACACTCTAGAACAAGCCTGAGCTGGCAGAATTGCTTCAATTGTTTCTATTTTCAAGTTATCTAGGCTGACCTAAAATTTAAATACACTTTCAAGCTTAATTAAATGAAACACTTAAATTATACAAGCATTTAATACTTAGTTGGAAATTGAAAAACAGATACCATGAAATCCCTAGGTAAAAAGAAAAATCAAGCAACATCTGCTAGTTCCATTTCTCTATCACATGGGATGGGTGCGTTAATAAAGACCCAAATCTTTAAATAACCATATGCCTCTGAAATGATTTATATTATTTATTTATTTACATATTTGCACAGTACTGCTGATCAGTGGTGGAAAGGACTGGAGATCCTTACAGAACTGTTGTCAGGGAAAGATTTGTGAGGACATCAGGATGAGAGAGCACCTCCATAAAAAAAAAAGTTAAAAAAAAAAAAAAAACCACTGGCATTAAGTCAATTCCAACTGAAAATGACTCTATAGGACAGAATAGAACTGCTCCATAGTGTTTCCAAGGCTGCAAATCTTTATGGAAGCAGACTATCTCAGCTTTCTCCCACGAAGTAGCTGGTGGGTTCAAACCACCAACCTTTTAATTAGCAGGCAAATGCTTTAACCATAGCACCACCAGACCTCCTACCTCCTTTGTAGGTGCTCCAATTATCACTGCTTGGAACTTGAAAAATCTGGAAAGTAGGAGAGAACCTTATTCCTGACCTGGGATGTGCCAGGATCCAGAGCGTTCTTATTATTTTGCTATGAGTTTCCACAGTGCACCATTTATAGAGATTTTTCTTCCTGACATTTGGCAGTGTCATTTTGTTGTGATGAAAAAAGGAAAGTGATTTTAATAAAGTATGGAAGATTTATGGTACAGTGCCTTATACATACTCAAAAACTATTTGCTTCATGAATTAAGAAATGAGAACACATACGCACCCCCATCCAAATAAAGCATATGAAACAGAAGTCAAAAACTTTGAGCAACCTTAAAGATCACTTACTTCTCATTGTGGCACCCCATACACTCTATTTTAGAGATGAGTAAATGGAGACCCAGGGAGCTTAAATAATTTGGCCAAGGTCTTACTGTTAATTTAGCAGTAAGAACTAGAAATTTAGCATAAATGAAAGGATATTGTTCTCTTTTGTTTTGCTCACTCACTAGACAGTCTGTTGTATGCAATCAAGTGGATTCTGACTCATAGCAACCCTATAGGACAGAGTAGAACTGTCCTGTAGTGTTTCCTAGGTTGTAAATCTTTACAGATGTCAATCACCACGTTTTTCTCCCTCAAGGGGGTGGTAGATTTGAACTACAGATCTTTTGGTTAGCAGCTGAATTTTTAACCATTGAACCACCAGAGCGCCTCCTGGAAAGTCTATTGATTTATCTTTACACATCATAAAAGAAAAGAAAAAAAAATAGGTACTGTTGAGTCAATTCCAACTCATGTCAACCCCATGTACCATAGTAGAACTGTGCTCCATAGGGCTGTCAGTGGCTGATTTTTTGAAAGTAGATTGCCAGGCCTTTCTTCCAAGCCATCTCTGGGTGGCATTAACTGCTTACATCACCCAGGGCCTTCTTTGTGCATCACTAGGGTCTTCCTTTTGCCTACACATTATAGGTACTCAATAAATATTTGTGAAATTAATTAATTCATCATTTTGGATATTCATTCATTCATTTATTCACATAATCTATATTGAAAACCTATTCTGTGCCAGGCTTGGAAACCCAAGGAGGGATCACTAAGAGTTAGGACTGACTTGACGGCAGCGAGTCTGGCTTTTTTTTTTTTTGGTTCTGTGCCAGGCATTAAGGATATCATCACTTAGATTATTTCCTTCCTCTAAAAAAATGCTGCATTATAAGCAAATAAATGTATTAGTTTTTTGAGCAAGGAATAATATTCCTATCTCACATCACATCATTAGCCTGCCTAGTACTACACTCTGCCTCTAGCAGAGTTGTCTAGCTGGGATTTTTGAAAGTTCCCATCCCAAGGCCCATTGAGCCCATTATTTGATGCTCTGCATCATCAGGAGGTTACTGACTATCTCGGACTGTCAGTTAATGTGTTGGTTCATGAGATTTAACTATCCTTGTTATAGTAGTTTACACAACCACAAAGTAATTCAGCTCATTTGACACAGCTCTAGCTGTTAGGTCCATGAACAACTCAATGAATCCTACGGTGAACATTAAATCAAATGTTTCCATTTACTTTTATGTTATTGTACACTTTGACTTCATTATTTTTTCTGTTATCCAACTGCCCTTTTAAACTCGGTAGGTTTTCATCTCAGTTCAGTTTCTACCTTTTAAAGACCAGATTAACCTAGTCTAGCATTTCACCATCATACATGTTCTTGCTGAAGAAACCAGTTCCTATTATTTATCAGATATTACTAAATACTTTTCATTTGTCACTGTAACATCCCATTCAGCATCCTTGTGAGATTATTGCAAGCAAAGAGGTATAGATTGATTACTCATTATACTTACTGGCTCGAGTTGTATGCTTCATACAGATTAACTGACAATATTAAATATAGCTTGAACATTCTAAACAGAATTCTAGATGCAGCAAAATGCTACTATTAATTACTATACTTATTTCCTTTTGACCAGTGGATCTTAAATATAAGTGTGCATGAGAATCACCTGGAAAGATTGTTAAAACATAGACCGCTGGCCCCATGCCTAGAATTTCCAGTCTAGTAGGTCTGAGGATGGGCCTGAGAACCTGTATTTCTAACAAGTCTACATGTGATTCTAGTGTTGCTGGTTGGAGGCCCATACTTTGAGAACGACTGATAAGAAAAAAGTTAGTGACAGCCCCAGAATTTCTATATAAATGGGTTTATGGGCAACAATCTGGTTGGAGGAAGGACTAGAAGATTTGCCTTGCCATAGCAAGAACTCTTTTACATTGTATATTTATTTGGAGAATAAATTAGGGAGCTGAAGAAATGATAACCAGCTACACACATCCCTAAGCTACTTACTGGTGACACAGCTGTCCTAGCTAAACTGCTCAGGTTATTTCATAAATCCCAACTTGACAGCACATAACAACAACAACAACAACAAGGGCAAAATTTAAGAGCTTGGATTTTTTTTTTTTTAAAGGATGAATTCAAATCTTGGTTTCAAGTGGACAAAAGGATGCTACACATAATGAGGCTGTTGTTCTCAATAGAATCATGGAAACTCATAAATTGTTTGCATTTTTATTACCAATTAGTTTGCCATGATAAATTCTGGGGATTATACAATATTCAGGGAGAGTGGTCAGCAGGGTTGAGGTAAAAAGATTTTACCTCTTTAGTGAAAACTTTTTTTAAAAATGCATTTTGTTGAAATACAATTTATGTACAGTGAAATACACAAAACTAAAGTGACATGAGTCAATGCATTTTTTTTCTTTTTTTGCAGTGTTCCCTCCCCTCCCACCCCTGGCAACCAACAAAGAAAGTTTCCCTCCATATTTAAACCTTTCCTTGACCCTCCACAACAACAACTAATACTATATTTGTCCTTCTGTGATTGACTTATTTCACTCAGCATAATGTTCTCCAAGTTCATCCATATTATGCGGTGTTTTACAGACTGTACATAATTCTTTAGTGCTGCATAGCATTCCAGTATGTGTATGTACCATAGTTTGGTCATCTCCTCTTCTTTAGCAAAAAGTTGTATAAACATTTATAGCCACATTCTTCACAATATCAAGAAAATACAAATACACAAAAATATGGCATATCAGTAATATAATGTATTAGTGATCAAAAGTAATGAAGTTACTGATAAACAATTGAACACAAATAAAGCTCAGAAAGATGCCAAGTTTAGTAACCCAGATACAAAACACCACTCATTTATGTGAAATGTCCACAATGGGCAAGTACTGAGAGAGGACATTAGTGGTTGCTGGAGGGCAGGGGGAGTTTGATATAAAATGGTGATTTTTTTTTTTTCTCAAAAAAATCTCAAGATATTTCAAATAGACCCCTCAGATGCTTTTCACAAACTGTGAGAGCTTGGAATTTAACAGATACATAATCTTTTATAAATTTTTTTTAATTGAAAGAAGAGTAGACATTTAAGTAAAGAATATAGGAAAATTGGAAACATTAATCAAGTGAAGAGTTACTATAAACAGAACAATTGTTATTATTTTTGTGAAAATTAAGATGAAGTAATGAGATAACCCATATCAAATTAAAACTCATGGTACTGCCTGGGGTCTAGTGAAAGGAACTACAGTCTCATTAATTGCTGTTGGGACTGTATACTACTGCAAACACTCTGGACATATTTGACCATGTATGTCAAATATACATATCTTTTCACTCAGTGATCCAACTCATGAAATATGTTCTAAGAAAATAAATGTACAGGATATAAAAATATTTATCATAATATATTATATACTAGGAAAACTTGAAAACAACCTTGTTGTGAAAGTGAAGACCAGCAATGGGTGGGTTAAAATAATTACAGTGTATCCAGACAAGAGAATTTGCAGTTACAGAAATATCTGTTATTGTGGGGGTCTTTCCCCCAACCTTATCTTTGGGGCTCTCAGCTTCCTTTGTGTCTGTTTCTGACAGTACCATCAATCAAGGAACTCTCCCTGTCTCTTACATAGGTAAATTGTTGATAACTTAATTCTGGCCAGATATGGATGCTTGACAAGAGAAGGTCTCTTGCTTTTTGAGACTGTTGACTGTAATAGCAACACCACAAGACTGCCAAAAAGAAAGCCAACACTGAGGAAAGCAGAGCTGAGATATGGAGAGGAAGATTCTTATCAATGTTGTTTAAATACCTGGGTCTCACTGAAGCCAGCTAGACAGCTTTTGGACTTCCCAATTACATGAACTAATAAATTCCTTGCATTTTTCTGTTTAAATTCACAATTAAAAGATTCTTGAATAATATATTGTCATTAAAAAACATTTTACATGAATATACAAGAGTATACATTACATTATTTACTCAATTTAAATGTATACCCATTTGTTGTTGTTGTTGTTGTGTGCCATCGAGTTGGCCCTGACTCATAGCGACCCCTCCTTGGGTTGCCGAGGCAGTATCACTACGGAAGTAGATTGCCTAACCTTCCTTCCGAGGAATTTAAGAAACATTAAAATGTTTACAAGTTTGTAGCATTATGTTGTTGTTGTTAGGTGCCGTGGAGTTGTGTCCGACTCATAGCGACCCCACGCACAGCAGAACGAAATACTGCCTGGTCTTGCGCCAGCTCCATGATCCTTGCTATACTTGAGCCCATCGTCACAGCCACTGTGTCAATCCATCTCGTTGAAGGCCTTCCCCTCTTTCATCAACCCCCCACCTTACCAAGCATGACATCCTTCTCCAGGGAATGGTCCTTTCTGACAATATGACCAAAGTAGGTGTGACGAAGTCTGGCCACTCTCTCTTCCAAGGAGCATTGCAGCTGCACTTCCTCCAGGACAGATCTGTTAGTTCTTTTAGCAGTCCACAGTACTTTCAGCATTCTTCGCCAGCACCACAACTCAAAAGCATCAATCCTTCAGTCTTCCTTATTCGTTGTCCAGCTCTCACATGCATATGAGGCGATTGAAAGTATCATGACTTGTGTCAGGTGCACCTTAGTCCTCAAGGAGACATCCTTGCTCCTCAGCACTTGAAAGAGTGCTTGCAGCCAACTTGTCCAGTGCTATATGACCATCCTGACTGCTGTTTCCATTGGCCTCAAGTGTAGAACCAAGCAATGTGAAGTCTTTGACAAGTTCAATCTTTTCTACACTTACCTTGATGCTGCTTATAGTTACAGTTGTGAGGATTTTTGTTTCCTTTATATTGAGATGTAATCCATACTGCAGACTGTATTCTTCAATCTTCATCAGTAAGTGCCTTAAGTCATCCTCACTTTCAGCAAGCAAAGTTGTGTTGTCATTGTATCACAGGTTGTTAATGATTCTTCCTCCAATCTTGATGACATGTTCTTCTTCATACAGTCCAGCTTCTCAGATTATTTTCTTGGCATACAGATTGAATAAGTGTGGGGAAAGAATACAACCCTGAGGCACTCCCTTCTTGATTTTAAACCATACAGTGTCCCTTTGTTCTGTTTGAACAACAGCCTCCTGGTCAATGTACAGGTTCCTATGAGCACAATCAAGTGCTCTGGAATTCCCATTCTTCTCAATGTCATCCACAATTTGTTATGATCTACACAATTAAATGCCTTTGCATAGTCAATAAAACACAAGTAAAGGTCTTTCTGGTATTCTTTGCTTTCAGCCAGGATCTATCTGACAGCAGCAATGATATCCCTTGTTCCACGTTCTCTTCTGAATCCAGCTTTGCCTCTGGAAGTTCTCTGTCAATGTACTGCTGCAAACATTTTTGAATTATCTTCAGTAAGATTTTACTTGTGTGTGATATTAATGATATTGTTCTATAATTTCCACATTCTGTGGGATCACCTTTCTTTGGAATGGGTACAAATATGGATCTCTTCCAATCAGTTGGCCAGGTAGCTGTCTTCCAAATCTCTTGGCATAACCAAGTAGTGCCTCCAGTGGGGTTTCTGTTTGTTGAAACATTGCAATGGGTATTCCGTCAATTCCTGAAGCCTTGTTCTTTGCCAATTCCTTCAGTGCAGCTTCTACTTCTTCCTTCAGTCCCATTGGTTCTTGATCATATGCCACCTCCTGAAATGGATGAAGATGGACTAGTTCTTTTTGATACAGTGACTCTGTGTATTCCTTCCATCTTCTTTTGATGCTTCCTGCATCATTCAATATTTTGCCCATAAGATCTTTCAATATTGCAACTCGAGGCTTACATTTTTTTCCTCAGTTCTTTCAGCTTGAGAAATGCCAAGCATGTTCTTCCCTTTTGGTTTTCTAACTCCAAGTCTTTGCATATTTCATTATAGTAATTGGCTTTGTCTCCTCGAGCTGCTCTTTGAAATCTTCTGTTCAGCTCTTTTATCTTATCATTTCTTCCATTTGCTTTAGCTACTCTCCACTCAAGGGCAAGTTTCAGAGTATCTTCTGTCATCCATTTTGGTCTTTTCTTCTTTTCTCAACTTTTTAATGACCTCTTGCTTTCTTCATGGATGATGGTCTTGATGTCATCCCACATTTCTTCTGGTTTTCTGTCATTGGTGTTCAATTCATCAAATCTATTGTTAGATGGTCTCTAAATTCAGGAGGGATATATTCAGTATCATATTTCGGCTCTCATGGACTTGTTTTAATTGTCTTTAACTTTAAGTTGAATCTGCATATGAGCTGTTGGTCTATTCCACAATCAGCTCCTGGCCTGGTTTTGGCTGAAGATATTGAGTTTTCCATTGCCTCGTAGCACAGATATAGTCAATCTGATTCCTGTGTATTCCATCTGGCAGAGTCCACATGTATAGCCACCATTTGTGTTGTTGAAAAAAGGTATTTGCAATGAATAGGTCATTGGTCTTGCAAAATTCTATCATGCTATTTACAGCATCATTTCTGTCACGAAGGCCAAATTTTCTTTGTTTCTAACTTTTGCATTCCAGTCACCAGTGATAATTAATACATCCTCATTGCATGTTCGGTCAATTTCAGACTGCAGAAGCTGATAAAAGTCTTCAATTTTCTCATCTTTGACTTTGGTAGTTGGTGCATAAATTTGAATAATAGTCCTATTAACTGGTCTTCCTTGTAGTCAGATGCATATTATCCTATCACTGACAGCATTGTACTTCAGGACAGATCTTGAAACATCCTTCGTGATGATGAATGCCACACCATTTCTCTTCAAATTGTCATTCCTGGCATAGTAGACCACATGGTGGTCTGACTCAAAATGACCAAAACCAGTCCATTTCAGCTCACTAATGTCTAGGATAGCAATCTTTATGATCTCCATTTCATTTTTGACAACTTCCAATTTTCCTAGTTTCATACTTCGTACATTCATGTTCCAATTACTAATGGATGTTTGCAGCTGTTTCTCCTCAATTTGAGTCATGCCACATCAGCAAATGAAGGTCCCTAAAGCTTTACCTTATCCATATCATTAAGGCTGGTTCTACTGTGATGATGCAGTTCTTTCTTGGTCCTATTTTGAGAGCCTTCCAACATAAGTGGCTTATCCTCCTGCACTGTATCGGCCAATATTTCCAGGCTACTCATAAAGTTGCCCAGTAATGTATAAGACAGTGTTTCTCTGCTATTCATAAGATTTTCCCTGGCCAATTCTTTGAGATGTGGATGGCCTTCTCCTTCTTCCTAGTCTGTCTCAGTCTTTAAGCTATTGAAGCTTGTGCACCATGTGCAACTCTACTGTGTTTGAGACACCGGTGGCATAGCCTCAAGCCTCACAGCAACACTCCACCATAGTAGGACAAACTGACAGACAAGTTTGTCTCACTTAGCTGTTCCAAACCTCTCCACCCTCCTCACCCTCCCCTTACATAGATCCTTGCCTCTTTCCCGCCACTCGGGGGGGCCGTGGCTTGGGTCCCTGGCCTCACCTAGATCCCTGCCTATGCTTCTTTGCTCTGTCCTGGTCCCCTTCACCCCCGGCTTTTTCTCTACTTTTTCCGGCTTTCCTGCCACTTGGGAGAGGCATGGTCTGGGTCCCTGGCTTATAGCATTATAGATACTTTTATTTATTTTTGTATATTTTCTGATATTCTCCAAATTTTCTACAATAAGCATGTATTGATTACATGTTTATATATGTGTAAACAAATATTTTTCAAAAATTTTACTTTAGAAGATTCTTCATTTTAAAAATATGTTTATCATTGTCTTAGTTCTCTGGCTATTGAATATTCTAAGAGAAAAGGTATATTACATGAATGTAGAAATATGTTTCACATATCACTTGTGGGAATATTAATTGTGCAATCCCTATGAAGGGAAATTTAGCAATCACTAATGGAATTATAGGAGCTATGTATTTACTTTTGACTCAGCAATACCAATTCTAAGACACTCTGGTAACATAGTGTCTAATGGATTTGACTGCTAACCAGAAGGCTGGTCGTTCAAACCCACCAGCCACTCCTCAGAAGGAAGGTCGAGCAATCTACTTCCATAGCGATACAGCTTCAGAAACTCAAGGAGGGGTCACTATGAGTCAGGTCCACCTCGAGGGCACATAACAAACAACAACAACATCCCAAAGATAGCAAAAAATATTAAAAGATGTATGCACAAGTCTGTTAATTGCAGCATATTTATAATAGGAAATGTATAGATACAACCCAAATGTCCATCAATAGGTAACTGATTGAATAAACAATGGTACTTATACACAACTGAATACTGTGCAATGTAAAAAGAAGTGAGGAAGATCTTGATACACTATTACATAGAGATATCCAGGATATATTGTTTGGGAGCTCAGGTGGCATAGCACCTAAGGCTTTTGACTGCTAACCAGAAGGCTGGCAGTTCAAACCCACTAGCCACTCCTTGGAAGGAAGACTGGGCAATCTACTTCTGTAGTGATACTGCCTCAGAAACCCAAGGAGGGGTTGCTGTGAGTCAGATCCAACTTGACGGCAGTGAGTTTGATTTTTTTAGGTATAGGATATATTGCTTAAGTGAAAAAAGAAAAATAGAAAAGAGTATTACAATATTTTGTGTAATAAAGGGGTATATTTTATGTGTATATGTATACCCACTCCTTACTTACCAATATTATTAGTTCCCAAACACCAGGTCATGATGTGAAAATTGACATTGTGTGAGTATGGAAGATGACATTTCAAGTCTCAAAATGGAGGATGACTACATCATTACATAACTCCCAAATTGCATCATTACCTAACTGCTAAATTAGATCATTACATTACTGCCAAATTTCTTCATTACAAAAATGCCACACCACTGAGAATCATGGCTCAGCCAAGTTGGCATACAACTTTAACCATCACAGTGTTACTCTCACCTTACACCTCATTGTTTGTTAATGCCAGGTGTACATTATTAATGCACTAAATAGTTGGCTAGTAGATTTTTTTTATTATTGGTGTAAATGCAAAATATTAGATAAGGAGAGTGTCAACAATGAGGAATAGTATGTCTCTCTCTCTCTCTCTATATATATATACATATATATATATGTGTGTGTGTATATATATGTGTGTATATATATATAGCCAGAAGGCTGGTGGTTCAAACCCACCAGCCACTCCTCAGAAGGAAGGTGGGGCAATCCTACTTCCGTAGTGATACTGCCTCGGAAACCCAAGGAGGGGTCGCTATGAGTCGGGGCCGACTCGATGGCACATAACAACAACAACAACAAGTTTGAGACATTCAAACCTAGCTCTGCCACTTACTAAGTGTGACTGTGGTGATTTTCCTTAATCTCCTTGAGCCTAAATTTCCCTAATCCGTAAAATGATGAGGAACCTTATTATGTGACTTTAAGATTAGATCAGATAAAGCATGTGAAGTGTTTAGTATGGTGTAAGTGCTCAAGGTATGTTAATTATAATTACATTACCATATAATATCTTATCTTTAGACATTACTAAGTAGAAAAAAAAGTAAGTGAAGTAGATGAATATGTTATGTGCTAGGTTCTTCATTAAGCATTTAAATAGTGTAAAATTTTATTTCTTTTATTTAATCTTTACAAAGCCCATGAGATTAGAAATGAGGGAATGAGGTTCACAGTCACAGAGCTAGTAAGTGGCAGAGCAAAGATTTGAGCCCACAGCTGTCTGACTCCAGAAATTATTTTTCTGCATCTATAACAAACCAATCATCAGGATGGAAAAAAAATAAATAAAAAAACATATCGGATGAGAGCCAGGGATGGCCAAGAACACATTCATCAGTCATTCATAATGAGCTTTCCCACACACACACCAAGAACTATGGAAAAGGGTTCACTCCCTCTTAAAGCAGATGAGTCAGTTCTATTTGGAGTATGGAGGTGGCTGGAATGGACAGAGTTGTGGGCAGGCTGGAGTTGGTGGCCTGGAGAACAGTGCCTGGCACAAGTGAATGAATGAGAACATTTAATGTCAAAAAACTGGTCCCCAGTGACTATGAGTCCCCTGGGTAATGCTGAGGTCAGAATTTAGGAGGCTGGAACAAACATGAGAACTTAGATATGTATTGTGAACCAAAGCCAGGGATCATAGAACAAAATATTAAAATGTCTTGAAAAATCCAGAAAAGATAAATAGTTGCTGTGGATATAAGCAATCGGTGGGCTTATGTTGATGAGCCAGAGGGCATAGGTGGGGAAAAGTATGTGGGAAAGGCATGGAACAATTGGGTTTGCAGTTCATTCTGGGCAGTAGAATAAACAGAGAATGAATAAAATATACACTAAGTATGGAGGCACCACCAGCTTCCCTCTGTGAGTCCAAGGACAGTGGTAGTTTGTCCACTATTCTGGCTTCAGGTAATTAATGTGGGAAGGGTACATATTATTTCATCAGTTTCAGTATGTAGTCTTGGTAACATTGTAAAACATATTGCTGTGTGTGTTTTTTGGTGTTGTTTTGTTTTTACTGTTGGTCATTGCCAAAATATTTTGAAAGCTCCTGCCTTAGGGAATGTGAGACCTACTGGAAATTTTATCCTTGTCAATGACAGTTAGGAAAATGAGCTACAGTTGTTGATTAGAGAAGACCTATGTTTAAGGGATAACCTCAAAGGGTGGCATTACCTTGATAAAATTGCCTTGCTCCAAGGTCTATTTCATAGTTCTATGTGTAAAGAAGTTTGATTTTGCTACCATACAGAGATGGCCAGTGTATTAGAACTGACTCATTTATAAATTTCCAAGTGAAGCATGGCTGCATGAAGCTGTTCTGATCATTCACTCCCTATGGGAAGATCTACCTGGGAAATTACATGAAAATGAGAAGGTGGCTTGGTGCACATTGACTCAAACAGCACCTGAAAAAAAAAAAAAAAAAAAAAAAACCTCTCTATAGTAATAATAACTGATAAGAGCTAACATTTATTGAAAGTTTACTATATGTCAGGCATTGTCCTCAGCACTTTACATCTTATTTAATCATGGACATAGCCCTGTTAGGTTTTTCATTGCAGAGATATACCTGCTAAGCAGATGGAATATTGACATTAGATAACCTATTCCTTTTCTGAATACACACTAACAAACTCTCTCTTTGACGCCATCTTACTAGACTCTATATCACTACCCATGGAAGCAGCAGACAAGAAATCATCTGTCATGTTGCACCGGGCAAATCTGCTGCAAAAGACCTTTTTACAGTGTTAAGAAGCACAGATGTCACTTTGAAAACTAAGGCATGCCTAACCCAAACTATGGTATTTCCAATTGCCTCATATGCATGTGAAAGCTGGACAATGAATAAGGAAGACCAAAGAAGAGTTGATGTCTTTGAATTATGTTGTTGGCAAAGAATACTGAAAATACCGTGGACTGCCAGAAGAATGAACAAACTTGTCCTGGAAGCAGTATCTCCTGAATGCTCCTTGGAAGTGAGAACGGCCAGACTTCACCTCACCTACTTTGATCATGTTGTCAGAAGCAACCATTCCCTGGAGAAGGATATCATGCTTAGTAAAGTAAAGGGTCAGCAAAAAAAAAAAGAGAAAATCCCCAACTAGATGGATTGACACAGTGGCTACAACTATGGGTTCAATTATAGCAAGGATTGTGAGGGTGGCTCAGGACTGGGCAGTGTTTCGTTCTGTTGTACATAGAGTCACTATGAGTCAGAGCCAACTCCATGGCACCTAACAACAACATATAAATCTTGCTTGCCAACATCGTGTTCCCAAACTCATGTAAGCACACTTCTAAAGGTAACCAAGTTGTCGGTGGGAACATAAAACCAACAAAACCAAATGCACTGCCGTCGAGTTGGATCCGACTGATAGCGACCCCTCCTTGGGTTTCTGAAGCGGTATCACTACAGAAGTAGATTGCCCAACCTTCCTTCTGAGGAGTGGCTGGTGGGTGAGCACCACCGATCCATAAATACCCGGCACAGGTGGCTGAGCAAATGGCCAAGCACCATTGATCCATGAGCCCTCACCTTAGAGGGCAGGGTGGTGTTGAGTGCTACCAAACCATGATTGTTGGGGTAGATGTATAAGGGGCTGGGGGGCTACCACAGGTCTATGGGCCTCTTGGCATGGGGTTTAGGGTGCAAAGTGGGTGAGGTGAGTGCACTGAACTTTCATAGGGCGGGAATGACTCCTGCCCAGGCTCTGGACATAGGTACAGTTACTCTTGCTTGCCTGTACCAGGTGATGGGGCTTCAGCTGGAATCTGTTTGCTTTGTCTCAATATGGCTGAACTATGCAGGTCTGGCTGGCAGGGCACCTGTTTTTGTACAATTGCTCCCTCCACTTGGCACTTGGTCCAAGTCTTCAGCCTTGCCTTTGATGTTCAGGGTTCCAAAGTTGTCATCTATATCTGATTCATTTGTTTTCTCGGGTCTTTGCTGTAAGAGGGATGTTATGAGGTATCTGACTATGCCACCATCATGGACCACTTCCCTAGACAATCAACTCTTATTGGATGACAAACAATTTTAAACATTTATGTATCAAATAAACTAGATATTTTATGAAACACAATGTACAATTTAAATGAATGTTAAGAATAAAACTCAAAACACTTTACACTTGGAGTAAAAAATCTCTCTTTTAGGATACCAAGCAAACAAAACTCACTGCCATCAAGTCAGTTCCAACTCATAGCAATCCCCATTGGTTTTCCAAGTCTGTTCATCTTTATGGAAGCAGACCTTCTCATCTTTCTTCTGTAGAGCAGTTAGTGGGTTTGAACCACTGATCTTTTGATTAGCAGCCAAATGCCTTAACCACTACACCACCAGAGTGCCTTTTTTTAAATACCTGGTAGAAAAGTTTAAAAATCATAGTACTAACACAAAAGGGCAAAACAAAACAGCTAAATAGGCCTAAATTTCCTGAATTATAACCACATGTTTGTCAACCTTCCTGCAAACTTGCCAATTCACCTTGATTGAATTGGGTGTTTTAAATTTCATGAGCCCCATATTGATAGTTAGCTTTTAGATTACCTCTTTAGATAATTTTATCCATTAGCATTTTTTCAAAATTAGCATTTATTCTCTCTCTCTCTGACTAAAAAAGAAATACCAATTAATTGTAAAAAGTTTTGAAAATTAAAAAGACATTTAAAAAAATTATTTTTAATGCCTTAAACTTACCAACCAGAAATAAGACTGTTAACATTTTGGCAAGCAGTAAACAAATATTTGTTGAGTAACTGATATGTTCCCAGAAATTCTTTAAGCTCCGGGGCTACACCATAAACTAAATAGTCAAAATTCTGGCCTGCAAAGACATTCCACTTCTTCATTCTTAGATAGGTAGATAGATAGATAGGTAGATCAACAAAAATACACACATGATTTTATAAGCATGATACACTGGTTAGCATTCTTTTATAAGATCACTTTTTATTTAATAATATGCTATAAATATTATTTTATTTTATTACATTTTCATCTACACTACAGTTGCTAAAAGCCGAACAGTAATGTATTATAGGAACATAACATATATTATCTAATACTTCTCCAACTTGTTCTTGGAAGTTTGACTGTTTATAATTTTTCATTCTTATAAACATACTAAGGAGCCCTGGTGGTGCAGTGCCTGAGGCATTTGACTGCTAACCAGAAGGCTGGTGGTTCAAACCCACCAGCTGTCCTGCAGAAGGAAGACTGGGCAATCTACTTCTGTAAAGATTTACTGCCTCAGAAACTCAAAGGGGGTCACTATGAGTCAGAATCAACATGCTGGCAGTGAGTTTTTGTTGTTGTTGTTGTTGTTTGTTTATAAACATACTGAGATGAGCATCTTTTATAGACAAATTTTTGCACACATCTATGACTATTTCCTTTGCTTGAATTCTTTTCAGATTAATATGATCCTTTTTCTGGGTCAAAGATCGTGCATATTTTGAAGACTTTTAACACATTACCAAGTTATACCCTAGAAAGGTTTATAACAACTATATTTTCATGAGAATGTCTATTTACCCATGCCCTCAGTACACTAGATGTTTATTATTAAAATTTTTCAACCAATTTGTAGGTGAAAATTGGTTTCTTGTTTTAATGTGCATTTTGATTTCTCATGAGGTTAAACATTCATTGGCCTCTCCAGTTCATCTTTTCTGAATTGCCTTTTCATGTCATCTTTGGCCATTTTTCTATTGGGGTGGTTATCATTTTCTCTCTTATTTATAATGAGCTTTTTGTTTTTGTTTTTTTGTAAAGCCTGTAATGACTTTTGCCTGTCATATATGGTACAGCTGTTTTTCATTGTTTGAAACTTGCTTTTTATAAATATGTAGTTTTAGTTTTGGTGAAGACATGCACAGAAAAACCCACTCCAATTCCACAGTTTCCAGATATAATGATCAGTGACATTGGTTATATAGTTTTTGCATTTTGTCAACATTCTAGTTATCTCTCTTCTAGTTGTTTCACTTTCATTTACTTAAAACTCCCTGCCCTCGACCTTCTCAGCTCTGCTTTAAAGTAGCTGTTGACCTTTTGGTCTTATATAGACGTGGACAGATTACCCAATAAGCAACGTAAGCCTGGGCTTACTTTTAAGTAAGCAGAACTAGTCCATGCTAACCTTGCTTAGCTACTGGCTACTCTATCCTGTCAGGGACTATAAATTTGAAAAGAGGCTCTGATTCTGTAGAATGGTGCTTGAATGAGACACAGATGCCAGACATAACCTAAAAGCAGAACCCTTGATGTGGTAAAAAAAAAAAAAAAGTGATATTGTTCACTAATGAGAGGGAGCTCTGGTAGCATAGTGCCTAAAGCACTTGACTGCTAACCAGAAGGCTGGCAGTTCAAACCCACCAGCCACTCCTCGGAAGGAAGATGGGACAATCTACTTCCGTAGTGATACTGCCTCGGAAACCCAACGAGGAGTCGCTATGAGTCGGGGCCAACTCGACGGCACATAACAACAACAACAACAATGATTAGTAAGTAGGCACAAATAAGCCCATACTTACTTTGCTTATTGGCACTGTGTGTATATGTGTGTGGTGACAATCTGTGCTCTTTGAGCTAAACTGCTCCTTAGTTTAAAGGTGACTTCAAAGGGGTATTTTCAATTCAAGTTGTAACTTGCTTTTTAATTTTGGATTGAGTCTTTTTGACCTTGAGGATTTTTTTTTAATTTTATGTAGTCACATTTATCAATAATTTCTGTTATAAATTCTGCTCTTGTTCGTATGTTTGAAAAGAACTCCCACCTCAAAATCTATTAATTACCTTTTGATTCTAGCTTCAAAACATCACAAAATGTACTGGACATATTCTGACTATCTCCTGGGTCTAAGGGAAACAGTAAGATCCTTCGGTTGCATAACAAGGAATTGAATAAGAGAGGGGATAGACAGGTTGAGAGAGAGAGAGGATAAGGAGTAGATAGTACTTTGAAGCATATATATTACTGCCTTTTCTTCCCCAAAGCAATCCTCTAGCCCAATGGACTTGGTTGGGGCCCAATAATTTGCATTTCTAACAAGTTCCTAGGTCAAGTTGATGCTGCTCTTATCTAGATGAATTAGACAGGAATTCTTTAATTTAACAATCAACTTAAATTGATTTATTATTCCTTTTCTAATCTAATGACTTTCTCTAATCTGACATCTTTACATAAGCTTATCAAATATTAGCAAATTTTCTCTAGTGTGCCTGTCCTCCACTCAAGTGACAACTCAAGAACCAGCCAAGAGTCTAGCAAGGAAAACTCTGTGCAGATCCTGAGTTTCCAGAAGGTCTCCATGGCTCCCTGCACAACTGAGATGCTCCTGAGGATCCAGGCAGCTTATCACTGCCTATGGGTCTGGTTCTGATTGGCTGCTGAGAGAGGGTGCATTCTTTCCTGCTTAAGTAATCACTTTGCAGATAACCTATATGATGAATGTTAATGTCAAACTATTACAATTTTTTTTCTTTTTAAGTAGCAAACCAAATTCCTACTTCTGTGATACATATTTGTTTTTAAAATAAGAAATAATGCTAAGTCAGGCTCAAAGTCAGTTAATGCCACCATATCTTTTGTCCTCATCATCTGTCTAAATGCAAGTCCCTAAAATTTGATCTTCAATCCACATTGCTCTGTGCTTCCTCTCCAAAGTCTGCTTTGCAGCTGCTCCCCTCCCTTCCCCATCCTCAACTCCCATTGCCCCTGCCACCTGTAAAGGAGAAATTTATAAGGCCTTTTTTTAAACCAAATTAAATGATTGAATAAAACTCAGTACTTGCTGAATTAAATTGATCTTTTACTTGCTTGCCTGCCTGGGTCCACATTTGCTTAGCTGCAGAGTAGATGCAAACCTCTTACAAGCTCCTGTTATCTGGCTATGTTAATTGCTAGAAGCCATAAAAACTAAGGAGTAATTTCTCTCTATGGTCAAACCAGGATGTGAAAGAAATACAGTCTGAGAAAGGAAATCTTGACACAGCTGTCTTTTGTATAAAGTAGGCCCAAGAAATATCTCTCCACAACAAGGATGTAATAAAGAGAATTGGTTAAAAGGATTCCGGAGCCAGCCTTATCTAAACTTTCCCAGACAACTTAAAGGGCTTTTGTTTAACAAGCTGTTTCAGGGAAATGAGGTCCCAGTACCAAAATGGTTTTAGCAAATTCCTGAGACGTCTGGATAAAACTATTTAAACATCCACCAGTAATGTTTTATGATCCCACCTGAAGGATATGTGACTATGATTGAAAAACTCTGTAATTAGCTCTTGAACTCAGCTGCTGTAAGCCTCTATACTCTATTATCTAATTGAAGCACATTTATACCCCTAATCCATCCTCCTTATGACCTCAACCAAAAACAGACCAATCAAATGACTATATTATAATTTCTTTGTTCCCTGGACTATATCTGTCTTTGTTAGAAGTTTTTAGTTGGAGTCATCAGTTCTTACTTATGTGGGCAGGAGTCTCCCTGCATTTGAATTACTCTTTTCTTTTTTTTTCCTGAATAGATCTTCTTAATTTGGTTTGAAGGACTGAGAGGGTTTTTTTCACTACAAAACCCAAACCAAACCCACTGCCACTGAGTCAATTCCCCATTGGGTTTCCAAGGTGGTAAATCTTTATGGTAGTAGATTGTCCCATCTTCCTTCTGTGGAGTGGCTGATAGGTTTGAACTGCCAATGTTATGGTTAGCAGTCAAATGTCTTCAGCAATGTGCCACCTAAATTCTCTTTTTCACTATAACACCACTACGTTTTCTGAAAACCCCTTGCTCTGTTCCTAATAAACAGCTCTATATCCTTCACTGTGTTTTACAGTATCTCAGACCCTTTCCTCATTTCCACATGCATTCAGATACCAGTGCTGGGAGGTCATCTTAATCATCTCAAAATAGTCCTCTCTTTTGATCATCATTGCTACTGTTTTAATTCAAGAGCTCATGATCCATCTCCACAGTAAAGGAAAAAACAAACAAACAAACAAACTAATGCTTTGATATTAGAGAGAACTGAGCTTAAAACTCACATTCCTTCCATATAACTACTTGGCATTGACAGCAATAACTTGACATTTCTGCGATTTCCTCATCTTGAAAATGGGAATCATATCTATCTCACAGTCACCCTATGAAGATTAAATGACACAGTATATATAAAGGCACTTACCATACTGCCTCCATATGGTAGGTCTTCACAAATATTGCTTTCCTTTACCACCACCATTCTTTTGTTCTTCAATTTTAATCATTGTTTTCTAACAGATTCCCTGGTCTCCAAACTAACATCTACACTACCACCAGAGCAATCTTTCTAAATCAGAAATCTGATGGGTTTTTTAAAAAAAGTGATTAGTGGCTACCATTGTTCTCTGGACAAAAGTTACTACACCACGTGTTCCTCCCATTATCTGTCCTCATCTGCCTTCATAGTTTCATATTCTAGACCTCCCCTTCTTGGTGCTTCCTGAACAACGCACACTTCTCATAGCACGCTAAACTTTCATATATTCCTGCTTTCTGAATTCTGGTCTGCCTCAAATATCCTTCCCTTTCCCCAACTGTGTCCAACTAACAACTCCTCATCATTCATTAAGTCCCAGATTAAGCACTCCAACTTTAAGAAATGTTCTCTGAATCTTTCATATAGTTGATCTTACCTCCTTTCTTTTCCCCACACCACTAACCTTTGTATGGGAGACTCTGCTTGGTGAAAACATTTAATGAACTCAACTGTTAACTGAAAGGTGGGAGGTTGGAGGTTGGAGGCCACCCAGATGTGCCTCTGAAGAAAGTCCTGATGACCTACTTCTGCAAATCCTATGAAACAATTGTTTTTTTATCCTTTGTATAAAGTATGATCACATCCTTTATATGCTATGGAACTGCAGTATATAAGTTATATACTATAACACTGTAGTATGATACTTATCTGTATGTCTGTTTTCCTACCAGACTGAGCTGTGGAGGATGGAATTCATACAGTAAATGGACTTACATAGGCAATACCTAACAAATAGAACCATTTAACTGTGACTCATCCAGACCCCTTCACACTTCAAATGATGAACCTACATCCCACAATTAAAATAATTTTTGCAATCATATTTTAAGACAATTTTATAATTTTCCTTTTAAAATCATTTAACTACATGTAATTGGTTTAATTTTCAAAGGATTATGATTTCTAGGCAATCACTGAGCAGACTAACAATTCTCCCAAAGTAGGAAACCTGACCTAGAATTTTTAAAAAATGCAATTAAGAACAAAACGAACAATTAATAATATCTTGCAGATGTTTAATCAAAATCTATTATTTAAATTTTGTTGTTTTTCTTTTTTATTGTTTAGAATCAATAATGAAGTTTTAAGGTCTCAAATATTTTCATAGCCCTGAAA
This sequence comes from Orycteropus afer afer, assembly GCF_000298275.1. Lineage (NCBI taxonomy): Eukaryota > Metazoa > Chordata > Mammalia > Tubulidentata > Orycteropodidae > Orycteropus > Orycteropus afer. The sequence goes on along the minus strand of NW_006921595.1, from coordinate 11,224,379 downwards.
ATCTCATGAGTCCTAAACATTGTTCTTATGATGTATAATCAACACAATGGTTCTGCAAACAGTATTAGATACTACCTAAATAATAAAGGTTTTAATAAATTAATAAATACCTATGTGACTCTTTTTTATTTGTTGTTTTTTGCTCCCATTTATTTAGCCTTTGTCAACTGCCTGGCACTGTGCTAAGTTCTTTAACCCAAATCTTAACCCAAAGATTGCTCATGATTACCTCCAACTTTAAAGATGAAAAAACCTGATGTACACAGAGCTAACATTCACCAAGCTGCCTGACTCCATGTCTTAATAACTACACTCCATAATCTTGATTAAATTCCTTAAATATTCTAAATTTTAACTTCCTTACCCATAAACTGGAGATAATTATATATTTCTCAGAGGATTCTTTTGAACACTAAATGAAAAATGTCTATCATGGTACTTGGAATATAGTTGGCATTCAGAAAATAATTTAAGTAGCTAGCTAGGGATTGGAAATAGTTCCCCTGTGTTATGATTATGAAGGAACCCGGGTGGTGAATGGTTAAGTGCTTAGCTGCTAACCAAAATGTCGGCAGTTAGAAACCACCAGAGACTCTGAGGGAGAAAAGTCCTGGCATCTACTCCCATAAGGATTACAGCCTAAGAAATCCTAGAGGGCAGTTTTACTCAGAACTATAGGGTCTGTATTAGTTGGAATCAACTCGCCAGCACAAAAGAAACTAGGATAACAATGAGTGACTTTGGTACTCTACTGTGTGCTGCATAGCCACCTGTCCTTTCTCTGTTGGAGCACCTATTCAGATTTTATTGAATCTCATCACTTGCTTGTTTGCTTATCTCTCTGTCTAGACTGTTAGTTCCATGAGGACATGAACCATGCTTGCCTTGGTCCTCTTTGTGCCGCAGTTCTCAGCATATTATCTGACACATATAAAAAACCAAATTCACTACTGTTGGGTCAATTCTGACTCATAGTAACCCCTCCTTGGGTTTCTGAGACGGTATGCCTCAGAAACACAAGGGGGTGTCGCTATGAGTTGGGTCCAACTCCACGGCACATAACAACAACAATCTCTACAGAAGTAGATTGCCCAGTCTTCCTTCCAAGGAGTGGCTGGTGGGTTTGAACCAACAGCCATCTGACTCATATAATAGGTATTTAACATAACTAAGCACAGGCGGGCTTGTGCTTAGTCACTGATCTGCACTGAGCACTTTCCCTTGTTATCCTCCCGAGAGGGACCGGGTCTCCGGGAGCAAGGTAAGCACGGGCAGGCTTGTGCTTACTCACTGATCTGCACTGAACACTTTCCCTTGTTACCCTCCCG
>NW_006921595.1:11213502-11219421 GCF_000298275.1 Orycteropus afer afer | reverse complement strand
GTGGGGCTGGCGCGGGATCGGGCAGTGTTTCGTTCTGCTGTGCATGGGGTCGCTATGAGTCAGAAACGACTCTACGGCACTTAACAACAACAATTAATTAAATTGGTTAATTTAGTAAGCACCTCCAAAACCAAATCAAACTTAATGCCATCAAGCCGATTCCAACTCATAGCAACCCCCATTGGGTTTCCAAGGCTGTAGATCTTTACAGAAGCAGACTGCCTCATCTTGCTTCCAGGGAGTGGCTGGTAGGTTCAAACCACCTACCTTTTTGGTTAGCAGCCAAATGCCTTAACCACTACACCATCACAGCTCCTTTAGTAAGCAGCTGCTGAGTGTAAATCATTATAGTCGGTAAGCAATAGAAATTACATATCTTGCCAACAAGTAGTTTATAGTCTAGTTTTGGAAAAATCACAAGGCAATATTTTCAAAGCAACATGCTATCAAATTATTTATAGGGTAGCATCCCACAAGACCTTACCATTTTCTCTATCTCTAGAATCCCATTAAGGCTGTAAGAAATATATAAGGATATATTGGAAAAAGTGACCATAATTATGCTAAAATTCTTTTACTGTACTAAGATATCATTAAGTTTAAGAAAGGAATGAAAACCATCAAGCCCGTAATGATATACAAATTATATTAATCAGTCATGTTTGCTGTCATAAAGAAGTGCAAATGATTACAAACTATTTCACTTATTATGTATTATTATAGTCTGCATCATTGTCATTAAACACCATCTGAGTTAGGCACCCTGCTATGTACCATGTAAAAGACTTTAAATAAAATAAATACAATACCTACATTTTGGGAATCAAAGTTACTCAAAAATAGAAAGAAAAGTGTTGAACACTTTTGAAAGGGTGCTTGTGAAGGCAAAGTAGAGTATTATAGTGAAATATGCAAAGACCTGGAGTTAGAAAACCCAAAAGGGAAAAACACACTTGGCATTTTTCAAGTTGAAAGGACTAAAGAAAAATTCCAGCCTTGAGTAGCAATACTGAATGATTCTATGGGCAAAAAACTGAATGATGCAGGAAGCATCAAAAGAAGATGGAAGAACTACACAGTCACTGGACAGAAAAGAATTGGTTGACATTCATCCATTTTAGGAGGTAGCATATGATCAAGGACCAATGGCACTGAAAGAAGTCCCAGCTGCACTAAAGGCATTGGTGAAAAACAAGCCTCCAGAAGTTGATGGAATACTCATTGAGATGTTTCAACAAACAGAGGCAGTGCTGGAAGCATTCACTTATCTATGCCAAGAAATTTGGAAGACAGCAACCTGGCCAGCCTTGTAGAGATCCATATCTGTGCCCATTCCAAAGAAAGGTGATCCAACTGAATGTAGGAATTATCAGACAAAATCAATACAAGTAAAATTTTGTTGGAGATAATTCAAAAATGTTTGTAGCAACACATTGACAGGGAACTGCCAGAAATTCAAGAAGAGGGTGTGGAACAAGGGCTATCATTGCTAATGTCAGATGGGTATTGGCTGAACACAGAAAAGACCAGAAAGATGTTTACTTGTGCTTTATTGATCATGCAAAGGAAGGCATTCAACTGTGTGGATCATAACAAATTATAGATAACATTGAGTAGAATGGGAATTCCAGAACACTTTATTATTCTCGTGAGGAACCTGTATATAAACCAAGAGGCTGTTATTTGAGCAAAACAAGGGGATACCACATGGTTTAAAAATCAGGAAGGATGTACATCAGGACTGTGTCCTTTCACTGTACTTATTCCATTTATATGCTGAGCAAATAATCCAAAAAGCTGGACTATAAGAAGAATGTGGCAACATCCTAATAAACAGAGAAACTGTGGCATGGATCTGGCACACCTGAGTCCTCATCTTTGCTTTGTAATGCATTGATGAGGTCTTTTGCAGTGGATTTGTCCAATGTTCTATGCTATTTTGGAGCTCTGGTGGAACTGTAGTTAAGGTATTGGGCTGCTAACCAAAAGGTTGGCAGTTCAAACACACCAGCCTGCTCTGCGGGAGAAACATGAGGCAGTCTGCTTCTGTAAGGATTTATAGGCTTTGAGTGAAATAAGTCAATCACAGAAGGACAAATATTGTATTAGTTCATTATTGTAAAAAGACAAAGAAAGATTTATATATGGGGGAAAAGAAAAAAGATTTACAGCCTTGGAAACCATATGAGTGTTGCTATGAGTTGGAATCAACTCCATGGCAGTGGGTTTGGTTTTTGGTTTTATATGTCATTTTATTTCTTGACTGTTGCTTCCATGGACTTTGACTGTATGTCCAAGTAAAATGAAATCCTTGACAACCTCAATCTTTTCTCCATTTATCATGATGTTGCTAATTGGTCCAGTTGTGAGGATTTTTGTTTTCTATATGTTGAGATATAATTTATACTGAAGCTGTGTAGTCTTTGATCTTCATCAGTATGTGCTTCAAGTCCTCTTTGCTTTCAGCACATAAAGTTGTGTCATCTGCATATCTCAAGTTGTTAATGAGTCTTCCTCCAATCCTGATGCTACATTCTTCTTCATATGGTCCAGTTTCTCAGATTATTTGCCCAAGATACAGATGTTTTGCACCTGTTTCTTCTCATTTGCTGTGCCACATCAGCAAATGAAGGTTGTGGTAGCTAAGTGTTGTGTCAGCTTGGCTGGGCCTGGTTTTGAGTGGCTGGACAGCTGGATGCAGTTGTTCACCATGGTAAGACTAGCAATCAGCTCCATGGTGGAATCTACTGGGGCAGTTGAGTAGCTGCCTTAGGGATGTGGTCTGCTTCCAGTATATAAGAAGGCAGCTTTGAGGAAGGTCTCAAGCTTTTTGGCATGCTTGGACCCTACATATAGTCAAGTCTTCATTCAACAGCCTGCCATGTTTCCTGCTGATCTTGGGACTGTCGTTGGACTTGAACTATTGGCCTGCCATGTTGTTTGGTAATCTTGGGACTATGCTATCTTATTTGTCAGCCTTGAGTTTTTCAGCCTCAGCAGCCAGCAGCTGCCTGACTTAAGAGATGCCTCCAGCTTCAGTGGGCTGGGAGCAAGAGGCAAAGCTGAAGCCCAAGGTCAAGGTACTTTCACCCAGCCCCTAGAGATGGCACTTTGAACACAGACTTCTAGACTGCTAAACTGTAACAGAATAAAACTCCTGTTTGTTAAAGTCATCCATTTGTGGTATGTCTTTTAGAATGGCACTAGAGAACCAAAACAAAGGTCCTGAAAGCTTTAGTCCATCCACTTCATTGAAGTCAACTCTACTTTGAAGAGGGAGCTCTGCCCTAGTCATATTTTGAGTGCTTTCTGACCTGAGAGACTCATCTTCTGGCACTACATCAGATAATGTTCCCTACTATTCATAAGGTTTTCACTGGCCAATTTTTTCAGAAGTAAATCTCCATGTCCTCCTACCTAGTCTCTCTAGGCTGGAAGTTCTGCTGAAACCTGTCCACCTTGAGTGATGCTGCTTGGCGTTTGAAATACTAGTGGCATAGCTTCCAGAATCACAGCAACATGCACCACATTATGACATACTGACAGATGAATGATGGCATATTAAATTATTTTGTATTTATATTCTAAATTCTTATATGGCACATTTTTTGTTGCTATTGTGAATGAGAATGTTTTCAGGTTAATTTTCTATCTGGTTGCTCACTGTATGTGAAAAACTCATTTCATTCCACAAATTTTCATCAGATCTGACCATGTTTCAAATCTTTCTTTTTAGTTGTAGAAGCTCCTTTAGTTGATTATCTTGTATCTTTTAGGAAGGCAATTTCATTATCTGTAAATAATGATAACATTATTTCTCCCTTCCAATACTAATATCATCTTTCTGATTTTCTTCTCTTATTGCATTGGCTAGAACTTCTAGATCAATATTTAATAGATATAACAGAAACTTTCTCTTGCTTGGAGAAAAGATAATCGAACTCAGGGCTCTTAGCTTAAATATACAGTAAAGATAATTAGCAAATGATCATTTGCTGTTCAATAGCTATTATAAAAACAACAATAGCAAATACTTATTTTCTTCTCTGATCAAGCAACTCTCTTGTAAAGATCCTGTAAGATAGGACTATTATACCCATAAGCAAATGAGAAGGGAACTTTCTTACATATTGGAAAGCTTACCCAAGGGTACTCAGCTCATAAGTAGTGAATCCACAAATAGAACCAAGAGCATTCTGATTCTAAACTCCTCTTTTGCTCCATATTGCCTGCTTTATATAAATACCAGACTTAATTCTGACATATGTAAATTAATATCTCTGGTTGGACAATTAATGTAGTTTGCAAGGATCTACTTTAATACATTTTAAGTAAGTATTCCACTTGTGAGAATTATACATTGACTTAGAACATGATAAATGGTAATCACTGCTTATTAATTTAAAAAATATTTGAATGTACCATGCCTACAGTATCAGTATATTCTAAATTACTTAACTGTTTCACTAATTTGACATATTATTATATATTTATTGTACAATATATAATTAACATTTAATATATTTAATACCTACACCCTAAATAGATTGTCTATTAGTCAGAACTCTATTGGTGAGAAGTGATAGAAACCCAATTCAAATTATTTATGTTGACTGTTACATTAAGTTGAATCATGTGGAGCATGACTAAATTTTTCTTTTCTCAGTTTATTCAAGTGAAAAGATAAAATATTATCTCTGAGAAAAGCTACAAAATTATCTTTTCCCTACTGTAGTATATAAAAATCCAGGGCTTTGAACCAATTCACTTTAGTTAGATTCCCTGATGACAATTTGCTTTTCAACCTCAGAAATACTGAGTCAAAATCTACATTTTAACAAGATCCCCAAGTAATTCTTAGGTATACATGCATACATTTTGTATACATCACCTGGGGACCATATTACAAATGTGCATTCTGATTCAGTATATCTGGAATGGAAATGCAAATTATCAGCAGGGGGTCAAACCAAAATGAACCGGTTCAAAGTCCTGAAAAAAATCCAAGATTTTTGTGACTTAGCTAACATGCCTACTGCTTCTTTGAACAACCCCTGTGGCTGATGGAAGGGAGCTATGATTGACTAGATCTGGATCACAAGGCCACTCCTATGATTTGAGAGTATGAGTTTTTTTTAAAAAAAAAGAAGAAGAAGAAAGAAAGAAAAGAAAAAACACTGCCATTGAATTGATTCCAACTCAATATAGTGAAGCAACCCTTTAGGACAAAGTAGAACTGCCCCATAGTGTTTCCAAAGCTGTCAATCTTTACTGAAAGCAGATTGCCTCATCTTTCTCCTGCTGAGAGGCCGGTGGGTTTAGAACTGCTGACCTTTTGGTTAGCATCCAAATGCTTCAACCACTGCACAACAGGAGCTCCTTGAGAGTAGGATAACCAAAAAAGAAAACAAATGTGCACTACCATCATGTCCATTCTGAATCATAGCAACCCCCATAGAGTGTCCAAGGCTATAAATCTTTACAGAAGAAGACTGCTTTATCTTTCTTCCATGGAGTGGACTGTAGGTTTGAACCACCAACCTATTGGTTAGCAGCCAAAAACTCAACCACAACACCACCAGAGTGCCTTGAGAGTATGATAAGGGTAGTGTAATTAGCAGCCCCGCCAGAATCTAATGCAATCAGTACTTAAAGAGAAGCATTTCCCCAAAGGAAGCAAGGGGCTGCTATTATTGGAAGATCGGATCTCTGGTAGCATAGGTCCTAAGGCACTTGACTGCTAACCAGAGGGCTGGAGGTTCAAACCCACCAGCCACTCCTCAGAAGGAAAATGGGGCAATCTACTTCCATAGTGATACTACCTCGGAAACCCAAGGAGGGGTCGCTATGAGTCAGGTCCTACTTGACGGCACATAACAACAACAACAACGATGGAAAGAAAAGTTAGTTAAATAAAAA
>NW_006921595.1:11209979-11213297 GCF_000298275.1 Orycteropus afer afer | reverse complement strand
TTGAACTGCCAGCCTGCTGGTTAGCAGTCAAGTGCCTTAGCTACTACGCTACCAGAGCTCCCTCCAACTCATAGGGACTCTATGTATAACAGAACAAAACATTACCCAATCTTGCACCATCCTCACAATCCTCACTATGTTTGATCCCATAGTTGCAGCTACTATGTCAATCCACCTTGTTGAAGGTCTTCCTTTTTTGCTGACCCTCTACTTTACTAAGTTTAATGTTCTTCTCCAGGGACCAGTCTCTCTTGATAACATGTATGTGAGATGAAGTCTAGCCATCCTTGGTTCTAAATAGCATTCTGGCTGTATTTCTTCCAAGGCAGATTTGTTCATTATTCTGGCAATCCATGGTATATTTAATATTCTCCACCAATGCCATGATTAAAATATATCCATTCTTCTCTGGTCTTCCTTATTCATTGTCCAACTCTCAGATGCATATGAGGTGATTGAAAATACCATGGCTTGGGTCAGGCACACCTTAGAATCACCCACAGTGACTAGCAAAGTGATTATCCATTTGGTTAGAAGACATTCAAACAATGTATTAAATACATATATACAATATATACCCCTGAGTTGATTCAGACTCATAGAGACCCTAGGGCACAGAACAGAAGTGCCACATAAGGTTTGGGCTGCTAACTGAAAGGTCAGCAGTTTGAAACCACCAGCCGCTCCACAGGAGAAAGATGAGATAGTCTGCTTCCATAAAGAGTTATGGCCCTGGAAACTCTATGGGGCATTTCTACTCTGTCTGTAGGGTTGCTATGAGCCAGAATCAACTCGATGGCAGTGGGGGGCAATGTTTATAGGAGCAGGTCTTTGCTCCCACAGAGTCTCTGGTGAGTTGGAACTGCTGACTTTTCAGTTAGCAGCTGAGTGCTTAACTACTGGGCCTCCAGGGCTCCTTCAGACAATGTACACATACAAATAATTAAATTGATTCAGAGTCAGCAATGAAACTAACTTAAAACAATTGAATTTGCATGCACGACTTGATTTTGTTTTCTCCTTAGGGTAGAAAAAAATTTAAAAATGTGATGTATGAATCAAAATGTGCCCCTTTACTGTGTCACATGTTGGGTTCTCTGGGAGGGAGACCCTCACAGAGTTTAGTGTGTAGGATGTTTATTATTAAAGAGTGCTCTTGGGATCAACACTTGTGGAAGGAAGGGGAAGCTAGCACGACTGGGAAGAATGAGAAGTCAATGTGTGATGTCCTAGCTGATCTGGGGCTAAAATGGCCTCTCAGATGTGCTGCATTGGGCTGAAATATCTGGACCTTTATACCCCACCTGGATCAGTCATTAGATGTGGGCCACCCTGGGAAGGACTTGGGGCATATCCTTGGGCCTGGAGGGCTCTCTACCATTGAGGCGGTCCCTGAGAGGCTGCCAGCTGGAGGCTATCTTCTGACAGTTGCCCCCACAGCTGGGGCCACAAGTCTTTCCTTGATGGCAGATCTGGGCAGCGTATCTCTGCACCTATCACATTCAAGAAGTGGAAGCAAATGGGCACTGAAGGGGAAAAACAGTGACTAGTTGTTTTTGCAATGCACTGTTGTAGATAATTCATACATGTGTGTTTTAAATTTTTTTTCATTTAAATCCTAGAGTTATTCTCTACTGGTAAAGAAGTGAATTTACTCTTGATGAAACTATCCTGATGATCTCTATTCCTTTCCCAATTGGTAAGCACCTGTACTACAAAATTATTTTCAACGCAGTGTGTTGAAGTTAAACATGAGTGTGTATTGCATGAGTAGAAGAAATTCTTTTATTACTTTTTATCTATTTACTTACTTATTGTTTCATTTATCACTCTTGTACTTCTTGAAGGAATTTAGAAAACTTTGCACTTTCCTATAATACAGTTCTGCTATAACAACAACAAAAATAGCCTTTCTACAAACTCTGCATTGTTAAAATACACACACACATACACACACAGGGTAAGTTTAAAGATTATGGTGATGAATCTGAGTTAAATAACATGTTACAGAGAACCCTTAATTGTAGTGACTTGTACTATAATTCATTACGGTTGACCTGATCTGAGTATTACAAAGCACCCTGTGTCTGAAGTGTGGAAATGAGCAGGAGCTTTGGATTCAAGCAGATTCTAACACTTGTTCTTGAACCCAGGGCATGTTAATTCAGCCCCTCTTTACTTGTTTTCTTCTTTGCAAAATAAAGTGATAGTAATAAAAACCCTAAAGGTATGCTCTCTTTAAAGGGCTTAAAATAGTATCTGCCCCAAAGAGATGCTCAAAAAATAGTTGCTCTTACTCATTACTACCAAAGCAGAATTTTTAAAAGACCTGGTCTTTCATATTTCTTAATAGCTGATATTGTACAGAGGAATTAAGTGCCCCAAACTTCTTAGCATATAGACGAGCTCACTTTTAAATGGACTATTAACTTTTCAGTATTTTTAACAGTCAAAACAACTTGCCCTGTCTACCTCCTACACACACGCACACACACGCACATGCACACACATACACACACACACCCTACTTCTGATTATTTTTCATACATTTATTTAACAAAAATGTCTTAAGTGCCAACCATGTATCCTCTCCCACCACCTGCCTGTCAGTTTCTTGTACTGTGGAGGTCTGAGTGTTGCTATGATGCTGGAAGTTATGCCACCAGTAGAGTGCCTAAGGCACTTGACTGCTAACCAGAAGGTTGGCAGTTCAAACCCACCAGCCACTCCTCGGAAGGAAGACTGGGCAATCTACTTCCGTAGTAATACTGCCTCGGAAACCCAAGGAGGGGTCACTATGAGTCAGGTCCGACTCGACGGCACACAACAATTTCATATCTCAGTTGGGTCACCGATGGTGGACAGGTTTCAATGGAGCTACCACATGAAGACAGACTAGAAACAAAGGCCTGGTGATCCAATTCCAAAAATTAGCCAATGAAAATGCTATGGATCACAACAGAATATTGTCTGAAATAGTGAAGATGAGCCCCCTAGGTTGGAAGGTATTCAAAATTCACAGTGCCCACAATGGATGTGAACATACTAATAATTGTAAAGATAACGCAAGACTGGAAAATGTTTTGCTATGTTGTACATAGGAGCTCTGGTAGCATCGTGCTTAAGGCATTTGACTGCTAACCAGAAGTCTGGCAGTTCAAACCCACCAGCCACTCCTCGGAAGGAAGATGGGGCAATCTACTTCCGTAGTGATACTGCCTCGGAAACCTAAGGAGGGGTCGCTATGAGTTCGGTCCGACTCGACAGCACATAACAACAACAACAACTGATATAGTCTAAATGCTAAACCTCTACTCA
>NW_006921595.1:11203884-11209879 GCF_000298275.1 Orycteropus afer afer | reverse complement strand
CACCAGCCACTCCTCGGAAGGAAGATGGGGCAATCTACTTCCGTAGTGATACTGCCTCGGAAACCCAAGGAAGGGTTGCTATGAGTCGGGTCCGACACGATGGCAAATAACAACATGTTGTATATAGGGTCTCCATGAGTTGGAGCCCACTTGACAGCAACTAACTACATGTTGTGTCCTCTTGATTTGTTTTCCCCTCCTCGTGCATTCTCTACAATCCTCTGGAGGAGCATCAGACCCTACGTTTGATCCTGTTTTGTGCTTTATCATTATTCAGGTGCCCATTTTGTCTATAATTTCAAAGAACTTCTCATAAAGACTTCCCCTCCCCTCCTGGACTTTATGCACCATATGTGTTCACTTTTTAAAAAACCATTTTATTTCGTATCTCTTTCCTTTTGAGAGAGCTATTTTTTCCCCCCAGCTTATATATAAATTAAGGAGCTTTGGTGGCATAATGGGTAAGGTATTTGGTTGCTAACCAGAAGGTTGGTGGTTCAAACCCACGAGCTTCTCCATGGGAAGAAGATGAGGCAATCTACTTCCATAAAGATTTACAGCCTTGGAAGCCCATAGGGATCACTATGAGTCAGAATTGACTCTGTGGCACTGGGGGTTTTTTTATTTATAAATTGAAGAGGAGGCATTTAGAAGCCAATTTTAAAGGAGAATTGAAAATGGTCAATTAGATATAGAGGCTGTTTGTTGACAGGATAAACTCAAATAGTCTATCAAGTCCCTGCCTGAAATCTGTTTGCCCTTGTAAGTACTTCTCAGCTATAACTTGTAAACTCAGGACCAAAAGTTAGTTATAATTAGTTACATTTTTTGAAATTTAATTTTCCATTTCATAGTTCACTAACAACTCTGTGTCTCGAAAAATGAGCCCCTGCTAAGCATAATTCTCTGCCAAGTGCACCACCATTCCTGTACAAAAGATAGTGCCTTGGACTCTTACTTACAAGCAAGAGGAAGATGGGGCTGGTGGGGTGGCAAAAAAGAATGTTAAGTATTAAAAAACTTAAATGATGCCGGGTGGCACAAATGGTTAAGTGCTCAGATACTAAGTGAAAGATTGGTGGCTTGAACCCACCCAGAAGTGCTTTGGAAGACAGGCCTGGTGACCTACTTCTGAAAGGTCATTGCCTTAAAAAACCTATGGAGCAGTTCTACTCTGCACACTTGGAGTTGCTGTGAGTAGGAATTGACTCAATGACAACAACAATTATGAAGCAGAACAGAAAAAAGCTGTAAGAGATCATTAAAATGTTAACATGAATTTACAGAAGAGCAATTGCCTTTGTTTGAAGTGGGGAAGGAAAGTTTAATGAAAAAGGAGGACATGACATAGGGATAGAAGCTTGGATTTGACCAGCAGAGATGGCGGAAGGCATTCCTGACAAAATAGAGGGGTGGAAACAATGGTGCAAGATGAGACCAGTGCATAACATCCATATGGGGGAGCCTTGAATGTCATTGTGAATGGCACACTATACGCAGTGAGAAGGCAAGGGCTAATATTACTGACATTTGGCATACAGGTATCGATGGGATTAGGACAGGGAGGTCCTGAGGCAGGGAGATGAATTAGGATATTTTTTTCCTGTAGGGCTAGCGGGAATGGAAAAGAGAATCCATTTCAAGGCACTGAGAAAGGGGACTTCAAGAGAATTTGTGCAGGCTGAATGTGTGTCTGCCAGCAAGAAGATGAGAGATGAAAGGAAAGCCAGCAGGAAGAGATAGATTAAGATAATGGAAGTAATGGATTTGATTTAAGACATGTTCATTTCAGCTGTGAATGGTTTATCCAGACGGAGATATTCAACAGCAAGTTGGAACACACCTCTGGGTCTCAGAAGAAAGTAGAACTTTAGAGAAAGATACAGATGGAGGCATTGGAGATAGAGCCCTAAAGGCCTATGAGATTATTGAGAGAAACAATCTTCTCTACACTTTATCCCTCAAAATCTCTTCCATTCTTAAATCTTATCAGGAACACAAAAGACCTGTACAAAGAAATCTACAAAAGACTACTTCAAGAAACCATAAGAGATCTACATAAATGGAAAAACATACCATGCTTGTGGATAGGAAGATTGAGCATTGTGAAAATATCAATTCTACCCAAAGCAAGCTATACATTCAATGCAATCCCAATCCTGATCTCAACAACATTCTTTAAGGATATGGTAAAACCAACCACTAACTTTATATGGAAAGGAAAGAGACGTCGGATAAGCAAAGCACTATTGAAGAAGAAGAACAAAGTAGGAGGTCTCACACTCCTGGATCTCAAAACCCACTAAACAGCCACAGTAGTCAAAATTGTCTGGTATTGGTACAACAACAGACACATAGATCAGTGGAACAGAATTGAGAACTCAGAAGTAGATCTATCTATGGTCAGATGGTTTTTGACAAAGAGCCAAAATCTATTAAATGGGGAAGAGATTGTCTGTTTAACAAACAGTGCTGGCAAAACTGGATATCCATTTGTAGAAAAATGAAACAAGATCTGTACCTCACATCACACACAAAAACTAACTCCAGATGGATCAAAGACTTAAACGTGAAACCATTTTAGGTTTTCCTCAAGGAATAATTAGGAGCAAATTTAGGGCCCCTAATATTTGGCATAAATAGACTATCAAGCATAACCCAAAATGTACAAACAGCAGAAGAGAAACTAGATGAATGGGACCTTCTAAAAATCAAATTTTTATGTGCTTCCAAAGACTTTTCCAAAAGAGTCAAAAGAGAACCTACAGATTGGGAAAAAATATTCAGCAATGACATATCTGACAAAGGACTTATCTCTAGAATTTATAGAAAACTCCAACCGCAAAAACAAAAAGACAAATAATCCAATTAAAAATGGGCAGAAGATTTGAATAGACATTTCACCAAAAGAGGATATTCAGGTAGCCAATGAACACATAAAGAAATGTTCATGATCATTAGCCATTAGAGAGATGCAAATCAAAACAACAATGATACCATCTTGTCCCAGCACTAGTAGCAAAGGTCAACAAGACAGAAAATAACAAATGCTGGCGAGGACACGGAGAGATTGGGACTCTCATACACTGATGATGGGATTGTCAAATAATATGACCACTGTGGAAAGCAGTAGGTGATTCCTTAAAAAGTTGGAATTAGAAATATCATTTGACCCAGCCATTCCATTACTAAGTATATACCCTAAATAATTGAGAGCCAAGACAAGAACAGATATATGCACACCCATGTTCATCACAGCACTATTTACAATAACAAAAAGATGGAAACAACCTAGGTGCCCATCAACAGAAGAATGGATAACCAAACTATGGTACATACACAAAATGGATACTATACAACCCTAAAAATAATAAAACAACCTGCAAAACATGGATGAATTTGGAGGACATTATGCTGTGTGAAATAAGTCAATCACAGAAGGACAAATACTATATTAGTCCATTATTGTAAAAAGTCAAGGAAAGGTTTATATATGGAAGGAAATTTCCTTTGTTGGTTACCAGAGGTGAGAGGGGAGGGGAAAGAACATTGCTAGGTAGATAGAGGGAAGTATTGATTCGGGTGAAGGAAGGGGCAATGTACCCAATGTGAGTGATCAACACGGTGGCACTGAGGAAGAAGAAGTCATAGAGAGATGCATGGGAGGTACAGACATCAAAGATAAACCCTTTTGCACATACAGTATTGCATTGTAAATTATGGCAAACACTGATCTACAGGTGCATAGATGGGTGGACAGGCTGAATGATCAGGTATGTCTATGCAGGGGGGAGTGTGTCCATGAACATGTACAGGGTTGGCAGACAATGTCTCTATAAATGTATTTGTATGTTCTGCAAGAATCTCCAGGTATATAGTAGAGCTGACAAGGGACAAGGTTGTAGGGGCCTCCTGGCCAACCAAGAATTATATACCTGGCAAAATTGCCTCAAATATGATGGTGAAATGAGGAGATTTCTAGAGAAGCAAAAAAAATAAGGGAATTTGTTAAAACCAAACCAACCTTACAAGCGATACTAAAGTGAGTCCTTTGAACAGAGAACCAAAAATAGCAAACAATAACTGACCATTAAAACACAAGATGACACAATCCAGAAACCACAGCTATGGACATATCCAAAGTAAACTAAGCTTACAAGATTGTAAACAGGGAACCAGAGACATCAATTTTCAAATGAGGACAACTATGAACCAAAAAGAGGGAAAATACTGTGTAGTTACAGAACTTCTAAATGGTGAGGAAGTCAAGAGAGTTACAAGATAGAATGGACTCTTCTAAACTTGAGGAGAAAATTATAAATCACAGGATAACCTCAAAGAAAAATGATAAACCTTCACATCACAATAAAAAAGAGGACAAGCACAAATATTCAGCAAATACTAAAACAACAACAACAAAGGAAATCATAACACCATTCATAAGCATAATGAGCTCAGCACAGAAAATAATATGGAACGAAGAAACCAGGGACACCATGAAAAAACACATAACAAAATGATAGCAACCAATTCATACTTGTCAATAATTACACTGAATGTTAGTGATTAAATGCACCACTCAAAAGGCAGAGAGTCGCAGATTGGATAACAAAATAATATGCTATCTAGAAGAGACACACCTTAGAGACAAAGACAAAAACAGACTAAAAATCAAAGGTTGAAAAAAGATATCTCAAGCAAGTGGCAACCAGAAAAGAGCAGGAGTGGTAATATTAATTTCTGATCAAATTGACTTTAAGACATAAACCACTACTTGAGACAAAGAAGGACATTATATTATGATGAAAGGATCAATTGAACATGAAGATACAACCATAATAAATATCTATGAACCCAATGACAGAGCCCCAAAATACATAAATCAGAGTCTAAAAGAGTTGAAAAGGCAAATAGGTGACTCCACAGTCATAGTTGTTGCTGTTGTTGTTATGTGCCATCAAGTTGGCCCTGACTCATAGCAACCCCTCCTTGGGTTGCCAGGGCAGTATCACTACGGAAGTAGATTGCCCAACCCTCCTTCCGAGGAGTGGCCGGTGGGTTTGAACCGCCAGCCTTCTGGTTAGCAGTCAAATGCCTTAGGCACTATGCTACCAGAGCTCCCCCACAGTCATAGTGGGAGACGTTAATACACTAATTTCAATGAAAGATAGAACAACTGGAGAGAAACTCAACAAAGACACAGAAAAGCTAAACAATACAATCCACCAACTTGACATTATAGACATTTACAAAGCACTTCATCCAACAACAGCACAATATACATTCTTTTACAGTGCAGATGGAACATTTTCCATGATATAGACCATATGTTAGGCCATAAAGCAAGTCTTCATAAATTTAAAAACATTGAAATACTGCAAAGCATATTCTCAGATCATAATGCTATCAAATTAGAAATTAACAATAGGAAGATCAATGGAAAAAAAGAGTAAACACATGGAAACTGAACAACACCCTCCTTAAGAAAGACTGGGTAAGACAAGAAAAAAAAAAGAAAAATTTTGAAATTCAAAAAATCCTTGATTCAAACATGAATGAAAACACAACATAGCAAAATCTTTGGGACACAGTAAAAGCAGTGATCAGAAGCCAATTTATAGATATAAATGCACACATCCAAAAAGAAGAAAGAGCCAAAATCAACACTTTAAACCAACATCACCAACAATTAGAAAAAGAACAAGAAAAGCCTACAGTCACCAGAAGAAAGGAAATAATAAAGGTTCGAGCAGAAATCAATGAAACAGAAAATAGAAAGACAATAGAAAAAAGTCAACAAGACTAAAAGTTGGCTTTTTAAAAAGATTAATGATATTGACAAACCACTGGCAAATTTAACAAAGGAAAAGAGGGAGAGAATACAAATAACACGAATAAGAAACGAAATGGGTGACATCACAACAGAACCAACTGAAATAAAAAGGATAATATCAGGATACTATGGAGACTGTACTCCAACAAATCTGAAAATCTG
>NW_006921595.1:11194512-11199959 GCF_000298275.1 Orycteropus afer afer | reverse complement strand
CACTACGGAAGTAGGATTGCCCAACCTTCCTTCCGAGGAGTGGCTGGTGGGTTTGAACCGCCAGCCTTCTGGTTAGCAGTCAAGTGTCTTAGCCACTATGCTACCAGAGCTCCCAAATCACAATAGGAAAAAAAAAAAAAAATCAGCCTGTGAAAACCCTATGAATCACAACAGTTCACTCCTCAACCAGTCACCGGAATGGCACAAGTCCAGCCTTCACTTGTGCATGAGGTCCCCATGAGTCAGAAGGCAACTTGAGTACAGCTAAGAGCAACAGTTGGTGATACTATTAATTATTTTATTTCCAGCATTTATCAAGAAATGAGTGAATGACTGAACAAACAAGTGCATGAAAGAGGAGTTCCAGTAAAGAGGTAAGTATGGATACCAAATTCTAATGCTTTATAAACAGATAGTGGCAAGAAAAGGCAGGAAGGTTTACTGAGACATAGTTTTTCTTTTGTAAAGAAAGTCATAAAAACCAAACATTTAAATTCTTACAATTATTGGCTTTAATTGTGATGAAAATAGAATGAACAGCCATTGTGTCAGGGAATGTTCTTTTCAATAGTTTGGAAGAGAAAGTTCTCCTAAGAATGATGGTTCTGTTTATATTGGGATTGTCTGTTGACACAGTGGGATTTCAAAGAGATTTCGATTACAAGAAAAGCCTCTGACAGATACTTACGAAGGCAAGATTAAAACAATAATATACTGTACACAATCAACTGTGGTCCAAAGGCTTGTCAACCAGTGCCAGTTAGAATGCTCAGAGTTGCAAACAGTGATCCTCAGGCAGCCAGGTGAGACTAATCTAGAGAAGCTTTAGGCAGGAGATAAATTTAAGCTGTTTTGAAAGGGGACTATTCTAGTCAATTGGCAAAGAGTCTTAAAGCACAGGATTAGGTTTTTAATTTGATTACTTAAGGTAATGTGGAACCACCTCAGTGTTCTGAGAAAACTTGGTATAAATGTTGTTTGGGAGATGATTCATTTCTGTGGTTCTCAGCCTTGGCTGTGTAGGGGAATAACCTGGGAGCTTTGAAAAATCCCAGTGGCCCAGGCTGCACTCGAGACTAATTAAATCAAAATTTCTAGGGCTGGGTCCAGGCATCAGTGTTTTTATTTTATTTTTTAACTTCTGGGTGATTCCAATAAACAGTCAAATTTGAGAAGCACTATTCTAAGTGTAAGGAGCTCTGGTGGTGTAGTGGTTAAGACATTTGGCTGTTAACTGTAAAGGTCAATGGCTAGAGCCCACCAGCTGCTCTGAGAAAGAAAGATGAGGCAGTATACTTCTATAGAGATTTATAGCCTTGGAAACCCAATGGGGGTTGCCAAGAGTTGGAATCGACTCAATGCCAGTGAGTTTGGTTTGGTTTGGTTTTGATTCTAGCTGGAAGGTAAACTGGGAGCAAGGAACAGAGAGAGACTAGAGTTAGGAAGATTATCAAAGAAGCTGGAAAGTGGAGTCTGACCCAGCTTTGCAAACAGATTAAAGGGATGAAGCTAAATAAAGTATGCTTGAAGGAGAATTGGGAGCTCTGGTGGCATAGTGTCTAAGGCCTTTGACTACTAACTAGAAGGCTAGTAGTTCAAATCCACCAGCCACTTCTCAGAAAGAAGATTGGGCAACCTACCTCCGTAGAGATACCGCCTCGTAAACCCAAGGAGGGGTTGCTATGAGTCGAATCGACTCAACGGCAATGAGTTTTGAAGGAGAATTTGCTTGGACTTTGTGATGTCATCAGTTGCAATTTTTCATAAAGCTATACTCCATAAGCATCACTGCTCTTATTATGATGGATAAGTTGGAAAATAGGTAGGCTGGGCTTTGCTAAAATTTGAGGTTTTTTACAATTAGCAAAATTCTCAGTTTCTGTAGTAACAAAGCAGGTCAGAACAGAAAAAAAAAAAAAACACCCACAATCCTACTGAAGGTGTATAAAAACTTTTGTTTACATTTGAAGGAGGAAATGAAACCAAGGAATGGCTACTGCTGAATTAAGAACCAAAATTCAGACCTTAAATTGAGTTATGGCTGAGAAATATTGGGCAGTGGTAAAATTATGATTGCTTTAGTGTTACCTTGAAGGAAGTGCAAAGTCAGAGTATTTATTAAGGACTCTGAAGAGAAAGATTCACCATCATTTTTAATCATAACATTGGCCTTTCCTGGAATGAAGGATTTGCACAGGTGTGGGAAATAGATGGATAGTGTCTCGGGAATGATGTTTCAGAAAGGTACCCTGACAAAGCATTGTAGGAGTTCTAATGTTCAAATAGGATTACTTTAAACTTATTCTGGCATGTCCCACTTTTAAAGTTTAGAGAAAGGGCAGAATGTCATAAACTGGGATAATTATTTATATATAAGAAAGGAATATTTCATAATATAACTGTATGGATATTTGATAAAATATAGACACTAAAAGAGACACTTCACTGGCAAGAGCATCCTGAAGAAAGGCAGTTAAAGGTATTTATTTGAGCAAAATCATTTTCCTGCCTCTGAAGATAATCTGAGTCTTGTAACAGGGCTAAGCTTCCATCTACTAGTTGCTGTCAGAATTTAGAGAACAGACTTATACTATAAATGAAAGATAATTGTGCCTGTATTCCTGCTCCC
Organism: Orycteropus afer afer; assembly: GCF_000298275.1. Taxonomy (NCBI): domain Eukaryota; kingdom Metazoa; phylum Chordata; class Mammalia; order Tubulidentata; family Orycteropodidae; genus Orycteropus; species Orycteropus afer. The sequence goes on along the minus strand of NW_006921595.1, from coordinate 11,197,330 downwards.
AAAATGATCCTTGGTAGACACAGAGCTAAGGTTGTTGGCCAGGGTTGGTCTCAACCATCAAGTAGGTCTACATGTTGATTTGAGGGGCACAGAACCTCTTATCTCCCCTCCATCAAAATTCCCCAGTTAACTTAATCCTATTTGCAGGGCTTAGGGTATGATGAAAGAGCTCTGGTAGCATAGTGCCTAAGGCATTTGACTGCTTAACCAGAAAGCTGATGGTTCAAACTCACCAGCCACTCCACTGAAGGAAGATGAGGCAATCTACTTCCATAAAGATTTATTGCCTTGGAAACCAATGGAAGTCACTATGAGTCAGAATCGATTCAATGGCAGTGGGTTTGGTTTTTGGTTTAGGGTGTGGTAGGAGGTTAGGACATTGTTTCCAGGAGACCCTTGAAAAAATAAAAGGAATCAGTAAGGTCCCTGGGTAGCGCAAACAGCTTGACCATGACTACTAACCTAAAGGCTGGTGGTTTGAACCCACCAAGTGGTACCTTGGAAGAAATTCCTGGTGATCTGTTTCAGTAAAGAGTACAGCCAAGAAAACCCTGAGGAGCAGTTCTCTATAACAACTGGAGTTACCATGAGTTGGAACTGACTTGAGAGCAATGTTTTTAATTATTTTCATTTTTGTTTTATAAGGAAGCAATAACACACCAAGAGTTGCTCAGGTCAAGTCCACCAGCTGGGTAGGAGATGGTGTGGTTAGGTTGGGGTCAGAAGGCAGGAGAGAATAAACATTCCCAGGCTTGAGTAGGATACAACAGGGAGGAGCCACTGGGCATTCTGTAAGAAGCAAGTGGGCCTGAAGCACTTTTCCTGGGGCAGTGAGCAGGAAAAGACAGACCTGAAAGGGCTGATGAGACTTTGAGAAACCTCATCCTTCCATTGCAGGGCTTTGAATCCGTTCATTCTGGCTGGACTCCCTATTAAGAATTTGTATTTTCATCCCAGATACACTGAATCAGAATTGACAATTTAACAGATTTTTATGTATCCATGACAATCACCTGGGGATCTTATTAAAATAAAAGGGTCTAACCAGAATGAACTGGTTTGAAGCCCTGCTCCGTTCTGCCTCTGCCTTGCCTCCATATTGGGCACATGGCCAGGCCACTTCATTTCACTCAGCTGGTCTGACCCCAGGAGGGTCGCAACACCTGCCCAACGTTACTCTCCGCCCCTTAGTACATTCAGATCTCCTTGATTCAGTCCAACTTACCTTCTCAGGTCTGCTGTCCTAGGAAAAATGGTTCTAAATGAACACTCTACAAAGTTCCCCTGCACATTAGTCTGCGAAATTAATGATCCTAATAGAAAGGCAAATTAATCTTCGATACTTGGTTGAAGCTACAGAGACAAATCACTGTTTTGGGGCCTGGGCCTTCTTAGTACACCTCACTCCTAATGTTCCCTCCCTCCTTTCCATGCCAGCCACATTCACAGAGGAAACAATACAGTCTGTAACTCCACCTCTGAATTCAAAGGGCCATGATGCATTCACACATTCTGCAAACATTTACCAAATGAGTGATTTGTGCAAGGCATGTGCAAGATGCCTAAGAGAAGCCAGGAAAGCCACAGAGGAGGCACCTGACATGCTGTTCTGTACATGTAAAGTTTTATTTGCACTTTCTACATCCCTGCTTTGAAAAGACTGTAGTAAACATTTTGAAGTTTTCAATACCGTCTTAGCAGTGTCTTCAATTTGAGAAAGAGCACAACAGCTTTTCCAAAAGCCCCCATCTCAGGTCTGAGGGTTCACAACAGTCTTAGGATTAGGTAGATGTTAAGGGGGATGGAAGTTTTCTGACTTCCTGGCTTGTTTTTCTAGCCAGAGGCCTTTGCTGCAGTGCACTGCTCAGTTCCTCTCGGGTGAAAAATTAAATCGGCACTCCTGTCAGAATGTGTCATCTGCATACCCCGACACTCATCACAGATCACCCTGCTCTACGCACTTCAGAGCAGAGGCTGAACTACGCCCTGGACGGTGAATTGGACTTGGACCTTCCCCATTTAAAAGTCTGAGAGGGCCAGATGTTTGGGAGGAGCTGAACAACTGGTGTCTGGGGAATGTCCAGTCCGGACTTCCACGGAGCCTTGATACTATGAAAAGAACTACTGTCCATCTATTTCCTCCCGTGTGAATCACAGTCCCAGGCTGGGACTTTGGGAGAACATTCACGAAGGGCACAGTCAGTGGGTTAGCACAGTAAAACCCCAAACCTATTGCCTTCAAGCCTATCTGGACTCTGCCACCCTATAGGACAGAGTAGAACTGTCCCCAGGGTTTCCAAAGCTGTAAATCTTTACAGAAGCAGACTGCCTCATCTTCCTCCTGTGGAGCGGCTGGTGGGTTCCAACTGCAGACCTTTTGCTTAGCAGTTGAATGCTCTAACCACTGCACCACCAGAGCTCCTTAGTGCTGTAGAACCTGCCAAATACAAATCAGAACCTGTGTGTGTGTAGATTTTCCAAAGGCTTTTCTTTGAGTCTATCCTTTGTGCCCACGGCGGGGTTATTTGAACGTAAATTCTTTGAGGGGGTAGGGGGAGCCCCTTCTAAGGCCCCTGCAGTGTCTAGTTCATCTGCAACTGCTCAATAACAGCGACGATTACGATTTTAGCCTGGAAGCCCAGCGTTGATTGAATCCGACCAAGTCTTGTAGCCAGCACCGGGCGGAAGCGGCCCTGTGGACCAGGACCAGGAAGACCTGCGGAGAGGCAGCCGAGCGCAGGCGACTCGGTCAGGCCAGCCCGTGGGCGCCGTCTGTGGGCGCTCAGAGTGTGCTCCACCTGGCCGCCGCGCCGCGGAC
>NW_006921595.1:11182636-11185972 GCF_000298275.1 Orycteropus afer afer | reverse complement strand
ATGTTGTAAGAAGGGACCATTCCCTGGAGAAGGATGTCATGCTTGGTAGGGTGGAGGGTCAACGAAAGAGGGGAAGGCCTTCAACGAGATGAATTGACATGTGGCTGCGATGATGGGCTCAAGTATGACAGGGATTGTGGGGCTGGCGTGGGATCGGGCAGTGTTTCGTTCTGCTGTGCATGGGGTCGCTGTGAGTTGGAAATGACTCGACGGCACTTAACAACAACAACAACATTTTGTTGTGTTTTCGGTGGAGGTTTACACAGCAGTTTAGATTCTCATTCAACAATTTCTGTACAAGTTGTTCAGTGAATGTAACATTGGTTACCTTCTTCACAATGCATGAACATTCTCGTTATTTCTGTTCTGGTTGGTCTGTTCCACATCGTAGTACTCTTAATGGAAAATATGGCTGCCAGCAGCTCCTGACTTTTCATGGTACCAGGACAGAGATTCATGTAGCACCCATCCCTTCCCTGTTCAACAAATTGTGTTACATTATTAGAACTTGGTCATACTTGTTGCACCATCTGGAGTGGGATTGACCAAATAACTGAAGTAGATGATACCTGTGGTAGTTAGTGTTTTTCAAATTCTTATTCTTGGTCACCCCTAAAAGTCTGGCTCCCCTCACCTTTCTTATTATTTTGCTGGTGTATGAAATCTAAAGATCTAAAAAGTCCTATCCTGGGGGCATAAAAAAGAAATGCCCTTACTTTCATGGAAGAAATTTATAGTTTGGTTAAGGAAGTTAAAGAAAAAAATTAATAATGATGTTATTGCAGGAACTGGGGAAAAGAATATGCAACTTGTATTCTACACAAAAGGCCTACTTCCGTAATACATAGAGTGCTTTTAAACTAATAAGACAAAGACGAACTATAAAGTGGGCAAAGCTCAAGAACAGATCATCACAGAAAAGGAAAACCAAATGGTTCTTGACATTTGTAAAGCTATTCTAGTTCATGCCTAATACAAATTTTATGAATTAAAACTGTGAGAATTAATGTCACTGAATTTACCTGTGGAAATTGTTGAATTTGTGTGTATTCTGTGTGATTCTCAACAACACAAAAATAAAATTAAAAACAACACTATGAGATACCATTTTCACCCATTTGATTGACAGACGAACAAAGTTTGATGGTATATTTGAAGAAGATAGTGGCTAACAGGTGCCCTAACATTGCTGGTGGGAATATAAAACCTGAGAATATGATGTAGTTGAAATTTCTGAACAGCACTAGATAAATACAAATAGCTGGTAACATACATACATTGATAAAGGTGTTTGTTAGGGAGGGGAAGGAGCTAGCCCATACCTTATTTATCTGAACACTAACTTGCGTTGCATTGTTTTAGGCTTTAGTCATGAAACGTATCCAGCCAAGGATAAAGCCATAAGCACCCTCCACACACCCCATTCTTGTGGGATAGTACGTAGTTTCCCTTCCAGATCACCCTTTCTTCTACCCTAGTATTGGTGAACTTATTTCTAGATCACTGAGATTTCCGTATACTTTGTATCCTTCACAGAGCCTGGCGCTTCGTTAGCTACTTAGTAGCACTAAGTAAAGCTGGAATTGAGTGTTCTTAGCTTATTAGTTTTCCATACAGCCAGTTCATAATTTTATGCTTTCAGGAGAGATCTTTTATAAAAAGTGATTGAGAATTTCACGTGATAAATGTACTTAGTCAAATTGGAATAAATGGGTAGCAGAGGAGTTTTTATAAATTTTCGTGTATTATATAGTATATTAATGGGACTTTGACAAGGATCCTTTGTTCTCTAAGATACTGTTTGATCTCAGTTGGGTTGGATAAATATTGTGAAAGGATGGAGAGGGCAGTTAAAGATGCTAGAGACTTTTCTAGAAATATCTGTGAGAAAGTGTGAGCAAGGTGCTTTTCTAAGCCAACCAAGGACCATATACTTAGAAAGGGAAACATGAAAGGTAAGGGATTAATTTGGGGAAATTTTTTGAGTGGAACCCAGAGGGACTACATCCCGAGAGGTATTTTAACCTAGGAAATGCTAAGCTGATTTAATTGAAAGCATACATCAATAATGCAATATATTATTTATGATATTTTATTCTGTAGGTCATTTTTACCAGGAAATGACTCTAGTATAGGAGTTCTCTACCTAATAGAGCATCAGAACCCTTGGCATTATTCTATGCCAAAGGCTTCTAATTTAGTATGTGTGGGGCAGGTGTATGCTTTTACTTTTTTTAAGTCTCAATAGCTACTATTTGAATATAGAATAATATATCCTATGGAATATTTTGTTTAATAACTAAATCATCCAACATAGTTTTTAGGGTCCTGTATCATTTTGATAGCTCTGATCCGAGACCTTGGTCTGTCCCACCATGGCCTGTAGCCAGGCTCACACCCCTACAAGCACCTCTCTGCTCCTTCAACTCATGACCTTCTTGCACACATGTACCTGCGTTTGTGTGTGTGAGAAATCTACCTCTTATAAGGACACTTGTGACGGCATTTAGGGCCCACCTGACCAAGTACAAAGAGCCCTGGTGATGCAGTGGTTGCTAGTACTCAGTTGCTAAACTAACTGAAACTAACTGAAAGGTTAGTTCAAACCCACCAGCCACTCCACAGGAGAAAGATGTGGCAGTCTGTTTCTGTAAAGATTTACAGCCTTGAAAACATTACAGGGCAGTTCTACTCTGTCCTAATGTAGGGTCGGTATGAGTTGGAATGGACTTGACAACAATGGGTTTGGTTTTGACTGAGATCCCTAATATAATTGTAATCACACTGTAAGACGCTTTTTCTAAATAAGATAATGTTCGTAGATTCCAGGAATTAAGACTTGGATATCTTTGAGTGGGTTATTCAACGTACCACAATGATACTGAATTCAAATGGTTTACGAAGGAAAGTGGTAGTAAAAGTTGTCTTTTTGCCTTATCTTCATTCCTCTGTTTCTAAGTCAGTGTTTCTAAACCAGCAACAGTTTTGCTGCCCCCTTTCCCCGGGGGACATTGGCAATATCTGAAGACATTTTTGGCTGGGAAGGGGTTGCTACTGGCATTTAGTGGGTAGATGTCATGGATGCTGCAAACAATGCCCCAGAAAGTTCCCACAACAAAGCATTATCCAGCCTAAAATATCAATAGTGCTGAAGCTGAGGAACCCTGCTTTACGGATAAACATTGCCAACAGTTTCTTGTGTATCATTCTAGGGGGAAAAATATATGTATATATATATGTATAGGTATGTGTGTGTGTGTATATATATGTTGATGTTGTTGTTTGCCGTCGAGTCGGCCCCGACTCATAGCGACCCCTCCTTGGGTTTCCGAGGCA
>NW_006921595.1:11177050-11182536 GCF_000298275.1 Orycteropus afer afer | reverse complement strand
GGAGGGAGCGGGTGGAGGAGGAGAGTGAGAGACCCATTTCCAATTACCCAACTACGAGCCCCGAGTTGTAGATGGGGCTGCTCGGCGGCGGCTGAGGCTGAGCAAGACTAGCAGCGGCCGGCGTAGGGAGCGGCGGCGGCGCGGAGGCGGCCGAGGTGCGAGCCGGTGAGTTGCCGGGGCTCCCACGCAGCTCGCGTAACGGTCTCGCCGCGTGGGAGCCGCTGTTCGCCGGAGCCGGCCGGGGGGCGCCCTGTTGCTCGTCGCCGCGCGCCACGCGGGGACCCCGGCCCGCCCCCTTAGCACCTGGGCTTCGTCGGGACCGGGTACGACGTCCAGGGCGGGAGGCTGGTGAGTTAGGGCTGCTTGTCGCCCTCTGCCCTGCCCGCGTGGGTGGGGGCCCCGGCTCCAGGTCTGCAGGCGGGCTGGAGCGCGGCAACGTGTCTGGCCCGTGCTGCCGACAGCCGCGCCGCCGCCCCCCGCACGGTCCCTGGGCCCCGGCAGCCGCTCTGGGTAGGGTTGGGGGCGGAGGAGGCCCCCTTCGGGCTCGGGGCTCGGGCGCTGACCTCCTCTGCGGCGGGAGTAGCTATAAAGCGTGAATGGAGAGCCGCGCCCTGGGCCATGTTGCTGTGACTGACATCTTCGGGGTCTGTCCTGGGAGGGGAAGATTTCGCCTGCTTCTGGCTTTCTCCCGAGCTCAGAGTTCTTGGAGAAAGAGGGTTTCTGCAACTACTGCTGCTACTTCCGAGGCACGAGACTCTAGTTGTTTGGCCAAAGTGGCTGTGGGCCGAGCACACGCAGCTCCGGGGGCGTTCGCTGGTAAGGTGGTGCTTCACCAGCTTGGGTATGTTTATCTGGGACCGGAAAGGTGCCGGAGCTTCTTGTTTTTTGGGGTGGGGGTGGGGAGAGAGGTGGGTGGAGGGCCAGAAGAGTCGATTGAGGGATATGACAGTGTGATGACAAGCATGTGGATTGGTTGGTGGGTATTTTTTTTTTTTTTTTGCTGAAGGACTTTTTAACACTTTATTGGGAGTTTAGTCTGCCCTACTAGCTCCTAGGATTAAAGCTCAAGATTAAACCCATTGAATTTACATCCTTTGAGGTGTTCATTTGTGTACGTGTGTCAAGGATGTGGGGGTGGGCAAGCAAAGAATTGAGAACTGGTGGGAAGGCTCAGAAAATTCTCCGCATTACTTATGAACAGCCTGTTAAGGTCAAGCCACGTTTTACTCTTGCCTGCGCCTTTGGGGATTGTTGGAATTTTACTTTATGCTTCCTGAATTCTTCTTGAAATATTGGTTCAGAGAATATTTGAGGTGCATTAAAATGCTCATCAAATGGAGTATGATTTAGCAGCCATTTCTGAACGTGAAATCGTTCAAATGGTCGTTTGGAAACTTATGTATGCTGAATGTTATCAGGCGAGGTAACATACTATTAAGAATGCAGAGGTAGTTGCGGTCGGCGTGTGCGTATAAGAACTGGACTTTAAGAATGTTTCTTATTTTAGGGGTCTACTGTTCAATTATAATAAGGTATCAGGCCTGGTTTTAGGAATGCCTTGTGAGGCCTTGTTACATACAGTAAAGAAACAACTTTTGTGGATTGGATCATTTTGAGGTCATTTGTACCATAAATCTACCATATATTTAAATATATAAATGTTTGCATATTGTGTTATTCTTTCAGGTTCGTGTTTCTTTTATTCTAGGCTAGGGTTACATAATATACAGATGATAACACTTTTAATTTCACTGTTTTGTCCCGTAGAGACTGCACACTAAATATTTTTTATGAAAAGACATTTGAGGGTATTTGCGTGTGTGCCCTTTTCCAATGGATGTGGCTCAATCTAATCTGTGTTCCACCTGGAATGTCAAAATGAATTATTATACATTCTAGATTAAATCAACATTGGAAAAATTAAGGTACTTAAGTCTGGTATATAAGACAGATAATTTTTTGTTCTTTGTGCCAACTGTTGGATTAAAAAAAAAATCATGTTGTTCTTAAACATTTGAGGGAGCAGTTTGCTTTCTTCTTCTTCTTCTTCCTGAGTTTTATTTCAGACTGTAATTGTTCCAGAGGACACGACCTGCTTCTCCTTCTTCTTTCTCATCTTTCTCCATCCCTCCTTCCCTCTTTTTGGCTTGGCATAACCAAGAAAGTCATGATTTTGAGACTCTGTGTTACCTTCTTAAAAGTTGTTTTAAAATTGTAGTTGCTTGAGTATCTACCATTTTAATTAAATGCCATTCACATTTTGAACATCCAATCATTGTTAAAAGTAACTATCATCAGTAAATTATTGCTAAGAGATTTGCAATTAATACGGGATCAGTGCTAGTCAAAGGCGATGTATTTGTAAAAAAAAAAACAAAACACCAAGAAAGTAAATATGGAAAGAGGTGTTATTGTAATGTAAATTACCTAGTTCTGGATGATTTTTGAAAATTAGTATTTTGTAAATTAGACATGAGGGATGATAATGCTGAAAATAATTTTCCTTTCTGAAGTGATTTATTTGGTTAGTGACCAAATTTGTATCAAAGCTCTACTTCATGAAAGTGTAATTAACATGCAAGGCTTGTACTGATATTTATTTTAGGAAGAATGAACCCATTAGATAAAACAAATACTGAGCTGATTAAGGATATGGTATGGTCATTTGTTCTAAAAAAAAAACCTGTACTGAAAAAAAGTATTCTAGTTTTTTCTTTACCTGTAGGTTCTTTCCTTCCAAATATTATCTTCACACTTGTGAATATCATAAAAGCAAAGGGTATCATAAGCACAAGAGATCTCTTTACAGGTATGGTGCTAGTATGGGATTAAAGATTTTATTTCTTAGTTTTAATGGTATGTTATTGCTTAGAGTAGTTTTGGTCAGTCTCAGACAGTGCAGTGATTTTCCACCGTTCCTGTTATGTGTATATGACCACTGGAGGGAGACTTTTCAGTTCAGGTTGACCATATCCCTTGTTCCCATACCCGCTGCTAATCATCTCTGGGCACTTTGCCAAACTGCTGGAAAATGTTGAGGAAGATACACTCAGAATCAAGTCTTGATCAGGGTGTCTAATGATTTGTATTTCTTTAACTTATACCACATTCACAAAGCACTTCTCATAATAGAGTGTGTTATTAGCAATCTACCTTTTGGTTTGCTGTTCAGTGGGCTAACTAAATACATCTCTAACATGGTGAAAGACAAGATTCATGAATACATTATAGTTTTCAAAGATATGACGTTACTGACTGACATTAATCTTAGAAGCAGTGTAGGTTTAATTACTTGCTTCGTGTGCACAGATTAGTTGTCTGGAAGAATCTGGAATCATAACTCTCCTGTGAAGTATATGTAGTATATCCAAACCTCTTTTAACATTTTGGTCTCTTATGTTCATAATATTTCAGAGGAAGAAATACTGAGGCAAAGCATCCCTTGTCCCTAATTTTAATGTTCCTTTCACTACAAAGAAGTTATTCCTTTATCACAGTAATAAAGATAATATTAAAGCCCACAACTTTGTTAACCATTAACTGGCTGTTAGTGTTGTATGCTGTCACTTCCATTCCGACTCATAGCAACAATGCTATGAACTTGGTTTCTATTTTTTCTCTTCTGAAAATAGTTTACCTTCTTGGTAAACTTGACTTCAGTAATGGTGAACTCAGTAAACAAATAATGGCATGTTAACAGCAGTTTATAGAGAACTTAAGTTTTTATGACCTTCTTATAGAATAACTCAAAGACCTTTAAACAGTCTTCCTTATACTAAATCTATTTACAGAATAATAAAGAGGACAGGATTTGGAGTAGTTTCTATCTTTCTATCATCCTAATTGTTTTCCTTCTTTCCTTTAAGATGGCTTTGATTTTGTCCTAAAATTGTTTAAAATAAAAATTCGCGTATACCAGAAGAGATTTTGCCATTTAAGAAATGTTCATTCCTGTCTAGCCTAAGGATTATGTTAAATACTTAGGGACACAGTAGTTTAAAAGGCGCTTCTGTGGCGTAATGCCTAAGGCATTTGACTGATAACTAGAAGATTGGTGGTTCAAACCCATCAGCCACTCTGCAGAAGGAAGACTGGGCAATCTACTTCCATAAAGATTTACCACCTTAGAAACCCAAAGGAGGTTGCTGTGAGTCAGGATCAGATTGATGGCAGTGAGGTTTTTTTTTTCCTCCCTGTTAAAGTTATTGATTCAAAGCAGAATGAGAATTAAAGACAACATAGTGAGTTTTCATAAAGCTCAAGTTATTTTCCAAAGCCTTACACATGATCTGACCATTACCAAAACCAAATCAGATTTTTCTCTGTTAGACATTCCTTTTGCATGTGTTTACTCTACCCCTCATTCAGTGTATTCTATCCACATTGCCCTTCTTTTTGTTCCTCAGATGTAGGCTTGTTTCTGACTCAGGGCATTTACACTTTTTTTGCTTTGTCTGGAACTTGCTTCCTAAATCATTACACCACTGTCTCCTTTTAATCATTTCAGGTCTCAATTCAAATATCACCTTTTTGGACAAAGAGAGGGCCTGGTGGTGCAGTGGTTAAGTGCTTGACTGCTAATTGAAAGATGGGTGGTTCAAACCCACCAGTCCTCCAAGGGAGAAAGATGTGACAGTCTGCTTCCATAAACATTTATAGCCCTGGAAGCCCTGTTGGGCAATTCTGCTTTGCCCTGTGTGGTTGCTATAAATTGGAATTGACTGCAGTAGTGGCGTAGTAGATAAGGCATTTGGCTCCTACCCAGAAGATCAGTGGTTCAAACTTACCAGCTGCTCTGCAGAAGGAAGATGGGACAATCTTCTTCCATAAAGATTTATAGCCTCAGAAACCCATTTGGGGTCGCCATGGCTCAGATTCGACACGATGGCAGTGAATTCGGTTTCTGTTTTTTCGACTGCAGTGGATTTAATTTGGTTTGATCCTCAGACAAGTATTAAACTGAAAACCAGACACACTGCCATAAAGTTGATTCTGACTCATAGCGATCCCCATTGGGTTTCCAAGGCTGTAAATCTTTATGGAAGTAGATTGCCTCATCTTCCTCCAGTGGAGTGGCTGGTGGGTGTGAACCACTGACCTGGTTAGCAGCCAAATGCCTTACCTACTATACCACTAGAGCTCCTCAGACAACTATTACTATCTAACTACCCTATCAGAATTATACTATCCTCGTCCTTCCCTGTCCCATTACCTTTTTTATTTTCTGTAAATTGTTTATCACTTTATGAAATTATATTTTTAAATTATTATCTGGATACTCTCACTAGATTGTAAACCCATGAAAATAGTGATCTTATCTCTTCTATTTAGTGCTACCTTATAGAGACTTAACCCATTTCTGGAACATGTTGTTGTTGTTATATGCCATAGAGTCGGCCCCGACTCATAGCGACCCCTCCTTGGGTTTCCAAGGCAGTATCACTATGGAAGTAGGATTGCCCAACCTTCCTTCCGAGGAGTGGCTG
>NW_006921595.1:11157281-11171479 GCF_000298275.1 Orycteropus afer afer | reverse complement strand
GGGTTTGAACCGCCAGCCTTCTGGTGAGCAGTCAAGTGCCTTAGGCACTATATATATATATATATCCATATTCTCATGAGTAAAATATCTGATTTGATCAGGACTCCTGATTAGATTGGTTGATTGAAAGTTGATTAAATTTAGACATCATTATAAAATGATTCATACAGACCTTAAATAATATAGTTGTTGTTGTATGCCCTCAAGTCAGACCCGACTCATAGCAAACCCTCCTTGGGTTTTCGAGGCGGTATCACTACGGAAGTATATTGCCTGTCCTTCCTTCTGAGAAGTGGCTAGTGGTTTTGAACCGGAAAGCCTTCTGGTGAGCAGTCAGGTGCCTTAGGCACTACACTACCAGAGCTCCTCGATATAGTTGTACTTAAAAAAAAAAAAAAATTGATATGTATTCATATGCTAATCTTTTCTTTGAGTATAGGTCTTTTGAGTGGTGGCCTAGGTCATCTTTCTTGCATAAACTAATGCATTATTACTGGTTACTAGCTTTAGTTTTATAAGTAGAGTGAGAACTCTAAAGTTTGAGTATAGAATGGTTACAGTCTTTATGACTCCCCAGTTGTTTACATTTGTCATGTTCGTGCTTAATTATATAGCTGTTTGGCTTTCAGTTTCCTTGTTTTGCTTTGTTTCACTTTGCTTTGCCACTTGCTTTCCTTGGATTTTTCCAAAGCATTTATCTTTATTTTTGTATAAAGAACAATTACAATTCACATGATCTTGTAGTCTTGTATCACATTTTATGTGTATATTTACACCTGTGTCTGTATATTTGATATGAAATAGGAAATCCTATATTTGATATGAAAATATGAAATCCTGTTTGGTCCCTCATTCCCCCCTAAAAAAAATCTTGACTATCTAATGTACTGGGAATATTCTTTCTTGTTGCATCTCATTTGAATAGCTTCTAATCTGGTGATACGATGAAGGCTGCTACAGAAGAAATTGAAGTTGTCAGTGATTTCATTCTACTTGGATCAATAATCAGTGTCCATGCAAGCATCAGTCAGAAAATCAAATGGCATATTACATTGAGGTTATCTGTGCAAAAGACTGCTTTAAAGTGTTAAACAGCAAAGATGTCGCTTTGATGGCTGAGTTGCTCTTGACCCAAGTCAGGGTCTTTTCAATCACCCATATGCTTGCAAAGTTAGGTAATGAAAAAAGGAAGACAGAAGAATTGATGCATTCCAGTTGTGGTGCTGGCGAAGAGTATTAAGCATGCACTCGAGTCGGAAGAATGAGCAAATCAGGAGAAATACAACCAGAATAGTATTTAGAGGCAAAATGGGAAGACTTGGGCTAGCTAACTTTGGGCACAGCATCAGAAAAGACCAATTGGTAGAAAAGGACATCATGTTTGGTAAATAGGAAAGTCTGGGAGAATAAGAGAAAACCTCAGTGAAATAGATTGGCACAATAGCTGCAACAGTGGACGTAAACATACCAATGATTATGAAGATGTTTCGGGACTGGGAACCTTTCATTCTGTTTTACATAAAGTCACCATGAATGGAGCTGATGATGACGGCAACTAACAACAGATGTCGCAATAACTTCCAAATTCTTGGATGCTTCGGAAAATTTTAGTATTGTGATGACAAAAGACCCCTGGTGGTATAGTGGTTAAGGCATTGGGCTGCTAGCCAAAGGTCAGAGAAGGATGTGCATCTGCTTCTGTAAAGATTCACAGCCTTGGAAACCCAGTGGGGCACTTCTACTCTGTCCTGAAGGGTTACTGTGAGTTGGAATTGACTCGATGACAACGGATTTGGTCTGTATTATAATGAGTTACCTATAGAATACAGGTAGGTTTATGAGTTACCTGTGGAATATAGTTTTAAATGTTGCTGATCTTAAGGCTAGTACCAGCAGAAACACTGGTTGTTTACATTAATTATAATAAATATTATTTGAGGTTTTGCTTGTTAGCAAAATAATGTTTTCATTGCTTTTTATATAGCATAGTGCCTAAGGCACTTGACTGCTAACCAGAAAGCTGGCAGTTCAAACCCACCAGCCACTCCTCGGAAGGAAGATGGGGCAATCTACTTCCGTAGTGATACTGCCTTGGAAACCCAAGGAGGGGTCGCTATGAGTCGGGTCCGACTCAATGGCACATAACAACAACAACAACAAATCATACAATTCATTGAATTTATGTATCATGTTTTATTAATTTCTTTCTTAGCATGGTGGGGCAATTGAAGACCTGGGTTGTAATCCTAGTTTTTCTACCTTCAAGCTCTCTTGTTCAGGACACGGAACTCTACTTGGTACACACAATAAGTACTGCACTGCTAGGGGGATTTCGAGTTACTGCTGAGCTCAGTATATCTCATCTTTAACATGGGAATTACAATACCTGTCTCACAGGGTTGTTGAAAGGCTAATTTTGGATAGTGTAAGTAGATGTGTCCAGCACAGGGTCTGATACATTGAAAGTAATTAGTAAAAGCCAGTATCTGAATTTCCCTCTTTTACTGTCTGATATGGTGTTATATGGAGAGTAGATAATACTTGTTGAATAAAAATGTTTTCAGTTGCTTCACTTGATTTCTAACTGCTTTTTCTCCAGTGTAAGGGATATGTCTCATTTAATAAATATTTTAAAAAATATCTTTGGTTTTAAGATAGTCCAATAAACTGTATGCTATGACTAAATAATAAGTCTTATATTTAGATGATATTTCAATGTGTTTACAAAGGTAACTATTGGGTGGGAAGATAGACTAGGTGACCACAAAGATTTCTTCCAACTTAATCTAGAGCCTGTAAAATTAAAATAATTCTGATTTTTTTCCTCTGTGGAAGCTAGGGTTTGATAGGTAGGTTTATGAGTTACCTGTGGAATATAGTTTTAAATGTTGCTGATCTTAAGGCTAGTACCAGCAGAAACACTGGTTGTTTACATTAATTATAATAAATATTATTTGAGGTTTTGCTTGTTAGCAAAATAATGTTTTCATTGCTTTTTATATAGCATAGTGCCTAAGGCATTTGTTTGAAATGCAGAAAATCATCATACTTGTAGTATGTCTAGAAGGAGCCCTGGTGGCACAGTGGTTAAAGGCTTGGCTCCTAAGCAAAAGGTCTGTGCTTTGAACCCCCCAGCTGCTTTGCAGGAGAAAGAGTAGCAATATACGTCTTTAAAGATTACAGCTGTAGAAACCCTATGGGGCAGCTTTACTCTGTTCTGTATGGTTGTAATGAGTTGGAATAGACTCAGTTACAATGGTTTTTGTGTTTATCACATAATATAATTATTTAGTATTCTGAATGAATGTGGCTGTCTTCAAGTAGCTTTGCCGTTTTTTTTTTTTTAAAAAAAAGAATATATATGTCTATATGTACATATAATAAAATGTTTTATGGAAAATTTAACCTTAGTTACATAAATAAAATTATTTGCCATTTATTATTATTATTATTCATCCATTGGCTATTCTTTTCTCTGGGACATTGGAAAAAGAAATTAAAGTAATTGAGTTGTTGTTAGGTGCCATCAAGTCCCCACATAACAGATTAAAGAAGTTTAATTTATTGTAGCTCTTATTTTAGAAATGAAATTATTAGTATGTATATCTTTATATAAATGGATTCATGTTGTTTTTATTTTCTTTCATTTTTCTTTTCTTGAAAGGGCAATAAGTGAACTCACCAAAACCACTGTCATCAAGTTGATTCTGACTCCTAGCGACCCTTTAGGGCAGAATAGAATGACCCAATAGGATTCCAAGGCTGTATATCTTTATGGGAGCAGGCTGCCTCATCTTCCTCCTGCAGAGCAGCTGGTGGATTCAAACTGCTGACCTTTTGGTTAGCAGCCAAAGCATTTAACCACTGCACCACTAGAGCTCGTTGGGGATAAGTGAAGATTGTATTAAAAAAACACATATTTAAACAATTAGTCCTAATGACTGGTACACCATCCGATCTGCAGCCTATACGACTATGAGACCAGAAGAACTAGATGGTGCCCGGCTACCACTGTAATCCATGTGGAAGGGGATCTATGTAGGAGATCCTTGATAGAGAGGGAGAAAAATGTGGAACAATACTCAAAGTCATTTGGAGGAATAAAAGGGGGGGGGGACCAGGTTTGCTGGTGCGATAGAGCCTGGTGGAACCACTGAGACTATAGCCCCTAGCTGCCCTTCAGGTCTGGAATTGAACCCATACCTGTGGTGTCCAGCCAAACAAAAGACAGGCATATGAGTTGAACATTTACCTCAGGTAGATATACTCCTTGGAGAGAACAATCCTGGGAGAAAGAAGGGCTGCTTATGCACAGGGAGACAGCTCAGGGGGCAGGAGTGTATGGAGGGATGGATACTGGTAAGAGGTAACTCTTGGGAGGAAGTGGGAGGGGAGCTGTTGCATTGTGGTAAACTGTGGTCAATGTCATGAGACAGTGTATGTGAACTGCGGTATGGAAAATGAATTTGCTCTGTAACTCTTCACCCAAATCACAATTAAAAAAAAAAAAAAAAGGAAAAGGGAAGGAGTAGGAGCAGTGAGGAAGTGGGAAGAATGCTGTTACATTGTGAGGATTGCAGTGAATGTCACAAAACAGAATGTGTATGGCCTGTTGAACGGAAAATCAATTTGCTGTGTAGATTTTCACCCAAATCACAATTTAATAAATAAATAAAACAAAACAAAAAAACCACATATTTAAGAAGGTTGGAATGTATCACGAGACTAATAGGCAGAGTAATCACAGTATACCCTCACCAGTCCTTAGCATTAAGTTCTGGAAAACCTCAAGGTAGAGAAATTCTCCATGAAAGAATTTGAGATTTCAAGGAGGAAATAGGGCTAAGGAGACTGAGACTCTAAATGAACCCATAAAAATGGTTATAAAGTTTTTTTTGTTCGCCCAATTAAAATATTAAATAGAATAGATCAAGCTGATTATCGACAGTATTTTGTACTTTTTAATTAGGAAATACCAGATACTATACATTTAGTTTTTATTTACCATTCCTTTCTTGAGAGAAACTTTTTAGGATTTTCTGTTTGAGGGGGAAAAAGTGATTATAAATTCTAAGAGGCATTTTTTTAGGCTGTCTTATTCAAAACCTTCCTCGTGTTCACTTAAACGTTGCTGATTCCCAACTTCTGGCTACCTGTTGTTCTAGAGATAGTATAACTTGAATATTTGAGGTAAAAAATAAGTATTTGATGATGATGATGATGATGATGATGATGAACTGCTATCAAGTCAGATCCGACTCCTAGTGATCCCTCCTTGGGTTTCCAAGGCAGTATCTCTACAGAAGTAGATTGCCAAGTCTTCCTTCCGAGGAGTGGCTGGTGGGTTTGAACCGCCAGCCTTGTGGTTAGCAGTCAAATGCCTTAGGCACTACACCACCCAGAGCACCCCCAAAATAGTAAACTTTATGTAAGGAGCCCTGGCACGGTGATTAAGCACTCGGCTGCTAACTGGAAGCCGATGGTTCGAACTCACCATTCTCTCTTTGGGAGAAAGATGGGGCAGTCTGCTTCCACAAAGACTGCAGCCTTAGAAATCCTGTGAGGCATTTCTACTCTGTCCTATAGGGTTACTGTGAGATTTAGCTTCCTCAGATTGTCATAGCTGAGGAGATATTTATAGTTCATTTTCACACATGATAACTTCGTGCCAGTACTCATCCGAACATAATATAATGGGACTGACTTGGCTGTCTGTCCTTCTTATTCTCATCTCCATTGTCTCCTTCCCAATAGACTGCAGTTTTTTTTATCAAAGGCTAGAATTTGTCTCTGGTCTCAGCTTCTGTTATCTCTTCAAAGTCTACACTACAAACCTCTTCTACTTCAACTTTGTCTTCTTTTTATTTCCTTTCTCTATTATCTTCCAGACTTGCAGTTTCCTCTTTTCCAAATATCTCTGAAAACAGAAATTTAGAATTTGTCAAACTCAAGTAGAAATTTTTATCAAAAGTAAATCTGGGTATATTGGAATTTCACATAATATGAGGGTTACCTGTACAGTTTGAGGGGAGAAGCTATGTCTTTGTATACCAGCAGCCAGAGGCTATAATTAGTATCTGTTTATTAATTGAATAAATGAGTTTCTGAGGCAGTATCACTGTGGAAGTAGATTGTCCAATCCTCCTTCCGAGGAATGGCTGGTGGGTTTGAACTGCCAGCCTATTGGTTAGCAGTCAAATGCCTTAGGCACTAAGCCACCAGAGCTCCCTAGAAAATGCAAATTAGTATATAAATAGTGTGCCTATTATATTTATCATGTGCCATAGACTAAGTTTTATAAGAGTTCAGGAAAAGGAATTTGTGCACGTGTGCACGTGTGTGTGTGTGCGCGCGTGCGTGTGTAAGCTATTGCTACTCATTTGAATTAATTTAGAGATGAGATCTAAAACTCCTTTTAGATTTAAAATTTTGATTGTGTATACTGCAAGAGTTGGGATTAAGTATTGAATCTAAACTGAAAACCAAACTCGCTGCCATTGAGTCGATTTCAACTCCTAGCAACCCTCATTGGGTTTCTGAGGCTGTAAATCTTTATGGCAGTAGATTGCCCCATCTTACTTCCATGGAGCAACTGGTGAGTTTAAACCACTGACCTTCTGGTTAGCAGCCAAGTGCCTTATCCACTACACTACCAGAACTCTTTAAGGAAAAAAGAGTATTCTTGGATGGGGTGAGTAACATAAACAGAGACATAGGTGAGAATGAGATGTGTGGTGTGTATATTGTTGTTGGGTGCCATTGAGTTGATTTTGACTGATTGTGACCCCATGTGACAGAGTAGAATTGCCCCCTCCCCACCGCCCCCCCACCCCCCCCCCCCCCCGTTGGGTTTTTCTCAGCTGTAATCTTTCAAATCACCAGATCTCTCTTGAGTGGCTGAGTAGATTCAAATTGCCAGCTTTTCAGTTAAGCAGCTGAACACAACTATTGTGCCATCAGGACTCCTTGTGTGGTATGTATAAAACTAAAAACCCATTGCAATCAAGTTGATTCTGACTCATAGCAACCCTGTAGGACAGAGTAGAACTGCCCTATAGGGTTTCCAAATCTTTACTGAAGCCAACTGCCTTATCTTTCTTCTGTGGAGGGGCTGGTGGGTTCAAACTGCTGACCTTTTGATTAGCAGCCAAATGCAATTCCCACTGTGGCACCAGAGTTCCTTATGTGGTAAGTTTGTTGTTGTTGTTGTTATGTGCCATCGAGTCGGACCTGACTCATAGCGACCTGTCCTTGGGTTACCGAGGCAGTATCTCTACGGAAGCAGATTGCCCAACCTTCCTTCCGAGGAGTGGCTGGTGGATTTGCACTGCCAGCCTTCTGGTTAGCAGTCAAGTGCTTTAGGCACTATGCTACCAGAGCTCCTATGTGGTAAGTTTAGGAATTTTTAAAAAAGATCAATGTTGCTTAAGCAGAGAGAGTGTTGGGGAATAGCAAATGGAAAAGCTAGATTTTTTAAAGAGAAATCTGAAAATTTCCATGTGACAAAGAATCATAATTTTTTTCTAATGCACTGCTGTTTTTAAAAAAATGATTATTTAACATGATCAATATGATAAAATTAAGAAGAAGGTAGTAGAAAGAGGCTTCTGATGATAATTTAATCCTTTCATGACCCAATTACGTTGTTTTGATTTTTTTTTTGTTGTTGTTGAAACCATGTATTTTCAGTAACGAAATGCATTTTTAATGAAATAAAAAGACTTTTTTTTTTTTTAGGTATTACATATTTTAATAAATTTAGTGGGACATATGTGCCCCAAAGAGTGTTTGGTGCTGAGGTTGGTGGGGTGAGGCCCATTTCTTCAGATTCACATAATGTAGTGCAGTGAATTATTTGATACGGCTCTTCTAGCTATGGTCTTTATAATTCCTACTAGATGACTGGGTGGAACGATGCAAATGTGAGGTGCTTGTGGCCCACAAAGGGAATTGGATAGCTCTTAAAAATGTAAATAAGGTACAGGGCACCTTTGTGGGGTGGGACTGTGCAAATAAAGTGTATAGAACCTTAACATGGGACTGGTCAGTTTTGCCATTCCACTAAGTTAAAATGTGCCATCCCAGAGGTGGAGAAGGGAGATTTCACTGTCATCAAGACAGAAGAAGAACCAGGAGTGGAGTGTGTCCTTGGACCTGAGATCCCTGCATTGAGACAGCAAAGAGACAGAGGCAGCAGAACCAAGAGACTGGCACAAGACAGAACAGCAGGCTTGTTGGCCCATGGAACAAGAAAGCTTAGTGCCTTCAGGCAGGATGCTTGCTTATGGAGTGGGATATACTATCGGCAGAGCTAAAAGAGTTTGTAACACTTGCCCAATCAGAGCAGAAGATGTGCCGAGAGCCTGAAGGCCAAAGGAAAGTATGTCTGTGGGCATGACCAAGGGAAGGCTGTTCTGACTGAAGACTTGTATCCTGAGTGTTCCTGAGCCTGAATTGTAACCTGTTGCTTCCCTGATAAACCCTATGATCTGATTATTGTCTGAGTTCTGTGTGGCCATTGCAATGAATAACCAAACCCATCAGAGAAGAAGAGTCATGGGAAGGATGATTGGTGTCAGAACTGGCAAAGGGATTAAATGGTGATACCTTGTCTGACCTCCACCTTATTGGAATTAGCCTTGGGTTGTTGATATGGGTCTTGATTCTTTTTGCCCCTTGTGAAGATAGAGGAGGTCAGACAACAAATACCACCACAGTCTTTTTGCAGATGGTTATGCATTCTTCTACCAAATGGCAGCACATAGTAAAAGTGAGATAGCTGTTTCCCAGTAAAGCCCAAAGGTGGAAAAATATAGATGGGCATTATATGTCTCACAGGGTTACAAATGGGTTGAAGGTGAAGGAATGAGAGAGCCTGAATAATAGTGGAAGCAGGGTGAATATAGAGCAAGAGATGAACATAGGGGAGTTATGAATTCACCACATCACATCAAAAGACATTAGAAGTGTACTTAGAAGTCCTAACATGACTCCTAGGTAAAAGATAGTTCAGGATTTTCAAATCTCTCCAAGATTCTGGTCTTTTTCCAAGATAAGCCTTGGTCTTTTCTAAAGAGGTTCTTTTAAGTTATTTTTTCTTTGTTCTCTATACATGCACCTTTTCTTGTCATTTTGTGTAAGTGAGGTCATACAATATCTGCCCTTTTGTGATTGTCTTATTTCATTCAGCATAATGTCTTCAATCTCCATCCATACTGTAACATGTATCAAGACTTAATTTCTTCTACTGGCTGAGTAGCCTTTCATTGTATGTGTGTACCACATTGTTCTTATCCATTCATCTGTTTATGGGCATTTAGGTTGTTTCCATTTTGGGGCTGTTGGGAATAGTACTGTGATGATCATTGGTGTACATATCTCTGCTTTCAAGTCTTTTGGGTATATGTATATAGAAGTGGAATTGCTGGGTCATATGGTAGTTCTATTTATTTATTTTTGAAGAACCACCATACTGTTTTCCACAATGGCTGTACCATGTTGCATTCCCACTAGCAAAGGATCAGGGTTCCAATATCCCTACATCCTTGGGATGATGTTCTTTTTTGTTTTCTGTTTTTTTTTTTTTTTAAAAAAAATCTTAGCCATCCTACCAAAAAAAGCCAAACCCACTGCCATTGAGTCAATTCCAACTTGTAGCATCCCTATAAGACAGAGTAGAACTCTATAGGGTTTCTAAGTCTGTAAATCTTTATGGAAGCAGAATGCCCTGTCTATCTCCTACAGAGTGGCTGATTGGTTCGAACTACCAACCTTTCGGTTAGCAGCCAAATGCCTTAACCACTGCACCACCATAGCTCTTTTACCCATCCTCATGTGAGTGAAATGGTGTTTCATTGTGGTTGTGATTTGTATTTGTCTAATGACTACTAATATTGAGCATCTTTTCATGTGTTTGGTAGCCATTTGATTGTCCTCTTTGGTGAAATGTCTATTCAAGTCCTTTGCTCATTTTATGATTGGGTGACTTGTCTTTTTGTTGTTAAGTTCTCAACATTTTATGTATATTTTGGTTATTAGATTGTTATTAGATATATAACTTTCAAAGATATTCTCAACTTATTTCTTGTCTTCTCATTTTATTGGTAAAGTCTTCTGGTGAACAAAAGTTCTTAATTTTTATGAGGTTCCATTTAATTATTTTGTGTTTTGCCATTTGTGCTTATACAGTGAATTACTTAATATGGCCCTTCTGGCCATGGTCTTTGTGACTCTTGTCAGATGACTGGGTGGGACTATGCAAATGTGTGGTCCTTGTGGCCCACCAAGGGGATTGGATAGCTTGTTAATAATATAAGTTAGGTGTTTGGTACCCTTGTATAGGTGGGAACATGCAAATAAGTTGTATGGAGCCCTAATGTGAGCATTGATCAATTTTGCCATGCCACCAGGCTTAAAATGAGCCATCCCTGAGGAGGAAAAGGAGAATCTTAATACCAACAAGAAAAACCCAGGAATGGGGTATATCCTTTGGACCCAAAATCTATGCTGAACTTCCTCAGTCTAGGAGAGAGAGAGAGCTGTTAACACTTTGCTGAGGTAGCAAGAAGTGGCAGCAGAAGCAAGAGATTGGTGTGAGACAGAGCACTGGGCTTCCCAGCCTACACAATGAGAAAGCTGAGTGCATTTGGGCAGGGGGCTTGCTGGCAGAATTGGATGCTTCTGTGGGCACTTATCAGCAGAGCTAAAACAACTTTGTTATCCTTGCTGAGCAAAGTAGAGTGCAAGCCAAGAGGCTGAAGGCCTGAGAGAGGCATGCCTATGGGCATGGCTGAAGGGGGGAAGCTGTTCTGATTGAAGAATTGTATCCTGAGTGCTCCTGAACCTGAATTGTAACCTGTTACTTCCCTAATAAACCCCAAAATCATATTGTCTGTGACTGTGCAGCCAATACAATGAATTATTGAACCCATCAGAGAAGTAGAGAGTGCCGTGGGAGGGATGGTTGGTGTCAGAATTGGCAAAAAGCATGGGAGGGTGGTGGCATGTCTGACCTCCACCTGATAGGAACCAGCCTTGGGCTGTTGATATTCATCTTGATGCTCTCCCTTCTTGTGAAGTTAGTGGAGGTCAGACACTGCCAGCATGTTCTTTTTGGAGGGCTTTTGTTATTACATTAACAAAACATGGTTACTAGCTAGGCCTGACAATATTGCTCCTGCATTTTCTTCTAAAAACTTTATAGTTTTAGTTTTCACATTTAGGTCCCTAATTTGTTTTTATATGTGGTCTGAGGCTTAGGTCCTATTTCATTTTTCTGCATGTGGAAATCCGATTTTTCCAGCACCATTTATTGAAGAGATTCTTCTTTCCCCATTAAATGGACTTAGCACCCTTGTCAAAAATCAGTTGACCATAGATGTGTGGGTTTATTTCTGGACTCTCAGGTCTATTTCATTGGTCTTTTTGTCTATTGTTATACTAGTACCAGGCTGTTTTGTTTACTATAGTTGTGTAATACTATATTTTAAAATGAGGAAGTGTGGTAGTTGAGATTTTGTGTCAGCTTGGCTGGGCCTGATTTTGAGTGGCTGGGCAGCTAAATGCAGTTATTCTCCACGATGAGACTAGTAGTCGACTCCATGGTGGAATCTGTGTGAGCAGCTGAGTAGCTGCCTTAGGGATGTGGTCTGCTTCCAGCATATAAGGAGGAACTTGAAGAAAGGTCTCTAGCTTTTTGGCATGCTTGGATTCTGAATTTAGCTGAGTCTTTATTCAGCAGCCTGCCATGTTGCCTGACTATCTTGGGACTGTTTCTGGACTTGAACTAGTGACTTGCCATGTTGCTTGATAATCTTGGGACTGTGCCATTTTACTTGTTGACCTTGGGTTTGTCAGCCTCAGCAGCCAGCAGCTGCCTGAGAAAAGAGATGCCTCCAGCTCCAGTGGGCTGGGAGCAAGAGGCAGAACTGAAGCCTAAGGTCAAAGGGCCTTCACCCAGCCCCTAGAGCTGGCACTTTGAACATGGACTTCTAGCCTCCTAAACTGTAAAAGAATCAACTCCTGTTTGTTACAGCCATCCATTTGTGGTATTTCTGTTATAGTAGCACTCAAAAAACCAAAACAAACTCACTGCCATAGAATCAATTCATAGTATCACTTGTTGTTGTTGTTGTTATGTGCCGTCGAGTCAGCCCTGACTCATAGCGACCCCTCCTTGGGTTTCCGAGGCAGTATCACTACGGAAGTAGGATTGCCCAACCTTCCTTCCGAGGAGTGGCTGGTGGGTTTGAACCGCCAGCCTTCTGGTTAGCAGTCAAGTGCCTTAGCCACTATGCTATCACTAGAAAACCAAAACAGAATTTGGTACTGAGAGAATGGGATGCTGTTCTGACATATACCTAAAATGTAGGAATAGGAGTGGAGTGCGTCCTTGGACCTGAGATCCCTGTGCTGAGACCAGCAGAGAGACAGAGGCAGCAGAGCTAAGAGACCAGCATGAGACAGTGCGTCAGGCTTACCAGCCCATGGAAGAGAAAGCTGAATGCCTTTGGGAAGGAGGCTTCTTGGTGGAATAGTTTGCCATTGGGCACTAATTGGTAGAAAAGACCTACATGAGATGGAGTAGTAGGCTTGCTGGCCCTTGGAGCAGAAAGCTGAAAGCCGAAAGCCTTTGGGCAGGAAGCTTCCTGGTGGATAGGGTTGCCTTCGTGAATTGAAAGCAGCTGAGAGACCAAGGAAATGGAAAGCAGAGCTGCCTCAGCCTCAGAGGGTAGGACCATGGCCTCTGGGGGTGGACCCACAACAACCTCCTAAGTTTCAAAGAGTCAGACCTTCACCATGTTTGCTCTGGAGTGTGGAACTACCGTACATGAAGGCCAATGGGATAGGAACATAGACGCTATCCAAAAGTGAGGGGGCAGGTCTGCCATGCCCAAGGAGCAGAGGAATGGGGTCTTCCAGGCCAAGGGTGGTGAGGTCGCTAGTCAGATGGACTAGGAGACTCAGGCCACCCCATGAAGGAGATCTATATAAGTGCCAAGTTGACAAGGGGTAGAATTGTGGTAGTTAAGTTTGTGTATCAACTTGGCTGGACCTGGTTTTGAGTGGCTGGGCAGGTGAATGTAATTATTCCCCATGCTGAGACTGGTAATCAACTCCATGGTGGGATCTCCTGTGAGCAACTGAGTAGCTGCCTTGGAGATGTGGTCAGCTTGTAGTATATAAAGAGAAACTTGGAGGAAGGTCTTTAGCTTTTTGGCACACTTGGATCCTGTGTTTAGCCAAGTCTTCATTCTGCAGCCTGCCGTGTTGCTTGCCAATCTTGGGACTGTTTCTGGACTTGAACTAGTGGCCTGTCATGTTGCTTGATAGTCTTAGGACTATGCCATTTTACTTGTTGTCCCTGGGTTTGTCAGCTTCAGCTGCCAGCAGCTGCCTGAGATAAGAGATGCCTCCAGATCCCATGGGCCAGGAGCAAGAGGCAGACCTGAAGCCCAAGGTCAGGGGGCCTTCACCTAGCCCCTAGAGCTGGCACTTTGAACTCAAGACTTCTAGCCTCCTAAACTGTAAGAGAATAAAACTTCTGTTTATTAAAACCATCCATTTGTGGTATTTCTATTGTAGCAGCACTAGAGAACCAAAACAGGAAGGATGAATCTTCTGACTTTGTTCTCTTTTAATATTGTTTTAGCTGCTCAGGTCTATTCCATATAAAATTTCATTATTCCATATAAAATTGTGGATTGGTTTTTCTATTTCTGTAAAGAAGGCTGTTGGAATTTTGATCAGAATTGCATTGACTCTGTAGATTGCTTTGAGTAGTATTGACATCTTAACAACATTGTCTTCCAATCCATGAACATGTAATATCTTTCCATTTATTTTTCTTTAATCTGTCGCAGCAGTGTTTGATAGTTTTATTGTATAAATCCCTCATGTCCCTGGTTAGATTTCTTCCTAGGTATCTCTTACATGCTATTGTAGATGAAATTGTTTCCTTAATTTCCCTTTCTAATTTCTCCTTGCTGATTGCAAAAAGGGCAAGGAGGCCACATGTTCTGACCTCCTCTAATCCCACAAGAGGAAGACAAAATCACCATTAATAGCCCAAGGCCTATTCCTGCCAGGCCAGACATGCTGCCTCCCTCCAGCCCTTTCTCCAACCGTTCCTCCCAAAGCACCCACCACCTCTCTCCTGGGTTCGATAACTCACTGCAGTGACCACACAGAGCTCACAG
>NW_006921595.1:11156278-11157181 GCF_000298275.1 Orycteropus afer afer | reverse complement strand
TATGGAGTTTATTAGGGAAGCACCAGGCTACAATTCAAGTTCAGGAAAAACGCTCAGTCTCTCTCCCAGCCCACCGTCTCTCAGCCAAGTCTCTCCCCCAGCAGTGCACGTCCCTCTGTGTCTTACTCAGCAACGTGTCTCTTGCGTCTCTTTCCCAGCAGCATGTGTCTCTTTCAGAGCGCATGTCTCTTTCAGCAGCATGTCTTCCTCAACCAGCAGTCAGAGAGAGTTCTGCCTCTAAGAAGTCTCTTTTTGAGCCCAGCAGAGTGGCCACACCAAGCAATCATAACATCAGAATCCTAAACACCTAAGAGAGAGTGGGAACCTCCCAGAACATTGTTTTGCACCAGTCCCAACAGAACTACTCCAGGTGGACAACTTCAGCAATCAGGAGCTCCTCAGTTGCTCATAGCAAAGCCCACCTCAGAGTTTACAAAGACTTATGGGTAGAAAAGCCACACTAAGTAATTCACTACACCACACTGGTGGATAGAAACTCAGCTGAGTTTTATTTGTTGACCTCATACTTTGCAACTGTACTATTTTCCTCTATTAGTTCTAGAAGTTTTCTTGTGTGGACTATTTGGGATTTTCTGTAGAGGATCATATCATCTGCAAATAAAGATAATTTTACTTCTTTTCCAATCTGGATACTTTTTATTGTTTTTCTTTTCTTGTTGCTCTGGCTAGAGGTTCTAATACAGTATTGGATAGAAGTGGTGAGAGTGGACACCTTGTCTCGTTTCTTATTTCAAAGAGAAAGCTCTTAGTCTTTCTCCATTAAGTATAATGGTGACTATTGACTTTTCATATATGCCCTGAGTCATATTCAGGAATTATTGTTCTATTCCTATCTTCTTTAGGGTTTTTATCAAGAATGGGTGTGGGATTTTTTTTTTTTTT
>NW_006921595.1:11140103-11150368 GCF_000298275.1 Orycteropus afer afer | reverse complement strand
CTAGATGCAATGATGGGTCTCTCCTTGTCCAGAGCAAAGAAGAATGAAGAAAATCAAAATTCATGGAAACAATTAGTCCTAGCGACTGGTACACCATCTGATCTGCAGCCTATACAACTATGAGACTAGAAGAACTAGATGGTGCCCAGCTACCACTGTCATCCACTTGGAAGGGGGATCTGTGTAGGAGATCCTTGATAGAGAGGGAGGACAATGTGGAACAAAACTCCAAATCATTTGGAGGAAAAAAGGCAGGGGGGACCAGGTTTGCTGGTCCGATAGAGCCTGGTGGAACCACTGAGACTATGGCCCCTAGTTGCCCTTCAGGTCTGGAATTGAACCCACAGCTATGGTTTCCAGCCAGACAAAAGGCAGGCATAGGAGTTGAACATTTACCTCAGGTAGATACACTCCTCGAAGAGAACAATCATGGGAGAAAGAAGGGCTGCTTATGCACAAGGAGACAGCACAGGGGGCAGGAGTGCATGGAGGGATGGACACTGGGAAGAAGTAACTATGGAGAGGAAGTGGGAAGGGAGCTATTGAATTGTGGCAAACTGTGGTCAATGTCATGAGACAAAGTGTATGTGAACTGCTATATGGAAAGTGAATTTTCTCTGTAAGTCTTCACCCAAATCACACACACACACACACACACACAAACACACACAAAGACTTGCTTCATGACCTAAAATGTCTGTCCTGAAGAATGATACATGTGCACTGGAGTAGATTATATATTGTTCTGGTTTAGGTTGGAGTGTTCTATATGTATCTGTTAAGTTTTGGTGGTTTATAGTGTCATTCATGCCCTCTGTTTCCTTGCTGATCTTCTTTCTAGATGTTCAGCCTAATAATGAAAATGGTGGATTGATGTTTCCAACTGTTGTTATATGCCGCTGAGTCAGATCTGACTCATAGCGACCCCTCCTTGGGTTTCTGAGGTGGTATCACTACGGAAGTAGATTGCCCAACCTTCCTTCTGGGGAGTGGCTGGTGGGTTTGAACCGCTAGTCTTCTGGTTAGCAGTCAAATGCCTTAGGCACTGCCCAGCAGAGTTCCCCACCTAAATACAGGGGCACCTAAATACATAAAAACAAACACTAACAGAATTGAAGGGAGAAATTGGGGAGTGACTCTTTATCACTGTATAATATTCATCTTTGCCTCTTCTGGTGGATTTATCTTATAGTTTACTTTATTTGATACTAAGAGTGCCTTTTGCTTCCTTTGCTTTCTCTTTTGCTTACTATTTACATGGAATATTTTTTCCATATTGCACTGTAGTAAATTACATAGTGTGGTTTTACTAGCCATAAGTCTTTGTAAAGTCCGTAGTGGAATTTGCTCTGAGCAACTGAGTAGCTCCCTATTGTTAAAGTTGTCCACCTGGGGTATTTCTGTTGGGGGCAGCACAAAGTAATTTTCTGGGAAGTTCACTGTCTCTTAGGTGTATAGAATTCTGATGTCAGAATTGGTTAGTGGTCTCTCTGCCAGACTCAAAAGGAGCCCTTCTAGAGGCAGAATAGGTCTCTCTGTCTGGTGGCTGAGAAAGATATGCTGCTGAGAGACACGTGCTCCTGAGAGACACGCATTGCTGAGAGAGAGACGCAAGAGACGTGCATTGCTGAAAGAGACACTGAGAGACATGCACTGCTGGAAGAGAGACTGTTGGCTGAGAGACAGCAGCAGGCTGAGAGAGACTGAACGTGTTCCTGATCTTCAATTGCAGCTTGTTGCTTCCTTAATAAACCCCATAATCTGTGAGTTCTGTGTGACCACTGCAGTGAATTATTGAACCCAGCAGAGAGTTGGTGGGTGCTGCAGGAGGAACGGTTGGTGTCAGGGTTGGTGAAAGGGCTGGAGGGAGGCAGCATGTCTGGCCCTACAGGAATAGGCCTTGAGCTACTGGTGGTGATTCTGTCTTCCTTTTGTGGGGTTAGAGGAGGTCAGAAGATGCAGCCTCCCTGCCCCTTTGGCACATATCCTTTCAGTTTCAACCTAACTGTATCCTTAGGTTTAAGATATTTCTCTTATAAAGAACATAGAGTTGGATCATAATTTTTGTTTATTTTAATCCATTCTGCCATTCTCTGCCTTTGGATTGCTGCATTTAGGCCATTTCCATTCAGTAATTATTGATAAGAAGTGAGGTACTTCTGCCATTTGTTATTTGTTGTTTGTGTGTCTTAAGCCTTCTTTGTCTTTGTCTTTTAGTACTGCTTGCTTTTGTGCTTTGTTGGTTTATTGCAGTGAGTCTTTTTGGTTCCCTTCTTGCCTTTTATGTATGTTTTTTTAATATTTATTTTCTTAGTGGTTACATTTAACACTTGTATTTAACATTCTCGAGTAAGCTGGTACCAAGTTACTTCAGTAACCAACAAGAAATTCTGTATATCATTCCTCTCCCCCTTTTTGTTGTTATCACTAATTATGTCTTTATATTTTATGTGCCCTGTAACATAATTTTATCTTTGCCTTTAAGATATTTATTGAATCATGTTTTTTTTTTTTTACATGAAGAACAAAACATTTAGAGTTGTTAAGCATAAATACCTTATTATCAGTCCTTATACTTGTTCATGCAGTTCCTTTTATTAGGGATCTTTCTTTTCATGTAGAGTTGAATAACTTTCTAATGTCTTCTCCCTTCCATCTGCAGAACTCTCATCAGTTTTTTTTTTTTTGTGTGTTTTTTTTGGTAGACTTGGTCTGGTGGATATGGACTATCTCAGCTTTTGTTTGTCTGGGAATGTTTTAATTTCACCTTCATCCTTGAAGGATGGTTTCACTGGATACAGTATTCTTGATTGAGAGTTTTTTTTTTTTTTCTTTCTTTCAGCACTTGAAATATATTATTCCATTGCCTTCTGGCCTTTAGTGTTTCAGAGGAAAACTTGGCACTTAATCTTATTAGGGATCCTTTGTATGTGGCTGTTTGATTCTCTCTTACTGCTTTCAGGATTCTGACTTTCTCTTTAATTTTTGAGAGCCTAACTATTATGTGAAGGAGCTCTGGTGATGCAGTGATTAAGGCATTTGGCTGCTAACCAAATGGTTGTTCAGACCTATCAGCTGCTCTGCAGAAGAAAGATGAGGCAGTCCGCTTCTGTAAGGATCTATAGCCTTGGATGTCCAACGAGTCAGTCAACTCAATGGCATTGAGTTTTGTTTTGTTTTGTTTTTTTTTTGGAACTATATGTAAAGAGTTCTGGTAGTTCATTAGCTAAGGCATTTGGCTGCTAACCGGAAGGTTTGTGGTTTGAACTCACCAGCTGCTGTGTGGGAGAAAGATGAGGCAGTCTGCTTCTGTAAAGATTTACAGCCTTGGAAACCCTATGGGGCAATTCTACTCTGTCCTATGGGGTTGCTATGAGTTGGAATTGACTTCATGGCAGTGGGTTTGTTTTGAGTTTGTTTTATCTATTATGTGTCTTGATGTAGATCTCTTTGAGTTTGTCCTGCTTGGGGCTCTTTGAGCTTTTTGGATTTGTTGATTCATTAATTAGGGGGAAATTGTTGTCATTATTTTTCCAGATATTCTTTCTGTTCCTTGTTGTCTTTCATCTCTTTTGAAATTCTAGTGATAAATGTTTTAGGTCTCTTGTTGTTGTTGCACCATTCCATTAAACTGTGCTCAGCCTTTTTTCTTGGGTTCTTCATCTTTGGAATTCTAGTGATGAATGTTTTAGGTCTTTTGTTGTCCCACCATTCCATTAAACTGTGCTCTGTTTTCTTGGGCCTCCATACTTATTGCTTTTCAGTGTCTGTAATTTTAACCTTAATTCACTGATTCTTTCTTCTGCTTCATTAACTCTGTTGGTAAGTCCTATTGTGTTTCTCATTTCAGTCATTGTCCCTTTCAGTTGCAATATCTTTTTTCAGATCCTCATTTTTTTCTTGCATTGTTGTCCTAACTGCTTTTCACTCTGTATGTTTTACCTTAGTTCTTTAATTATGTTTAATGTTGTTGTATTATAGTCTAACATTTTTTTCATTATTTGGTCATCCTTAGATCACTTTCGCTCTTTTTGTCACATACATTTGGATGTGCTCTTGTGTCTCTGTTCTTTTTGTGTCTTGTGATCTTTTTGTTTGAGCCTTGACATTTTCAGTGTGTTAACGTTCTCAGTTTTTCCCATTATTTGGTGTTTTTGCTGTACTACTTTCTGTCAGAAACTCTTAGGTGGGCAGAGCATTTGGCTTTTGCTCACTGTTTCCTCTTCTCTATGATAACTCCTTCTCTCGTTTAATTGAGATTCAGGAGTTCCAGATCTCATTTTCCAACTTCCAATCTCTCCCAAACACATCAGAGAACACGCTGTGGTTAGTCTGTCCACTAACAAGCACTACCACTCAGATGAGATACTGTGTATTAATTGTTCTGTTCACCAGGGGCACAGTCCCCTTTCTCTGATTATTACTCTCTTCCCTTCTCTGTTTCTGCAGTTATATTTTTAGTCAGGAAACCCACACCTAGTAAGCTCTCTTCAGGTCTGAATATTGCCATCTAGTTTTGTACAAGGTGTCCTTCCCTGCTCTGTGGGGTACTCTTATGTCTGAGCTGGCATTCAGGGAAGGCACAGGCAGACTTTTGTCTGCTTTAGGAAGAGGAGGGGCTGGCACTCCCAGAAGGACCTCTGAGAAGTCTGTCTTGTTGGTTTCAGAGCCCCAGTGGCCCTGTGGTGGTTGGACTCTTTTCCTGACTCTACCTTAGGGAACCTTCTGTAGGAGTTTGTATCAGTCCAGCAGCCAGCAGTTACCTGTTGGGGGAGGAGTAGTCACACTCTGAATGGACCCCCCAGGGAAATGTGCTTTGTTGCTATGGATCCTGCACCATGGTATGTTGACTAGTATCCACTCAAGATGTCTGCTTCCTAGCCCACAGCACCCTCAGTCAGCAATCCTCAGTGCTAACTGTAAGGGGAAGCAGACAACCAAACTGATCCCCAGGGAGGTCTTTCCTGTTGGTTTCTGAGGTTTGAGCTGTGAGGTGTACAGGGAAGCAGGTAGAAAGCTGTCTATGGGAGCAGACTGCACTGCAGGGACATTCTTGTAGCAGTTTGCAACAGCCTGGCATCAAACAATTAACAGGTGGAGGAGAGGTGGCACACTCTAGTCAGATCCCATTGAGGTCGATCAGACCACTCAAGTGTTCCCCTTGTAGATGGGCTGTGAGTGCAGCCTCCACTCAAGACTCCTGCTTCTTAACACATAGCCACCTCAGTCAGCAGTTCTCAACATCAATTGGAAGTGAGGGCAGACTAGCCCAAATTGACCCCCAGGGAAGTTTGTCCTGCTGGTTTCAGAGGCCAGAGCTATGGGGAGTGTTCAGGGAGGCAGGCAGGATGCTAACTATGAGAGCAGACTCACTGCAGGGCCCTTCTGTAGCATTTCACAGCAAGCTTGCAGGTGACAGTGTCTGGGTGGTGGAAGGGCTGTCACACTCCAAATGGACCTCTAGGGAGGTCTGCCCTGTTGCTGTCAAAGCCCTCTCTGTAATATATGTTGGCTGTGGGTGTAGCCTCTACTAAAGATGGTTGCTGCTTAGCACATGGCAATGTCAGTCAGCAGTCCTCAACGCTGTCCAAAAGGGGGACTAGTCAGACCACAGCTAACTCCCTGGGAGGTCTGACCTGTTGGTTTCAGAGGCCTTGGCTAAGAGTTACACAGTAAGGTAGGTAGATTGTTGATGATAAGAGCAGACTCCACTACATGGGCCTTCTGTAGCGATTCACAGTAGGCTTGCAGCCAACAGTGGGGGTGGTGCTAGCTTACTCCAAACATTCCCCCAGGGAGGTCTGCTTTATTGACTTTAGGGCAGAAGCTTGGGGTCCTGTGTCTTTGCACAGGCAAGGGATGTGGTGGTTAGGAAGCAGGCCCTTTTTCTGAGGCCACTACCCCAGTTCACAGCAACTGGCATGTGGCTGGCGGTGGGGCAAGGACAGAGATAGGAGAAGCTATTTTCCTACCATTTGTGACTTGCTGTTGGTTGGTTAATGCTTGTCTGTTTGCAGTTCCCCACTGTTTTCCTTTGCTCCCTAATGCAGAGTCCCTCAAAATTGAGGATCGTTCCCTTGTATTTTGTGTAAGAGTGTTGGAACAGTGGTTTGTTTATGTGCATCAAGAGACTGGTTTTCATCCCAAGCTGTTTTCTTTCCTGATCAGATCTTTAGCAGAGCTAAATCTGGGCCTATGCAGTCGGCCCTTGGGAAGCCCTCCAGGGCCAGCCTAGGACTGAACATGGTCTGTGTTTTCACTTAGAAGTATGTGCTCTTGGGACTAATCTAGTGTAGAATGAAGATATATCTAGGTTATTTTTAGTAAGTTATTGTTGTTGTTGTTGTTATGTGCCCTCGAGTCGACCCGACTCATAGTGACCCCTCCTTGGGTTTCCGAGGCAGTATCACTACGGAAGTAGATTGTCCCATCTTCCTTCCGAGGAGTGGCTGGTGGGTTTGAACTGCGAACCTTCTGGTTAGCAGTCAAGTGCCTTAGACACTGTATTCTCTAAATTTTAACAGGTTGTTTTCAACTATATTTAACTCCCTTTGTTATTATTCAGTAAGCAAGGATGGAAAAGTTCTTTTGAGACCACCTGTCTAGATATTAATTAGGTCAAATGTCATTTATCCCTGTTACTTTTAAAGGAAGGGTGTTTACACTAATGATGATAGGTGAGCTGTATGGCTGTTACAGCATAGGGAAGGGGGAGAGGCAGAGGAACTGTGAAAATTAGGGAAGAAGGGAAACAGAAAATCAAGATATTGAAAGTAGTAAGAAGGATGATAAGAATATTAAACAAAGGAAGAATATTGAAACAAATTTTAAAAGCAGTTCAAATTGCAGACAGATACTCAGTACAAAGTTAAAGGTGGAGAAATATGAAAAATGTGTGACATGGTATTTACTACTAGTAGAAAGTATACATAAAGCATGGTCATGGTTGCAAGTTTTATTTGCTATACTCTGATGAAATTGAAAAAAGATATCTGAAGGAAAGGCCTTTAACTATTCAATCAAGGGCTGTAGGAAACCTAACATATTATATATGTGTATAAAATCTAATATATTAATAATCTTATGTTAATATTTAATGATTACTTTGTTAATATTTATTGAACTCTGTGTGCCAAGCAAATGGATTACTCATTTAATTTTATTTATTTTTCATATGACTAATTGTGGGAGGCACTGTTATCCTCACCTTACAGATAAGGAAAATATGGCATAGAGAGGTAAATAATTTAGCAAGAGTCACACAGCTAAGTATGTGACAGAAATGGTATTTGAGTTCAGGTAGGGTCTTTATGAGTTGGACTCAACTCAGTGACAGTCAGCTTGACAGTAACTAGGTGAGCAAGAAAACGAGAATGATCTTGATGCTAGAAATAATCAAACTATATTAGCTTTTTCTTATATTCTCTTTTACTAATTCAACTCTTGAAGAATGACCTGGTTTTAAAATTCTGGGGCCTCTTGACATAATTTCTTAGGTGCTGTCAGACTTCTTTACAAAACTTTTCATGTGCTTTAAGAGGCCCCAAGTCTGGGCTGAGAGAGCTCTTGAGAATTACCTGAAGTATTTAATTTTTCTGATAATATTCTGATTTTTTAAGAAGCTTATTTAAACAACAAGACACTTAAAACTATCTAGGATTTTTTTTTTTTTTTTTTAAGAATAATTTTATCTCCACCTAAAGATGAAGACTGACTTATATTTAACAACTACAGGCAAAAGGGTTTTAAATGAAAAACACTGAAGTTCTAGAACGAAGCAAGGTATGTAAGGATTTTTGGTTGATTTTATTGCTATTATCACACAAAGCAAAATGTTGTTGTTGTTGTTAAGTGCCATTGAGTTGGCCCCGACTCATAGCGACCCTCTGTACAACAGAACAAAACACTGCCCAGTCCTGTACCGGCCTCACAATACTTGCTATACCTGAGCCCATTGTTGCAGCCACTGTCAATCCATCCATCTCATTGAGGGCCTTCCCCTTTTTCTTTGACCCTCCACTTTACCAAGCATGATATCCTTCTCAAGGGAATGGTTCCTTCTGTCAACATGAGCAAAGTAGGTGAGATGAAGTCTAGCCACTCTCTCTTCCAAGGGGCATTCTGGCTGTACTTCCTCCAGGACAAGTTTGTTAGTTCTTCTGGCAGTCCACGGTACTTTTCAGTATTCTTCGCCAACACCACAACTCAAAAGCATTAACTCTTCTTTGGTCTTCCTTATTCATTGTCTGGCTTTTACATGCTTATAAGTGCCTGAAAAATACCATGGCTTGGGTCAGGACACTTTAGTCTTCAAAGAGACATCTTTGCTCTTCAGCACTACAAAGAGGTCTTTTGCAGCAGATTTGCTCAGTGCAGTACATCTTCTGATTTCTTGACTGCTGCTTCCATTGATGTTATTGTGGAACTAAGTAATATGAGATTTTTGACAACTTCAATCTTTTCTCCACTTATCGTGATGCTGCTTATTGGTCCAGTTGTGAAGATTTTTGTTTTCTTTACATTGAGGTATAATCCTTACTGCAGACTATAGTCTTCAGTCTTCATCAGTAAGTGCTTCAAGTCATCTTCACTTTCAGCAAGCAAAGTTGTATCATCTGCATATGGCAGGTTGTTAATGAGTCTTCCTCCAATCCATATGCCACCCTCTTCTTCATATAGTCCACCTTCTTAGATTATTTGCTCAGCATACAGATTGAATAAGTATAGTTACAACCCTGACACACTCCCTTCCTGATTTTAAACCATGCAGTATCCCCTTGTTCTGTGCAAACAACAGCCTCCTGGTCCATGTACAGGTTCCTCATGAGCACAATTAAGTTATCTGGAATTCCCATTTTTCTCAGTGTTATCCATAATTTGTTGTTATGCATACAGTCGAATGCTTTTGCGTAGTCAATAAAACACAAGTAAACATCTTTCTGGTATTCTTTGCTTTCAGCCAAGATCCATCTGACATCAGCTATGATATCCCACATTCCATGTTCTCTTCTGAATCCAGCTTGCATTTCTACAAGTTCTCTGTCAATATACTGCTGCAACTATTTTTGAATTATCTTCAGCAAGATTTTACTTGCATGTGATATTAATGATATTGTTTAATAATTTCCACATTCTGTGGAATCAGCTTCATTTGGAATGGGTACAAATATGGATCTCTTCCAGTCAGTTGGCCAGGCAGCTCTCTTCCAAACTTCTTAGTGTAGACAAGTGAGTGCCTCCAGTGTGGCAGTTGGTTGAAACATCTCAGTGGGTATTCCATCAATTCCTGGACCCTTGTTTTTCACTCTAGTACAGCTTTGACTTCTTCCTTCAGTACCATTGGTTCTTGCTCATATGCCACCTCCTGAAGTGGGTGAACATCAACCAGTTCTTTTTGGTACCATGACTCTGTGTATTCCTTCCATCTTCTTTTGATGTTTCCTACATTCAATATTTTGCCCATAGAATCTTTCAGTATTGCAACTTGAGGCTTGAATTTTTTCCTCAGTTCTTTCAGCTTGAGAAATGCCAAGTGTGTTCTTCCCTTTTGGTTTTCTAAATCCAGGTCCTTGCACATTTCATTGTAATAATTGACCTTGTCTGCTTGAGCTGCTCTTTGAAATCTTCTGTTCAGCTCTTTTATCTTGTTGATTCTTCCATTTGCTTTAGCTACTCTCCATTCAGGTGCAAGTTTCAGAGTCTCTTCTGACATACATTTTGGTCTTTTCTTCCTTTCCTGTCTTTTTAATGACCTTTTGCTTTCTTTGTGGATGATGTTCTTGATGTCATCCCACAATTCCTCTGGTTTTTAGTCATTGGTGTTCAATGCATCAAATCTATTCTTTAGAGTAGCCCTATAATACAGAGGAAAACTAACCTATAGAGTTCCCAAGGCTGTAATCTTTATGGATGCAGACTGCCCATCTTTCTTCTGAGGAGGCGCTTGGTAGTTCGAACCATCAACCATTGTGGTTAGCATCTGAGTGTTTAACCACTGCACCACTAGGGCTTCTTGTCCTGCTCATTAATCAATGTAAATTCCTCCCTCTAGATAAACTGGGTAGTGGGGTTCATTATCAGGTATGCAGGGATGGTTCAACATTAGAAAACTAATCAACGTCATCCACCACGTAAATAAAACAGAGAAGAACCACATGATCATATCAATTGATGCAGAAGAGGCATTTGATAAAATCCAACACCCATTCCTGATCAAAACTCTCAGCAAAATAGGAATAGAAGGGACATTCCTCAACATAATAAAG
>NW_006921595.1:11125156-11136708 GCF_000298275.1 Orycteropus afer afer | reverse complement strand
TCAATGACATGAGACAAAGTATATGTGAACTGCTGTATGGAAAGTGAATTTGCTCTGTAAATCTTCACCCAAATCATAATAAAAAAAATAAAAATAATAAAATATATAGATAAACTGGGTAGTTTATTTAAAGCTCCAAGACCAAAGGCAATGCCCTTGACTATACTGGAATTCCCAGACTCAGAAGAATTCCTCTGAATATTTCTATGCTGAAAATGTCCAGATTAAAAATGTCCTGAATTTAGGGACATTTAAATTTAGCAAATTTAAATTCAGGAGGGATATAATCAAGATCATATTTTCACTCTCGTGGACTTGTTTTAATTGTCTTCAGCTTCAGTTTGAACTTACATATTAGCAGTTGATGGTCTATTCCACAGTCTGGCTGAAGATATTGAGCTTCTCCATTGCCTCCTTCCACAGAGGTAGTCGATCTGATTCCTGTGTACTCCATCTGACAAAGTCCATGTGTATAGCCACTGTTTGTGTTGTTGAAAAAAGGTATTTGCAATGAGTAAGTCATTGGTCTTGAAAAATTCTGTCATGCGATCTCTAGCATTATTTCTATCACCAAGGCCATATTTTCCAACTATGGGTGATTCTTCTTTGTTTCCAACTTTTCCATTCCAGTCACCAGTGATAATCAACACATACTTTATACATTCCATGTTCCGATTATTAATGGATGTTTGCAGCTCTTTCTTCTCATTTGGAGACATGCTGCATCAACAAATGGAAGTCCCAAAAGCTCTACTCCAACCACATCATTAAGGTTGACTCTACTCTGAGGAGACAGCTCTTCCCTAGTCATATTTTGAGTGCCTTCTGACCTGAGGGGCACATCTTCTGGCACTATAGCAGACAGTGTTTCAGGGCTATTCATAAAGTTTTCCAGTAATATATCAGACAGTGTTTCATTATTATTCATAAGGTTTTCACTGGCCAATTTTCTGAGAAGTGCATGGCCCCTTTCTTCTTCTGAGTCTGTCTTAGTCTGGTAGCTGCACTGAAACCTGTCTACCTTGGGTGACCCTCCTGGTATTTGAAACACCGGTGGCATAGCCTCCAGCCTCACGGCAACATGCAAGCCCCCACAGTACAGCAAACTGACAGACAAGTGGTGGCAGGGCAAAATAGCTCCCTGAAATATAAACATAAAAATCAAATGACTATATTCCTAGTGGAGAAATGTCAAATTTCTAGGTATTTTCTTTCTTCAATTTTAAATAACTAGGTATTTACCTAGTGGGTATTTTCAAAGAACCAGTTTATTTTTTCCTCACCTCACCTCAATGTGATGTTGATCTCCACATCTTATCGGCCATTTTGTTAGATATAAAAACAGTGTGCCTATATATACTATCTGTTCTCTATATGAAAAGAAATAGAGTGAAAGCAAAAGTGTACGGGAAACTACAGTAGTCAACATGTGGTGGAGTCACGTTGTATGTGTGTGCTGCTGAAGAACTTGTCATCTGGGGGAGGCAAAGTTCTGGAGTAAAGTGCAGGCATTCTTTTCAGTAGACACTTCCTGTCTGCTTCTGGTATCTTCATCTTCCATTTTTATCTGTGCAAGTGTTTCACCAAGTGGCCTTTCATTAAATTCAGAACTGATCTGCTTCATTGATAGATTGGTTGTTAAGAGTAGACTTTGATCCTTTCACTAAGTGATGTGTTCTTGACTCTGTGGAGAGTCTACCTTCCTACCCCGCCACTTCAAATTTATATAGTAGTTTCAAGTTTTGACTCATCCTTTGGGCTTTTTGTCAGCCAAAAAAAGCATTGGAATTGCAGCTGCTGCCTTATCCTCACTGCATGAGCACACAACTAGCATCAGTAATTTTTAATCTGGATATTTTTCATCATAGAAATATTTAGAGGGACTCTTCTGAGCCTGGAAATTCCAGTGTAGTCAAGGGCATTGCCTTTGGTCTTGGAGCTCTAAATGAGCTACCCAGTTTATCTAGAGGGAGGGATTTATATATATTAATGAGCAGGACAAGAAGCCCTCGTGGTGCAGTGGTTAAACACTCAGATGCTAAACAGAATGGTTGATGGTTTGAACTACCAAGCGCCTCCTCAGGAGAAAGATACGGCAGTCTGCATCCATAAACATTACAGCCTTGGGACCCCAATAAGTTAGTTCTACTCTGTACTGTACGGTTGCTTTGAGTTGGCATCAACTCAGTGGCACACAACAACAACAACAACAAGCGGGACAGCTTCCTCCTTCCACTACTTTTTTATGGTAGCTTTATTTTTAAATAAACTTAAAAAATATATTAGCATTACATAGTAAGAGAAAGTTAAATAGTACAGAAGAAGGCAAGTACAATAAAAGGTAGAAATTTCTTTCCCTAGTCTTACTTCATAGAGTTAATAATTGCTAACAGTTTCTGATTTAGTTGCAGTAGTAAAGTGTTTCTCATTAGTTCATGATTGGCATTTACTGCAGTACCAGAGTGCTGTGTGAAATTGCCCTGAACATTACTCAATGTGTGATGCCCTTGTTCTCTACCACAGCCATTGGGGCAATCAAGAAGGTCCTTCTTATATCTCCAAATGCTCCTTGGGAACGAGGCTGGTACTTACCCTGAGTGAAAGTACTACATTTTTTAAAAATGGACCTCTATGACTTACAGTTTTCAACTTTACACAGTAACTAGCAATCTAGTACAAAAGAAGATAAGGTGAGCATACATATACTTCTCAAGAGAGGCCCAGAGTAAGTCCACTTGAGAAGAACTGTGATTACCTCTAATGTCTTGGATTACAGTGTTTATTGAATATTACCTTCTGTTTTATAATAGTAGTATTTTCTTATGTTTTTAATCACCTCCTTTATTCTAGAGCATTTGTGATTTTTGAATTGTGAGCTCATACCTGGCAGGGTTTTAGTCACTGGAAGTCTGGTTAAAGGCCAAATACCTCCAGAAATTTGCTAAGGCTTTTCTTGTGGGAACTGCCAACCCAAGAGCACGTTGTAATTTCTCTGCTTTGGATTTTCTGAAATGGGCAATGTATTTGAAGCTTAAATCCTTGAGAGTCAGCTTTAGTTGCAGATTCTCAGGCAATTACAAGCTACTGCATTGTCAGAGAAAATTAGAAACAACACTGTTTGAGCTCTGTTGTTGTTGTTGTTATGTGCCGTTGAGTTAGACCTGACTCATAGCGACCCCTCCTTGGGTTTCCGAGGCAGTATCACTATGGAAGTAGATTGCCCTATCTTCCTTCCGAGGAGTGGCTGGTGGGTCTGAACCACCAGCCTTCTGGTTAGCAGTCAAGTGCCTTAGGCACTATGCTACCCGAACTCCCTGTTTGAGCTCTGTGAAAGAAAAAGATGTAGGGTTTTCTTTATGAACACTGTGCTTTAATAAGGATACTTCCAGACATAGAAAATGGAGACTGGGGATTGGTAGGCCAGGTGGGAAGCTGTTTAAGTAGCCTATACAAGAGAAGATAGAGATTCTGAATTAAAGGACAGAGAATGGAAAATGTGACAAGTGTGAATTTACATATTTGTTAAGCAGAATGAAAATATTTGGAGAAGAACTATTTATCTTAGGAGGTTAGAGAGGAAAAAAATGGGTAATTCCGAGGTTTACAATTTGGAGAATGGGTGGCTGGTGATGTCATAATACAAATGAGAAGTAGCGTCTATAGTAGAAGGGGCAGCCTTAGGATAAATGATTGGAGTTTTGAAAATGGTAAATGAAAGGCACCATCTTTGAGACTCCTAGGGGAAATTCTTTAAGAAGGTAGTTGGAGAAAGGTTAGTGCTGTAACTAGAACTTAGAAATCATCTTCATATTGAAACTAGTTGAAGCCCTGGGAGTGAGTGAGATCATTCAAGAAAAGAATGAAAACCTGAGGAACACCAAGAGCAGTGATAGTCTGTCTTCAAGCAGGATGTGATTACAGAAGAATATATGATGATTAATTTTTCAGGTAGGTCATTCCTATTTGTACTCATAGTTATCCAGTAGGGCAGAGTAGAACTGCCCCATAGGGCTTTCAAGGCTGTAAATGTTTACAGAAGAAGACTGCCTCATCTTTCTCCCATAGAGCAGCTAGTGGGTTCAAACCATTGACCTTTTGATTAGCAGCTAAATGTATTAGCCACTGTGTTACAAGAACTTCTTTAAATGGAGGAAGGAGCTGTAGAAATAGCAGGCAAAAGGAGATAAAGACAACTTGATTACTTCATACTTAGTTTGCTGTGCTGTTGTTGTTGTGTGCCATCCGACTCATAGCAACCCCTCCTTGGGTTTCCGAGGCAGTATCACTACGGAAGTAGATTGCCCAACCTTCCTTCTGAGGAGTGGCTGATGGGTTTGAACCGCCAGCCTTCTGGTTAGCAGTCAAATGCCTTAGGCACTATGCTTCCAGAGCTCCATCATAATTAGTTTAGGGCTACTTATATTATTGAAATAGTACTGGCAAGCTATAGTGAGGACACTGGGTGAATCTTTTTGTTGAGTCTAAATGTAAGTCCGTCATTAATATTATTTTATCAAACCAAAGCATATAAAAGTCTGTTTAAGGAGAACAATATCATTATAGAAATGGAATTGTTAAGCATTCTGCATATTTGAACCAATATTTTTATGCAACCTTTTAAAAAAAAAAATTGTGAAAGATAAAAATTACCATATTTTCAGTTCATTTTATTGCCAATATTATCAAAACATGGTACCCAGGTCAATTCTTAACTTGTAGCAATGAAAGGCTGGCAAGGCTACCCAGTCATCTCTAGTGTTTATGCTTGCCACAGGGAAATTTGCAATGAGAAAAAGATATTAAAACGACAACAGAGTTCAATTTGTAATTTCATATATTTAGTATGTTCTTTCATCACTTTGAACAAGTATCATATTGCCTAAATTTCTTACAGTCATAAAGTATTTCAGATAAGAAATGTGAGATTAAAACCTAAAATAATCTCTGTTCGTTTTGGATAGGATATAATCTGTTGCTTTCACAATAAAGAACCAAGGGAGTAACACCTTAGATGTCCTAAATTTCTGAAACTTTGGGAAATAATTAATAAGGCTATATTTCATGCTCTGGTAGCATAGTGCCTAAAGCACTTGACTGCTAACCAGAAGGCTGGCGGTTCAAACCCCCTAGCCACTTCTTGGAAGGAAGGTTGGGCAATCTACTTCCATAGTGATACCACCTCGGCAACCCAAAGAGTGGTCGCTATGAGTTGGGTCCGACTCATCGGCACGTAACAACAACAACAACATATTTCATGTGGAATTTTTATCTGGACCCATAGAATTGAGGTTCTCTAGTACTTGAACAGTCTGAACATTCCGTGCAAGGATCCCTTTGTGGTGTGCCTGTGTTGCACTACAGTTACCTGAGATTCACGCCCACTTCTCTTCCACCACTATAAATATATTTTTGAGGTGGATGAATCCCTGGAACTGTTGCCCTGAGATAATCTTTAAACCAAAAATGTTCCCTGAATTCATCTTAAAAGCAAACAGTAGCTTGGCTTAACTAATAAAGAATGTCTGCCTTGTGTAATATGCTCTTTCAAGAACTATCTATATGGGATCAAATTGACAATAGTCACTCTAAAGATTAGATAGGCGCCTTAGGGCTTGGTGAGTAATGGAGGAGGAACAGCTCAGAAAAGGAGGGTGAGAATGGTTACACAACTCAAAGAATGTAATCAATGTCAGTAAACTGTACACGTACAAACTGTTGAATTGGTGTATGTGTTGCTGTGTATATTCTTAACAACAAAATAAATCAAATTTAGGAAAAGTGTACGTGTGTATATATACATATATATACATTTGTGCTTATTTTTAATGTAGTGCTTTGTACTAGTTGTTAGGTACCGTGAGTCAGTTTCAAGCCATAGAGACCCCACGTGAAAGAGTGCACCTGCCTCATAGGATTTTCTAGGCTTTAATCTTCGTGGAAGTAGACAACCAAGTCTTCTCCAGCAGAGCCACTGGGTGGGTTCAAACCATCAACCTTTCAGTTAGCAACTAGAATGCTTTGTACTTACTTTTATGTAATGTTTTGATTAATGCTTTAAAGGTGTTTAAGCCTGAGTGTTAAACGAGTAAGATTAGGAAACAATATTCCAAATCGTTGAGTTAATTCTAGTAGTTTACTTGATATTTTTACTTAG
This sequence comes from Orycteropus afer afer, assembly GCF_000298275.1. Lineage (NCBI taxonomy): Eukaryota > Metazoa > Chordata > Mammalia > Tubulidentata > Orycteropodidae > Orycteropus > Orycteropus afer. The sequence goes on along the minus strand of NW_006921595.1, from coordinate 11,130,554 downwards.
ATATATATCATTTTCGTATAACATACTATTATAATCTGAATTGTATTTGATTAAAGGTCAAAGGTTTTTGAGCCTCAGATCTTTGTTAGAGTGGAATTGGTAGTGTGCCAGTTAAGAAAAATGATTTAGGTTGCCACTAGCTAAACATGGTAGGAAGTAGAAGCAGTTTTATGATGCCTTAAGTAAGGTTAATGAAAAAAATTTTTTGTGTATAAGTTAAATCTTTACATTTATGAATGTAGAGAATAGCCATAGATTTATAATTTTTAAAATATTTATGTTTTTAGTTTTATAATTTTTTTTTCATTTTGTATTTTAATGTTTTACTAAAATATATTGTATTTCATAATATATGCAAAGAAGAGTTTAATGAAGCATTTCCTCTAAGGGCAACTTTCCCAAACTCTTCTTCAAAGAAAAAGTATTGTTTGCCTTAGAGAAGTATTAAATTCTATGATTTTTTTTTTTTTTTTTTCCTACTTTCAAGCTGGTTACTGTTTACATGTGATAGTTGTATTCTTTTGGGTTTTTGTTTATTATTATTATTATTAAATTTGTTACTGCACATGGATGAAGGATCATCAGTATTTCCTAACTCTCTTTATTTCCTGCTCCCTGAGGGTACCACTTTCAACCTTTTGGCAAGCTCCATATCAGTAAATGACATGCTTATGTTACTAATTCTTGATTTTTCAATTTTAAGAATTATGTGTTGTCTTCCCATTATGGAAGATGAGGATTTAGCTCTTTTCCACTCTATTCCCACCACATATATGTATATGCTTATGTACATATATGTATCATATACAATTCCCATCCTACAATCCTCCCAATGTTATAATTGTTTTTCTAATTTTGATTAGTATTAATTAGCTGATACGTTAGTTTATCACTTAGTAAACTGTACTTACCTTTCTCCATTCCTGTATTACTTATTATTTTCTTGGTGTTAATAATGATTTGTTTAGTCTTCCATATATACTGCTTATCAGTAGTTTAGCCCTAAAATGTCGGCTAGTTTTCAAAGTCACCTTTCAGTATGTTTATTCAAATATGTCAATTTATTTTCTTGAAGATATCACTCCTGGAACTTTCTGACTTGTCTGATATGAACTTGTTATTCTCTACACCTAGAATATATTTACCATCTGGTATTTCTCTTTACCATCTTTCTGGGAATTCCCTTTGCCTGTGTCCTGGGTTGTCTAGTTCCTGTGTCCCATTATGTCCCCACTTTATATTTTGCGTCTTTATTTTATGTTCAGAGGGGACCATGTCCTTTAGTATCATCAGAAAAAAAACATGTATGTGTGGTAGTTCGGTTTGTGTGTCAACTTGGCTGGGCCTGGTTGAGTGGCTGGACAGCTGGTGGTAGTTAATCCCCATGAGGAGACTGGCAATCAACTCCATGGTGGGATCTACCACAAGCAGCTGAGTAAGCTGCCTTTGGGTATGTGGTCTGCTTCCTGTATATAAGGAGAAGCCTTTGAGAATGCTCTCTAGTCTGTGGCACGCTTGGACCCTGCATGTAGCCGTGTCATTGCTCAGCAGCCTGCTATGCTCTGCCAACCTTGGGACTTACAATCTTAAGTTAATGGCCTGCCGTGTGGTTTGGTAACATCGGGACTGTGCCTTTTGACTTGTCAACCTTGGGGCTTCTCAGCCTCAGCAGCCAGCATCTGTCTGAGTGAAGAAACACCTCTAGCTCCAGTGGGCCGGGAGTAGGAGGCAGAGCTGGACCCCAAGGTTGAGGGGCTTTCACCCAGCCCCTAGAGCTTGGCACTTTGAACTTGGACTTAAAGCCTACTTAATTGTAAGAATAAACTCCTGTTTGTTAAGGCCATCCCATTTGTGGTATATTTCTTGTCAGAGGGGCACTAGGTAACCAGAACAGTATGGTAGATTAATTCTGTGAGAACTTACAAGTCTGAACATTATTTTTAACCATCTTTACACTTGATTGGCAGTCTGCTGATAGAGTATTTCAGGCTGAAATGTTTTTAAAGCTATTGTTTCATCATCATCTGTCTTTAGATGTTGTCATTGAGAAGTTCAAAACGATTCTGATTCCTAATTCTTGACATGTGGGTTTTTATTCTCCTTTGTCCCTGCTGTTGTTGTTGTAGTTATGTGCCGTCAAGTCAGACCCAACTCGTCCCTGTTGTTGTTGTTGTTGTTATTTGCCGTCAAGTCGGCCCCGACTCATAGTCCCTAGTGGTCTGTAATTTCACAGTAATGTATCTTGGTATGTGTCTACTTTTCATCTATTGCTGGACACTCAGTGCCCCTGTTAAATCTAGCAACTCATAGCTTTCAGTTCTGCAAAGTGTTGAATTATCTCATTAAAGTTTTCTTCCCTTCCATTTTCTCTGCTTTCTTTCCAGAACTCATGTTACTTACATGCCATATATTCACATCTCCTAATATTCCTTTATGTTTTTCTTCCTCTGTACTTTCTACTTTTTGTGGCATTTCCCCAAAATTTAGCTTCCATCATATCTCTTGAACTTTTATTGCTACTTTTCCATCTTCCTAAGAGCTCTTTTGTTTCCCTTGAATGTTCCTTTTCTTCAACAATCTTATTCTAGTTTCATGAATACAGTGTTCTCCTATCTCCTTGAGAATTTTAATGAATTCCATTTTCTTCATTCTTCATAGTGTCATTATCCCATTTTTATCTGCTTTTTTTTCCCCCTTTGTTCTTCATGTCATAGCCTTTGTTAGCCATCTGATACCTTAAGGTTGTTAGCTCTTTTAATCGATTCCAGCTCATAGCTACCCCCACAGGGCTTCCAAGTCTGTAAATCTTTATGGAAGCAGATTGCCTCATCTTCCATGGAGTGGGCTGGTGGCTTTGAACCACTGACCTTAACCACAATACCACTAGAGGACTAAAACCCCAATTAGAGGCTCTGATTGCATAGGTGAACTTCATGTTGTTATTCTCTGGCTGGATTGTTGGGGGGATACCTAATCTTAATGTCTGTGTCTTTCCTTTTACCCATTCCCATAGCTGTTGAGTTGATTCTGACTCTTAGTGATCCTATAAGATAGAATAGAAATTCCCCATAGGGTTTCCAAGACTTTATCTTCATGGAAGCAGACTGCCACATCTTTCTCCCACAACAGATCAGCTGGTGGGTTCAAACTACCAACCTTTCAGTTAGCGGCCAAGCCATAGTCTCCAGATGAGACTCTTTACATCTACCTGGAAGGTAATGATGACTAGGCTGCAGGCTTCTGACAGTCAAGTGAAGAGCAGGGAGAGAGGTGTCTCAGCATTCAGTATATTCAACACTGATAAAACATATGTCATTTCGTATTTCATAGTACATACAAATAAGAATTTAGTGAAGCATTTCATCTAAGAACAACTTTAAGTCTGCTCTAGCTTTTCTTGTTCCTCAAAGAAGAAGAATTTTCATGTGATTTCCATGTCCTTGGTCCCAACCCTTCTTGCTGGGAACTACATGCCCCTCAACCCCTACAACTTGGGGCAGAAAACTAGAAGTTTATTTTCTGGAGAGTATAAATTAGAGCAATATTAGATGAGCTTCATTTATCTTGAGGAGCTCTGGTAGTGTAGTGCCTAAGGCACTTGACTGCTAACCAGAAGGCTGGCGGTTCAAACCCACCAGCTACTCCTCGAAAGGAAGGTTGGGCAATCTACCTCTGTAGTGATACCGCCTCGGAAACCCAAGGAGGGGTCGCTATGAGTCGGGTCTGACTCAAAGGCATATAACAGCAACAACAACAACAATTTATCTTGACCTGGAAAAACAGATATTTGTCCTCTAGAATAAAATATTTATTCATTTTACATTCCTATTTATTAATATTTGCCTATCTTTCAAACCTGACACATGATTTTGTTAAATCCAAGGATACCAAAATTTTTGAGCCCATCATGGGAGGAGTTTCTGCTTAGAAAATCATTCATAATTTTAATTTTTAAATTCTGCCTTCCATAAAAGAAAGCTCTTTGATGAGGAACACCCTTCAGGTTTCTTTTCCAAAAGGAGATTAGAATTAATAATTAAAGCCATCTATGCTCTTGAGTATTAACATCAAGAAATTGACTCCTTTGGTATACTGTTACTATTACAAACTCAAGGTAATCCCAGAGAGCCTTTTGTATTTTACTTTGATATATGCCGGTTGGTTATACAAAACTTTGGCTCCAATTAGAATGGAAAGGTAGAGAATAAAAATGAAAAAAATAAATAATTGAGAGCATTATTCATCCTTCACATTGTTTTTCATGTTTACATCTGTTGAGTCCTATTGTACAGGAGGCACTATGCTGAGAGAGCTGTAATAAATAAAAGGGAAAGCTCTTGTTCTTTGACAGATTAAAATTGAATAGGGAGAAATAGGGTATGAGCTCTGGTAGCATAGTGGCTAAGACACTTGCCTGCTAACCAGACGGCTGGCGGTTCAAACCCACCAGCCACTCCTCGGAAGGAAGGTTGGGCAATCCTACTTCCGTAGTGATACTGCCTCGGAAACCCAAGGAGGGGTCGCTATGAGTCAGGGCTGACTCGATGGCACATAACAACAACAACAACAACCTTAAACAAATGGAAAATTACTCTTTTCCCTTGTTTTGCCAGATATTTAAATTTAAATACAGTTGGGAAAATAGTGAGTATATGGATTCCCTTTGGATCTTGGCTTGATTTATTGACCGTTCCCACTGCCATCCCATCAATTCCTACTCATAGTGACCCTTTTTAAGACAGAGTAGAACTGCCCCATGGGGTTTCTAAGACTGTAAATCTTTATGGAAGCAGACTGCCACATCTTTCTCCCACAGAGCGGCTGGTGGATTCGAGCCACTGACCTTTTGGTTAGCAGCCAAATACTTTAACCACTACATCACCAGAGCTCCTTCTATTAGCCATCACAATAGCCTTTTTGTGAATTATGTAATATATAGCAAAATAATTAAAATCTATATGTTATCATTGTTCCCTCAGCATTTTTGTCATTCTTAACCAGTGCTAAAGTAATAATAATAATATTGTAATTACAATAAGTAACTAGGTGGAAGATAATGGACAACTAAATGAACCCAACTTGATGACAGCTAGAAACAGCAAGTGGCTTAAAGCAACACTTAGGATTCACAAAGTGATGGCATAGTTAGGGAAAACACCAAGATGAATATTGAAGTTACTAATCTAGATGGGAGATGACAGACAACTGAATGGAGCTAAAAATGATATTAAAATAATATAGTCTATACAATCTGCAGAGCTCTGGTGGCATAGTGCCTAAGGCATTTCACTGCTAACCAGAAGGCTGACCGTTCAAACCCACCCGCCACTCCTTGGAAGGACGACTAGGCAATCTACTTCTGTATAGGTACTGCCTCGGAAACCCAAGGAAGGGTCGC
>NW_006921595.1:11123209-11125056 GCF_000298275.1 Orycteropus afer afer | reverse complement strand
AATTGATCACCTAGGTATATAAACACCAACTAAGGGGTCAGCAGTTTGAACTTACAAGCCACTCTATGAGACAAAGATGTGGCAGTCTGTTTCCATAAAGATTTACAGTTTTGGAAACCCCCTATGGGACAGTTCTACTCTGTCCTATAGGGTCACTGTAAGTCAGAATCGGCTCAATGGCAGCAGGTTTGGGTTTGGTTATAGTGGTATGCAGGTGTGATCAATGAAGAAGGAAATGTAAAGAATGAGAGGTTGTGAACATTTCTACCAATGATATCAGCTGAGGGCTTTGGTTATATTAGTGCTTGTAGGTGTATGTTTATACTACCCAAGAAGTCTAAAAGAGAACTCTTATAAAAGGATCTCCTTAAAGTAACAGTAGTAGTAATTCTTCTTCAGTCACTTAGTATAAATAGAAAAGATTGGGTTTTATTATTTTACAGTCATGGGAGAGTGATAATATTAGAGGAGAGGAAAAGAAGTCCTCTGACCTGATAAATATTAACAATAATCAATGTAGAACTGAATTCTTAGTAATCTCAGATTGAATACCCTGACGCTACACTGTAGGTGCTGGAGTTTTCATTTGTGTGTGTAGCTAAAACTGGAAAATAAATTTTCATTTGTTCCCACAGTGTTTTGTGGCCTCTATTTTCTTTCTGAAATATATAAAGGGTATGATTGGGGGATATCTTATAAACAAATCTGATTTGTAGAATAACAGTGTAAAGAATTAAGTGTGATTATAAATGAGTTTCATTCATTTTAATTATTCAGTGTAGGCATTAAAGAAGTCTTGTGACTTATTAGACATACATCTGTTAAAATTATTAAAAGATAATTGTTTAACGTGACAGACAAAAATGGTTAACTAGAAAAGAAACCAGTGATAAAAAGTACAAACTAATATGTAAGTTTGGGTAAATTAAGGGATGAAGTGTTCTATATCAGGAGGATATCTTTGGAGACACAAATCTGTGACTTAGGAAATGATTCCAAGCATGCTTTGCCTAATAAAATCTGCTGTATAAGAGTACTTGATTCCATTATGTAAATGTATTTCTTTAATCTTTATGAATTTGCATAGAAACCTCTGGAAACCCTAATTGATATCGACTCTGCAGATACATAGTTCATGGTTTATGTAACCTTATTGTTGTGTTACACAACTGTACATAAATGTATTAGCTTTGTAATAAAAAATTAAGGTATTACAAGATAGTGCCAAGAGCCTTTTTAAATACACCCTCCTTCAATCTTTGCCCCTTCCCCAGAGGTGATATTTGTTACATGTTGGTTTGTATCTTTCCAGACCTATTCCTTTATATTTATGGATTTGTACCTGTAGAAAATATAAAGTATTGTTTTATGTGCTTAATTTATGTGAATATCATTCAATATTATCTTTCAGAACCTTTTATTTTTTAAAAAAATGAGTTTCAGAGATTTTTCATGTCAGTACATAGAAATCGACTTTATTCTTTTAACTGTTGCAGATTATTTATAGCATGGGAATAGCTTATTTAGCCATTGGCCTACTGAAGATCATTGAGACTGCTTTCTGTTTTTTCCGTTTTCAAATAATGCTACAATGAGCATCCTATAAAAATTGCCTCATTAAAAGTTGTAGTTGTTGTTGTTAAGTGCCGTCAAGTCGTTTCTGACTCATAGTGACCCCATGCACAGAATGAAACACTGCCCGATCCCGCGCCAGCCCCACAATCCCTGCTATACTTGAGCCCATCATTGCAGCCACTGTGTCAATCCATCTCGTTGAAGGCCTCCCCCTCTTTTGTCAACCCTCCACCCTACCAAGCATGACATCTTTCTCCAGGGAATGGTCCCTT
>NW_006921595.1:11120537-11122814 GCF_000298275.1 Orycteropus afer afer | reverse complement strand
ATTGAGACGTAATCCGTACTGCAGACTGTATTCTTCAACCTTCATCAGTAGGTGTCTTAAGTCATCCTCACTTTCAGCAAGCAAAGTTGTATTGTCTGCATATCTCAGGTTGTTAATGATTCTTCCTCCAATCCTGATACCACGTTTTTCTTCATATAGTTCATTAAAAGTAGTATTACCTATATTGTACTGATCTCTTTGACTTGATAGTAAAGGGTAACCATGAAGGTTTATAGTAAAATTAAAACTTTGAAAATCTTTCATTAAAAACATTGTTTGAATTCTGATAATGGTGGTGGGAAGGGGTTGGCAGTTCACCTCTACAAAAAACAAAATTATCAAAAACAACCATTTAGTGGCATGGGAAATTGAGCAAAAGTAGTTAAAATTTGAGAAACAAATGCATGCTGGTAGATATACCTGCTTCTGTTTTCATTGAAAAGCTGAAGAATATATGAAAAAAAAATCAATATAGATCCACAGTAACAAATCTTATCTACAGTAACAAATTGAAACAGCTCTGAAAAAGTGAGTATTTCTTAATTCATTACTGGCAAAACTGACTTGAACTGACATGAGACTGTTTATACTCTTTATTTATCCCGCTTAATTGTGAATATTTATATTTTATGAAATTTTAATGTGTTGCTAAATTTTGACATCACAGAGTTTAATGATCATCTCTGGGCATATCTACAAAGAAACAAAACTGACCATATTTTTTGCAAGTAGCACACCCATGCATATAAGGCACGACATAGAGTACCTGTGAAATAGCTTGGAGTGGGGGATTGTGCTGTTAGCAGGGGAAATTTTTATAGCATGTATTATTTGCATAAAAATACAGCATCTCTTCTGTAAGGTATACAAAATTGGTAAACCAGTGATTAATGTAGTAATATTATAATCAAGATATCTAGATACTTCCACACTCGTTTGTGTTCAAGATTTTATTTACATAAAATTTGAACATATTTATGCCAATAAATTTGAAAGATTCCTCAAAGAACACAACTTTGTAAAACTGACATGTGAAGAGACAGACGGGAGTCCTATGTGTTTTAAAGAAATTCAATCTGTAATTTAAAACTTTAGGACAAAGAAAACTACCCAGGTGACTTCACTGGTAAAGAAAGAGAAACGTGACATCTTGTGTATATATAAAATCCGAAAAGATCCACAGATACAATATTAACATTCCTAAATGAATTAAGGTTGCTGGATACAAGGTCAATAAAACAAACAAAAAAAAGAACTCTATGCCATCAAGTCTATTCCAACTCATAGCAACCCCTGTTGGGTTTCTGAGGGGGTAAATCTTTATGGAAGTAGATTGCCTGGTCTTCCTTCCATGGAGTGGCTGGTGGGTTTGAACCGCCAACATTCTGGTTAGCAGTCAAATGCCTTAGACACTGCACCACCAGAGCTCCTTTCAAGGTCAGTCAAACCAAAACTAGACTCACTGCCATTGAGTCAATTTGACTCAACGACCCCTCAGGTTTCCAAGGCTGTATCTCTACGGAAGTAGATTGCCCAATCTTTCTTCTGAGGAGTGACTGGTGTGTTTGAACCACCAGACTTATAGAATTTTAAGAACTAATATCTTTTACAATACTATAAAACATTTAAGTACTCAGGAATAAATCTGTTAAAAGATGTCAAGACCTTGACACAAAAAACTACCAAGTGTTTGTTAGAGAAATTAAAGAAAATATAGTTTTCTGCATGTGTAAAACAAGGAAAAGACATGTTGATTACCCTGAAAATATTTTGTATTATGAGGGATTTTGTATTTCTTTCTGTCTCACCTGAATATCTGTTTTTAGGGATAATAGGGAATTTTTTAAAGAACAAAATGCATAAATGATAGAAGAGGGCTTTAAAACATTATTTCAAAGTGAATTTAAGTTCCAACTTTATGTTGTGGGCTGTTAGCTTTTATATAGGAGCTCTGGTGGCATAGTGTCTAAGGCACTTGACTGCTAACCAGAAGGTTGGTGGTTCAAACCCACCAGTACTTTTTTTTTTTTTTGTGGGCTGTTAGCTTTTATATAGGAGCTCTGGTGGCATAGTGTCTAAAGCACTTGACTGCTAACCAGAAGGCTGGAGGTTCAAACCCACCAGTACTTGGAGGAAGGAAGGTTGGGCAATCCTATTTCCGTAGTGATACTGCCTCGGAAACCCAAGGAGGGGCGCTATGAGTCGGGGCCGACTCGACGGCACATAACAACAACAACAACAACATGTATGTGTGTGTATATATATGTGTGTGTGTTT
>NW_006921595.1:11115173-11120092 GCF_000298275.1 Orycteropus afer afer | reverse complement strand
GTTTTGGCTATTGTAAATAGTGCTGCGATGAACATCAAACCCACCAGTACTTTTAATAGTCCAGAATGTAGGCATTCTAAAATTCCTTTTACCAGGATCTTGGATTTTTGTTTTGTTTTGTTTTTAGAAACCTCTTTATGAAAGCATGGCGGGGGCGGGGCGGGGATGACCCACTGCTGTCAGGTTAATTCTGATTTATAGTGACCTTGTTTGGACAGAGTAGAACTGCCCTATAAGATTTCCAAGGCTGTATATCTTTATGGAAGTAGACTGCCTCATCTTTGTCCTTCAGAGGGGCTGGTAGTTTCAAACTGCCAACCTTTTGGTTAGCAGCCCAACACTTTGCCCACAGCACCACCAGAGCTCCTTGAAAGCATTGCACATAATAGAAAATTGTATCTAAGAAGGAAGATTTCCTTTCTGAATTACCCTTGTCATCAGAATATGACAAAGTGCAAGGTAGTCAGTTAGGATGGTAGGAAAAAAGCCAGCTGCTTTAACATATAATGAGAAAAAAAAAAAAGCATTGTTTTTAGTTTGGAAAAATTGTAATTAAATTGCTGTTACTGAGATTAGTTTTTATTGACTCTAAATAACTAGTAATGTAGTCACAATGAGAGATAGTTGAAGAAAGGTTATGAGTTACAGAATACAAATAAATTCAACATTTAGTACATATTTATAGTAGATTAGTCAATTTTACTTTATATAACTTGATGTGTTATATCTGTGTTATTTATATTTTACAGATAAAGAAATGTGTGGTTATATATATATAAATAAATAAAGATACTGTATTGGGGATAGTGAGATTAGAATTCAAAATTTAGTTCTTACCTTATTTCAGTCACTCCTTTTGCTGCACATATCCTCAACATTTTTATTGTTACATCTTATCATGAGGCAATTCAGTATTGTTACAACAGTAAAATGAGGAGGACTTCTTAGTGGAAATGTAGTTGTTACAAGCTGTTTACAGGACAGTCTGACAAAATCTGACATTGAAAAATCACCTCTCTTTTGACCTAGCAATTTTAATGTAAAGGAGCCTTGATAGCACAGTGATTAAGCCCTTGGCTACTAACCTAAAGGTTGGTAGTTCAAAGCCACCAGCCACTTTGTAGGAGAAAGGTGCCAGTTTGCTCCTGTAACGATTACAGCCTTGGATACTCTATGGAGCAGTTATGCTCTGGTCACTACAAACTGGAAGAGACTTGATGACAATGAGTTTGATTTTTAGTGTATGTCCAGATACATATAAGGATGTTTATTGCAACACTGATTATAATTGCAAAAAAATGGAAGTAACCTCTGTATCTTTTAATGGAGGTTAAACTAAATAAATTTTGATGCATTTGTTTAGTAAGTACCAGGTATCTTAACAAGAATGAGATTCAGGATAGAGAGATCACTAAGATATAAAAATAAATAAAACAATCACACTTATGTACCTAAAGCGTATTATTCAAATACAGGCATAAATTTTGTCTAAATATTTCAATAGGGTTATTTCTTTTACCATGTATGTGTGTGTATATATGTATATATGTGTACATATAACAACAACAACAGACATATGTGAATGTATTAAGACTTTTTAATAACATCAATAGAAAATTTTTAGTCATTTTTTATCAAAACTTTGAAATCTTTATTCAATTGTGTTTTTTTTTTTTTGGTATTCAGTATTACCATTATGAAATGTCATGTAAGTCTGATTTTTGTTATAGTATGTAATTCATTTCTTTTCTGTCTGGAAACCCCAGTTTTCCTCTTTTAATCCTTAGCATTCTGAGGTTTCATTTAGATGTGAATCTACTCTGCACTTGGGAAGCTTTTCATTCTTAAGTTTTGTGTGTCATATAAACCCAGGAACATTTTCTTCTAAGATTTCTTCACCTATTTCCTCCTCACTGTCATCTTTTCTTGTGAATATCCTGCTTGGCACTATTGACCCAGTTTATGACTTATAACTTTTCTCTCCTATTTTCCCTTTCTTTCCTGTTTGTTCTGCATTTGGGAGATTATCCTGACTTGGTTTTCCAGGTTATTAGCTTCAACTTCATCATTCTATCACTTAGTCTACTGTTTTGTTTTTTATAATTATTTTGACAACAATATTTTTAATTACCAGGAAATTTCTGTTATTCTCAGGCTCCTTCGTTTTCTCCCACCTTCCGGCTTGTTTTTTTTACGAATGCAGTAGCCTGTCACATATCTCTGAGAATGCTAATAAAAATAAAATTTTGAACTTCTGTTCTCAGCATCATTTGTTTTCTCCCATAGTTTATTTGTTCAGCTTTTTCCACGATCATTGATGTTTTCATTGAATGTCTAACCAAAAACCAAACAAACACACTGCCGTCAAGTCGGATCCAACTCATAGCGACCCCTCCTTGGGTTTCTGAGGCGGTATCACTATGGAAGTAGATTGCCCAACCTTCCTTCCAAGGAGTGGCCAGTAGGTTTGAACTGCCAGCCTTCTGGGTAGCAGTCACATGCCTTAGGCACTATGCCACTAGTGACCTGTAATTGTCGGTTTATATTTATGAATGAAGGGCTTGGTTGATAATCCAGAATGTGTATCTGATGAGGGTTTCCTATGTAGTTACATAGTCTGACCTCCCACCCCTAAGCCCTCTCTCTGGAATAAGAGGGCATTGAACAGGCTCTTTGTAGGGTGGGGCTTGTCCTCAGGCAGACTTCTCCATAGACTTTGTAGGCAAACAGCAGGTAGGTAGGCTTGGAACCCTCAAAACAGCTAAGAAGGAGGAATGTACTCTGGAAATAGAGAATACTAGTGCAAAGCTTTAAATTGGAAGTGTGGAAGGAGAGAATGTTGCTCCGCCCCTAAAGGTATTAGGAAATGTGCTAAGGGGAGTTTTTTATTTGTTGTAATTATGGAACACTATAGGCATTTGTGGAGAATGATCCTGTGTAAAAGGAATTTTTGCCCTGCAATTGTCAACAGCTTACTGAACCTGTTAACCACTACAGTGTATTATCACCTTATTCTCTGATTATTTGATGTTGCTCTTATCATCATGCTTTATATATTTTGTTTTACTTTACTAGACTGAGTTTTTGGAGGGTAAATAGTGTATCATTATACTTTTCTCAACATCTAAGCCTTGTGCCTGGCATATAAGTGCTGGGTAAATGTTGGTTAAATTAGTGGAACGCTTTCAAATGTTTACTTTTCTTTTTTGATTCAGTATAACTAAATTTTAATTTCAAGGTGTTAGTTTGAGAGCTAAGTTACTGGCATCATATTGTTATTTTATAGGAAACAATTGCTTTTATTTTCATTGACTTAAATGAACTTGGTTGTCATGGTCAAATCAGTTATATGAAAACAGTCAAAATCTAATCCTAAATAAACCTTGTTTGGTACTAATTTTAATAGGACTTTTCTATGTAATTTCTTAGAAATGTATTTTAAAAAGGATTTAGCTGCTGTTCTATTGCCAGCACATTAGACACTATCCAAAGGATTTTAGAGACATCATTTAAAATTATGCTTACATTTGTCCAAATATACATAGAATGAGATTACATTTTGCATTACCTGGATTCTGTAAATTTTGCAGCTTGTGTATGGTAAAATAATTGTTATTTTATCTATAAAATATAAGAGCAGAATTAGTTTTTAACATCTTATGAAAACTTAATTAAGCTGTCATATTTTCAAGGGGGAATTCTGTTTGTTGAAGTAAATGAGTGTGAATATACCATCAAATGTGGTTGCAAAAGGATTTTTAATACCAAAATAGATTCTAACCCCAATTTAGTGATAGTAGCTCATTTAATTATCTATAGTTCTAAAACTGGGTAGAAATGCTTTTATAAAACAATTTTTAAAACTTTGAAAACAGAATATATGTGGATTGTTGTTAGGTGCAATTGAGTTGGCTCTGACTTGTAGCGACCCTCTGTACAACAGAATGAAACACTGCCCAGTCATGCGCTATCCTCACGATCCTTGCCATATCTGAGCCCATCATTGCACCCGCTGGGTCAATCCATCTAGTTGAGGGTCTCCCCCTTTTTTGCTGACCCTCCACTTTACCAAGCGTGATATCCTTTTCCAGGGAATGGTTCCTCTGACAACATGACCAAAGTAGGTGAGACAAAGCCTGGCCATTCTCGCTTCCAAGAAGCGTTCCCACTGTATTTCTTGCAGGACAGATCTGTTGGTCCTTCTGTCAGTCCATGGTCCTTTCATTATTCTTCACCAACAACACAACTCAAAAGCATCAACTCTTCTTTTGTCTTCCTTATTCATTGTCCAGCTTTCACATGCATGTGAAAAACCAATTTAAAACACTATGACTTGAGTTAGGTGCACCTTAGTCTTCAAAGAGACATCTTTGCTCTTCAGCACTTTAAAGAGGTCTTTTGCAGCAGATTTGCCCAGTGCAATGTGTCATCTTATTTCTTGACTGCTGCTTCCATTGGTGTTGACTGTGGAACCAAGTAATACGAAATCTTTGACAGTTTCAGCCTTTTCTTCATTTATCATGATGCTCCTCATTGGTCTGTTTGTGAGGATTTTAGTTTTCTTTATATTGAGATGTAATCCATACTGCAGACTGTAGTCTTTAATCTTCTTCAGTAAGTGCTTCAAGTCACCTTCACTTTCTGTAAGCCAAGGTTATGTTGTCTGCATTTGGCAGGTTGTGGTTTTTTTTTTTTTTTTAATGTTTTTATTATTTTATTTTGATTTGGGTGAAGATTTACAGAACAAATTCACTTTCCATACAGCAGTTCACATATACATTGTCACGTGTCATTGACCACAGTTTACCACAATGAAACAGCTCCCCTCCCACTTCCTCCCCATAGTTACCTCTTCCCAGTGACCATCCCTCCATACTCGCCTGCGCCCTGAGCTGTCTCCCTGTGCATAAACAGCCCTT
>NW_006921595.1:11109756-11111857 GCF_000298275.1 Orycteropus afer afer | reverse complement strand
ACCTCCAGCCTTCTGGTTAGCAGTCAAGTGCCTTAGCCACTACACTACCAGAGCTCCTATAGTAGAGCTATAGTAGAGCTTCTTAGATTATTTGCTCAGCATACAGATTGAATAAGTATGGTGAAAGGATACAGCCCTGATGCATGCCCTTCCTGATTTTAAACCATACAGTATCCCTTTGTTCTGTTCGGATGACAGCCTCCTGGTCTATGTATAGGTTCCTCATGAGCACAATTAAGTGTTTGGGAATTCCCATTCTTCTCAATGTTATCCATAATTCATTATGCTCCACACAGTTGAGTAGTCAGTATTGTTATTGCATAGTCAATAAAACACAAGTAAACATATTTCTGGTATTCTTTGCTTTCAGCCAAGATCCATCTGACATCAGCAGTGATATCCCTTGTTCCATGTCCTCTTCTGAATCCAGTTTGCATTTCTGGACGTTTTCTGTCAATATACTGCTACAACCATTTTTGCATTATCTTCAGCATAATTTTACTTGCATGAACTTAATGATATTGTTCGATAATTTCCATATTCTGTTGGATCACCTTTCTTACTATATTGAGGGAAATTAGAAACATACATGTTAAAATTATTAGAGAAGTTTGCCATAGTTTCTATATTTGAACATTGAAAATACAACTTCCATCTTAATAGCTTGTCATACAATCCAAGGAAAGTTCAATGTTTTTAAGATTGTTGTTGGTGGCTGCTGTTAAGTGGATTTCAACTCATAGATACTCCATGTGACAGAGTAGAACTACCCCATAGGGTCATCTCGACTAATGTTTACTAAGGAGTCCTGGTGGCACAGTGGTTAAGCACTCAGCTGCGAACTGAAAGGTTGGTGGTTCATACTCACCAGCTGCTTCGCAGGGAAAAGATGTGACAGCCTTGGAAGCCCTATTGGGGGAAGTTCAACTGTGTCCCATCAGGTCACTGTGAGTCAGTTGACTTGACTATAACAGGTTTTGTTTTGTTTCAGTAATCTTTACTGGACCAATCGCCAGGTCTTTTTTCTGCAGAGCCACTTGGTGTGTTCAAACTGCCATCCTTTTGATTAACAGTTGAATGTATAAGTGGTGTGTCACCAGGGCTCCTTGTTTTAAGATTACTGCTCTGTAAACTACCCCACATTTTGCTTCTTCCAGGTGTTATATGGATATTTTATTTACAAATAACAATATATATAATTTAAAAACTATTTTTGATTTTGATAACAGGAAAATAATTACATTTTTGTGATTGAAACTATATTATCAAGAACGTATGATGTGCTCGACTGTGGGCAGGTGCTGAGTGTACAATTCTAAACAAGACAGGTATGATTTCTGTGCTCTTAACACTTGTTTTGGAAGGAAATCATGCACTAACCAGTAAATTCCCAAAATGTTTAAGTACAGGTTTATCAGAATTATGAAGTATAGGGTACTATAAAAATATTTAAGGAGAGAAGTTATCCTGTGTAGAGCAGGCAGGGACATGGGAACTCTGCTCCTAAAGGATGAGCATGAATTAGATACACAAAGATGGCTGTGCATATATGGCAATAAGTGAGGAGAGGGTTCTGCATCAAGGCAGGGAAAGCTTAGTGTGGTTTAAACTACAAGGGGTGGTCCAAATTGAATCTAGAGATGCATTAAAAATTCACATTTTAATTAGTTCTTTATGGGTTATGTATAGATAGGAGGCAGTTGATAGTGTGGGCCAGAAATAAATGATGATGGCTAGGACTCTAGGGGGTGATAGAAAGAAATTGATAGATTCCAGAAATTTTATGGAGGGAGGTAGAATCTGTTGCTTTCTTTGCGCAGTTTCTCCTTCTGTCATTTTCAAGTTTTAATTAATTTTCTATCATATTTTTTTTACCATGTTTTGTCTAATATTTTCTCTTTAGCCATTCTTTTTATTTTTGTGGTTTATTTTTTTGATCTTTATAGCACTTTACTGCTAACCAGAAGGCTGGAGGTTCAAACCCACCAGCCGCTCCTCGGAAGAAAGGTTGGGCAATCCTACTTCCGTAGTGATACTGCCTCGGAAACCCAAGGAGGGGTCGCTATGAGTCGGGGCCGACTCGACGGCACATAACAACAAC
>NW_006921595.1:11108829-11109406 GCF_000298275.1 Orycteropus afer afer | reverse complement strand
AGTTTAGTCAGTTTTATTTAATCAGATTTTTTTTTTTTTTTTTTTGCATATCCTATAGTATAATTTTCTTCACATTTGTCTAAACACTTTTATTTTAGACTTATTCCTGTGTGTTTTGTATTTTTTTTTTTCCTATTGTGATGGGATCTCTTTTTTTTCTCCCACTTATGTTTTCTAATTGGTTATTGTTAATATTTAGGAAAACTATTGATTTGTCTGTGTTGCTGTAATGTCTGGTCAGTTAGCCAAATTCTCACAATCAGTTTTAATGATTTCATAACTGATTCCTTGAGACTTTTACTATCATCTGTGTTTTGTTTTGTTTTTTTTTTCTTTTGTCATGTCTTATTACATTGAATAAAACTTCCACTACAGATTTGAAGAGTGATAATCTTTATTGTCTTGTCCCTGAATTTAATGGTAATGTTTCTGACATTTCCCCATTAAGTGTGATACAAATTCTGGTATAAAACATCTCTAACAATCATAGGCACTGAAACAAGGCGGGCTTGTGCTTACTCACTGATCTGCACTGAACACGTTCCCTTGTTACCCTACCGAGAGGGACCAGGTCTTC
>NW_006921595.1:11098610-11103439 GCF_000298275.1 Orycteropus afer afer | reverse complement strand
AAGTAGATTGCCCCATCTTCCTTCTGAGGAGTGGCTGGTGTGTTTGAACTGCCAGCCTTCTGGTTAGCAGTCAAGTGCCTTAGGCACTATGCTACCAGACAGTTCTTAAAAGAGCAGAATGCTCAAGGCAGATACCCCTTACTGAACTATCCTTACATTACTAGAGTAAGCCATATTTGGCCATTAATCATTACATTTTAAAAACAATGCTAGATTCAATTGCTAATGTGTTACTTAGGAGCTCTGGTGGCATAGTGCCTAAAGCATATTTGAATCCTAACCAGAAGGCTGGCGGATCAAACCCACCAACCACTCCTTGGAAGGAAGGTTGGACAATCTACTTCCGTAGTGATACAGCCTTGGAAACCCAAGGAGGGGTCGCTATGAGTAGGATCTGACTCAGCGGCAGTGAGTAATGTGTTACTTAAGATATTTGCATCTGTAAGTGAGTTTAGTATGTAATTTTCTTTTTCACTGAGTTTTAAAATCCACATTGAAGAAGTTGAGAATATTTTGATCTTTGTTTTGTTTAAAAAACATTAGTTATAACTTTCTTGAAGGTGTGTACAATTTACCATTAAGTTTATTCAGGGCTGGTGCCTTTTTTAGAAGGGTAGTTGTTTGAATCAGCCTTTTCAGTTTCTTCTATTGTGATCAACTTCCAGTTGTTTGTTGTTTGACTTTTGTTTCCTAAACTTTGGTTATTGACATTTTCCTAGAAAATCATCTCTTTGATGACATTTAAAAATAAAATCGTTCATTATAGTTTCATTCTCTTCTATACCTCTTTTCTTAACAGACTAACCAACTTTTTACCTATTGTTATAGGTCTTTTGCGAGAGCCAGCTATACATTGGCTAATTGATGAAATCTACCATTCTTTCCTTTTTCATTAATCTCTATTTTCCCTTTTGTTAATTCTTTCTTTCTATTTCTGGATTTGCCATTGGAGCTGGTCGCGTAGTGCCTGAGGCATTTGACTGCTAACCAGAAGGCTGGTGGTTCAAGCCCACCAGCCATTCCTTAGAAGGAAGATTGGGCATTCTACTTCTGTAGAGATTGTTGTTGTTATTTGCCGTCGAGTCAGTCCCGACTCATAGCGACCCCTCCTTGGGTTTCCGAGGCAGTATCACTACGGAAGTAGGATTGCCCAACCTTCCTTCCGAGGAGTGGCTGGTGGGTTTGAACCGCCAGCCTTCTGGTTAGCAGTCAAGTGCCTTAGGCACTATGCTACCAGAGCTCCTCCGAAATGCAAGGAGGAGTCACTATGAGTCAAATCAACTCGATGGCAGTGAGTTTGGTTTTTTGGTTGTTTTGTAAATTTTGGTCTGTCATGGTCTACACTAGTTTTCTCATACTTTCCCTCTCTCTTCCCTTTTGTAGTGGGAGAATTCTTCAGCTTGATCTTCCAGCACATTATAAATTAATCTTTGCTTTCTTTCTTTCACTTTCTTTTTCTTCCCCATAGTAATTCTGATTTTTGTAGGGTAGTACTTCTGTTGTTGAATTTGGTGAGTGTCATTCATGCTCCTAGTTTTCATAAGTGTTTGGTGATTCTTGATTTGTTTATATTTGTGATTGAAATGCCTAGATTAAATACATTAATTTGTCACTAGCACAAATGAGAATCACATTCATGTTATTATTGAATCTACAATTGATTGAAGGGTTCATCTTCTAGCAATTACTGAGGAGTGATAGGCATGCAGGTAACTTACCTTATGGGGGACTTTCCTTTCTTTCTGGAAGCTCTAAGTAAATTGAAGGCACTTCCCTGCTTTTCTGGCTGAGTTTCAACTTTGCTTGATTCTTGAGTCACAACTTTCACTATAAAGAGCTTCTTAGTTTATATATTACTCTTTTATATATAATCAGATTGTCCTGAGGTAATTATTATCAGTTTATGTTTTATTTTCTCACGTGTTTTTTTGTTGTTTATCTTTTTATATACTTTTGGATAATGAAGAGAAAAAAACCTGTTGTTGTTGTTATTTGCTGTCGAGTCAGACCCAAATCATAGCGACCCTTTCTTGGGCTTCCGAGGCAGTATCACTGCAGAAGTAGATTGCCCAACCTTCCTTCCAACGAATGGCTGGTGGTTTTGAACTGCCAGCCTTCTCGTTAGCAGTCAGGTGCCTTAGGCACTACACTGCCAAAGCTTCTAAACCAAACTCACTGCCACTGAGTTGTTTCTGACTCACAGCAACCCCTCCTTATGCTTCCAAGGTGGTATCTCTACGGAAGTAGATTGCCCAGTCTTCCTTCCAAGGAGTAACTAGTGGGTTTGAACCGCCAGCCTTCTGGTTAGCAGTCAAATGCCTGAGGCACTACACCACCAGAGCTCCCTAAAACCTTGTTAGTTCACCATGTTGTATTTTAATTAGAACTCCATTAAACCTGTACATTTATTTGGGAATATTTGACAGCTTTATAATATTCAGGATTCCCTTTCTAGAACATGGGATGTAGGTAAGCTTAATGGTTTTTAATTACATTTTATGTAATCAAGAGCAGTAACAGCTTATGAAGATCTTCAAAATAACCAAAGGTGTATTTCATATTCTCTATCCCTTAAGCACTGATATAAAAAAATTAAGTACTTCACACACCAATATAGAAAGTATATTTTAAAAAATTTTTAGTACAACTGGAAATTTGAATACTGACTAGATACTTGATGACATTAATGAAATATTCTTAATTTTTTAAGTGCATTAGAAGTATTTGGTTATGTGGTTTAAAAAGAGTCCTGTGTTTTAGACATATACACTAAATGTGATACTTTAGATTTGTTGCAAAGTTATATAGTGTAGAAAGTATGTGTTGTTGTTGGTTGTTGTTGGGTGCTGCCACGTAGACTCCTACTCATAGTGACCCTCTGTACAACAGAAAGAAACACTGCCCTGTACTGTACCAGCCTCACAATCCTTGCTATACCTGAGCCCATTGTTACAGCCACTGTGTCAATCCATCTTGTTGAGAGCCTTCATCTTTTTCGTTGACCCTCCAATTTACCAAGCATGATATCTTCTCTAAAAAATGATCCCTTCTAACAACATGATCAAAGTAGATGAGATGAAGTCTGGCCATTCTCACTTCCAAGGAGCATTCTGGCTATACTTCTTCCAGGACAGATTTGTTAGTTCTTTTGGCAGTCCATGGTACTTTCAGTATTCTTCACCAACACCACAACCCAAGAGCATCAACTCTGGCTCTCACATCCATATGAGGTGATTGAAAATACCATGGCTTGGGATAGGTGCACCTTAGTCTTCAAAGAGATATCTTTGCTCTTCAGCACTTTCAGGAGGTCTTTTGCAGCAGATTTACCCAGTGCGGTATATCATCTGATGTCTTGACTGCTGCTTCCACTAATGTTGATTGTGAAACCAAGTAATATGAAATCTTTGACTGCTTCAGTCTTTTCTCATTTATCGTGATGCTGCTTATTGGTCCAGTTGTGAGGATTTTCATTTTCTTTATGTTGAGATGTACCATACTGCAGACTCTTCTCTTTAATCCTCAGCAGTAAGTGCTTCAAGTCATCCTCACTTTTAGCAAGCAAAGTTGTGTCCTTAGCATATCACAGGTTGTTAATGAGGCTTCCCACCAGTCTTGATACTGTGTTCTTCTTCCTATGGTCAGCTTCTCGAATTATTTGCCCAGCATGCAGATTGAATATGGTAAAGGGATATAACCCTGATGCACTCTCTTCCTGATTTAAAACTATGCAGAACAAGAACCCTTGTTCTGTTTGAACAACAGCCTCTGGTCTATGTACAGGTTCCTCATGAGCACAATTAAATGTTCTGGTATTCCCATTCTTCTCAGTGTTTATCCATAGTTTTTTATAATCCACACAATTGAATGCTTTTGCATAGTCAATAAAACACAAGTAAACATCTTTCTGGTATTCTTTCCTTTCAGCCAAGATCTGTTGGACATCAGCAGTGATATCCCTTGCTCCACGTCCTCTTCTGAATCCAGTTTGCATTTCTGGAAGCTCTCTGTCAATATACTGCTGCAACCATTTTTGAATTATATTCAACAGAATATTACTTGCTTGTGATATTAATGATATTGTTCGATAATTTCCACATTCTGTGGGATCACCTCTCTTTGGGATGGGTACAAATACGGATCTCTTCTAGTCAGTTGGCCAGGTAGCTGTCTTCCAAATCTCTTGGCACAGACAAGTAAGTACCTCTAGTGTGGCATCTGTTTGTTGAAACATCTTAGTGGGTATTCTTTCAATTCCCGGAGCCTCATTCTTTGCCAATTCTTTCCGTGCAACTTTGATTTCTTCCTTCAATACCGTTGGTTCTTGATCATATGCCACCTCCTGAAAAGGATAAACATCGACCAATTCTTTTTGGTACAGTGACTCTGTATTCTTTCCATTTTCTTTTGATGTTTCCAGCAAAAGTCAATATTTTGCCCATAAAATCTTTCAATATTGCAACTTGAAGCTTGAATTATTTCTTCAGTTCTTTCAGCTTGAGAAATGCCAACCATGTTCTTCCCTTTTGGTTTTCTAACTCCAGGTCTTTGGACATTTCATTATAATAATTGACTTTTGTCTTCTCAAGCTGCCCTTTGAAATCTTCTGTTCAGCAAAACTCAAAATCATTTGGAGGGGGGAAAAAAAGGGCAGGGAGTGACCAGGTTTGCTGGTCCAATAGAGCCTGGTGGAACCACTAAGACTGTGGCCCCTAGCTGCCCTTCAGATCTGGAATTGAACCCACACCTGTGTTGTCCAGCCAAACAAAATACAGGCATGTGAGTTAAACATTTACCTCAAGTAGATATACTCCTTGGAGAGAACAATC
>NW_006921595.1:11095229-11095795 GCF_000298275.1 Orycteropus afer afer | reverse complement strand
TTTTTTTTTTTTTTGTATGATTTATAGCTACAGATTTTGCATCATAGTTAGAAAGGTCTTTCCCACTCAAGGATTATAAAAAGATCCTTTACATTTTCTCTGAATACTATTAAAGCCAAGCTTTCAAAAATGTTCCTTCTCCTTTTGAAAAAGTATAAGAGATTCCCATTTCTAGTTTTCTGACGTCTGTGTAGTCTCTATAATCCTACAGATAACCCCAATAGGTTCTCAGCTGTGCTTTTTAGAAAACTTCTTGGTACCTTGAAATATAATTTGTATAATCTAGGAACTTAAATCTATTTTGGTTAAGTAGGTGCTTTCTAACAAATTTTTACTCATTTATTAATATTTATTTCATCCTTTTTATTTCAAAACAGTTCATTCTTTTTGATATAAGGTATGCAGAAGCAAGATGAAAAACGAGTTCTGTATTCTCTGTATCATTTCTGCTTCTGTACAAATTCATATTTATTTTTGAGTGCTTGAGGTCTTGTCTTGATCTTTTTTGTTCTTTTTTTTTTTTGTGATTTGGGTGAAGATTTACAGAGCAAATTCACTTTCCATAC
>NW_006921595.1:11087620-11095129 GCF_000298275.1 Orycteropus afer afer | reverse complement strand
GAAGTGGGAGGGCAGCTGTTGCATTGTGGTAAACTGTGGTCAATGACATGAGACAAAGTATATATGAACTGCTGTATGGAAAGTGAATTTGCTCTGTAAGTCTTCACCCAAATAACAAAAAAAAAAAAAGAAAAGAAATCTTCTGTTCAGGTCTTTTATGTTGTCACTTCTTCCATTTGCTTGAGCTACTCTCTGTTCAAAAGCAAGTTTTAGAGTCTCTTCTGACATCCATTTTAGTCTTTCCTTCCTTTCCCGTCTTTTTAATGACCTTTTGCTTTCTTACGGATGATGTTCTTGATGTCATCCCACAATTCCCCTGGTTTTTGGTCGTTGGTGTGCAATGAACAAATCTAGTCTTTCAATGGTCTCTAAATTCAGGAGTGATATACTCAAGGTCATATTTTGCCTTTTGTGCACTTGTTTTAATTGTCTTCAGCTTCAACTTGAACTTGCATATTTGCAGTTCCTGGTCTGTTCCACAGTCAGTTCCTGGCCTTGTTTTGGCTTAAGATATTGAGCTTCTCCATCACCTCTTTCCACAGATGTAGTTGTTCTGATTCCTAGGTACTCAATCTGGCAAAGTCCATGTGTATAGTCACCATTTATGTTGTTGAAAAAAGGTATTTGTAATGAATAAGTCATTGATCTTGCAAAATTCTATCATGCAATCTCCAGCATTATATCTATTACTAAGGCCATATTTTCCAACTACCAGTGATTCTTCTGTTTCCAGCTTTTGCATTCCAGTCACCAGTGATAATCAACACATCTTGATTGCATGTTTGGTCAATTTCAGACTTCAGAAGTTGGTAAAAATCTTCAGTTTCCTCATCTTTGGCTTTGGTGGTTGGTGTGTAAATTTGAATAATAATAGTAATAACTGGTGTTCCTTGTAGGCGTATGGATATTATCCTATCACTGACAGCATTGTACTTTAGGATAGATCTTGGAACAGTCTTTGTGACAATGAATGCCATACCATTCCTCTTCAATTTGTCATTTCCGGTGTAGTAAATCATATGGTTGTCTGATTCGGAATGGCCAAAACCAGTCCATTTCAGCTCACTAATGCCTAGGATATTGATCTTTATGCATTCCATTTCATTTTTGACAACTTTTAATTTTCCTAGGTTTGTACTTCATATGTTCCATGTTCCGATTATTAGTGGATGTTTGCAGCTGTTTCTTCCCATTTTGAGTCGTGCCACATCAGCGAATGGAGGTCCCAAAAGCTTTACTCCATTCACATCAAGGTCGGCTCTACTCGGAGGAGGCAGCTCTTCCCCAGTCATATTTTGAGTGCCTTCTCACCTGAGTGGCTCATCTTTTTGCACTCTATTAGACAGTGTTCCAGGGCTGTTCATCAAGTTGTCCAGTAATATATCAGACAGTGTTTCACTGCTATTCATAGGTTTTCACTGGCCAAGTCTTTGAGAAGTGGATGGAAGTCTTTGAGAAGTGGATGGCCCCTTCCTTCTTCTGAGTCTGTCTTAGTCTGGAAGCTCCGCTGAAACCTCTCCACCGTGGGTGACCCTGCTGGTGTAGCAGTGGCATAGCCTCCAGCCTCACAGCGACATATAAGCCACCACAGTATGACAAACTGACAGATGAGGGATGGAGAAAGCATGTAGTGGTATTGGCCATGAGTTGCTTATTATTGGATGTGACCATTTTTTGCTTCATAATACTAGTCTGTGTCCTTTTGTACACATTTAATATTTTCCATAATAAACATTAGAAATTAAGACAAATGTAGAATGTTAAAGAAAAATAAGTAACTGTGAGAAATAGAGCTAACTGCATTTATACTGTCATAGAGGAGAAGCCATGGAGTCTGCTTACAGTAAAAGCAAAGAGTTTCATTGAGTAATAATAATTTTAAAAAAACTACATGAATTGGGAAAACGAGGATGCTCTCAACATGTGTTTTACTGTTTCTGTTGAGTTAGAGGTTTTTATACATAGAGAAACAAGGGAAATGTGGAGATTAATGATTGATTGTAGATAAGATCAGCTTAAGTTTGAAGTCCTTCGAAATGTAAAAGTCATCCCTCTGGTTAGGGAGGAGTGAGCCACCTGGTTTGGTTATTCTTGATGGTAGAATTTTAGTCCACTATTCATGATTATAGGAGCTCTGGTAGCATGGTGCCTAAGGCACTTGACTGCTAACCAGAAGGCTGGTGGTTCAAACCCCCCAGCCACTCCTCAGAAGGAAGATGGGGCAATCTACTTCCATAGTGATACTGCCTCAGAAACCCAGGGAGGGGTCGCTGTGAGTTGGGTCTGACTCGACGGCACATAACAACAACAACAACATTCACGATTATAGTCAGTTTCAGGATCACACTGTTCACATATCCTCCTTCTCCAGTATACATCCTGAGTGGCTTAGTTAGTTATGAACATATTTTTCCCAAGAACAATCGTTTATATTGTGATATACTCTCCCTAAATGATTTTACATCCTCACCTTTTGTTTCCTGGGAATGCATGTTGGCCTCATCATTCTTTTTGTTGGGAGTGGTTATCTATTGGTTTCAGCAAAGCACTGTGTAAACTTAAATAATGACAGACTGTAGTTTTGAAGCAGAACCTATGTTAAAATCAAAATGGAGTCTGACTTTCGACAAGAACATAGCTCTTTCCTATAAATCAGGTGCCAAATTTTTTATTTTAAGTGCTCTTATTTCCCCTCTTTTGGTCATGAATCTGTATATGAGATTCTTGGATCACCTTGCTATGTGTGGAGTCTCATCTTCAGGTCGAGTAGGTCTCGTGCCACCCACAAAGGAGTAACTCATCTTCTGCAAGGGCTTTTCGTTGTTCTTTCGAATGTCTGTTTATAAACTTCTAAGACCACAGACGCTGTTTTGGCAGAAGAGTCTTCTAACATTGTTCTTCTTCTTTAAGTTGTTTTGGTTATTTGGGACCACTTGCAATTCCATATGAATTTAGGGTCAGCTTTTCCATTTCTGAAAAAAAAAAAAAAAAAAGACTCCTCAATTTTTAATAGGGATTGCATTAAATTAGATCAGTTTGGAGAGTATTAGGAGCTCTGGGGGCATAGTGCCTAAGGCATTTGATTGCTAACCAGAAGGCTGGTGGTTCAAACACACCAGCCACTCCTTGGAAGGAAGGTTGGGCAATGTACTTCCGTAGTGATACTGCTTTGAAAACCCAGGGAGGGGTCACTATGAGTCAGATCCAACTTGACAGCAGTGAGTTTGGTTTTTGGTGGCGAGTATTGCCATTTTAGCATATGAAGTTTTTTTTATTTAGTGAATGAAGGATGTTTTTCATTTACGTAGGTCCTTAATTTCCTTTAGTGGTGCTTTGTATTTTCAGTGTCAAAATTTTGCACCACTTTTGTCAAATTTATTCCTGAGTACTTTATTTATTTTTTTTGCTATTGAAAATAATTGTTTTTTCTTAATTTTATTTTTGGGTTGTTCATTGCTAATGTATAGATATATAATTGATTTCTGTATATTGATGTTGTATCCTTCAACTTTGCTGAAATCATTTATTATTTTTTAAAAAATTTTCATGATTTAGGATTTTTTATGTACAAGATCATGCTATCTGCATAGAGTTTTACCTTTTCATTTCCAATCTGTGCCTTTTACTTCTTTTACTTCCTGATTTGCTCTGGCTAGAACCTCTAGTAGAATGTGGAATAGAATTGAAAGAGCAGATAACATCTTTGTCTTATTTCTGATCTTAAAAAAAAATAAAAACAAATTCACTGCCATCAAGTCAGTTCCAACTCCTAGTGACCCCTCCTCAGGTTTCCAAGGCAGTATCTCTACAGAAATAGATTGCCAGTATTCCTTCTGAGGAGTGGCTGGTGGGTTTTAACCGCCAGCCTTTTGATTAGCAGTCAAATGCCTTAGGCACTACGCCACCAGAGATTTTAGTTGTCCATCATTAAGTATGATATTAGCTGTGAGTATTTCATAGATGTACTTTATTATGTTTAACATTTTTTCTATTCCTGGTCTTTTTGTTTTTGTTATAAAGGATGTTGGATTTTGTCAAATGCTTTTTCTGCATGTATTGATTTATGTTTTTTGTTCTTTATGTTATTAATACAGTGGATTACATTTGTTGATTTTTATATTTTGAACTAACCCTGTGTTCATGGGATAAATCCTACTTGATTATGGTTTATAATCCTTTTTGTATGTTGCTGAATTCAGTTTGCTAATATTCGGGTAAGGATTTTTGCATCTGTATTATTAAGGGATACTGACTTTACTTTCCTTTTCTGTGATGTCCTTGTCTGGTTATGATACTGATATCATAGAAGGAATGGGGAAGTTTACTGTCATCTGTTTTTTGTTTTTTTTTTGAAGAAGAAGAATTTGTGAAGAATTGGTGTTAATTGTTCTTTAAACATTTGGTAGAATTCACCCATGAAGTCATCTGGTCCTACACTTGTTGTGGAAAGTTTTATGACTACAAATTCGATCTCTTTATTTGTTATATGTCTATTCAGTTTTTCTGTTTCTTCTTGAGCGGTGTTTGTAAATTTTAAAAATATAAGGCCAATTGTACAGTTATAAGTATAATGTAGTCCAACAAAGCCCCAAACTGAGTATAAAAACTTATCCTGCTACTAATACATGGGAAGTCAATTTGAAACCTATACCTATTTAGCAATTCCATGTTTAAAATGTGATTTTTCAAGAGAATGTTAATGTCTTTTATTTGTACTGTTTTATAGCCATAGTGGCATGGAATTAATTTTTTTTTTTTTGGATTGCTTTTATCTCAGCAGCAATGCAGCAAGTGTTGGATAACCTTACGGAACTGCCCTCATCTACAGGAACAGAAGAAATAGACCTAATTTTCCTCAAGGGGATTATGGAGAATCCTATTGTCAAATCACTTGCTAAGGTAATAATTTATTTATAAGATTACGGAATTGTTTTTAAAAATTATCTTTGCAGAGGTCTCTTTCAGATATTACTATTTTAGAATTTGCTTGATATACCATACACTTAGCAAATGAGAGCATTTACACATAAGAAAATCTTAACATACATCAATATTAGACCACTTTTATATTTAAAGCTGACTTTAAATATAGGATTAAATGATTCTTACTTTTGACCTAACACCTTTAAGGTTTTAGAAATCATAACTGCATAGTCCTGATTTAACAGAGCTTTTGATAAAGATCCTGTTCCTTCTCAAAAACAGCAGTGCATACTGATTTTTTCCTGTTAATGTTAGACTATGTGTTTGTTTTTCATATAAATTCTTGACTTCCTGTGATCAATACTTTTAAAAGTATTGTTTTTTTATATGGGCACTCTGGTGGTGTAGTGCCTAAGGCATTTGACTGCTAACCAGAAGGCTGGTGGTTCAAACTCACCAGCCACTCCTCAGAAGAAAAATTGGGCAATCTAGTTCTGTAGTGATACCGCCTGGGAAACCCAAGGAGGGGTTGCTGAGTCAGATCCAACTTGATGGCAGTGAGTTTGGTTTTGGTAACCCTGATATTTTAAGTCTATTTCTGTAATTAACTCTGTAACTTCTTCTTAACTCGTTGGATAAATCAACTTTTATAACCACTATTTTGTGCAGGCCCATTATACTAATAGTATTTTCTGTAATAACAAACATCACTAAAGGTTAGTGTATTAACTACGTTACAAACAGGGTTGTAAAGATTTGGTTTTCTAAATCAAGGCTTCAGTTGCTTGAAAATATGGTCCCCAAGTGCTGACAGATCACTTTGCTAAAAGTTAGTAGGCAGATTTGGCAACCACTAAGATGTGATCACCAAATGCATGAAGAAGAAAAAGAAAAGGCCCATACAGACAACTCCAGTGATTGTTCCAAAAGCAATCTTGTTGTTTTTGGAATACCGGTGGCATAGCTTCCAGCATCACAGCAACATGTAAGCCACCAGTCTGACAAACTGACCAATGAGTGGTGGAATTTTTTTTTTTTTTTAATGTAGATATGTTTCTTCATACATACATAAATACATTAAACAAATACAGAAATCATAAAAATTTTCTCTGATGAAAAAGAATTGAATGACATTGACATTTTGTCAGTTACACTTGTGGAAGGTTCTAAATCACCTAGATTATCCCTGGGAATGGGGATGGCATTTCTAGTCAAAAAATTAGTGAGTTGTCTGTATGGGCCTTTTCTTTTTTTTCTTCATGTATTTGGTGATCACACGTCAGTGGTTGCCAAATCTGCCTATTGACTTTTAGCAAAGTGATCCGTCAGCACTTGGACCCATGTTTTCAAGTGAAGCCTTGATTTAGAAAACTAAATCTTTACAGCAGTGTTTTGAACAGTAGATCATAAAATTGAACATCTGGAAGTGAACGTCTAAGAATGATAACATCAGCAAATTAGGCACTGTAACACTGTTTGTAGAACATATTTCTAATGATAAAATGTATGCCCAAAAAAGAAAAAAAGATGGTTGTAAATGCAGTTTGTGGCAACTTAAATACATCCTAAATTGGGGACTACCTACATTCCGTATTGAGAGCTGTAGTCTTTGACTTTCATCAGTGTTTTAAGTCATCTTCATTTTTTGGTAAGCAAGATTGTTAATGAATCTTCTGCTATCTTGATGCTATGTTCTTTTTCATATAGTCTGGCTTCTCAGATTATTTGTTAAGCATACAGATTAAATAAAGTGAAAGGATAAAGTTTTGTATCACACAGAATCCCGTTGTTCTATTTGAATCACTCTGCCTCTTGATCCATGTACATGTTCTGGATGGGCATAATGTAAGTGTTCTGAAATTCCCATTCTTCACTGCTATCTATTATTTGTAATGATACACACAGTTGAATGCTTTTGCATATTGATAAAATACAGGTAAACATCTTTCTAATATTTTCTGCTTTTTTTGCCAACATCCCTCTGACAATCAATAGAGATGATATCCTTTATTCCACATCCTCTTCTGAATCTAGCTTGAACTTCTGTCAGTTCCTGTCAATGTGTGGCTACAGTCATTTTTAAATTGTCTTCAGAATGTTGCTGAATTCTGCAATAATATAATTCTGTAATAATAAATGATATTAATAATATTGTTAGATGACTTTCTTGTTCATTTAATCACCTTGTTTTTTTTTACATTTGATTCCATATCAGTATCTTCATTCTTTATAAAGGCTGTATAATAGTCCATTTTATGAATTTGCCACAATTTTTCAGTCAGCCTTCTGATAGACATTTAGATGGTTTTTCCTTATGAACCATACAGAATATATGTATAGGATGAATTTTCAGAAGAATTGCTGGGATTTTGGTAGATACTGTCAGATTTCTCTCCAGTGTATATTCCCACCAGCTTTGTATGAGAGTACCCTTCTTCTCCTACATTCCTACCAACATGCTGTTATCAGACATTTTATCTGTGCCAGTCTGTTTGTTTGCCGGGAATGACAGTTTGAAAAGGAATGGTGTGGCATTCATCATCACAAAGGAGGTTTCAAGATCTGTCCTGAAGTACAATGCTGTCA
>NW_006921595.1:11078635-11082528 GCF_000298275.1 Orycteropus afer afer | reverse complement strand
AGTTTGGTTATCCATTCCTCAGTTGATGGACACCTAGGTTGTTTCCATCTTTTGGCTGTTGTAAATAGTGCTGCAATGAACATGGGTGTGCATATATCTGTTCTTGTCATGGCTCTCACTTCTTTAGGGTATATACCTAGTAATGGAATGGCTGTGTCAAATGGTGTTTCTAATTCCAACTTCTGAAGGAAGATCTTTTTTGTTCTAAGGTGGAAGAGGATAATGACTCTCGACCATACAGCCAAACCTGTTTCCCATGTTTTTAAGATAATTTCAAGAGATATTTAAGACAGTACTATATAGAGACCATAATGAGCTCTGGTGGCACAATGCCTAAGGTATTTGACTGATAACCAGAGTTTGGCCATTCAAACCCACTAGCCACTCCACAGAATGAAGGTGAGACAATCTACTTCCATAAAGATTTACCACCACGAAAAGCCAATAGGAGTTGCTGTGAGTCAGAATCAACTTGATGGCAGTGGGTTTGGGTTTTTTTTCCCCATTTGTAGATCTGTTAAAATATATAACCTAGCTTTTCAGGAGGAAAGGCAAGGCTACTATAAATAATAATGTTGTTATTAATATTAGATGATAGTAGTTGTCCCTTTAAATATATCCTACAGCTTTAAAAAAAAAATTATTTGCAAGAATATGCTTGGGTGAAATACTCAGAAGTCCTGAAAGAACTTTTTCTTCTTGACAGTTTATTATTCTAAGATGTAGTAGTGGGTAGGATTCTCAGAATTGGGCTAGGCCATATTTGTATTAGCTCCAAGTGTTCTACAAAACCAGTCATGACATGTTCTTCTAACCACTGATGGCAGGTGAAATATATTTTTATTGATTTACACTAGCATTCAGTTTTTCCCTAAAGAAAGACAAGACCCATTTATTCAAACAGCATATGGCTTATCTGTCTGCCTGGTCAGGTTTCAGTGTTTCCTTTGTCATTTGTTTTTAGTTTGCTTTGCTAAATTCAAGTTGGTACTTGCCTCTGGAGAGCTACTGAATAAATTCTGACTTTAATGTGAATTAGTATTCCCACTTCTTTCCCATTATCTTAGAGCTTGAAAAAATTTATTTATTAATAAATGCAAGGGAAAAAATATATATGAACCTGCATTTGATTTCTTGTAAAAAGTATAATTGATCTTCCTTGAACCCAAATATATTTCAGAAATTGGTTTTCCATGTCAACATAATTACAGCTACTATTTCATTAGAAAAAAAAAATCCATGTTTTTCTTCTGAGAATTTTTGTATTTTCTAGTGAGATTGTTTCCTATCATAGAACCAGTCTGTGAGGTTGTTAAGAAAAATACCCTCAGGTGTGTTTGTTTATTTTTATAACACAATTTTGCCTTCCTACTGAATTTCCTCTTTTTCTGTTGCTTACTCCTTCCACATTCTCACTTGTCCTCACCCCAGTTAGGGAGTAGATCAACATGGAAGAAGGATATATTAGAGTTTGCTATTCATTGATCATTTCTGTTCCTTTTCTTGCCCCAAAGTCCTAAATTGAACCAAATTTTACCAGTGTCGAAAGTATTGTTATTGTGTGCTGATCATGTAACATGGGACTGTGGATATTATAGAAAACATGTTGGCATTGTACCTGAAAAATAGAAAGCCAGTCATCATCTGTTTCCAGTTTGCCCTACTTAGAGCAAAATAGTGAAGGTTGGGAGAGGGATGAGGGGTGGTGCTAGAGGGGACAAGGAGACCACATCTCCTGACCTCTTCTAACCCCACAAGAGGAAGACAGAATCACCGTCAGTAGCCCAAGGCCTAGCCCTGCCAGACTAGACATGCTGCCTCCCTCCAGCCCTGACACCAAACGTTCTTCCCATAGCACCCACCACCTCCCTGCTGGATTCGATAATTCACTGCAGTGGCCACACAGAACTCAGAGATTATGGGGTTTATTAGGGAAGCACCAGGCTACAATTCAAGTTCAGGAAAAACTCTCAGTATCTCTCCCACCAGTGCATGTCTCTTGGTGTCTCTCTCTCAGTAATGCATGTCTCTCAGTATCTCTTTCTCAGCAGCACATGTCTCTCAGGAGAGCATTTCTCTTAGCAGCACGTCTTTCTCAGCCAGCAGTCAGAGGGACTCCTTCTGTGTCTAGGAGGGCTCCTTTTCAGCCTGGTAGAGTGGCCAAACTAACCAATCACAACATCAGAGTTCTAAGTACCTGAGAGAGAGTGAACTTCCCAGAACATTGCTTTGTGCCACTCTCAACAGAAATACCCCAGGTGGATAACTTTAACAATCAGGAGCTCCTTAGTTTCTCACAGCAAATTTCACCAAGGGGTTTCTTTACAAAGACTTATGGCTAGAAAAGCCACACTAAGTAATTTACTACACCACAGGTGGCATTCTGAATCATGTTGTTGTTGTTATGTGCCATCAAGTTGGACCTGACTCATAACGACCCCTCCTTGGGTTTCTGAGGCAGTATCACTATGGAAGTAGATTGTCCAACCTTCCTTCCGAGGAGTGGCTGGTAGG
This sequence comes from Orycteropus afer afer, assembly GCF_000298275.1. Taxonomy (NCBI): domain Eukaryota; kingdom Metazoa; phylum Chordata; class Mammalia; order Tubulidentata; family Orycteropodidae; genus Orycteropus; species Orycteropus afer. Next base: position 11,080,014 of record NW_006921595.1, on the reverse strand, counting down.
TTTGAACCACCAGCCTTCAGACTTCTTATCAGTCAAGTGCCTTAGGCACTATACTACCAGATTCTGAATCATAGGAGTATGAAATAACTATGTACATAGTTCAGGCACACTTGTACATATAGTCTGAAGGAGCAACACTAAGAGGCAACAACTCAACTAGCAGTCCATGAGAGCATATCTCATACATTCAAGTGAGTAAGAATAAAACTTCTTATGTGAGATTGAATAATTAACTGTAGGATGATGTCAGAGTAGCTCTTTTATAGTTGGTGAAGTTGCATAAGCTTTAGTAGGTGGAAGGTCAAGCCTTGGTGTTACACTGCTTGACTTTGTGACTTACTAGTAGTATGGATGTCAATAAATCATTTCACCTCTTTATATCAATGGCTTCATTTGCAAGGTGAGGATGATGAGAGAATCCCTGCCTTTGCTGAATAAACACACACACACATGTACGATCTAGAATAGGTTTCCTGTCATAGAAAAAGCCCCCAATGAATATTAGCATTTTCTGTTTTTTTCTTTTTTTAAGCTTTTTTATGCTCTGGTAGCATAGTGGCTAAGGCACTTGACTGCTAACCAGAAGGCAGGCGGTTCAAACCCACCAGCCACTCCTCAGAAGGAAGGTTGGGCAGTCCTACTTCCGTAGTGATACTGCCTCGGAAACCCAAGGAGGGGTCGCTATGAGTCGGGGCCGACTCGACGGCAAACAACAACATACTACTGTGAAAGTATTAGAATATTATAAGATTAAAGATGCTAAGTTGAGTGTTTTCTTAACAGAAAATATTTGTATGTCAACAATTGGCTATTAGAGTCTTGCCTATAAGAGTTAACTTATTATGAAGGTTATTTTTTTTTTCACGTGTGATAATCATTTCATTATATCATATGTTGACTATGCAAATCATCCTAGTGAGATTGTTTCCTATTGTTATCTGGCTTGTATTATACTTTCAAAAAAATTACAAATGTACCCACTCCCATTCTTTGTGGCATTTTCTAGCCTTCCTGAAGTTTTCCTTGTCTAAATCTAATAGAAATGCCTTCCTCTGTTTAAATTACATTTGACTTTTTGGTATTTTTCTTTGTAATAGCAGTTATAATTTCTTCTTTATCAGCCTGTTTCATATGACTTACAAAATTTCCCATCTGGAGTTTTCCTCAAAACTGTTGCTTAATAGATAGCTCACTTTTCCACTTAAAACTTTATTTTACTGTTTGGAATCTCTAGGAAAAAATACATTTGAAATTTAAAAAATTGCCTTGTTAAAATTACAATGTATTAATAACATATCTGACAAGGGACTTATCTCTAGAATTTATAGAACACTCCAACACCTCAATAACAAAAAGACAAACAATCCAATTAAAAAATG
>NW_006921595.1:11062572-11077617 GCF_000298275.1 Orycteropus afer afer | reverse complement strand
AAAAAAAAAAAGTTAAAATTACAATGTATGCTTGGGATCTGAAGAATCTACTCTCTTTGGTAGAAATAACATCTAAAGTATTCTGCTGCTGTACGCCATTGAGTCGATTCCAACTCATAGTGATCCTGTAGGACAGAATAAAACTGTGCCATAAGGTTTCCTAGGCTGTAATCTTTACAGGAGCAGATGGGTCTTTACTCCCACAGAGCTGCTAGGTGAGGTCTAACCAGCGCCCTGTCGGTTAGTAGCCATGTACTTAACTATTGTGCTACCAGGGCTCCTTAGAGCATTACAGGTATTTGATAAATATCAATTGATATTGTTACCACTTGAAATTTGGATTTTTATTCAGCACTTACAGAAATGAATCTTAAAATATACGTGTAAGATTTGTCATCTCATATTGTTGAATTTATAAATTAAATCTTAATAATTATGCTTTCCCTGTCTTTGGAATTAGATAGCAACTGTTTATCAGAAATTCAAAGAACATTTAAAAGATGGAGGCTGCTTAATGTTCATTCTCAGTTTGAATTTAAAGCTGTTTTACTTTTACTAAACAATAATTAGTACTACTTATTTTCTGTGACAGTGTGATTCATGATTCACTTTCTGTAGAAAAAAAACTGTGAGATAGTATAAAAAAGCAAACACCTTAGGCTGTGAGGACCTGAGGGGCTCACCCCCAGCTAAACTATAAGGTCTTATGATTCTTTGAGGCTTATTTTAAGGACCACTTGCTCTGAATTGACTTATTTTACTAATTTTTAAAATTATAAAATTATAGCATTAGAATACTAATGGGGTTCCCCCAAATGATTTTTTTTTCTTGTTAATCCATATAGTGATGCTCCTATTCTTTATTTTATTAATAGTAGCTTGTAGGATTTGATCCTAAACTACAGTCTTTAGGAAGTTCTCTTAGTTGGTAGGGAATATAATATAATAAAATATAATACAATAAAATATTAAAAGATAGTCACCTGGCTCTCTCTCTCTTTTTTTTTTATGGTTTGTTGTTGTGTTGTTGTTGTTATGTGCCATCGAGTTGGACCCTACTCATAGCAACCCCTCCTTGGGTTTCGAGGCAGTATCACTACGGAAGTAGATTGCCCAACCTTCCTTCCAAGGAGTGGCTGGTGGATTTGAACCTCTAGCCTTCTGGTTAGCAGTCAAGTGCCTTAGGCACTATGCTACCAGAGCTCCTTTTAAGGTTTAGTTATAAAAATTAGTTTACCATGACTTTAGGATAGAAATCAAGAACAAGATCTATTATATTGCATTATATCTATATCTATATCTATATATCTATATATATATATATATTCATGATATATGTAGATAGCTTCTGATGAAAAATTGAATTTGGTTACAGTCAATCAAATCTCCAAGTAATACTTCTAAAAAAGCTTTCTTTATGAAAAGTAAATAAGAATACCACAGTCTTTAGTGAAATAGCATAGAGTGATGACTTTAATATATCGTTGTCTTTTTAGGCTCACGAGAGGCTAGAAGATTCAAAACTAGAAGCTGTCAGTGACAATAACTTGGAATTAGTCAATGAAATTCTTGAAGATATCACTCCTCTGATAAATGTGGATGAAAATGTGGCAGAACTGGTTGGTATACTCAAAGAGCCTCACTTCCAGGTAACTTTTCCCTGTCACTTTTCTTCCCAAGGCCCATATTGTTGTTATGTGCCGTCAAGTCGGACCTGATTCATAGCGACCCCACCTTAGGTTTCCAAGGCAGTATCATGTCCCATATATTCCCAAAGTATTATCCTTTGGTGGCACAGTGCATAAGGCTTTTGGTTACTAATCAGAAGGTTGGCAGTTCAAACCCACCAGCTAGCTGCTCTGCAGAAGGAAGATGGGGCAATCTACTTCCATAAAAATTTACAGCCCTTCTCAAGTCAGTTCCAACTCATAGTGACCCCACCATGTACAACAGAATGAAGTGCTGCCTGGACCTACACTATCCTCACAGTTGTTGCTTTGTTTGACCCTATTGTTGCAGACACAGTGTTACTCCATCTAGTTGAGGGTCTTCTTCTTTTTTGCTGACCCTCTACTTTACCAAATCTGATGTCCTTCTTCAGGGACTGGTCCTTCCTGGTAGCAAGTCCAAAGTAAGTTAGATGACCTCCACTACCCTGAGACCAGAAATAGATGGTACACAGCTACCACTAGCAACCACTGATCAGGATCACAGTAGAAGATCCTGAATAGAGAGGGGGGTAAAAAAAAAAAAAAAAAATTACTGGTTTGACACTGAGACTGTGGACCTTAGACATCATTCAAACCTGGAACTGAATCAACTCCTGGGTACCAACTTTCAGGCAAGTAATGGACAGGCCTATAAAGTGAAGAATAGCACCAGGGAGGAATGTACTCCTCAGTACAATCAACCACATGAGACCAAAAGGACAGCTTTTGGCCAAAAACAAAGCTCAGAAAGCAGGAAGGGGCAGGAAAGAAGACGGAATGGAAACAGGGAACCCAGGAATAAAGTGGGAAGAGTGCTATTACAATGAGGGCATTACAACCTATGTCACCAAACAAAATGTATGTCAATTGTTGAATGGAAAACTAATTTTTTCTGTAAACTTTCACCCAAACTACAATAAAAAGTTAAAAAAAAAAAAAAAAAAGATTTACAGCTTTGGAAACCCAGTAGTGATCACTATAAGTTGGAATCAACTGAGTGGTTCTAAGTTTGAGTTTAAGTTAAGGTCCAGTTTGAGGTGATGTTTTTTCAAATTATTTAGGATTTTATTTTATAAGTATGTGTCCAACTAAGGTATTTTACTGTTTTCATAGGCTGAAGATTCATAACTATATGCATTACATAAATGCAATGTCACAAAATAATCAGAATGGATTTCCTTTATGTAATTTTAAAAAATTTCGAATTCACCATTAGACCACATGCTAGATATTTTTCTCACTGTGATAATGGATTTTCCCCACTACCACTATGTTTCCCAGCCACCCTTGTGACCAGTAATACATATTGTCAGTGTTGCTGCTAAAGACTGGGGTGCAATTGATGACCTAGAATAAAAAGCACTGTGTAAGGATAGAAACTATGGCTAACACATTCTCCATAGGTACAAAAATAAGTGTGATTTAAGCATTTGGCCTATATCAGTTTGCTTAGTTAAACGAAGAAGAATCAGTCTCAAAAGAGAAAGGTGGAATGATTTCTTACAAACCTGTAATGATTAAGACAGTGTGGTATTGGACACTGTTACAAAAATAGATCAATTCAACAGAATGGAAAACCCAGAAATAGATCCACACATAAATAGAAACTCAATTTATGACAGAGATGTTACATTTTAATAACTATAAGTTAATGATGCTGAGGTAAAGAAAATAAAGTATTATCTGCTTTTCACTGCAAATCCTAGTACAGAAAATCAAATGATAAAACTCTTTTGCCTTTTCACGGCTAAAGACTTTATGTGATTCTCTACCAATATTACTGCAAAATGTGAAGACTGATAGTGAGATGATTCCTACATAAACCAGTGTCCTAGATACAAAAAGTGGACATATGTCAGTGACACCCTTTATGCAGGGGCCAGTTGATTGAGGCCTTAATAAAACATACTAAAATATTTAGAATTTATTCTGAGGACAATGAGAAGTCTTGGGGCAGGGTGTGTATTAACTAAAGAGAAGTCTGATTTGTAGAACAAGGTGGTGGTTATTACTATGGCAAGAAATTGTGATGGCAGTATAGACAGTGGGAGATGTGAGGATTTACAAGTTTCAAGCAGTAAAATCAACAGGGCTTGGTTGATTTGGGTTAAAATCAACAATTACTTGGTTGGTGTGGTGGTTAAGTTTGTGTGTCAACTTTGCTGGGCCTGGTTGAGTGGCTGGACAGCTGGATGCAGTATTCCCCATGGTGAAACTAGTAATCAACTCCATGGTGGAATCTGCTATGAGCAGCTGAGTAGCTGCTTTGGGTATATGGTCTGCTTCCCGTATATAAGCAGCAGCTTTGGGAATGGTCTCTAGCTTATGCCATGCTTGAACCTGCATTTAGCCATGTTGTTGTTTAGCAGCCTGCCAGGCTCCGCCAACCTGAGGACTTATAATGGACTTGAATTAATGGTTTTCCATGTGGTTTGGTAACATCGGGACTATGCCTTTTTACTTGTCAACCTTGGGCGTGGCAGCTGCAGCAGCCAGCAGCTGTCTGAGTGAAGAAACCCCTCTAGCTTCAGTGGTCTGGGAGCTAGAGGCAAAGCTGAAACCCAAGGCTGAGGGGCTTTCACCAGGCCCCTAGAGCCTGGCACTTTGAACTTGGACTTGAAGCCTCCAAACTGTAAGAGAATAAATTCCTCTGTTTGTTAAGGCCCATCCCATTTGTAGTATACTCTTGTTGGATCAGTACTAAGTAACCAGAACAGAACATGGTGCCGAGAGAGTGGGGTGCTGCTCTGACAGATACCTAAAATGTGGAAATGGGAATGGAGTGCGTTCTTGACCCGAAACCCTAGCAGAGAGATCCCAGCATATGGCCTGAGAGATGGCAGAAGCAGAGCCCAGAGACCAACATGAGACAGCAACGACCTTACCAGCCCACAGAGGAGAAAGCTTGATGCCTTTGGTTAAGCGGCTTCCTGGTGGAGTGGGTTGCCTTTGGGTGTAAATTGGTAGAAAAGACTGGTGTGAAATGGAGTAGCAGGTTGGCCAGCCCACGGAGCAAGAAAGCTGAATGCTTTGGGGGCAGGAAGATTTCCGGCGGAGTGGGTTGCCTTCGGCATTAATTGGCAGAAGCAAAGAGACCAAGGAAATGGAAGCAGAGCTGCCTCAGCCTCAAAGGGTAGGACCATAGCCTTTGGGGGTGGAACCACCACAGCCCCCTTGGTTTCAGAGCCACACCTTCACCAACTTCGTTCTGGAGTGTGGAGCTGCTCGTTTATGTGAGCCAGTGGAATGGACCCATAGCCCAAGAGTGAGAGGGTGGGGCTGCCATGCCCAATAGGGAGAGGACAGGGCCTGCCAGGCTAAGGGGGTGAAGTGGCCACTCAGGAACTAGGGGACTGGAGTCATCCAGTGAAGAGATCTGTACAGATACCACCCACTGAAGATCTGTACAGGTGCCAAGATGACAAGGGGTGGAATTGTGGTGGTTAAGTTTGTGTGTCAACTTGGCTGGGCCTGGTTGAGGCGCTGCGCAGCTGGATGTAGTACTCCCCATGATGAGACTAGTAATCAACTCCATGGTGGAATCTACTGTGAGTAGCTGAGTAGCTGCTTTGGGTATGTGGTCTCCTTCCTGTATATAAGCAGCAGCTTTGGGGATGGTCTCTAGCTTATGGCATGCTTGGACCCTGCAGGTAGCCGTGTTGTTGAGCCTGCCATTCTCTGCTAACCTGGGCACTTAAAATGGACTTGAATTAATGGCCTGTCATGTGGTTTGGTAACATCGGAACTGTGCCTTTTTTCTTGTCAATTGGGCTTGGCAGCCTCAGTAGCCAGCAGCTGTCTGAGTGAAGAAACGCCTCTAGCTTCAGTGGGCCAGGAGCTAGAGGCAGAGCTGAAGCCCAAGGCTGAGGGGCTTTCACCCAGCCCCTAGAGCCTGACACTTTGAACTTGGACTTAAAGCTTCCAAACTGTAAGAGAATAAACTTTTTGTTAAGGCCATCCCATTTATGGTATATTCTTGTCAGAGCAGCACTAGGTAACCAAAACAGTTGGTGATTGGCTAGCTGTAACAGGAGCAGAATGGAAACGTGGGAAGGATAAGGACGAGATTTCTGGTATAAACAATTGATAATCATTCACCAGGACAGGGAAAACTGTAAGAGAAACTATTTGGGGCATGTTAGTTAAGGGGTAAAAGGCCGTTTTAATTTTGTGATACTTCTGAAGGAATTAGGTAGAGCTTTCAGGCATGGTATGTATTTTTAATAAGTGTATAAATTTCAATAAATATATAAATTATATAAACTTTAATACATAAAATTAGAAAATACAGGAAAGAGAAATTGTAAAAGTTAAAGCATTGCATTGTACACCCAAATCACTACTGTAATATCTTAGTGCATATTCTTCCATATTTATTTTGTGTACAAATATATATATTTTTTTTCTTTACTAATTTGGGCATAGTGCCTAAGGCATTTGAGTGCTAACCAGAAGGCTGGTGGTTCAAACCCACCAGCCACTCCTTGGAAGAAAGATTGGGCAATGTACTTCCGTAGAGACACTGCTTTGGAAACGCAAGGAGGGGTCACTATGGGTCATGATCAACTCAGTGACACTGAGTTTGGTTTTTGGAATTTGAGATGATTTTGGACAGGTTATTTTGTAACTTACCTTTTTTTCAGTTATGGATTTCCACTTTTCTGTTTCAGTAGACTTCTGTTTTCATGTACTGTATGTACCATATTCACATTTCTCCTTTTAACCCCAAAATATTCTTAACAGCTGGTTTGTCCATACCCTATGTGTGTGTATGTACATGCATATGCGCACGCGCACATACGCATACACAGTTTCAGTAAGTTAACAGAGCAAATTAGTTTCCCATTCAACAATTTCTATACCTTTTGTTTCATGACAATAGTTGAAATTCCCTCAGTGTAATAGCACTCTTCCCACTTCCCCTTGGTTTCCCCATTTCTATTTGCCCATCTTTCCTGCCCCTTCCTGTCTTCTGAACTTTGTTTTTGTGGGGATGCTGCCCTTTTGGTGTCATGTGATTGATTGTTCTGAGGAGGATATTCCTCACGGGTGTTATTTTCATTTTGTAGGCTATTATTTGGCTGAAAGGTGATCTCCAGAAGTGGGTTCAGTTCAGGTTTGAAGGGTGTAAGGGCCATAGGCTCAGGGGTTCCACCAGTCTGTAATGATCCAGGAAGTCTGGTCTTTTTTATGATTTTGAATTTTGTTCTATATTTTTCTCCCTGTCTGTCCATGACCTGCTATTGTGATTCCAAACAGAGAGGTGTTGGTAGTGATAGCCGGATAGCTAGTTCTTCTGATCTCAGGCTAGTATAGCCTGTGGTTTGCATGATCTATTTATTGGTCCTTTGGATTAATTGTTTCTGTGGGTCTTTGATTTTCTTCACTCTTCTTTGCTCTGGATGGGAAAAGATCAGTAATTCTGTCTTACATGGCCACTTGTAAGCTTTTAAAACCCCAGTCACTACTCACCAAAGTAGAATATATTGTATCTATGGACTATGAAGATTGGGCAATCCACTTCCATAGTAGTACCGCCTCGGAAACCTAAGAAGGGGTCACTATGAGTCAGATCCGACTCAGCGGCAGTGAGTTTGGTTTGGTTATGGACTATATGGTCCCAATTGAGCTCGATGTCCCCCAAGACTGTGGTCCTAAGCCCTTAAGCCCAGTGACTAAATACCTCAAGGGATTTGGTCATAGTTAAGAAGTTTACATAACTTTGCCCCAGTATGCTCTACTATGTACCTGGATATATTTGCAGCACATACAAATACATTTGTAGAAATATCCTTTGCCAAAGCTGTAATTTGCTAGTGGGTATACTCCAATACACCATCCCACACCTGTTCAGTTTACATGTGTATCCACTTGTAAATTATTTTTTGTTATTACTATAATTGCAAGATTTTGTCTGTAATAGTATTCACCATTGTTACCTTTTACTCTTGCATACCTCCTAGTGTCTTCCTTGGCCTTGGTCATGTTGGGCTGGCCTCCCTCTTATTGTGTATTGCCTTTTCCTGCACCTAACGTAATACATGTCTACTATCTAGTAAGTGATTTTCCCTTCCTCCACCTTCCATCCCTGATAACCATCAGAGAATATTTCTTTCTGTACATAAACCATTTCTTGACATTTTATAATAGTGGTTTATACAATATTTGTGCTTTTGTAGTTGACTTATTTCACTCAGTATAATGTCCTCCAGGTTCATCCATGTTACGAGATGTTTCATGGATTCATTTTTTATTCTTAAACATTGTGGGGTATTCCATTGTGTGTATGTTACATAGCTTATATAACCATTTATCCATTGATAGGCACTTAGGTTGTTTCCATCTTTTTGCTGTTGTGAATAATGCTGTGAGTATGGGTGTGTGTATGTATTCATATACGCCTAGTAGTAGGATTTCTCAGGAGCACTGGTGGCACAGTGGTTAAACTGCTTAACTGCTGACCTAAAGGTAGGTGGCTCGAACCCACCAGCTGTTCCCTGGGAGAAAGATGAGGCAGTCTGCTTCCATAAAGATTTATAGCCTTGGAAACTGAGTGGGACAGTTCTACTCTGTCCTTTAGAGTCACAGTGAGTCGCAAATGACTCAACGGCAATGAATTTGGTTTCTCGTTCGGCGTAATGGGATTACTGGGTCGTATGGTATCTCTCTCTCTGGCTTTTTAATGAAGAATCATACCATTTTCTACAATGTTGAATCATGTTACACCACCAGCAGTGTAGGTCTGTTCCAGTTCTCCTCCATAACCTCACCAGCATTTGTTGTTTTCTGTTTTTTTGATCATTGCTATTATTGCTGGAGTGAAATGATATCCCACTGTTATTTTGATTTGCATCTCTCTAATGAAGGTTGGGCAATCTACTTACGTAGTGATACTGCCTCGGCAACCCAAGGACGGGTCGCTATGAGTCGGGGCTGACTCAATGGCACATAACACCAACAACAACAAATGGCTAATGATTACTAGTGTTTCTTCATGTATTTGTTGGCCGAATGTCTTTGGTGAAGTGCCTGTTTGTGTCCTTTGCCCATTTTTGAATTGGATTGTTTGTCTTTTTGTTGAAATTTTCTATAAATTTTAGAATTAGTCCTTTGTCACTTATGTTGCCAAGTATTTTTTCCAAATCTGTAGGTTCTTTTTACTCTTTTGGAGAAGTCTTCTGATGTACCTAAGTGTTTAATTTTCAGGAGGTCCCAGACATCTATTGTATCTTCTTCTATTTGTGCATTTTCAGTTCTGTTTGATGGACTATTTACATAAATACTAAGTTTGCCCCTATTTTTTCTCCCATGATCTTTAAGTTTTAGGTTTTACATGCAGGTCTTTGACCTATATTGAGTTAGTTTTTATATATGGTGTGAGTTATGGACCCTGTTCATTTTTATGCAGTTTTGCCAGCACCAGATTTCAAAGAGATTACTATTTCTCCCTCTTAATGGATTTCAACCCTTTGTCAGAGATCAGTTGTCCATAGGTGGATAGGTTTGCTTCTGGGTTCTCAATTCTGTTCCATTGATCTATGTTACTGCCGTTGTACCAGTAACTGTACCAGTAATTGACAACTCTGGCTATATAGTAAGTTCCAAAATTGGGAAATGTGAGCCCTCCTCCTTTGTTTTTCTTCTTCAGTAGTGCTTTGCTTATCTCAGATCTCTTTCCTTAACATATAAAGTTAATGATTAGTTTTTCCATTTCTTGAAAGAATATTGATGGAATCTGAATCAGGATTGCATTATATCTATAGATCGCTTCGAGCAGTATTGACATTTTCATAATGTTAAGTCTTCCTGTCCATGAACGTGGTATGTTCTTCTGTTTATGTAGGTCTCTTTTGGTTTCTTGTAGTAGTGTTTTGTAGTTTTCTTTGTGTAAGTCTTTCACATCACTGGTTAGGTTTATTCCTAAGTATTTCATATTTTTGCTAGCTTTTGTAAATGGTATTGTTTTCCTGATTTTCAGTTGTTGTTAATGTAGTGCAATTGATTGATTTTTGTGTGTTTATCTTGTACCCTGTCACTTTGCTGGATTCTTCAATTAGTTGCAGTAACTTTCTTGTAGCATCTCTGGGATTTTCTATATATGGGATCATAGCATCTGCAAGCTCTGGTAGCATAGTGGCTAAGGCACTTGACTGCTAACCAGAAGGCTGGCAGTTCAAACAAACCCACCAGCCACTCCTCGGAAGGAAGATGGAGCAGTCTACTTCTATAGTGATACTGCCTCGGAAACTCAAGGAGGGGTCGCTATGAGTCAGGTCCAACTCAACAGCACATAACAACAACAACAACAGCATCTGCAAGTAGGGGTAGTTTTACATCTTTACAAATGTAGGTGGCTTTTATTTCTATTTCTTGCCTTATTGCTCTTCCGAAGTCTTCTAGTACAATAATGAACAAGAGTGGTGATAAAGGGCATCCTTGACTGATTGCTGTTCTCAAGGGAATGTTCATATCTCTCTCAGTTGAGAATAATATTGCCTGTTGGTTTGGTGTATACACTTCTAATTATGTTGCAGAATTTCCCTTGTATTCTTACTTTGCTGAGAATTTCATCAGGAAAGGATGTTGGATTTTATCAAATGCCTTTTCTGCATTGATTGATCTGATCATGTGACTCTTTGCCTTTGATTTATTTGTGTGATGGATTATGCTGATTGATATTTTAATGTTCAACCATCCTTGCATACTGCTATGAATCCCACTTGGTCTATCCATATCCATTTACAATCTAGGTCCATGTTTGGCATCTGGTTACACCCTCCACCTCACCTGACCTATTGAAGGGACCAGGTCAGTTGTCCTGGTTTCATAGTCATGTAGGCTGAAGATTGTATGGTGTACCAGTCCCTTGGACTGATTGTTTCCATGCATCTTTGGTTTTCTTCGTTCTGCTTTGTTCTGGATGAGGGGAGGTGTATCGTTGCATCTAGATGGCCACTTGCAAGTTTTTAAGATCCCAGTCGCTACTCACCAAAGTAAAATATAGAGCAATGTTTTGTGTAGTATGTTATGCCAATTGAGCTTGGTGTCCCCTGCGACCATGGTCCCAAGCCCACAGGTCCAACTGCTCACTCCCTCTGGGTAGCTATGGCCAAGAAGTGACTATAACCTCGTCCCTTTACAAATACACTTGTAGAAACATTGTTTGCCAACCCTATACATGGTCATGGGCACACTCTCCTCATCATAGACATATCTAATAGTTCAGCCTATCCACCCATTTTCACCCATAGATCAATGTTTGCCTTAACTGACAACACAGTACTATATGTGCATAAGGGTTCATCTTTGTCGTCTGTATCTACCATGCACCTCTCCTCTCTATATCTTCCTTTTCCTCAATGCCACCATGTTGATCTCTCACATTTGGTACATTTCCCTTCTCTTCACCCAAATCAATACTTGTCTCTACCTATCTAACAGTGTTCCCTCCCCCTCTCCTCCCACCCCTGGTAGCCAACAAAGAAAATTTCCTTCCATGTAGAAACCTTTCCTTGACTTTTTACAATAATAGACTAATACAATATTTGTCCTTCTGTGATTATTTCATTCAGCATAATGTCCTCCAACTTCATCCCCATTATGGAGTGTTTTGCAGATTCTATGTTATTCTTTAGGGTTACGTAGTATTTCATTGTATGTATGTACCAAAGTTTGGTTATCCATTCTTCTGTTGTTGGGCACCTAGGTTGTTTGCATCTTTTGGCTATTGTAAATAGTGCTGCAATGAACATGGGTGTGCATATACCTGTTCTTGTCCTCACTCTCACTTCTTTAGGGTATATACCTAGTAATGGAATTGCTGGGTCAAATGGTATTTTTAATTCCAACATTTTAAGGAATCAGCATACTGCTTTCCACAGTGGTTGTATTTTACAGTCCCACCAGCAGTGTGTGAGAGTCCCAATCTCTCTGCATCCTTGACAGCATTTGTTATTTTCTGTCTTGTTGAACGTTGCTACTAGTACTGGGGCAAGATAGTATTTCCTTGTTGTTTTGATTTGCATCTCTCTAATGGCTAATGGCCGTGAGCATTTCTTCATGTGTTTGTTGGCTGCCTGAATGTCCTCTTTGGTGAAGTGTCTATTCATCATGTCTTCTGTTTGGGGCTAGAATATATCTTAAGTGATGTGATGCAAGCATAAATTATGCAACATATTTGTATTTTCAAAAGACATATAATATCTACTTGGCCCACCACTATCCATGCTGAATTGGCCCTATCACTAAGGGTAATGACAGTCTGATGTTCCTTTGAAATATTTTTCTCCCTGTGACTAGGAAATAACATGTGTTATTATTTTAGTATTAAATAAATACTGTTTCCTACCAAGCATTTGGGAGCTCTGGTAGTGTAGTGCCTAAGGCACTTGACTACTAACCAGAAGGCTGGTGGTTCAAACCCACCAGCCACTCTTCAAAAGGAGGATGGAGCAATCTACTTCCGTAGTGATACTGCCTCAGAAACTCAAGGAGGGGTCGCTATGAGTCGGGTCCGACTCAACGGCATGTAACAACAACAGCACAACAACACATGATTGCCATCAGAATCATGAACATGAATTTATAATCCTTGTCTGAGTCAATATTTTCATTATAGGTTGCAAAGTGTTTTCCAGATTCTCTCATTCTACATTTATTAGCTGGTGTTCTTCTATAAAGTGAAAGTTTTCCCTTCAAATGTGGCTATTTAGTTACCCTAAAATGCATTTTCTGTAGAAAAGGCAGCATAAATGCTTGGTCTTCCCTCTTATCATTTTTTAAAGTAAAGAGATGTTCCAGTAGCAGTCTCATGTGGTGACAAATGGGTTTTTCAGTCCTCCTCGTTTTTTAAAATATTGTTATGGACTTAGAGATTCTTTTATTCAATGTGTTTCGCTATTCTGGGAGCTCTGGTGGCATATTGCCTAAGGCAATATTTATTTTTATTTTGAAATCATCATGACTTTGGCCATTTGTGAACAGATTTTAAAATTCAGTCATCTTTTATGAGTAGTGGTTCAAATCGTGGACGTGGATAATATTGCCTAAGAGAGCATAGGGTAAAGAGCAAAGCAGCTCAGGTTAGAACTCTGATTAACTTCCAGCATTTGTAAGAAGTGTTCTTATACATAGATTTTCAGTTGTTTTTTTTTTTTTTCTTTTTCTCTGGTCCCTTATACATATTTTCATGAGGTGACCAGAAATTACTTATTAACTCAAAATCCTGATTATTTTTGTTCTGAATCTGTTGGCATTTGCTCCCGTATTTCTATTTGCTATTTTGAATCTGCATTTCATCCACTCAAAAGAAAAATATTTTGAACTTAATTTATGTTGAGTGTGATAATAGCACTATGAATCATTCTTGTAGAATAAGAATGGCTGGAGCCCGAGGTAAGAGGGCCCAGGGCTGGGCAGCTTTTTCCCTTGGGGGTGGCTCTTTATTAAGGCAGGGGCCTGAGGTAGGCTGGCCTGGGGCTTGGAGGCTGCTTTTCGCTTGGGGGTGGCTCTATATTAAGGCTGTGGCCTGAGATAGGCAGGTGCAGAGGGGTTAGGAACAACTAAGGAAGACAACCTTATTTGTCAGTCTGTCGTCCTATGGTGGCTTACGTGTTGCTATGAGGCTGGAGGCGGTCCCACTAGTGTTGCAAAATGCCAGCAGAGTTAACCATGGTGGACAGGTTTCAACAGAGCTTCTCGGCTGGAACAGACTCGGAGAAAGGAAGAGGCCATCCACTTCTCAAACAATTGGCCAGTGAAAACCTTATGAATAGCACTGAAACACTATCTAGTATATTACTGGAAAACTTTACAAATAGCCCTGAAACATTGTCCAATATAGTGCTGGAAGATGAGCCCATCAGGTCAAACGGCACTCAAAATTTGACTGGGGAAGAGCTGACCCCTCAAAGTAGAGCCAGCCTTAACAATATGGATAGAGTAAAACTTTCAGGACCTCCATTGGCTAATGTGGCATGACTCAAATGAGTAGAAACAGATGGAAACATCATTTAATAATTGGAACACGGAATGTGCAAAGTATGGATCTAGGAAAATTAGAAGTTATCAACAATGAAATGGAACGTGTAAAGATCAATATCCTAGGCATGGGAGTTCTGGTAGCATAGTGCCTAAGGCACTTGACTGCTAACCAGAAAGCTGGAGGTTCAAATCCACCAGCCACTCTTCAGAAGGAAGGTTGGGCAATCCTATTTCTGTAGTGATACCACCTCGGAAACCTAAGGAGGGGTCGCTATGAGTCGGGGGACATAACAACAACAGTGAGCTAAAATAGTTTGGGCCATTTTAAATCAGACAACCATATGATCTACTATGCCGAGAATGACAGTTTGAAGAGGAATGGTGTGGCATTCATCGTCACAAAGACTGTTTCAAGATCTATCCTGAAGTACAGTGCTGTAAGTGATAGGACAATATCCATATGTCTACAAGGAAGACTAGTTAATACTACTATTATTCAAATTTATGCACCAACCACCAAAGCCAAAGATGAGGAAATTGAAGATTTCTATCAACTTCTACAGTCTGAAATTGACTGGAACATGCAGTCAAGATGTGTTGATTATCACTGGTGTCTGGAATGCAAAAGTTGGAAACAAAGAAGAGGTACCAGTAGTTGGAAAATATGGCCTTGGTGATGGAAACAACGATGGAGATTGCATGATAGAATTTTGCAAGACCAACGACTTATTCATTGCAAATACCTTTTTTCAACAACATAAGCAATGACTGTACATGTGGACTTCACCAGATGGAATACACAGGAATCAGATTGACTACATCTGTGGCAAGGGGCAATTGAGAAGTTCAGTATCTTCAGCTAAAACAAGGCCAGGAGCTGATTATGGAACAGACCATCAACTGCTCATATGCAAGTTCAAGTTGAAGTTGAAGACAATTAAAACAAGTCCACAAGAGCCCAAATATAACCTTGATAATATCCCTCCTGAATTTAGAGACCATTTAAAGAGTAGATTTGATGCATTGAACACCAGTGACCAAAAACCAGAGGAACTGTGGGATGACATCAAGAACATCATCCATGAAGAAAGCACGAGGTCATTAAAAAGATGAGAAAGGAAGAAAAGACCAAAATGGATGTCAAAAGAGACTCTGAAAACTTGCCCTTGAGCAGAGAGTAGCTAAAGCAACTGGAAGAAATGATAAGATAAAAGAGCTAAACAGAAGATTTCAAAGAGCAGCTTGAGCAGACAAAGATAATTACTATAATGAAATTTGCAGAGACTGGAGTTAGAAAAGCAAAAGGGAAGAACGTGGTTGGCATTTCTCAAGCTGAAAGAACTGAGGAAAAAAA
>NW_006921595.1:11028958-11062472 GCF_000298275.1 Orycteropus afer afer | reverse complement strand
GAGAGATTCTATGGGCAAAATATTGAATGATGCAGGAAACATCAAAAGAAGATGGAAGGAATACACAGAGTCACTGTACTAAAAAGAATTGGTCAATGTTCATCCATTTCAGGAGGTGCTATATGATCAAGAACCAATGGTATTGAAGGAAGAAGTTGAAGATGCACTGAAGGAATTGGCAAAGAACAAGGCTTCAGGAACTGACGGAATACCCATTAAGCTGTTTCAACAAACAGATGCCCTGCTGGAGGCACTCAACTCGGTTATACCAAGAAATTTGAAAGACAACTAAATTTAAAGGCCAACTGACTGGAAGAGATCCCTATTTGTACCCATTCCAAAGAAAGGTGATCCCACAGAAAGTGGAAATTATTGAACAATATCATTCATACCGCATGCAAGTAAAACCTTGAAGATAATTCAAAAATGGTTGCAGCAGTATATTGACAGTTTCCAGAAATGTAAGCTGGATTCAGAAGAGGATGTGGAATGAGGGATATCATTGATGTCAGATGGATCTTAGAAGAAAGCAAAGACCAGAATGATGGTTACATATGTTTTATTGACTGTTGTATTAGACTGGGTTCTCTAGGGAAGCAAAACCTTATAGAGAGAGAGAGGGAGAAAGAGAAATTTATTTTAGGAAAATGGCTCACACACTTATAAAAGCTGGCAAGTCCCAAGTTCTTGGATCAAACATCAAGCTGGAGGCTTTTCCTGACTCACGCAGCTGCAGGGGCTGAGGAGTTCAGGGTTGGCAGGCAGTATACTGGCTGTTGACTCCAATGAATGGTGAATCCAAGATCTCCAGGCTTAATGGTGGATTGTTCTCTCACAGACAGTTGAAGGCAGCACAACAGAATTCTGATCCACAGAAGAGTATCTCTTTTCCCAGGATGTCCATAAATATACTGGAAGCAGCCTACACTCCTAGGGAAACTCCCTTTCAACAATTGGCTGCTAAAAATGTATACATCTGATCCCATCTTTGGCACAACTCACATCACAATTGCTTAAACCACACAGAGTTGTATTCCAGCCAAGTTGACACACAGCTCCAACTATCACACTGTGCAAAGGCATTCAGTTGTGTGGATCATAACAAATTATAGGTAACATTGAGAAGAATGGGAATTCTGGAACACTTGATTGTACTCATGAGGAACCTGTACGTAGATCAGGAGGCTGAGCAGATTCTCCGAGAAGCTGGATTATATGAAGAAGAACATGGCATCAGGATTGGAGGAAGACTCGTTAACAACCTGCGATATGCAGAAGACAACTTTGCTTGCTGAAAGTGAGAATGACTTGAGGCACTTACTGATGAAGATTAAAGACTACAGTCTGCATTATGGATTACATCTCAATATAAAGAAAACAAAAATCCTTACAACTGGTCCAATAAACAGCTTCATGATGGATGGAGAAAAGATTGAAGTTGTCAAGGATTTCACATTCCTTGGTTCTACAGTCAACACCAATGGAAGCATCAGTCAGGACATCAGACGACATATTGCATTGGGCAAATCTGCTGCAAAAGACCACTTTCAAGTGATGAAGAGCAAAGATGTCTCCTTGAAGCCTAAGGTATGCCTAATCCAAGCCATGGTATTTTCAATCACTTCATATGCGTGTGAGAGACGGACAATGAATAAGGAAGACTGAAGAAGAGTTGATGCCTTGAGTTGTGGTATTGGAGAAGAATGCTAAGAGTACCGTGGTCTGCTAAAAGGACTAACAAATCTGTCCTGGAGGAAGTTCACCCGGAATGCTCCTTGGAAGCGAGAATGGCCAGACTTCGTCTCACCTATTTTGGTCATGTTGTGAGAAGGAACCATTCCTGGAGAAGAATATCATACTTGGTAAAGGGGAGGGTCAATGAAGAAGGAGAAGGCCCTCAACGAGATGGATTGATGCAGTGGCTGCAACAGTGGGCTCAGGTACAGCAAGAATCATGAGGCTGAAACACTGCAAAAAAAAAAGAATCATGAGGCTGGCACAAGACCGGGCAGTGTTTCGTTCTGCTGTGCATAGGGTCACTGTGAGTCAGAGACAACTCAACAGCACCTATCAGCAAAAAATAGGATAAGGAATGAAAAATAAATATGCATCCCCCAAAAAAAGTATGAAATCCTCAGAAAGTTAGATCGAAGTCATCCTTGATGATAGCACTTATAATAGGTAAGTGTACATGGTGAAAAGTATATTAACTTTAGGACCATTACTGGATCATCCCTACCTACCCCCAAAATACAACTTTTACATACCCAAAACTTTCTAGACCAAAATTTCTTGTCACTGATGTAAGATGCTGATATGTATTCATTATTTTGTTGTATATATTTTAACAGACATTTTGTACATATAAAAATATATATGGTATCACTAATATAACAACTTTCAGATAAAAATTTAGAATCCCTATCAGTTGAGTCAGTTTGATACTTAATAAATGCAGTTTGATGATACATATAAAATAGTGGTGATTATAATTGCAGCAATGAAATCCAGTGCCTTCATCACACCGGACTTGGAAGCCTAAGTTCAATTTTGATTGAACATGCAACTTGAACAAACAAGTCACTAAACTGTTTTCAGATCCAAAGCAAGGAATATGATATTTGATGAGAATAAATAAAACTCATGTGTTTATATTTCTTGAAATGACACTTTGTTCATTTGATTTAACTCATGCTTGGCAATTTAATAATGTGTGCTTTAGATAGTTTTAGTATCCCACTAAGCTAATGAGCTAAGAAATTATTTTTAATATAGTAACTTATTCTGTCAATAATTAACCATAAAATGTTTTGACTCCTTTTAGTCACTTTTGGAGGCTCATGATATTGTGGCATCAAAATGTTACGATTCACCTCCGTCAAGCCCAGAAATGAACAATTCTATCAATAATCAGTTATTACCAGTAGATGCCATTCGTATTCTCGGTATTCACAAAAGAGCTGGGGAGCCATTGGTGAGTAGATAAACCAGTGCTTTCTTAACTCTGAAATCTGACTTGTTTGTGATTCAATCAATACTCTTACCTTGTTTTTTCTTTTTGATAATTTGTATGAGTGTGAAAACTGTATTCATGTTTGTTTTAATAGTCTTTTTTGGCTTAAGTACACAGCTTATGCTCTCAACTTGATTTGGTATACAAAATTAAACCAAAATAAAAAAAAAGTTAATTTGAGGCAGAAACAAAAATTATGCCATTTGCTAGCAAAAAGTTCAGAAGATAACTACTCCCTTTCTTCCTATCTTTTGAGGAAGATTGCTTGTTAATGACATTATCCAAACACAGAGTAAAGTTGCTATTAAAAATAGAAGCCATGGTAGAACTCTGTAAGTAGCGAAGTTTACCATTTCCTGCTTAAATTATTATTTAATTTAATTTAATGGATTCTGACTATAAGAACGGGGGTGGAGGGTAGTCAGAAGCTAGACCATTAGAATGCACAGATACCTGTACTTGCTGTCTTGAGTTTCCTTTTATTCTCTGGAATGCAGCATAGATACTAGTTTATCAGTTTCATTTTTAAAGTTAACCTTACTATGGAAGACCTTTTTCTGTGGGTGGTATATGTTGTCACAGTTGCCCGTAGTTCATTGATATTGGAAGATTGAGGCTGTTGGGAGAGAACATAGGAGAGGTGAGAGTGATTCACTCCCCTCCTTTTTGATTTCTTTTCTTACATACAAGTTTTCCTTCTGGTAATCTAAAATAAATGGTAATATTATTTTCTATAGGGTGTAACATTTAGGGTTGAAAACAATGATCTGGTGATTGCCCGAATCCTTCACGGAGGAATGATAGATCGACAAGGTCTGCTTCATGTTGGAGATATCATTAAGGAAGTCAATGGCCATGAGGTTGGAAACAATCCAAAGGAATTACAAGAATTACTGAAAAATATTAGTGGAAGTGTCACCATAAAAATTTTACCAAGCTATAGAGATACTATTATTCCTCAACAGGTAATAATATTCTTGGTAATAGTCAGAATACTCTGATTTCTTTTATCATACTGTTGTATGTAACGACCAGTTGCTGCTCTTTTTCTAAAGAAATGTGAAAAAACAGATTTAATTGTTTGAGTTGCTTTATTTTGTCCTGGGTGAGTTATTGAATTTTTAAACGGTTAACAGTATTTTGCTATTATAAAGAAAATAATAAGGATATTTCTTTGATAAGACATAACATCAAAGAATAAGGACATTTCTTTGTGAACACTCATGAACCCTGGCATTAGAGTAACCAACAGCTTTATATCAGAAAAACCAATCAAGCCTTTTAATCATCAGTTTAGCAAACATTTTTGATGCCTCTTATGTTCAAGGCATTGTACTGAGCACTCTGAGAGAGTGTAGTCTGAAGGATGTAGGCTGGAGGCTTTTAAGGAATAAGCTTCCTTAATCTTATTTTAAAAGTAAAATGAGAACAAGCATTCTGAATAGTTGAATGTTAGAAGCATTCCCTTTAAAATCAGGAACTGGAATCTCAGCTGAACTACCTGAGATCTCTTGCATGCCAGCCAACCCCTGTTCTCCCTGCAGCCCCATTTCCCCTCTAACATGATGAAAGAACCCATCTTAAACCAAGAGAAACTTGACAAGCTTCAGGCACAATTATGCACTGGTAAAAGGAACTGCCCTCAGATGATATGTAGGGAGTAATGCATAACATAACATAAATGGTATTTTTATAACAGATTATAAATTTCTTCATTTCTCCTTAAACTAGGAATAGGCAGTATCTCTGATAGTAAAGAGGGTTGTTTGCAAACCCTGAAGTTCTGATAACTCTAGCAGCAAACACTTTCCCCATAATCGGCCATGCTGATACAAAACAGCTAACACAAAGGCCACATAGCACCTTAAACTAACTTGCTGTTGACAGATGTAAGGACTGGCAGAAAGTGAATGAAAAAGCACCATTTGCTATTGGGGAGTATGATCATCTTGTTCAGCATTTTATGAGTCTTCTGTCTTAAGCTGGGTTCTCTAGAGGAGCAAAACCAATGAAGCATATATGTAAGTATATACCCCCCCAGGAAAAAAAAAATCCACTGCCATCGAGTCAGTTCTGAATTGTACTGTCCCCCATTGGATTTCCAAGGCTATAAATCTTTACAGAAGTAGTTTGTGGCATCTTCCTCCCACAGAGAAGCTGGTGGGTTTAAACTGCTGACCTTATGGTTAGCAGCCAAACATCTTACCCACTAAGCCACCAGAACGCCTTATAAACATGTAGTGGGAAATTTCTAGAGAATCGCTCACGTAGTTGTGTAGGCTGACAAGTCCCAAATCAGGCTGAAGATTTCTCCTAACTCATGTGGTTGCAAATAAAATGTTGTTTTTGTTTTTTTTGCAAAGAAAACCAGAAACCTAAATTATTAGAAATAATAGTTTAGCAAGGTACAAGGATACCTCATTTTATTGTTCTTCATTCTATTGTACTTCATAGATAATTGCATTTTCTGTTTTCAAATTGAAGATTTGTGACAACAAATCTATTGGAGCTATTTTTCCAACAGCATATACTCAGTTTGTGTCTCTATCACATTTTGGTCATTCTCACTATATTTTATACTTTTTCATAATGCTATTGCATACTTAATAGACTACCAAAAAAAAAAAAAAAAAAAACCTCACTGCCATCAAGTTGATTCAACTCATAGCAACCCTCCCCCCTTGGGTTTCCAAGGCAGTATCTAAACGGAAGTAGATTGCCCAATCTTCTTCCAAGGAGTGGCTGTTTGGTTTCAACCACCAGACTTCTGGTTAGCAATCATATGCCTTAGGCATTATACCACAAGAGCTCCCTAATAGACTACAGTATAGTATAAACATAACTTTCATAAGCATTGGGAAACCAAAAAGTCTGTGTTACTTCCTATTGTGATAAATACTTTATTGTGGTGATCTGGAACCAAACCCATCATATCTCTAAGGTTTGCCTGTACTTGGAAATAAAACTCATGTACTACATAAAAAAGTTAATTGCATTTCTATATGTGATCTAGAAAATAGCAAGCATCTGGAAACAAACTAAGAAAGACATCCTTTATAATAAGTCAGAATATCACATGTCTAGGAATAAATCTAAGAAAAATATTTAAGACCTCTCCACCAAAATTGTACCAAATCCATGGCCATTGAGTCGATTTTGACAAAAATGACACACAAATATGTGAAGAGGATCGAAATCATGTTCACAGACAAGAAAACAATGTTGTGGTCAGTTTTCCTCAAGTGGATCTGTAGATTGAATAAATTCCAGTAAAATATCCAACAGGATTTTTCATGCAATTTGATAAATGATTATAAATTTTAGATGGTAGAATAAAGGATCAAGAATAGCCAGGACACTTTGAAGCAGAAGAGCAAAAAATAGGAACTTATTATTAATGGATAGGAATTAAGACATTGTGATACTACTTTAAGAATAGACAGAATGACCAGTGGAGTAGAGTTCGAAAAGAGACTTAACACATGTATATTACTTTCATATATGACAGATGATATGTTTTCCAGTGAGAAAAGGAGAAGCTATCCAATAAATGGGGAAAATTTTGTTATCAGAGGAATAAAATAGGAAACTGGGTTCTTCACTTTACAACCAAAAATCAAATAAAGAGAGACACCATGCTCAGTAAGTGCATGAAAAGAGTGAAAATTAAGATGTGTGATACCATTTTACACCATGCGGTTGGCAAAAATTGTAGAAGATCTAGGTGGACAGGTCTCTCTTACATTGCTGGTTGCAGTAGGAATTGGTATAACCACATTGGGGGAAAAAAAGCTTAGCATTCTCTCTTATAGTTGAACATTCACATATACCAAAAAGCAGTAATTTTCAAGAGAAATTCTTGTATGTTTATAGTTGGCAATATGTGATAAGCATCCAGATCCCAAAAGATTACATGTATATAGTAGCTACTTTATTTATTTTGTTGTTGTTGTTGTTGTTATGTGCCGTCGAGTCAGCCCTGACTCATAGCGACCCCTCCTTGGGTTTCCGAGGCAGTATCACTACGGAAGTAGGATTGCCCAGCCTTCCTTCCAATTTATTTATTTAGAATAACTAAATACATACATTTTAAGAGTATGTATAGATGAAATAAAACTATAGAAAAGGAAGGCAATAATCTTTGAATGCAAGATTTAGTGTGTTAGGGAAGCCAGAGGGTTGGAATGGAATGGAATGAGGCACGACAACCATCTAGGTTGTAGCTTTTGTTTCAGGTAGCAGGTTCATGGACATATTTAATAATAAAGTAGTCCTTGCATGCACCAGTGATTCAAGTGTGATATAAATTAAGAATTATGATTAATATATTTATGTAAACCCTAGGTAATAAATTATTAATAGTTTATTTTTTTTTTATTTGACTCAAAAAGCAAACCCACTGCCATCAAGTCAATTCCAACTCATCGCAACCCTATAGGAGGACAGAAGCTTAAATTTGTGGTCCTCAAATGATTATTTACCAAATAGCAATGTGAATTGCCACTCAAAACTTTTGAACCAATCATATGCCGTATCTACTCTTCTTGCTGATTTCAAAACGTGTATGTCTGTATGTGTTAAAGTAGGTCGAGTACATGTACTTTGAAAATCTTTAGAAAAATAACTTCTTTCTCTGATGATCTCTTCTTTTGTTGTAGAGAATTTCTTAGCAACTGTGATCACTGCATTCATCACCTAGTCACTCACTTTGATGTGCAGACTCAAATGGGCCTGAAACTATGGCTTGAGACAGAAGTTGTATAAGCACCAATTTCACCATACTTAGCCAATACATTCAAGTTTCTAGCTATCTTCTGAATTAATGTAAGAACCATGTTAAGCTGTTTCTTCAACTCTTTCATTTATTTCTTTTCTCCTCCTGATTATTGTCATTTGCATAGGGACAAGAAGTAAGGATTACAAAGAGACACAAGGAAACTTGAGGATGGTGGGTGTGTTTATTATCTTGGTTATGTTGATGGTTTCATGGCTGCACACATGCATCCCCCTTTATTAAATTGTATGCTTTAAATATATGCTATTTATGTCACTTTTATCTCCAAAAGATGTTTTTAAGGAAAAGGTATCAAACTTCGCTTTGTTATATCTGGCAACCTCTGCCTTTAAATAGGAATGTTTAAACTGTTTATACTTAATATAATTATTGATATGGTTGGCTTAAAATCTACTATTTTGCTATTTGATTTATAATGATCTCATCTGTTCTTTTTTCTTCATCTTTTTTTTGCCTCATTTTGGGTACATTGAGTATTTTTTATTTTTGTTATTGGCTTATTAGCCATAACTCTCTGTTGTATTATACTGTGTGGAAAAAAAAAGACGTGGCAATCTACTTCCATAAAGATTTACAACCTTGGAAACCCAATGGGGGTTGCTGTGAGTCAGAATCAACTCGATGGCAGTGTGTGAGTTAGAATTTATAGATACATCTTTAAGTCATCACAGTCTTTCTTCAAGTGATACTATGCAATTTCATGAACCTTAAACAGTATATTGCTGTTTTTCCCCTCTGAACTTTATGCTATTGTCATAATGCATCTCATTCCTAAATATGTTATAAACCCAACAATATACTTATTGTATTTGCTTTAAATAATCAGCTATATTTTAAAGAAATTTAAATTAAGAGGAAAAACAGTCTATTTTATATACCAACACAGTTAACCATTTCCAGAATGTATCATATCCAGAAGGTATCATTTCCAGAAGCTCCATTGATATCATTTTCTTTCTGCCAGAAGGACTTCTGTAGGACTTTTTGTAATACAGATCCACTGGCGATGAATTCATTCAGCTTTTATTTATCTAAAAAGTTCTAATTTCACCTTCCTTTTTGAAAGGTATTTTCCATGTGTCCAGAATTCTAGGTTTTCCTGTAGTAGATTAAAGATATTTTCTAGCTTGATATAATTCTTTGTTCTTATTTTCTTAATGCATCTTTTTTTCTTTGGTTAAGGAATTCTGGTGGCACAGTGCCTAAGGCATTTGACTACTAACCAGAAGGTTGGTGGTTCTTTGATTGCTTCAAGATTTTCTCATTATTACTAGCTTTAAGGCATTTTATTATGTATTGATGTAGTTTTCTTAAAATTTCTCCTATTTGGGGTTCATTGAGTATTTGAAGCTGCTAATTTATGGTTTTCATCAAATTTGGGAAAAATTTGACCATTGTTTCTTCAAATATTTTTTCTGTCTTTCCCTTTTTCCTGTCCTTTAATGATTCTGATTACACACACATTACACTCCTTGAAGTTGTCCTATAGTTGACTGATGCTTGGTTTATTTATTTCACTCTTCTGTTTTTCTTGTTAGTTTCTATTGATGTATCTTCAAGTTCATTAATTTTTTCTTCTTCAGTGTCTAACCTGGTGTTAATCTAATCTAGTATATTCTTCATTACAAATGTTAGGATTTTCATTTCTAGAAATTCACTTAGTTCTTTTTCATATTTTCCATGTTTCTACTTAGCTGGCCTTTCTTTCCTCTAGCTTCTTGAATATATGAACACAACATATGAAGTGAAAATAACTATTTTGTCCTTACTTACTAACTCTATCATGTTTATCATTTCTGGGTACAGTGCAGTGAATTACTTTATATGGCTATCTAGCCATAGTCCTCCATTTTGTGATGTATTATAAAATCCTAGCCTCTATACCTGTGGTTATGGTCCCATTTTGGAAGGAATCATCTGTCAATGAGTCAGGATTAAAGTACAGTGTATCTTGAGTCACCCCTTTAACTACAGGGTATGACTCAAGTCACTGCCCTTAGTTTCCTTGAAGATAAGGTCTACATCAAATATATATGAATGCTCTGGAAAAATGTGCTTTCTTGCTCTGGATCCTATATCTGGTTGTCATCATCTGACTTCCAATTCTTGGGACCTGAGGCAGCAGCCAGTCATTCTGACCTGCCAATTTGAGTTCTTGGCTCAGGTGAGTGAGGAGAATCATTCAGATTGACACCTAACCACGGATTTGGAACTTGCCAACCTCCACAATTGTGTGAGCCATTTGCCTCATAGGAACCAGCTTTATTTTGGGGAGGAGGGGGATACCTTGAGCACTGTGTCAATCTTGATTGATTTTTCTCCTGATTATGGGTTATATTTTTCTGCTTCTTTGCATGCCTGATAATTTTTGATTGATTGCCAGGCATCATGAACATTGCTTTCTTGGGTGCATTATATTTCTGTGTCCTTAGAAATATTCTTGAGCTTTGTTCTGTGCCAATGGTTATTGGAAGCAATTTGAACCTATATTGCTTTTAAGCTTTGTTAGGTGAGACCAGAGCAGCGTTTGGTCTAGGACACTACCCAGTGCCTCATGAATTTTGAGGGTTTTCCACTCTTCCTTGTGAGGATAGAAGCTGTTCTCAACTTTGTGTGACCTATATATATTGTTCCCTATAATGTTTCCAGGTTATTCTTTATATGGCCTCAAGTAGTTTCTTTATACACATGCTCTGATCTATACTCAGCTGAAGACTGGAAGGTGCATCCTGAAGTTCTTGAGCCCTCTGGGCAGCTTTTCCCTTGCGGGTTCTCTGGTCTGAGTACTGTAGCCACCTTGATCTCTTTGCCCTTCCAGCTCATTTCCTCAGCTTGGAAATTACTGTATTTGTTCTCAAATAGCACACCCATGTAAATA
This sequence comes from Orycteropus afer afer, assembly GCF_000298275.1. Classification (NCBI taxonomy): domain Eukaryota; kingdom Metazoa; phylum Chordata; class Mammalia; order Tubulidentata; family Orycteropodidae; genus Orycteropus; species Orycteropus afer. The sequence continues at coordinate 11,051,786 of NW_006921595.1, read as the reverse complement.
AAGTAATAAAATGCCCATACATACAATAAGTGGTATAGTGTGCTTACAAAAATAGTGCTGGGAGGAGAGTTTGTGCAGTCGGCGAGAAAACATATAACACATTATTTGCATAAAAATATGGTGGACGTCTCGGCCTAGGTTCTCCCTGCCTAAGTTGTGGTCTGGGATTTTCTTTGTGCAGTTACTTGGAGCATTGTACAACTCAGGTTGTTTCTGTTTTTTAGAGACCACTGTCCTCATTACCTGATATATCCCATGTCTTGAAAATCATTGTTTCATATATTTTGTCAAGTCTTTTAATTGCTTCAGGTGGAAGATCCTTTTAATTCATCTTTGTCAAAAGCAGGGGTCCTTTTATCTTTATTTTTATTACCATAAGAATTTAATTTTTGAATTGATTAATCATCCCCATGGTTCAAAAACCAAAATATATAAATTTGTATTCAGTTGAAGTCTTCTTTTGAATCTTGTCTTCCATCAACCTAGTCCTCTAATACTAAATAAATATATAAAAATATAAATAAATGAAAATTGCATATTCTCTTTCCCCTTCCACTTCCATTTTCATTAAATAGTTGTATAATATGCACACTATTCTGCACCTCATGTTTTTCACTTAACTACAGAAGGCTGGTGGTTCAAGCCCACCAGCCACTCCTTGGAAGGAAGATTGGGCAGTCTACTTCTGTAGTGATAACAGCCATGGAAACCCAAGAAGGGGTCACTATGAGTCAGATCCGACTAGATGGCAGTGAGAGAGAGAAAGAGAGAAAGATCTGAGGATCTTCCCTTATTGGTACATAAACTGCCTCTTTTTTTTTTTTTTAAAGCTGTGTAGTATTCCATTGCATAGATTTGCCATGGTCTGTTTAACTAGTTCTCTATTAGTTAATGATTAGATTGCCTCTAATCATTTACTATTAGGAATAATTCAAGAGTTAATAGTCTTATATATATGTCATTTTGCATATGTTTGAATAATACAGTAGCTGAATAGATTCCCAGAAGTGGATTACTAGATCAGAGGGCTTTGCATTTGTAATTTAGATAGCTTTTGCCAAGTTGTTCTCCCAAAGGATTGAACAGATTCTCTCACCAACCTGTTAGGAAAATACCTGTATGTCCCACCTACATAATGTTATCAATATTGGATTGCTATCAGATAGTTAGAAAATGTTATCATAATATAGTTTTAATTTGTATTTCTACTCTGAATAAAGTTGAACATTTCCTTTTAAATTTAAAAGCCATTTGTACTTTCTTTTCTCTATTCTGTCTACTTCAGTTTGTTGATCATTCAGTTTTTTACATTTAGTGATGAGAATGTGAAAGAGTATTTTAGCAGAAGGTGTTCAGTAACTTTATAGTAGTGAATGAGCATTTAACATTCATAACCTATTAGTGAAACACTGAAGAATACATTTAGTAAAACATAATCATACTAAATCCATTCAAATTTTTAATGACTTTAAAATCATTATAGAGTGTTTCAAAGGTTAGATTAATTGACTTTACAGACAAAATTCAAAGCAAAATTAGGTTTATCTAAGTTTTTGAGCATGAGAATGATGTTCTAAAACTAATTTGATAGATGAAAAATAAGAATTGTGCCTTGTAGAAGTCACTTTAGATGAAGAATAATGAATTTTTCTTGGAATTCTTCTGGAATGTATGCTGATTAGTTTTACTTTCAAGAAAGTTCTGATGGAGCAATGCAGACATAGAATGAAATAAAATGCAATGTGAATTATTCTGTAGCTCAGAAGTTTACTAGGCCAGAAGATTAATGGGTTTTTTTTGTTTTGTTTTGTTTTTTTCCCTTTATTCATAGCAGTAGGCATAGTTTGCTTAAATTGCTAAAACCTAAAATTAACTAAATGAATGCAGTACTTATCCTACTACCTTGGAAAATGTATGTTTCCTAAGTGTTATATGTTATATGAAAATATTTTTATTAAATATTCTTAAAGTACATATTGAATTAGTGACAGATAAAATTCTGCAAAATTGAAATTGACTTTTGATTCTAAGTTTTGTGTTGACTGATGCTATTTAAATACTTTTTGGTGCTAAATCATATAGAAAATCTAGACGTCAATTTCAGTTTTTAAGATAAAAATAATTTATTACTGTATGAATGTAAACCTATTTTTAAAGAAATTATTTTAAATTAAATTTAATAATTATTCTTTTAAAAGTAAATGTATTTAACCTCTGTGTGAAAACATAATAGTTGACAAACTATCTCAGAATACCTTACACAACTTTTTATAGAGTTTGCCAGAATTTGTCTCCCTTTAGATTAGATTACATAATCATGTTTTTTGAATCTAGAGTCAGATCAGTGTTCTGACAAATAAATGTTCAACAAGAGGCCATTCAGAAGGTGTGATTTCTATTCTACAAATAATGGCGACTCCAAAACAGTTTGATGAGAGCAGGGGAGTGAATATACTCACTCCTCACTTATTGACATGGGTAGGTTCCAAAGACCAGGTTGTTAGGTAAAAATCAACATTATGTGAAAATGGAGTATGATCACAAAAGATCACAAAATGGAGTGATGGCTACATTATTACATAACTGCCAAATTACATCATACATAACTGCCAAACGACTGAAAATCATGGGCCAGCTGAGTTGACACAGTCCCTTAATCATCATTGCTAGCATTACTTACACCTCACACATCAGCATTCGTTACTACCAGGCATATGTTGTTAACATGCAAAATAGTTAGATACTAGATTTTTTTTACTGTTGTCATGAATGTGAAATGTCAGATAATTAGATAGTAAGTTAAGAGTAAGTATATTTAAAATTTGGACTCTCTCAGAATGTCTGAGTTTATAGTTACAAAATATTTCTGTCCCACAGATAAGAATGATTAACACATTCCTGGTTAGATGACAAGATGTTCTTACTATTCATTCAGGACAGCTTTCTTGAGAAGTAAGGAGTAGCCAAGCAGTTTTATAAATTTGCAAATTCATCCTTTTTCTCTGCCTTATCTCAAGCACTTCTTCTTGCTGCTATCATTTATAATTTTCAGCTATTATGCCCTGTGAACAATTAATTAGGGAGGCAGTTGCTTTACCAAATGAATCAAGTAATAATATGAGCCAGTAGTTCATTTATATTTTGTTAATTTATAATAACTTAAAATCTGGCTTTATTTATGCAATTGAAAAATGTATTTTTAGAGTTGCATCAGTATGGAGAAGCATCCAGCACACTTCCGTCAGGTATGATGTCATTCCAGGACATTCTCTGGTACTCTGTTTTTCTGTCTATCAGCCAACTAAATTTACCTTGATTAAGCTTATTCATTTTAGGCTTTTGTTTTATTTTTTATTGCCAATACATTGAGCTGCATGCCATTGTCAAATTAGCCAATTACCACATTTTAGCATTATTAATAATGTTTATGTGCCTGCTATTTAGACACTTCTAAAATTGAATATCAGGGAAAAAAACTTATTGGCTTATTGATTTTTTTAAGCATTGATATTTAGCCTTTTCACACTTACTGAAAATGTTCTAAATGCTTTCTATCAAAATCACCTCATTGGAAATTACTAAAGTTTTGTCACATGATTCCAAATTCAGTTATATTAAAATTATTTTAATATGCATAGATCACATTATATTTACTGCACTACTAATGTAATCTATCTACCTGTGTTATTTGAATATCTTGTTTGGTTGCATTTATAGAAGTGTGACAAGCCAATAGAAAAATAACACATAGTAATTTTGACTGGTTATGTGCTTTCCTGCTTATTAAAATTTTACCTGCTGATTAATGCTAATAGAAAAATTGATTCTTTAGAAGATAAAACTTGACTTTCTATAAATATATATGAAACAGGTCTGTTTTAAGAAAAAATTGATGTGAACTTGTCATCAAATACTGAAAATGCTTTAATTTAAGTAGAATTTAAAATAAAGTGAATAAGCAAAATATTAGAAATATTGGAGATCCTAACAGTGATGAGTGACTGACCTACTTTGATTAATAAAGCAAATTTAAAAGAAATTTGTAGAGTTAAATGAATTTGAATTGGAAAAGTGTGTCAAGGCATCTTCAGTATTTGTTGTACAATTAATTTAATGCAGGGATCATACACATCAGCAAGATGCTTCCAAAAAACTCTCTCTACACCAGTTTTAACCAATGTAAATCTGTATGATTAAAACTATATATATATATTATTATCCGAGATAAAAATGAGATTTCTAAATTTTAATATTACCAAATATATTCAGGTCTGACTTCAACACAAACTTTTCTTGCTTAATTTTGCCTCTCACAAAGTCAGTCCTGATGTATGTGAAATATATGCCCTATATTAACTCCATGTATCTATCATTTCAGGATGTTAATTGGAAAAATAGCATTTACTTACAAAAACTAAGCAGTGTTGGTTAGAATAATTATGTGAAAAGATGAGGAGAAGTGGAAGGATATTGGACTAGAATGAATGTTAAACTCTTTGATTTAGAATCAGAAATTAAATAGAAAAGAAATTTAAGGTAGTATTAATTTTTTTTTTCTGATACCATATCATCTGTCAATGTTCTAATAACATGTTTTTTTCACTTGTGAGAGGTAAGTTCCTTTCTTGAATTGCTAAGTACGTTGTCAAAAACAATGAAATCATAGTTGTATGAAAAAAAGATTGTATAAAATCTAGTGGTAAATGATCCACCTATAGTATTTTTAATTGTGTTATGTGTTTTAGGTATTTGTGAAATGTCATTTTGATTATAATCCATACAATGATAACCTGATACCCTGCAAAGAAGCAGGATTGAAGTTTTCAAAAGGAGAAATTCTTCAGATTGTAAACAGAGAAGATCCAAATTGGTGGCAGGTTAGTATGCTTCTTAGCATACCCTCAACTGCTTTTCTACTTTTAATCTTACATCTGGCCAATATCTGAGTACTCAGGTAGAAAGTATTAGCATTTGTTCCAATGATTTTTCCCATATGAACAGCTCCTGCTTCATGGCTACTAATTTTGCAGACAGAAGACCAAATTGAGAGGGAATTTGTGAATAGATATTAGTAAATGCAGACTTCACAAGCCAGTGGTACTATCCCATTGGTTTAGGGATCAAGCCAGTTGGTTCTTCCACTTAGGATATTCGTGGGTGATAACAAGTAAAATATGCTATTGGACAAGACAAACTCACATGGAGTCACCCTTTTTCTGTGTTTGGTTTTTGTTTTAAATGTTGTTGTTGTTATGTGCCGTCGAGTCAGACCTGACTCATAGCGACCCCTCCTTGGGTTTCCGAGGCAGTATCGCTACAGAAGTAGGATTGCCCAACCTTCCTTCCGAGGAGTGGCTGGTGGGTTTGAACCACCAGCCGTCTGGTTAGCAGGCGAGTGTCTTAGCCACTATGCTACCAGAGCTCCCAAAACGAACCATTGGCAGTGATGGGATTCGAACCCACGCCTCCAAAGAGACTGGAGCCTAAATCCAGCGCCTTAGACCGCTCGGCCACACTACCACCATTGTTACTTGTCATGAACACACACAGAGAACGTATATAACATATGTTTAATATGGGTATAGTAGTCTTTCTCTTGTCTCCCTCCCTCTGTGTTATATACGTTCTCTGTGTGTGTTCATGACAAGTAACAATTTGTTAAGCTCTTAAATTGGTTTCCCCACCTCATCTGAGTTATTGAGAAACAAAAGTTTGCTGCATCAGTTTTGTTTGGTTTTGCATTAAAATTTGTGACTATAGAAAGGGACTTGTGTTAGCACTTCCTCCCTCCTTCTGTTTTCCAGGTCTGTGTTGATGTTTTTTTTTCCTTCCCTTAATACAGCTTGCAGAAATCACTAGTAGCTGTAATAAGTCTGTTTTCATATTTGTTTATATCAACTACCAAAGTAGCCAGCCATTGGAGAAACTGACAAACCAGAAAGTTTGAAGTCACTTAAACTATCATAGAAATGAATCTCATTAAAGAAAAGGATGTGAGAAGAAAGAACCCACAACCCACTAAACTAAATTTAACTGAGCTGTTGGTTACTCACCAATAGCTCAGTAAATTCTATTGACTCCTAAGTGGAGAGTGAATCATAGAATGAGAATAATTTTGCTAATTGTCCTTAAGTTTAAATTAAAGCATTGTTATGTACAAGTGTACTAAGTGATGAGGGAACTAAGAAATGGGTAAATTAAACAAAATCCATGATTTCAAGAGATTTCCACTGAGCCCTCATCTTAGAAATCTGCTTGCAATGGCTGTTGCCTCTACTAAATTGTTCCAGTCTTCTATTTCTTTTTCCCCCTTTTCTATGAATGCCTTCTCAGCTTTCTCTTCTATTTCTGTCACCATTATCACAATCAGTTCCTGCATTTTCATAGTTTGCTACTGTGGTGGTTATGTTTGTGTGTCAGCTTGGCTGGGCCTGGTTGAGTGGCTGGGCAGATGGTGGTAGTTATTCCCCATGATGAGACTGGCAATCAGCTCCATAGTGGGATCTATCACAAGCAGCTGAGTAACTCCTTTGGGTAGGTGGTCTGCTTCCCATATATAAGAAGCAGCTTTGGGAATGGTCTCCAGCTTATGACACGCTTGGACCTGACTACCTGCCATGCTCTGCCGACCTTGGGACTTAAAATGGACTTGAATTAATGGCCTCCCGTGTGGTTTAGTAACATTGGGACTGTGCCATTTTATTTGATGACCTTGGATTTGTTAGCCTCAGCAGCCAGTAGCTGCCAGAGTGAAGAGATGCCTCTAGCTTCAGTGGGTCGGGAGCAAGAGGCAGAGCTGAAGCCCAACTCAAGGGGCTTTCACACAGCCCCTACAACCTGGCACTTTGAACTTGGACTTCTAGCCCCCCAAACTATAACGGAATAAACTCCTGTTTGTTAAGGCCATCCCTTTTGTGGTATATTCTTGTCAGAGCAGCACAGAGATAACAAGAACAGTTACTTTAATTCTTTTTTTGCGGGGAGGGGGAAGATTTATATTTAGGATTATATGGAATGTGTATAAAAGGATTTATAATATTTAAGATTATAATGAAGAAGGAGACCAGTTTTATACAGTGTTCTCCAATTTCCCTTTTTTTTTTCTTTCTGGAACAGATACTTTTGGGGATTGGCAGTGCTGAGTTAAGATGGAAATAGTGAGAAAATGTGCTCCTTAATATAAAGGAAAAATAGTTGCTGCAGAACAGCATATCTAAATTACTCACATTTCTAGAAGTATGAAAAGGAATAGAAAAATGCCAATGGATAATTACTTTTAAAAATACTGTACTTTCAGCCGTGCTATGGCTATGCTAAGTCAAACCTCCAACCTTTTGAGTTCATCTTGGGATCTAGAGAGGGGAATCCTATATCTTGAACAAAAGGCTCCATTTTATGCTGCTTTTGAGTGTCGTTTTGGTGGGAGATGGCAGAGTTGGAAGAGTAAGTTTCAGGTTTATGGCCTTTACAATACTTGAAATCAGCAGCCAGAAATGACATGGTTGAGAAGAACAGAAGAGTTATTAGTAGGTTTCTATTTTAATTGCTAAAAATGATACAAGATTTTTTGCGTAGTTCCTAAGGCACTTGACTGCTAACCAGAAGGCTGGTGGTTCAAACCCACCAGCCACTCCTTGGGAAGAAGGTTCAGCAATCTACTTCCATAGTGATACTGCCTCGGAAACCCAAGGGAGGGGTTGCTGTGAGTTGGGTCCAACTCAACAACACGAACAACAGCAACAGTAGTAAAGACAAAGACACTACATTGTGGGCTAAGCAACTGTCAGCCAGTTCTCTAGCCACTATTAAGATATCATTTCTTTGCATTTTGTTTTAAAAGTTAGTTTTTTTATGTTAAGTGAAGTTTAGCTTATTTTAAACTTACTGTATCTTAGGATATTCAGATTTCTGGTAGCATGAATTAAACTCTTCAGTCTCTTTTCCCAATATACTCTCCTTTTCATTGGTTTGGCCACAGGAAATACCATCATAGTAAGATTAAAATTAATAATAAATAGTAAAGAGTGCTAAGATAAATGCCATAATATATCTTATTGTAGAATAGCATTTACTTCTTTTCTACACTTCTTTACATTCTTTGACTAGCTTATTATCATAAATAAATTATTTTTCCTAATTTAAAGAGTCTGTATACCTTTGTATTTTGATCCCAAAATTTCACCACTGCCAGACAGCAGATAGTGAGAATTTTAGGTGCCAATTGATTGCTCAGTACTAAAGTGTTTAAATATTGTAACTGATAGTGCCGTTGGGTTTAAATCTCAAGGTCCATTTTTAAGAGCAAACGTGATTCTTTTACTGACTTTTGCTTATCCTACTTATTAGAATATGGTCTCATGTTTTGGTTACTGAGATATACAATTCATTAATTGATTCTAGGCTAGCCATATAAAAGAGGGAGGAAGTGCTGGTCTCATTCCAAGCCAGTTCCTGGAAGAGAAGAGAAAGGCATTTGTTAGAAGAGACTGGGACAATTCAGGTGAGGAGTTCAACACAATAACAAGTTGTCTTTTGTAAAAAGAACCCTGGTGGCCCAGTGGTTAAGCGCTCAGCTGCTAACTGAAAGGTTGGTGGTACAAACCCATGAGCTGCTTGCAAGAGAAAGATAGGGTGTTTGCTTCCATAAAGGTAACAGTCTTGGAAACCCTATGGAGCAGTTCTACTCTGACCTGTAGGGTCGCTGTGAATTGGTATAGACCGCACAGCAGTGGGTTTTATTTAGTCTTTTATGGCCACCTTTCTTTGTCTTTTCCACTGAATAAGCAAATCAATTTATTTTAGATATACCTATAATTAATCTCCCCCTTCTGCTTTCTTTTGTCTCTCAAAAGTAAACTTTTTGATCCCTTTCTGCCACCTGCTGGTATAGTGTCAAAATTCAGGGGCTCAACTCACCCCTGCCCCTTTCTGCTTTATAGGGTGCAGCATTGGGAAGATAATTCTCTCACCTCTATGTAATAGGGCAATTTTAGCATATTCTACCATATTGCGTTAAGTCATGTTTATCTTCTCATCCTCAGGACCTTTTTGTGGAACCATAAGTAGCAAAAAAAAGAAAAAGATGATGTATCTCACAACTAGAAATGCAGGTAGGTTTTAACCCTTTAATGACCAAATTAGTTTCTGCCTTGAATTTTTGTTGACACCATGTGTTTTCAGTAATGGAAGGCATGCTGAAATTAAGGTAAAATATTTTTTTGAGGTAATATGGATTTAGATACAATTATGTGGGACACATATGTCCCAAGTGGATTCTTTTGGTGGAAATGGTGAGGTGAGGCTTGTTACTTCAGATTCATGCAGTTATTCAGGTCCCCAGCAGGTGGTAGCATTTACTACAACTAGGAGAGCAGCTTCCCAAGAAACCTGAGAGGCTGAGAATGTTGTTGGATGATAAATGCCCCATGAGTCACAAAAGTGTGGTTATATAGTTTCTGAAAAGTCCAAGGGAAATAGCTTTATATCGGTAGTGTGGCATAAACTTTAAATGCCTAACTTAAAATGAATATAATTCAGATTAGTGCCCAGCTGTAAGGAGCTGGCATGTGAACGTGTAGTACAATGTAATGTAAAAGAAATACTTACATCCTGATATTATGTATACTTATAACACTGCCGGGAGCTCTGGTAGCATAGTGGCTAAGGCACTTGACTGCTAACCAGAAGGCTGGCGGTTCAAACCCACCAGCCACTCCTCGGAAGGAAGGTTGGGCAATGCTACTTCCGTAGTGATACTGCCTCGAAAATCCAAGGAGGGGTCGCTATGAGTCAGGGCTGACTCGACGGCACATAACAACAACAACATAACACTGCCAATGTGCTTTGTTTTATGAATATCGTTTGCAAAGAAATAAATAGATTTATGCTTTTATTCATAAAGGAGAGATGTCATCATTGATACAGTTCACAGAACTTTGAAATAGTAATTGGTGTGCAGTGTTAATAGGCAGAAGACCTTTTTAATGATACTAAAAGAGTTATAGTTAAGGACAGTTATATTCTGCTGTACATTGTCCGTGATACTTTGGAAAAATAACCCAAACCCCAAACCCACTGCCATTGAGTCAATTCTGACTCATAGCAACCCTATGAGTTCTACAGAGTAGAACTGCCTCAGGGTTTCCAAGGCTGTAAATCTTGATTGAAGCAGACTACCTCTTCTTTTTCCCATGGACCATCTGCTACATTCAAACCACAAACCTTTTGTTAGGAGCCGAATGCTTTAATCACTGTACCCCCAGAGTTCTGGACTAAATGAATCTTAGTCTGATCTAATAGGATTCTCTCTTAAATCCTCTGGTTTTAAGAGAGAGAAAATATGGAAATGACCATATTTATTCTCAGTTGTAGAGGCTGGTAGCAATGAAATATAGCTCTTTGAATCAAGAGCCCTCTGGAGGCTTAATCAAAGGAATTGACAGTTTTTAAAGTACTTCCTTGACTTCAGAGCTACCTCTGTACTGATGATAAGCTAAATTGTACACTCTAGAGGAAATAACATACAAAGGGAAATAGATTGTCCCTTAATATTCATTTACTCTGCTGTGGAGAAATTGGACAAAAAAAAAGAGTTGCTGTTAAGATAATAACTTAGGAAAAAGTTATTCCTACAGATTGAGTTTTTGCAGTAAGAGGTAATTATATTCCAAATGTAGTTTGGCCTTATTTTTCATTAAATACATGCCCTTAAAATTTTCTTGCAAAATAGAAAATTTGTCTTTTTCCCATGGATTAAGATTATGAGTTTGGAATGTGTTTCCACTAATACAGTTTTGATGCAACGTTTTATTTTATACAGATTTTAGAATCTTCATACTTTAATCAGTGTATTGTCTATAAGGACCCCTGGTGATGCAAGATTAAATGCTCAACTACTACTTGAAAGGCTGATGATTTGAACCTACCCAGCCACTCCGTGTAAGAAAGACATGGAGATCTGCTTTTGTAAAGATTATAGCCTAGAAAACCCCATACATAGCTCTAGTCTGTCACACGGGGTTGCTATGAGTTGAAAATCTACTTGACAGAACCCTGTAACGACATGTTGTTTTAGATGCATTTTATTAATCAAACTGATTCTTGTAAAGTCACCACATATTATTTATTCATGTATATCATTGGAAAGGTATAATCATTACATGGAACTTATTTAACTATGTAATTTACAAATTACATTTTGAAATTTGCTTATTTATGTTAGAGGAATTATTTCTACTGAAAAGTGGACAATAAAAAGGTGTAGGTAGGGTATCTTTTAAAGATAAAGCACAGGGATTTTCTAGCTTGGTTAGACACATTTTTGAGGGCACTTGGATGGAAGCAGGTGTTTAAATCAAGATGTAAAATAACTTATTGTACTTACCAAAGTTGTAAAAGCAAATCTGTACTAAGTGGGACAGTTTAGGTGATATTTAACTATCAAGACAACTGGGCCATTACTGAACAGAATAGCAGACAATTTGCTTGCGTATAAAGGTTAACTGAATATGTTTTTCATTTCCTTATATTCAGAATTTGATCGTCACGAAATACAGCTATATGAGGAAGTAGCCAAAATGCCCCCCTTCCAGAGAAAGACGTTAGTATTGATAGGAGCCCAAGGCGTGGGCCGAAGAAGCTTGAAAAACAGGTTCATAGTATTGAATCCCACTAGATTTGGAACTACAGTGCCATGTAAGTTTTCTGTGCTTTTTTTGATATTTAATTGTCAAGAAAGAGTAAAGGTACATGGAAGTAAGGAGGATTTATTATTATTATTAATAACAACATGTTTTATTATGCCAGTGTTTTTGTTACCTAGTTCTGCTCTGACAGGAATATAACACAAATTAGATGGCTTTCACAAACAGGAGTTTATTCTCTTACAGTTTGTAGGCTTAAGTCTGAGTTCAAAGTGTCAGACTCTAGGGGCTGGGTGAAAACCCCTAAACCTTGGGTTTCAGGTTGGCCTCCTGCTCCTGACCCACTGAAGCTGGAGGCTTTTCTTCACTCAGACAGTTCCTAGCTGCTGAGGCTGACAAACCCAAGGTCGGCAAGTACAAAGGCGCAGTCTTAATGTTACCAAACCACAAACCACACAGCAGGCCACTTATTCAAGTCCAGAAGGAGTCCCCAGATCAACAGGGTCTGGCAGGCTGCTGAACAACTTTGTACATGCAGGGTTCAAGCGTGCCGTCACCTGGAGACCTTCCTCAAAGTTGCTTCTTAAATACTGGAAGCAGCCTATATTCCTAGAGCAGCTACTCAGCTGCTCCAGTAGATTCCACCATGGAGTTAATTACCAGTCTCACCATGGGGAATAACTACATCCAGCTGTCAGCCACTCAACCAGGCCCAGCCAAGTTGACACACAACCTTAACTACCACAAATGAACAGCTGAAAGATATTTAAAAATTCAGTAATTCTACAGCTGTCTTGATAGAGCACTGTAGCCCCTGGTGGCTTGCTACCTGATGTCATTTGCTTTTCCAAACAATTCAGTCCAGAAAGTTTAAAATTAAATGCAAGTGTTTAAAAGATGTGACAAAATCGGCATGAATTTAGTATGTTCTTGTACAACTGACATCTGTTTGAAAATAGATTTTACTCTTTTTACCACCTAGTGACTCTGTTGACCTGTTTTAGCATAAAGAAGTAAGAAAGTTTGCTGGCTTCTCAGTCTCTGTGTGGCAATCTTTTTGAATATGTGTGGTTCAGCATATAACTCTCAATCCTATAAGGTCATAAACCTGCTTTCTGATAGCACATCAAGAGTGATTCTCTCCTAGAGCAGGCAGCATTAATTAAGATCACAAAGATTGATGCATGAAATAAAACAGAATACTGATGAGAAGTATAATCACTTAGTGAATCAGACACTAATTTTGTGATCATTGCACTCTTTCCCTATTTACATATTTACTTGAAAAGTCAAGTAATGATGCTAGAAGTTTGCTTTAGAATGGAATTACAGCAATGAGTTAGATGGTGTCACTGACTATTATAAATACTGACATATCTGTCTTTATTTGGGAGGTGTATGTGCCTCTACTTGTAGGAACTTACTTCCCTGGACAGTGCAGGCAACAAGCTAATGTTGACTCTATAACTCCCTTTTCTGACTGTTATTGTTGATCAAGCCCTCTTCTAATTAGCACAACATTTCTTTAGCTGTATTAATGCCTTTAAGCTGTTTTGAGTCCAGTCTTAGCCAGAGAGCATTCCATTTCTCGTAGATAAATTGTAGAGTTTCTCTGCTTTAGTCCAGTACATTTTAAGGTTTAATTCTCAGTGAGTAATCTTATTGCTAAAATTCTTAGAGGTTGGGGGAATAGTCTTTTCATTGCCCCCACATAATACTTAAGGGTAAGCCTTTAGATTCCATTACAGGCACTGTTGTTGTTGTTGTTAGGTGCCTTCAAGTCAGCTCCAACTCATAGTGACCCTACGCACAGCAGAATGAAACACTGCCCAGTCTTGTGCCAGCCTCACGATCTTTACTAATCCTGAGCCCATCATTGCAGCCACTGTATCTGTCCATCTCATTGAGGGCCTTCCCCTTCTTCATTGACCCTCCAATTTACCAAGCTCAATATCCTTCTCCAAGGAATGGTTCCTTCTGACAACATGACCAAAGTAGGTGAGACGAAGTCTGGCCATTCTCGCTTCCAAGGAGCATTCCAGCTGCGCTTCTTCCAGGACAGATTTGTTAGTCCTTTCAGCAGACCATGGTACTCTCAGCATTCTTCTCCAACACCACAACTCAAAAGCATCAATTCTTCTTCAGTCTTCCTTATTCATTGTCCAGCTCTCACATGCATAAGAGGCAATTGAAAATACCATGGCTTGGGTTAGGCGTACCTTAGTCTTCAAGGAGACCTCTTTGTTCTTCGTCACTTGAAAAAGGTCTTTTGCAGCAGATTTGCCCAATGCAATACGTCATCTGATGCCTTGACTGTTGCTTCCATTCTGTTGATTGTAGAACCAAGTAATATGAGATCCTTGACAACTTCAGTCTTTTCTCCATCACCATGAAGCTGTTTATTTGGACCAGTTGTGAGGATTTTTGTTTTCTTTATATTGGGGTGTAATCCATACTGCAGACTATAGTCTTTAATCTTCATCAGTAAGTGCCTCAAGTCATCCTCACTTTCAGCAAGCATAGTTGTATCCTTTGCTTATCACAGGTTGTTAATGAGTCTTCCTCCAATCCTGATACCACATTCTTCTTCATATAATCCAACTTCTCGGATTATTTGCTCAGCCTACAAGTTGAATAAGTATGGTGAAAAGATACAACCCTGATGCACTCCCTTCTTGATTTTGAACCATGCAGTATCCCCTTGTTCTGTTCGCATGAGAGCATCCTGATCTATGTCCAGGTTCTTCATGAGTACAATCAAGTGTTCTGGAATTCCAATTCTTCTTAATGTTACCTATAATTTGTTATGATCCACACAATCAAATGCTTTTGCATAGTTAATAAAACATAAGTAAACATCTTTCTGGTATTCTTTGCTTTCTGCTAAGCTCCATCTGACATCAGCAATGATATTCCTTCATTCCACATCCTCTTCAGAATCCAGCTTGCGTTTCTGGAAGTTCTCTGTCAATATACTGTTGCAATCATTTTTGAATTATCTTTGATAAGATTTTACTTGCATGTGATATTAATGATATTGTTTGATAATTCCCACATTCTGTGGGATCATCTTTCTTTGGAATGGGTACAAATATGGATCTCTTCCAGTCAGTTGGCCAGGTGGCTGTCTTCCAAGTCTCTTGTCATGATGAGTGGTGCCTCCAGCAGGACATCCGTTTGTTGAAACATCTCAATGGGTATTCCGTCAATTCCTGGTGCCTTATTTTTTGCCAATTCCTTCAGTGCAGCTTTGACTTCTTCCTTCAGTACCATTAGTTCTTGATCATATGCCACCACCTGAAATGGCTAAACATCAACCAGTTCTTTCTGGTACAGTGACTGGGTATTCCTTCCATCATCTTTTGATGCTTCCTGCATCATTCAATATTTTGCCCATAGAATTTTTCACCATTGCAACTCAAGGCTTAAATTTTTCCTCAGTTCTTTCAGCTTGAGAAATGACAATCATATTCTTCCCTTTTGGTTTTCTAACTCCAGATCTTTGCACATTTCATTATAATAATTGGCTTTGTCTGCTCCAGCTGCTCTCTGAAATCTTCTGTTCAGCTCTTTTATCTTATCATTTCTTCCATTTACTTTAGCTACTCTTCACTCAAGGGCAAGTTTCGGAGTCTCTTCTGACATCCATTTTGATCTTCCTTTCTCATCTTTTTTAATGACCTCTTGCTTTCTTCATGGATGATATTCTTGATGTCATTCCACAGTTCCTCTGGTTTTCAGTCATTGGTGTTCAGTACATCGAATCTATTCTTTAGACGGTCTCTGAATTCAGGAGGGATATTCTCCAGGTCATGTTTTGTCTCTCGTGGACTTGTTTTAATTGTCTTCAACTTCAACTTGAACATGCATATGAGTAGTTGAAGGTTTGTTCCACAACCAGCTCCTGGCCTTGTTTTGGATGAAGATAATTGAACTTCTCCATCACCTCTTGCCACAGATGTAGTTGATCTGATTCCTGTGTATTCCATCTAGTGAAGTCCACATGTATAGTCGTTGATTATGTTGTTGAAAAAAGGTATCTGCGATGAATAAGTCATTGGTCTTGCAAAATTCTGTCATGTAATCTCTAGCATTATAGGCACTGGACATCATTAAATTCAGACAAATCCTAGTTAAGTAGTTGTGGTAGTTATGTTTGTGGGTCAGCTTGGCTGGGCCTGGTTGAGTGGCTGGGCAGCTGGTGGTAGTTATTCCCCATGATGAGACTGGCAATCAGCTCTATGGTGGAATCTACCACAAGCAGCTGAGTAGCTGCCTTGGGGGTGTGGTCTGCTTCCTGTATATAAGCAGCAGCTTTGGGAATGGTCTCTAGTTTATGGCAGACTTGGACCCTGCATGTAGCCATGTCGTTGTTGTTCAGGAGCCTGTCCTGCTCTGCTGACCTTGGGACTTATAATGGACTTGAATGAATGGCCTGCCGTGTGATTTGGTAACATCGGGACTGTGCTTTTTTACTTGTCAACCTTGGGCTTGGCAGCCTCAGCAGCCAGCAGCTGTCTGAGTGAAGAAAAGCCTCTAGCTTCAGTGGGCCAGGAGCTGGAGGCAGAGCTGAAGCCCTAGGTTGAGGGGCTTTCACCCAGCCCCTAGAGCCTGGCACTTTGAACTTAGACTTAAAGCCTCCCAATTGTAAGAATAAACTCCCATTTGTTTAAACCATCCCATTTGTGGTATATTCTTGTCAGAGTGGTACTAGGTAACCAGAAGAGTAGTTAATAAAATAAAATCCTTATTGTGATAAAAGTATTTTAAAGCTACAGATATGAAAGAAGGAAAAAGTCTTTCATTTTAATCAAATCAATACATGTATAATTTTTTAATTGAGTTGTTCTTAAAGATACATAGTGAAAAAAGTAATTCTTTGTCTTCCCTACCCTACTTTAGCCCACTTACTAGAAACAGCCATTTTTCATCCTGTTTGCTGTTTATGCATTTTGATAGTCTCCCATATTTCTCAATAATGTCTTCATTCTACTATTTCTTGCTTTAGCCAGTCAATGCCTTATCTTTTGACTTCCTGACTGTCCTCCCAACATAATGATAGCTCTGTTTTCTGTTAATTCAGTTTTACTTTCTTAAACAGCCTCTTCCTCGCCTCTACCCAGCAATCAATAAGTTCTTTTTCTTCTTCTTTTCACCTTGATTTTCTGTGTATGTGTTTATGTAAGGTTTGTGTGTGTATGCTAAACTGAAGACTCTATAATAATCACTTATCCGGTAAGTTGTGGTGTTTTTTTTCTTGGAGACATTTGTCTCAGAACCTGTGTTCCGGCTTTCATGAGGACTACATACTCTATGAGGCTGTTACTACTGGTGTTTTACCCTTGTTGGTGTCCTGGCTCCAATGTCTCTTTCTTTCTTGGTTTATTGCCTTGTTTTGCTGGGACACATCCTGTTGTAACTTCATAAGAAAGGATGGATGGAATATAATTACTCCATTTTTGTATTTGAAAATAACTTTTTTCCCTGCCCTGTACTTGATTGTTTAGCTGAGAATAGAAATTCTAGATTGTGAAAGTCAAAAAATGTTATTCTTGAATTCAGTTGAGTGGAAAAGTTCAGTGCCTTTCTAATTCTTATTCTTTTAAACATAGCCTGATTTTTTTTTTTTTTTTTTTTTTCACATTCAGGCTCTTTGGTTTTTTAAGTATTGTGAAGTGTAATCACAATGTGCCTTGGTGTGCATCTTTTCTATTGATCATGCTTAAGATTGATGGGCTCTTCAGTCTAGAGATTCATGTCCTTCAGTT
Organism: Orycteropus afer afer; assembly: GCF_000298275.1. Lineage (NCBI taxonomy): Eukaryota > Metazoa > Chordata > Mammalia > Tubulidentata > Orycteropodidae > Orycteropus > Orycteropus afer. The sequence goes on along the minus strand of NW_006921595.1, from coordinate 11,034,376 downwards.
CTAGGGAATTTTATTCTCTCTTGAATGATTTCCTCCTTTCTGTTTTCTCTGTCTACTTTTTCTGTAATTGGTATTAACTGAATGGTGAACATTTTTTATCACTTTGTTGGTCCCTTTATTTTTTTAATTTAATCTTTAAAAGATTACTTTGACTTCTTTATCTTCTATCCCATCAGTGTTCTATGGCAATCATCATACTTGTTAATTGTAAGATTATTTTCTGTTTGGTTCTCCCAACACCCCCGAGTATTGCCTCCCTTCCCTTTCTCCCTCCCTCCCTTTGGTGGAAATAATCTTTTCTGTATCTCTTAGAATACTAAATAGTATAATCATTTTTTGATATTTTCTTCTACAGACTGAATTATCTCTGCTTCCTTTGGATTACTTTTACTGTTTGTGTATGGTGTCTGTGTGTGATGATTGATTCTTACGTAGGAGAACTGTTTCTTAGTGTACTGATCCTTGGTTATACGTTCATACTTTAAAGTGCCAAAGCTACTTGGAAGCTCTGGGCAAGGCTTGGCAACTGACTGTGCCTTATTCTAGGAACTGGTTGAGGCGTTGACTGGTTGGGAGAACTCAAAATATGAGGTACTTTTCTTTGAAGCTATAGAATTTCTTCAGGGAAGAATCGTCAGATATCCTTCTATTGAGATTATCCTCTAATCAAGATAAAGGAGGGGTTTTATCTTACCATGTGTCATATAGATAATTAGCCCTCCCAGTTTTTAGTTTCTTCTCTCCAACTCCCATTTAACTGGTTTGGCATCCTTTTCAAAAATCAGTTGGCTGTGAATGTGAAGATTTATTTATGGACTCTCAATTCTGTTCCATTCATCTATATGTCTATCCTTATGCCAATATCACACTGCTTTGATTACTATAATTTAGTACTGAGTATTGAAATCAGGAATTGTGAGTCCTCCAAGTGTGTTCTTTTTCAAGATTGTTTTGGTTTTTTGGGTCCTTTGTATTTCTACATAAAATTTAGGATCAGCTCAATTTCTACAGAAAAGGCAGCTGGGATTTTGAGAGGGATTACGTTGAATCTGTGAATCAATTTGAGAAGTATTAGCATCTCAACAATATTAAGTCTTCCAGTATGTGAATGAACATGAACCTTATTTAGGCCACCTTTACTTTTTTCACCAATATGTTGTAGTTCTCAGTTTACAAGTCTTGTGTTTCTTTAATTAAATTTATTCCTAAGTATCTTAGGCTGTTTGATGCTATTGTGAAAGGAATTTTTTTTTTCATTTCCTTTTTGGATTGTTCATTGCTGGTGTATAGAAATACAAATGACTTTTGTATTTTAATTTGGATCTTTAACCTTGCTGAAATAATTTATTCTAATATTTTTTGTGGAATCCATGGGATTTTATATATGCAAGATCTTGTCATCTGCAAATAGACTTTTACCTCTTCCTTTCCAGTCAAGATGCCTTTTGTTTTTCTTGCCTAATTACCCTGCCTAGAACTTCCAATACAATGTGTACTATAATTGGCACAAGCAATATCATTGTCTTTTTCCTGATCTTAGGGGTAAGGCTTTTAGTCTTTCACCATTAAATATGATGTCAACTGTAGCTTTTTCATCGATGCCCATCATAAAATTGAAGGAGTTCCCTATTCCTAGTTTCTTGAGTGTTTTTATCATGAAAGGGCATTGGATTTTATCACATGTTTATTCTGTGTCCATTAAAATGTCATGTTGTTGTTGTTGTTATGTGCCGTGGAGTCGGACCTGACTCATAGCGACCCCTTCTTGGGTTTCCGAGGCGGTATCACTACGGAAGTAGATTGCCCAACCTACTTCAAGGAATGGCTGGTGAATTTGAACTGCCAGCCTTCTGGTTAGCAGTCAAGTGCCTTAGACATTATGCTACCAGAGCTCCTGTTTATTTATTAACACTGTGGAATTATGTTATTGAGTTTTGTCTGTTGAGCCAACTTTGCAGTCTTGACATAAATCTCACTTGGTCATAATGTGTAACCTTTTAACGTGTTTCTGCATTCAATTTGCTAGTATATTATTGAGGGTTTTTATGTCTGTAGACTTTATTTTTCTTGTAATGCCTTTGGCTGGTTTTGACATCAGGATAATACTGAAATAATAGAATTAGTTGGAAAATGTTTTCTTTCTTTTCTAATAAATATTTGATAGAACTTACCCATGAAGCCATCTGGTCCTAGGCTTTTCCTTGTAGAAATTTTTTGATTACTAATATAGTCTCTTTTCTTGTTATAGGTTACTCAGATTTTCCATTTCTTTTTAGTCCGTTTCATTGGTTTGTTTCATTCTAGGACATTGTCCATTTCATCTGTGTTATCTATTTTGTTGGCATATAATTGTTCATACTATTCACTTATAATTCTTTTTATTTCTGCAAGATTCATAGTAATGTCATCTCTTCCATTCCTGATTTTAGTAATTTGCATCTTCTCTCTTCTTCTTGGTCAGTCTAGCTAAAGATTGTGTCATTTGTTTGAAAGATTAGGTTTTTTATTTCAGATCTTTGTTTTTAACATAGACTTTTACAATTATATATTTTCCTCCTTTTTTTTTTTTTTTAATCTCAAAACATGCTCTAATTTCTCTTATGATTTCTTCTTTGACTTAAGGATGTATTGTTTATATTTTGGAATTCCCCAAATTTCCTTCTGTTTAAGATTTATAATTTCATTCCATTGTGGTCGGAGAATATGTCTTATATTATTTTAGTCCTTTTAAACTTATTGATACTTGTTGTATGGCCTCACAGAGTATTCCTGAAGAATGGTCCATGTGGACTTAGAAAGAATATATATCCTGCTGTTGTTAGGTAGAGTGTTCTATAGATGCCTGCTAGGTCTAATTGATTTATAGTATTGTTCAGGTCTTCTATTTCCTTGTTGATCTTCTGCCTATTTTTTTCTATCCATTATTGAAAGTGAGATATTGAAGTTTCCAACTATTATTGTTGCATTTCTCACCTTCAGTTCTATCAGGTTTTTTTTTCATGTACTTTTGGACTTTGTTTTTAGGTACATATATGTTTACCTTTGTTATATCTTTGTGATAGAGTGACATTTTTTATCATTATAAAATATCCTTCTTGATTTTTAGTAACAATTTTTATCTTAAAGTCTATTTTGTTCAACATGAGCATATATTCTCCACCTCTCTTTGAGTTACTATTGCATAGTATGTCTTTTTCCATCCTTTTACTTTCAACCTGTTTGTGGCTTTGAATCTGAAGTGTCTGTCTTGTAGACAGCATATAACTAGATCATGTTTTTTTAACCCATCTGCCAGTCTCAGCTTTTTAATTACAGTATCTAATACATTTAATATAATTTTTATAAAGTAAATTACTAATAAATTATTCTTCTATTTAGGTTTACCCAATTGTTTCCTCATTGCTAGTTTTATGTTATTCATATTAGAAAGATATAAATCATGTTTTATATTTCTCAGAACATTATAACATTATATCAGAAGATATATCTTGATAGTGTGTCCTATTACTGATGTTGTTCACTTTGATTATTAAGTTAGGATGTGTCTGCCAAATTTTTTCACTGTAAAAGGTATCTTTCCTTTCATTTATATAATAAATAATCTGTTCAAAGATACTTTGAAACAGTATAAATATTCTGCTGTTCAACAAACTTTGACCTAATGATCCACTAACAATTCATTAATTTAAAATCTTCCCACAGATTTGGAATAATAGTTGTCTGTCCGCCCAGATCCCTTCTTGCTTTCTTTGAACACACAGATAACCTTCATTTTCCAGGGTCCTTGCAGTTAGGTGAGGCTACTTCACTAAACTCTGGTATATATGAGTATATGACTAACTGGGTTGTTGAATGTCTAAGCTGTTTAAGTACAAACCGGAAAGAGCTTTATTTTTATCCAACCACTGACTTCATACACGGTCTGTTAGATCATCTTTCTCTTCCTTTTTCCTTTAGCTGCTGGAAGATTCTATAACTTTCTAGTCATTTCTAGTTATAAGGACTGTATCATATTGTTACATAAGACTCACTTTCAGATATTACAAAATAATAATGATAATAATAAGCCAGTTCCATTCAAAACTTTAATATCACATCCAATTCAAAGCTTCCCTCTTTTCTTCCGGCTCATTCCTGACCCATGGCTCAGCACTGCATTAGTGAAGAGAAGGTTATAGTTTGTTTTATTGCTCCCCACCATATCCTCCCTCTGCTTCTAGTTTCTCAGGGTCAAGTCAGGAAAAAATGAGGATAAATGGAAAAGGTACAAAGTGCTCTCATGAAAATCTTCCTGTTAGAGTCCTTTATTATCTAAAATATTATCTCATTAATGAAGCATATTTGAAGGTTCTTTGGAGATCCCACAGAGATCTCCATATTGTACAATTCCATGGCAAGAACTATCCAGCTGTTACCTTAAGACCTGCTACCTCCCCCAAGCTTTAATCTCTTATTTCATAATCCCTTAGCCCTCACACTGTCCTTCTGTGCAGGATACCTTCAGAACAGTTCAGGTGTGGCTATCCTTTGGATATCCATACATACATACGTATACAACTCACAGGAAACTCATTCTTGATTTGTCTCCCCACTTCTACAACATATCATCATGGGCCTTCAGAATTCTTTAGAAAGAATTATCTTATCATGGTCTTAGAAGAAAATAGAGAAATTCCTTCCTTGAGCCTGTATTACCTCATTGACTCCTTATTAAATATATGTAAGATATAAGTAAGTGATTTTATGAGGACTGGATTGGCCACTTCGGTAGTAAACTCTGAAAGAGGAGGCTGTCGATCCCTGGTGGTCTAGTACCTACTCAGCAAAATTCTGAGACTGCAAGAAAAGTCCCATTCAACATTATGTTTGTAAGTATAAAGAAGACAAAGTAACTTCTAATTAAAGAATTTATAATTACAAGATTACAATCGTATTGTACATATAAAATTTGTATATTTTCCCACACTTAACACACTGTTCTTTCTTTTCCTAAAACTTACTGAGTTCATTTTCAAGCCTTTTTGTTCTTGTTGGTTTCTCTGCCTGGAACATTCTGCCTCCCCAGATCTTCACATTATACTTTTCACTGAGATCTTATCTTCTCAGAGGCTTTCACCAACTATTCAATCTAGAGTACCTTCCCCAAAACCTTGTAACTGTTCTAGCACTTCCTTTAAATTCTTGTTATTTGATTACTCATCTATCTCCATATTCAAGAATATGTTCCATGAGAACAGAGGGCTTGTTCATCTTTGGCGGCTTTGGCACTGAATAGATTTGATGCATTGAACACCAACGACTGAAAACCAGAAGAATTGTGGGAGGATATTAAGAACATTATCCATGAAGAAAGCAAGAGATCACTAAAAAGACGAGAAAGGAAGAGAAGACCAAAATAGATGACAGAAGAGACTCTGA
>NW_006921595.1:11025546-11026553 GCF_000298275.1 Orycteropus afer afer | reverse complement strand
TTTTTTGTGGCAATGTTCCTTCCCTCCCCTCTCACCCCTGGCAACCAACAAAGAAACTTTCCCTCTCTATATAAATCTTTCCTTGACCCTCCACAACAACAAACTAATACTGTATTTGTCCTTCTCACTCAGCATATCATCCTCCAAGTTCATCCATATTATGCGGTGTTTTGCAGACTCTACATTATACTTAGTGCTGCATTGCATTCCATTATGTGTATGTACCATAGTTTGGTCATCCACTCTTCCGCTGATGGGCACGTGCTTGTTTCACTCTTTGCTATTGTAAATAGTGCTGCAATGAACATGGGTGTGCATATATCTGTTCCTACCCTGGCTCTCACATCTCTAGGATATATTCCTAGTAATGAGATTGCTGGGTCAAATGGTATCTTCAATTCCAGCTTTCTAAGAAATTGCCATATTGCTTTCCACAGTGGCTGTATCACTTCACAGTCCCCCCAGCAGTGTATGAGAGTCCCAATCTCTCCACATCCCCGCCAGCATTTGTTATTTTCTGTCTCATTGAACCTTGCCATCAGGGCTGGGGTGAGACGGTATCTTTTGTTGTTTTGATTTGCATCTCTGATGACCAATGATTGTGAGCCTCTCTTCATGTATTAGCTGGCCACCTAAATACCCTCCTTGATGAAGTGTCTATTCATGTCTTCTACCCATTTTTCAATTGGATTGTTAATTCTTCTGGTGTTGAGGCGTTGGAGTTTTCTATAAATCTCAGAGATAAGTCCCTTGCCAGATACGTAATTACCGGCAAACAAGAATTTGTTGCTGTCATTTTTGTTATGTGCTTTTTCGTGGTGTCGATTTCTTTGTTCTGTATAATTTTCTATACTGAGCTCATTTTGTTTATGAATCATGTTATCACTTCCTTTGTTGCTGTTGTTTTAGTATTTGCTGAATATGTCATGCTGGTCCTCTTTTTTATTTTGATGTGAAGGTTTATCATTTTCTTTGAGGTTATCCTGTGATTTATAGTTTTCTTCCCA
>NW_006921595.1:11024714-11025446 GCF_000298275.1 Orycteropus afer afer | reverse complement strand
TGCTGTGCATGGGGTCACTATGAGTCGGAAATGACTCGATGGCACCTAACAACAAGAACAGCATGGACTAAACTGCAGAGGGGTTGTATGGCTCTTAAATTATTAAAAAACTGTAAAATATCAGACAGAAAGAATTCCCCACCTCTGATTTTTGACTTGGTGTATTTATTCACTCTCATTCTTTCAGAATATGCCACAGGTTAGCCTAGAGGAAACTGATAGACACAATAACAGGAGGTGGTTAGCTCTCCCATTGGAGTGTAAAAGAGAACAATTAATGTTGAAGAATATCAATAAACAAAGCTGAAAAAAAGATTTGGTATTGAAGACAGATGAAGAATTGATTATTTGTGGGTAAAAACTACATTTCAGGAAATTGATAATAGCAATTAAGAATAGAAGAACTTTCCTAACGGTTGAACATTCAATAAGGACATGTTAAAGTGGGGAAAAAAGATATAATAGATTCCATAAGAAAGGGAGTCTTGGTCAGTTGGAAAAAAATATCCATTTGAAATAGGCCACATGCTTATTAAGATTCAACATAATTAAGAACTTAATTTTAGGACCTTGCTTCTAGATAAATATATTTTGAGCTTCAAACTGACTTTTTTTGTTTTAATGCATTTTATTGAAATATAATTTATGTACAGTGAAATACACAAAACTAAAATGACATGAATCAGTGCTTTTTTTTTTTTTTTTGTGGCAATGTTCCTTCCCTCCCCTCTC
>NW_006921595.1:11019451-11023054 GCF_000298275.1 Orycteropus afer afer | reverse complement strand
CTATCCTGTTTGGGGTTCGTTGGACTTCCTGAATGGATATATTCTCATCTTTCATCATTCCAGGAAAATTCTCTTCCAACAAATCTTTGACAGTTTTCTCTGTGGTTTTATTTGTCTTTTCCTGTTCTGGAATTCCAATAACACGTAGGTTATTCCTTTTGATGGTATCCCACATGAATCTTAGGCTTTCTTCATTTTGTTTTTATCTTTTTTCTGATTTATCCCTTTCCAAAGTAGTGTTCAGGTATTTGCCTTCCATCTCCCTAATTCTGTCTTCCATTGATTCAATTCTGCTCCTTTGCCCATTCAATGTCTTATCTATTTCTGATAATTTAGTATTAATCTTCTGGATTTCTGCGTGTAGATTTTGTATCATTTCTAATTTTTCATTTATTTTATCATTTTGTTCTTGTATTGTCTTTCAAAATTGTTCTAGGGTTTTCTCTGTGTTTTCCTTGATCTGTCTCTCAATCTGTTAAAGATACCTAAATATAATTCTTTTGAATTCCTTATCAGGGAGTTCCAATACTGTGTCTTCCTCAGGGATGTGTTTTGGGTCTGTATCCTGGTTCCTTATTTCTCCTGCTTTATCTTGCTTCTTTGTATGGACTGGGATGCTCTGTTGTCTCCAAGGCATTGTGATGTTTTTGTGTTTATATTTAATTAGTAATTGTATGTTGGAGTGATTTGCCCACTATTTTTGTTTTCTTTGTATGTTACCTATGCAAGTAGGGTACTGTGCCATGCTCCTCTATTCACTAGTTGACAGCACTTATACACTCACCACCTGTTTCCTTTCCTGTTGTCAGCCTCATATGTCCCTGCTGACCTTGGCCAATAGAGCCTATTCTTAGGTCCCTGAAATACAAATGAGAATGCTATCACTTTAAAATCCAAAATGATTGCCACTTGTAAACATTCAAAATGGCTGCCCCCTCACTCATTTTACATATCCAAAATGGCCACCACTTATAAACATTCAAAATGGCTGTGTCCTTGGTCACTTTAAATATCCAAAATAGATGCTGTGTGTAAACAATCAAAATGGCTGCGCCCTCCAGACAGCGGAAAGTCAACAGCTCAGGTTGTCTCTCACCTTGCTGTTTCCCTTCCTAGTCATAGGCCACCAGTGCAGTTGTCCCTACAGCCCTTGGTGACCAGGGCTAATCTTTAGGTCAATTCTCAGGTCTCAACACCACTTGGAAATATTCAGGCTGTTGGTCCTGTCAGAGTATCTGACAATCTGCAGCTCTGACCGTCTCTGTACTGTTTTCGTTGAGGTTTTTCCACTAGTTGGTGTCTAATCTACTTCTGTATAGTTCCTTTCAAAGCTCAGGATTATTGTCTGTATCTCTGTCAATTGGTTTTTCTTTTCTTTGTTGAAGAGGGTCTGTATCGCTTGTCTGCCTATTCCTCCATCTTACCAGAAGTCCCCCTCAAACTGACTTTTAAAAGCACATTTTCTTGCTACAAATTTTTGAAAAGTGTCTCTTAAAACATTCATCTAAATCATTTGTCAGCAAACTTTTTCTATGCAAGGGCCACATAGTAAATATTTTAGGCTTTATGAACTGCATGGTCCCTATCATATCTACTCTGCCTTTGTAGTTTGAAAGCAACCATAGACAAAACATAAATGAATGAATGTAGTTGTGTTGCAATAAAACTTTATTTGCAAAAATAGGAAGCAGGCCAGATCTGGTTATGGCCTTTAATTTACCAACTCCTGCAACAAATGGAAAAATCTTACACCACCCTATGTTATTTTAGTCTATTTTTACATCCTAGAATCTCATTGTAAAAATTTCAACATTATTTTATGTAGTTACCTCACGGAAACCAAGGGAAGATGAAAAAGATGGCCAGGCATATAAATTTGTGTCAAGATCTGAGATGGAAGCAGATATTAAAGGTGGGAAATATTTGGAACATGGGGAATATGAAGGGAATCTCTATGGAACCAAGATTGATTCAATTCTTGAAGTTGTCCAAACTGGAAGAACTTGCATTTTGGATGTCAATCCACAAGTAAGCAGAAATGATTCTAAATCTTTTTTGGTTTTTGTGTTGTTTTCTTCTACTTTTATTTCCATTGGAGTTTATTTCTTTGTTTTTTTTTTTTTCTAGGATTTGGAAGGGTCTTGGTAAATCTTTCCCTTTATTACATGATAAAGAACCTTATTATACATCCACACCTAGTTACATAAATTTCTAACCTATTAGTCAACAGAAGTTAGGATAACAATAGAAACCATGTGATTAGGTCTGTGGTAGAAGTTTATTATTTATTTAGTTGCTTAAGTAATACATGAATGAATATGTTAGGAAATGTTAAATTTAAAAGTCAACCTAGGCTGTGATAAAAGAATAAGATATTAAAGTTGCCCTTTCCAGCTAATTCTTGCCACTCAGCCCAACCTCACTTCCCTACTCAGAAATAAATATTAATAGGTTTGTTCTTTGTGGTCATTTTGTTGTTGTTGTGTTCTGATTCTTAGCAACCCTATATGACAGAGTAGAACTACCCCATGGGGTTTCCTAGGCTGAAGTCTTTATGGGAGCCATTCACCAGGTCTTTTCTCCTGCAAAGCAGCTGGTGGGTTCAAGCCACCCACCTTTCAGTTAACAGCAGAATGCTCAACTATTGTGCCAGCAAGGCTTCTTTGCTATGCCTTAAACATACATACACACAAATATAATGCAATGAATTTTCTATCTTCGTTGTTTCTTTTTTCTATGAATGGAAAAATTCTATACAGATTATTTAAATGTTTTCATTAAGCAATATTTGTTGAAGATCTTTTCATGTCAATTAACTTTTTGTAATTATTATATAATATTTTCATAAGATGAATGTAAATTTATTTAACCATTAAAATTCCCCAAATTAGTGAACATTGACATTTTTCTACTTTTTTAATATTAACAGAATTCTACAATAAATATAGAATCATGATGTCACTCATGATTTTTGGATCACTATGTTTTTTATATCTAGAAGCTCTGGTAGCATAGTGGCTAAAGCACTTGACTGTTAACCAGAAGGCTGGCGGTTCAAACCCACCAGCCACTCCTCGGAAGGAAGGTTGGGCAATCCTACTTCTGTAGTGATACTGCCTCAGAAACCCAAGGAGGGGTCGCTATGAGTCGGGGCCGACTCGACGGCACATAACAACAACAACAATGTTTTATATCTTACTTTGTTCAGGAGGATCAGAGAATAGTGAGACTAGGTTTAGAACAAAATAATGAGTAACTATTTTAGGAGAGGACTGCATGGAGTCAAAAGGGGAGCAGATATTAAAATGTATTTTTAATTCTCTATAAAGGAAGAGAGCATTCTCTATAAAGGAAGAGATGGGCATTGATTTATATTAAAGGGTTAACATGATTCATACTCTACCACTATATAAATTGGTTTATAATCATCCTTCCACACAGGCACTGAAGGTGCTGAGGACATCAGAGTTCATGCCCTATGTTGTATTTATTGCTGCTCCAGAATTGGAGACACTGCGTGCCATGCACAAGGCTGTGGTGGATGCTGGAATCACTACCAAACTTTTGACGGTGAGCAGTTCTTCTTTCATTTATTTTTCTTTT
>NW_006921595.1:11018346-11019004 GCF_000298275.1 Orycteropus afer afer | reverse complement strand
TATATATATATATATATATAAAGGTATTATAGAATAAAAATTCATTCAGTAGGTATAGTTAGGATTTAAGTTGAAAATAATTCATTTTATATTAAAACAAAAATTCATTCTCTTATATAAGATAAATAAACCAATATTAATTATGCAAATTAATTCAGCCCACTTATTTTGCTATATGAGGAAACTGGACCCTAAGACCATTAGCAACTATGTTCACCACATGGTTTACTACTGGTAGAGTTAGTATTCTGATTCCTAGTTTCTGTTTCATGTTTTCTCTTTCTCTTCTTCACACTGTTTTCTTACTATGGAAACTTTCAAATATATACAAAAGAGGGGAAAAAAGGAACCCCCATGTGCCCATCACCTAGCTTCAATAATGCATAGCCATTCTTTTTTTTTTTAATTGTCATTTGGGTGAAAATTTACAGAGCAAATTTCACTTTACATACAGCAGTTCACATATACTTTGTCTCATGACATTGACCACAATTTACCACAATGCAATAGCTCCCCTCCTACTTCTTCCTGACAGTTACCTCTTCCCTGTGTCCATCCCTGCATGCACTCCTGCCCCCTGAGCTGTCTCCCTATGCATAAACAGCCCTTCTTTCTCCCATGATTGTCCTCTCCAAGGAGTGTATCTACCTCAGGGAAA
>NW_006921595.1:11017077-11017886 GCF_000298275.1 Orycteropus afer afer | reverse complement strand
GTTTTGTGTAGTATGTTATGCCAATTGAGCTTGATGTCCTCTGTGACTATGGTCCCGAGCCCACAGGTTCAACTACTTGGTCCCTCTGGGTAGCTCGCATAGCCATTCTTGATTCATTAGACCTCTGCTTATTTCACACCTCAATTAAATTATTTTGAAGCAAATTTTGATATATCATCTACAAATACTTTTTGTTTTTTAATCTCTTAAAAATTCAGGAATAACTTATTTGCCATAGTAAATTTATTGAAGCATAGAAACAATAGGAGCCATATTGTCATTTTGACTTTTTCAAAAGCATCTGCAAATACTTTAATATTTATGTTTAAAGGATAAGGGATTTTTTTAAAAAAATTGTGGTACTAGCACCATTTACACATAAAAAAAAAAACGAGTAATTTTTTTTGTTGTTATGATTTGGGTAAAAGTTTATACAACAAATTCATTTTCTATACAATAGTTCATACACATTTTTGTTTCATGACATTGATTGCAATCCCCACAATGCAACCACTCTCTTCCCACTTCTTCCCTGGGTTACCTTTTTCGTGTGTCCTTCTTTCCTATGCATTCCTGACCTCTGAGCTATCTCCCTGTGCATATACTGTCCTTCGATCACCCATGGTTGATCATTCTAAGAAGCAAGTAATTTTTTTATATCATCAAGTATGTTGTTGTTGTTGTTGTTAAGTGCCGTCGAGTCGTTTCCGACTCATAGCGACCCCATGCACAGCAGAACGATACACTGCCCTATCCTGCTCCAGCCCCACAATCCCTGCTATACTTGAGCTCATCATTGCAGCCACCGT
>NW_006921595.1:10977016-11014027 GCF_000298275.1 Orycteropus afer afer | reverse complement strand
TTGTCTCTCCTCACCTGTATCCCTGGGGCTGACTGCTCTTCTGTCCGGGTTCAAGGCTTTTATCCCCTTTCTCCTGCTCTTCTGGCCTGCTACTCTGGGCGTCCCTAAGTTGTCTCTCCTCACCTGTAACCCTGGGGCTGACTGCTCTTCTGTCCGGGTGTGGTAGTTAAGGTCAGGTATCAACTTGGCTGGGCAGCTGGTAGTAGTCATCAAGTATAGTCGATATTTTCATTTCCCCAAGGATTATAATTTTCTAAAGTTGATTTGTTCAAATCAGGATTGAAATAATTTCAGCACATTACATTTACTTGATGCCTCCAAAATCCCTTTCCAACTTAATGGAGGTATAATTGACATACAATAAATTGTTCATAATTGAAGTATACAACTTAATAAGTTTTGATTTGTGCATATCCATGAAACCATAATAATCAAGATAATGAACATACCCATCACCTCCAAAAGTTTCTTCATGCTCCTTTATAATCCCTTCTTCCTACTGCCTTTCACTTCTTCCCACATTGTGTCTTGATAATGAGCCTTGAAAGCACATAGTGTCAGTCCTTTAACTTTGTTCTGATGTCAGTGTCTGCTAATTCTAGCATTGATGTCAGTTCTGGGTCAGTTTTGATTGAATGGTTTTTGTCATCATGAGTCATACTTTCCTGCTTCTTTGCATTCCTGGTAATTTTTTATTGGATGCAAGATATTGTGAGCTTTTCCAAGTGACTCATGTAGTTAAGTCACTTGGAAATAGTTTGCTCCTTTCAAATGTTTCAAAATTTCTTAGGTGAGACCAGAGCAGGGTAGTTATTCGCTACTACTGAGGCAAGACCCATTTGGGTACTCTACCAAATGGCCTGTGAATCATGAGATTTTTCCATTCTGGCTGGGGACAGATAGGTGCTATTCCTGCCACGGCATGAATACTTCTAATCCCTTCTGGAGGTTCTTTGTGTGGCTTTGGGTAGTTACAACATGTTTTGATTGCCAAATACTAGGACCCTCTGCAAATCTCCAAAATTCTTTCCCCGTGTTACTGTCTCTTGTATTCTGTCCTGCAGACTTCAGCCACCTTGGTCTCCCTAGATTCTCAGCTTCCTCAAGGATTCCCTTCCCTATGCTACACCCAGGACACTTTCTAGCCAGTAATCTGTGACAATCAGAGGGCTCACCCTGTTTGTTTCCTGTCTCTCAGAGATGTCTGTCCTTCATTGAGTGATGCACAGTATCTTAAAAACTGTTGTTTCATATACTGTGACTGTATTTTAGTAATCAGTTGGGAGAGTTAGTCTGGTTCCTATTATTCCATCCTGGCTGGAAACAGACACCTTTGGTCTCTTTTTATCTGTAACTTCTCACTACCTTCTTCCTTGTAATCTCGTAATTTAGTTGATGAAAAAACTGGGTTATTTATCTTAATAGAGTGTTCCATATTCCGGATTTTGCCGGTTCTGTCCCATTGTTCCATTTAACATATTCCTCTGTGTCTAGTATTTCCTGTTGTTGTTGTTGTTGTTATGTGCCGTCGAGTCAGACCCGACTCATAGCGACCCATCCTTGGGTTGCTGAGGCAGTTATCACTACGGAAGTAGATTGCCCAACCTTCCTTCCGAGGAGTGGCTAGTGGGTTTGAACCACCAGCCTTCTGGTTAACAGACAAGTACCTTAGGCACTATGCTACCAGAGCTCCCTATTATTTCCTAGGGAGAATTAATAGGTAGATCTAGAGACTTAATCAGATATAGATTCAATCTTTTTTTTTTTTTTTGGTGAGAGTAACTCAGACATACTTCTTGTTTTATTCCATCATGAGGCACGGAATGCCAGGCACTCTTTCTTTTTGTGATATTAAGGTTAATCAGTGGGCTTAGATTTGTTAGCCTGGTCTGTAAAGTTCCCCAGTGGCTTTTCACTGAATTTTAGCAAGCTTTATTGATCTTTGTTTAGATCAATTTTTTCTTAAAATATTAATAAAAGTAGTAATATTTGAAGTTTATCATTCTTCTGTGTTTATAAACTAGAGTACTTCTAAAGAGAATTTTTACTCATCAGTAGTTAATTACTCTGAGGTACAGTTCATACAGAAAGGGTAGGATAAAATTTTCCTATATAGGTAAGTTTTAGAATAATGTGTTTGTTCCCTCAGAGCCTCCAAAGGTAACAGATGACTAATGAGGGTTTTTTCTGTGGTATTTAGTTACACCTTGAACACGAGTTTAAACTTTATTTTGATGTGTTTTACTCTGTTGCAGTTTTTATCCTTGTTGATGCTCAAGTTGTCCCAGCTTTGGCCAATAGGACCTTATAGGTTGGCCCTTGAGACCTCTGTTCATGTACCTCAGAACCTTAGATAGCTGGTATAACAGATTTTCCAGGCTCATCCTGTATATTTCCTCCCCAGGCCAAGAATTAGACATTCTTTATGATTCCATGGTTTCTTTTAGTGTAAATGGCATTTTAAGCCCATAAAAATGGGAGAGGTATGCACATTGTCATAGTGTTGATAATTATTTCTAGCTAGATATTTTAGGTAGACAGGGCCAGCATATATGCTTTTCTGTTTGTAAGCTTGAAAAAATATATATCGTGAATTCATGCTGATACTTCCCATTCAAATGCAGGATTAGTTTTTGCTTAACCTCTTCTACCCAGGTCTTCTAACTGATTCTTCCTGGTTCAGTCATGGCTGACACCACGAAACCAGAACATACTCAAATTTGTAAAATGTGGGTACCAGAACAATAACCAGAATGGGAAACACCATTGATCAAACTCTGGAATGGGTTACTTGGAAGAGGGACAGTGAGCCCTTTCAGAGCCTGATGTGTAGGAGATTGGATTATTGCCAGGCTTGTGGAGAGGTCCACACGTTCAAAGTGGTACAGTTGACCACTATCTTTGAGTCAGGCACTGTTATTTCCGACTCTGTATATCAAGAGATTGGTAACTAAGCGACACACGTGCTGCCTTGTTTTCTAAGAGGGAGATTAAGTTTCTTGCAGGGTGTTACCCTTAGTTTTTTCCTTTCTGGTTATTATTCTGATACACCCACATTTTATAAATGCATGTCTGTTCTGGGTTCACTTCTTTGGCCATGACTGAACCAGGAAGAACTGGTTGTGTCTCATATGTATAACTCCTTTCTCCTATGATGAATATCCCAGTTCTCAAAAATACTGGGAATGTTGGAATATTATCTCATTCCTCATTTGCTTTATCCCACCACACACATACAACAGTCTGAGAGTATGTATATCAGCACTGTCACCAGTGATATGGTTACTGTGAACAGCTTTTTTTTTCCTAGGGTATATCCCACTAGGTATATACAATCAAACGGCTGTGTTTTAAAGTCACTTGAAATACTTCTGCTCTGTGTACTCAGGTCAGTTATTATTCTATTTGAAGTTCAAACTGTCCTATCTTCAGCTAGTAGGAGCCTATTCATGTTGGCGTCTGAGCCTTTTTCATAAAACCCCAGTAGTCTTTGATGATCCTTTTGTCCGAAAAGCCCTGGTTCCTTTGAGTCAGAAATGGTATTTAGAGGATATTCTGGGCACTAAGGGTGTACATTCAGCTTGGTCTGGCCTTTTCACTGACCACAGGTAGAAAATACGTTTATCTTTTTTACAAAATATACATCATTAGTTCAATCTGATAGTTACCACTCAAATTCTATATTATTTTTACTTCTTTGACTTTAAATTTGCCTTTTTATTTTTCTTTAACAGAGAAAATCTTGGTTCCTGATGTTAATATAATTTATTTTACATGGCTATAAACTAAATACATATACACATATGTATATTCCTCACTTTCTGAGAAATAGTATCAATATTAATGTTAACAATACGATTACTAAAAAGTTTAGAATTTCAACCCTTTCTTTTTGTCCTTAGGATCTATCCTAAAATAAATTGTTTTAAAGTTACTGAAACAATTCCTTTCTATGTGGTTAAACCACTAGCTTGAAGCAGAGTCTGGCTTATTTATTTAATTTTGATTTTGAAGTATTGATCTTTTTTCCCATTTGGATTTAATTTTGTTGTGTTACTATTTACAACATTTTCATAGTTCCTACTCAAAACCCTCAGATGTCTTTCCATTGCATCTGCATCCTGTGTGACCTAACCCATGCCCACCTCAAGGGATTACGACCCTGCCTTCCTCACAACACTACAGCCACTCTGGTCTTTCAGTATCTTAATTGCACCAGATGTTTTCCTCCCTCTGGCTTTTGCATTGCTGTTTCCTCTGCTTGGAAGACTTCTCCTCCTACTGTCCACATGTCACCTGTTTATGTCTCTTTAGTTCTCAGGTTAAATATCATTTCCTCAGTGTCTTTCTAATCACATTATTTAAAGTAGCTTTCTGAAGATTCTTTATTTTTGGTTTGTTTCCTTTATGGAACTTATTACAACTTGCAGTGTTTCTTTTTTTCTTTTTTTTTTTCTTCATTTGATCTATGTCTGTCTCCTCCCCTAGAATTTGAGTCCCATAAGGGTTGAAACCTATGTGTCTTACGATAATTCATTATCTTAAGCACAGATTCTGACACATACCAAAAAATAAAAACCAAAACTCACTGCTGTTGAGACAATCCCGACTCACAGCAACCCCTCCTTGGGTTTCCAAGTCAGTATCTCTCCAGAAGTAGATTGCCCCGTCATATAGTAGGCACTTCAAGCTCAACAAAGATTCATAGACTATGTAGAAGTATTATGAAATTCCAAAACACTTACAATTTTATGAAAAGTTTTACTTGCTCATGCAGAACCCATTGCTTGTTCATTTATTCCCCACATCTTTCCAAAATGACTAGAAACACTTTATAAAATATAAACAAAACTAGCTCAAAATAGATAAGTAAGGAAAAATGTTTGGTTTTAGTAGGGGATGGGCAGCATGTACAGTTAGTCTTCAAAATACATTTCTAAGATACCCTGGCTTTGCTAGAGGTAGGCAGCACATTTGACTCTGAGCTTCTAGTCAGTACAAATTGGGTTCCATGATTTGCAAGGTCAATGAGTTAAAAATCTTTCAAAAAGGATGCTATAGATGGGCCAGAAACTCATCAGTTGTAGTCATCCTTTTATTACCTTGGACTTACCCTAAAATTTTGGTCAGCATTCTTTTAATTAGAAGTCTTACCCTAATATCAACAAACAGAACTTTATAGAACATTCAAAGAGGCATACATTAATACATTTGGAAGGATGAAGATATGAACAGATGGTAATGTCTTTTTTAACACTGCATAGACTAGATTTTAAGGACTAATATCAGAATTACAGTAAATAAATATCTAGCCTATTTATTCCTTATGTTCACTTTTAATTGGTATTTGAGTGAGTAAATATACATTATAATATAAACATTTCCTTTTAAAACTTTTCAACAGGACTCTGACTTGAAGAAAACGGTTGATGAAAGTGCACGGATTCAGAGAGCATACAACCACTATTTTGATTTGATCATTGTAAACGACAATCTAGACAAAGCCTTTGAGAAACTACAAACTGCCATTGAGAAACTAAGAATGGAACCACAGTGGGTCCCCATCAGCTGGGTGTACTGATAATTCAATAAGGCTAGCAATTAAAATGAAACTTTAAGAAAATGACTGCAGCAAATAAACCTTCTACCGAGAAAACCCAAGCAGAGATAGAAGAGATCTGCCACATCTGGGCATTTTTATTGTGTAGATTGAAATAATAGTACACTGCTCTGAATTTTTATATAATATGTGGTTGGGAAAGTGTACTAATATATAATTTATCTTAATTTTTCTAACTTTTTATGGATAATCTTTCTATTCATATCACATAAAGAAATGCGTTGAAGTATTTTGTATATGTTTTTGATTTAGTACCCTTGCCTTTTTCATCAAAGTAATTTTCAAATCATTCAGTCCAACATTGGTCTTACATTTTCACTGTGATAATGAATACTTGAAATTGTTTTGTAAAGCTATCACTTAGTTCAGTGTTTAACTAGAGAAGGATGAATTGCTCTTATTAGGAGAAAACCGTATTGGCCTTCCTTCCTTCCTTCCTTAATTTCTTTCAGTAGCAGAATTTTAACCTCAATACTACAGCTAATCTACTATCCCAGGCTGACATCAGAATTCTGATCAGTGCTATGGAGTTTCATTACATCAGAGACGTATGGCTGTCCATTCTAACTTACACAGATCTATAGCTGTTTCCTTTCATTTCTGTCTTTAGTGAGAAACTGAAGAGCAATATTTTGCACTCTCTTCTGAAGCTATTCTTTACCTTTGTTGTAGTGACATGCCGATGCTAACTGATTTCACATGTACACAGTCCCTTCTAGGGTCAGAAGTAAGATCATGCACACTGAGAGAGTGCCTTATTCTGTAAAACCTTGCAGCAAAATGTTACACTCTAGGGAAATTGACTTATTTTCATATATAAAAATTTAACTGACTAAAAGAACCTCCTATTTCAGAAAGCTTTTCATGAAGGTATGGTCAGCAATTGCATCATGCCTCTGCAAATTTCTGTGACATTTAAACATGCCTCTAAGTTTGCAGTGGGGGTTTTGGTGAATGATTAGTGTGCTTTTTTGACGTGTCATGTGATCGTCAGGGTATTTGTTCTATTTGTTATGTTAAGAGCCAAATCCATTGAACAACTTACAAAGTTTGAAATCATTGCCAGCTATGTGTTTATATACACACGTACACATACATAACCATACATACACATATGTATTATGTATGTATTAGATAATACATTATATATGTATTAGATAATATATATTAAATAATTTTTTTGTTTGGCATTTCTATTAGGAAATGTGCTTTTATTTCATGTTTAGGAAAGAAGTTCCGTCCCTTTAGATTCATTAACATAACATACAGATTTTGCATTCACCTCAGTTAGTGTCTTCCTTTAGGATTCTTAGATGGTATCAGTTCTTCCTAAAACATACCCAGAAATTCAACTCATCATTAAACTAAGTTAACCATATTTTCTATTGCTGCTAGCTTTTCATATAAACAGTATTCACTCTTAAAGAGTTTGGTGCTTAAATATGGATGATCATCTCTGTCTGGTGACAGGCATCGGATGCCCTGTTGAAGGTATTTTCCCCTCAGCCACGCTATCTAAAGAGATGCCACCTAGAACTTTGAGGGAAAGGAAAGTACATGGCAATAAGGACTATTCACTTATTGTTTTAAATATTTTTCACAATAAAACAAAACACCCAAGTTGCTATGTTGTTAAAATAGAAAATCTTTAGGTATATTTTTAAGTCCAAAATTGCATAGCCAGAACACAATTTCATATTCTTAGTCCTAGGATAGGAATTTGGTGACACAATGGACCATACGTACCCTTTTAATAACTTTGGAAACCTTTAAACCACATATTTGCAGCAAACTTGGCTTCTCAAAGCAACATGAATCAAAGCACAGTTATCAAGGTGATGTCCTAGGGTTCAGGGTTTCAACACACTCATTTTTTAAAGAAATTTTGTTCCCACACTCTCAGGAAATGGGCTGTCTTCTCAGATTCCTTCCTGCTGCTGCTTGGAGCCTCTTTGAACAGTATTAGGGTAATTGTAGCAGCACAAGAAGATTATCTGCAAAATATCCCAATCATCATGATATAATAGAGATGACTTTCACATCATATTTCAGCCTTACTGTGTGATATAAAGATGACTATTATTTAGAAATTAGTCTGTACTTAAAAGAATTACTTCGATTATAAATGGTATTCATGACTGAGTAACTGTGGGGTCAGTTAATGAGTATTAGATTCTTCCTAATATAAAATGACCACCACTGGTCTGTCAGTTTGTCATATTGTGGTGGCTTTTGTCTTGCTGTGATGCTAAAAACTTTGCCACCAGCATAGGGCATCAGGATTGGCAGAAGACTCATTAACCTGAGATATGCAGATGACACAACCTTGCCTGCTGAAAGTGAAGAAGAGTTGAAGCACTTACTGATGAAGATCAAACACTACAGCCTTTAGTATGGAGTACCTCTTAACATAAAAATAAATCCTCACAACTGCACCAATAAGCAACAGCATGATAAATGGAGAAGAGATTGAAGTTATCAAGGATTTTATTTTACTTGTATTCACAGTCAACGTCCATGAAAGTAGGAGTCAAGAAATCAAACAAACAATGTATTTTGCATTGGGAAAATCTGCTGCAAAAGACCTGTTTCAAGTATTAAAAAGCAAAGATGTCACTTTGAGGGCTAAGGTGCACCTGACTCAAGCCATGGTTTTTTCAATCACCTCATATGCATGCAAAAGCTGGGCAATGAATAAGGAAGACCAAAGAAGAATTGATGCCTTAGAATTACGGTGTTGGCAAAGAAATACACTAGGGAGTTCCAGAAGAATGAACAAATCTGTCTTGGAAGAAATACAGCCAGAATGCTGAGACTTTGTCTTGCATATTTTGGACATATTATCAGGAGGGACCATTCCCTGGAGAAGGGTATCAAACTTGGTAAGTAGAGGTTGGTGAAAAAGAGGAATAACCCAAGGAGATGGATTGACACAGTTGCTGCAACAGTGGACTCAAACACAGCAATGATTCGTGAAGATGGTGCAACACCAGACAATATTTCATTCTGTTATACATAGGGTTGCCGTGAGTCAAAAATTACTTGATAGCACCCAGCAATAATATAAAATTAAATGATAGTTTAGTGTACTTCAATGCCAGAAGACAATACATTTTAGAATAGTTCAGTGTCTCTCTGTAAAGAGTCATTGAACTTAAAAGTCCTGTTTGAGTCTACAGAATTGAATGGTGTTCTGCTGGGGCAAGGGAGGAACTCTGTTGGTGTAGTGCCTAAAGCATTTGACTGCTAACCAGAAGGCTGGTGGTTCAAACTCACCAGCCACTCCTTGCAAGGAAAATTGGCCAATCTACTTCTGTAGAGATACCATCTCAGAAACCCAAGGAGGGGTCGCTATGAGTCAGACCCGACTCTATGACAGTTTGATTGGGTTCTTTTGGTTCTCCTGAGGCAAGGAAGCATGGAGGTCCCAGGATTATTCCTAGGAATAAGGTAGTTGTGGTCAAGAAATACGAATTCCTGTGGGAAGAGAAATAAATGGTTTATAGTGATGTTGAAGAATTGGTAATAGTAAAAATATACACAGATATACAGGCTTTTAGGAAACATAATGGGCCCACACAGAAATGCACCTGAATATTCTTTGTGGATATGTAAGTATCCACATTCAGTATTTAGGGCATGACTATTTACATATAACTAATGATTGATTTTTTCCCCACGCATTTTCAAATGAACAAATACCCATATGGGTGATGTTCATGGATAAGTCATTTAGCCAAAATTTGTATGGAATATACATGTAAATAGAATTTTACCTTCATGACAACACTTTTATTATGCAGTCTCAATCTCTAGATATTTGGAAAATATCAAATACATCAGGACTTTATATGGACCAGCTGTATACAGTTGCTGAACATAGCTCTCTAAAATAGAAATTCTTTGAGAAACCTAGAATGACACTGCAATAGTAGCCCAAACCTTGGATTCCAGAATCTAGTGTGTATAGTTATAATGATCTATAAAGACAAGTTTTCTTTAAAACAGCAAATTGGCTATTTAGAAAATAACCAAAATTAATAATAAAATGGTGTGACATTATAAATTATGCACAGTTACTAACTGCTCTGACCATTATGTCCCAATGAAAAGGAAAGATGATGCCTCCTTTAAAAATTAATCAAAGTAGTACTTTTTATGTATAACAATAACTGCCATGATCCAGTAATTGGGTTTGATCTGTGGATGAATAGCCATGGAGTTAGGAACAATTATTTTGAATTGGCAGACACTGAAGATAAAGTTTTGGAAACTGATTAAAACAATAGTCTGCTTGTACTTTTATGACTTCTGAAACAACATTCCATTATCCAGAAATTACAGTGTACAGAGCTAGTAATTTCATAGTGATGAATCTTTATACTAAATGTGGAAAAGGCAATCCTGAAGTTTTATGTACATAGATTTAGATCATTTTTTTAATGTTTGATTCATATATATAATATATACAGCTATGTATATAATACGTAAAATTCTTCCCAAATACATGCATAATAAAACAACATATTTACCCATGTAATTCTAATTAGTGTTGTAAAATTTTTTTAATTACTCAAATCCCCTGACATTCTGAAAATATTGTTTTAAAAGGCTCAGATTGGGCCATCTACTTCCATAGTGAAACCCAAGGAGGGGTGGCTATGAGTCAGATCTGACTTAATGGCAGTGAGTTTGGTTTGGTTTGGTTAGTTTTACCTTAAGGTAGCTACTAATCTCATTTATGAAAATTAAACCCAGAACATTATCTGTCATTATCATAACTTAATTTTCTTAAGGAAAAAAGGACAGAGTCTTGCATGAAAACTTCTTGTGGAATCCTTATTTGAACCTTCTGAAAGAATTTGTAATATAATTTAAGCTTAGGAACTATCATATCTGCCCTCCTCTTGTTCCAAGGAATTTGAAGAATTCATGTAAACATCTGTAATGTATTTGAAATTCTTGAGAGAAAGTCAATATTTTAAATAGGATAATTGTATATATACCACAAATGAAGAATATTCACAAACTTTCAAGAATATATTTGACTAATGAGCATCAAATTGATTAAGGTAACAGTTGTATAATTCTTTTAAGGTAAGGTTATTTTAAAATTGCATTTCTACCTTTTACAAGTTTCATTCATTGTTTTGAAATGTCACATAATTCATTGTGCCACCTGTGCACATGGAGTGATTTCTGAAGAATGCAAAGAATCAAAAGTGAGTCCTTTGTACACTAAAAGTGGAAGGAATGATGGCATCACATGTCTAAGGTAATAAGGTAAAAAGCATGGTTTGTACCACCTACAATACTTTTTTATTTTTAATAGTTTGACATATTTTAATAGCAAACTTACAGGAACAGCACAGAAGACAGACAACATCAAAAACATTTACTTGCATGTAGGACAACTCAAAAGTGTAGTTGATGGAATTTAATGTATGATAAAAATGCTACATACACTTTAGTTGCCATCAATAAGAAATTCACTTGTTTTAAAAAAATCCAAATGCTGGCATTGTCCAGAAAAATTTAACAGGTTTATTTGTAATTGTTATAAAGTTGAACCGCTGAAACTTGTTCACAGAAACATTTTAACTTGCATTAATGCTCTATGTCCCTGAATTTATATTAAAAATTCACACACAAATGGAAATGGAAAAACTGCCAATACCTGATTTGTCTCCTATTTTTCTATTCACAAACATATACTAAGGTACCTTTTGACCCCATGGGAAAAAATAGCTAACATTCAGAACTACCAATAACAGGAAGAAGAGGTTTTGGTTTTTTAATGAATATTTCCCATCATAATGGATACTTAAGCACGTTCTCCATGTATGCGGCATGCTAGCTGGATGTCTTTTGCCACAATTGTTATACATTTGGCATGGGTAGGTAGCACACAGGTTGGTGTCTTTAAAAAGGCCAAGATAGGCCTCACTTGCTTTCTGCAAAGCACCAATAGCTGCGCTCTGGAAGTGCAGTTCCTTTTTGAAGTCCTGAGCAATTTTTCACACCAGACGCTGGAAGGGAAGTTTGTGAATCAGAAGTTCAGTGGACTTACGATGACGTCTAATTTTACAGAATGCCACTGTACTGGGCCTGTAACAACGAGGTTTCTTCACCCCTCTAGTAGCGGGTGCACCCTTGCGAGTGGCTGCTGTAACCAGTTGCTTCCTGGGTGGTGGCTGACTTGGTGCAGCCTGCTTTGTATGAGCCATGGCATAGCGACCTCCTCACTTACCCCACCTTCTCCTTCAGATCCAGCACCCCAAGCTGTAGGCAGCACTGGCGTTAGAGAGGGATGGCCTGCAATACTTTCTTAAAAGTACTTAAGAACTGTCTTAACATTTTCTCTTGTAATAAAAATAGAGATGTGTACTTGGACTAGCTAAGATCCTAATTCTGACTCCTGACCGTGTAATCTCTGATAAAATGTGTATCTCCTCAGTTGCCATAAGTTAGAATCAATAGCAACTAGTTTACCTCTTATTCTACTTTATTCTCTGTGTGTGTGTTTATACTGAGGTTACGTATGTTGTGGTTCTAATGTATATCCCCCTCTGATGTAGTGAATGATGAACACCATCAGGGACCCCTCCTTCAGTTTCAGAACAGCTTTGAGGATATAGTTCCAGCCAGGAAGAAGTCTATTCTGCTTTCTTATTGCTTCTGTCAGGAGGTCCAATTAGTTTTAGATTTCTTTCTAAGTCAAACTCCTTGCTCCTACACCACTCACACATCAAGCAACCCAACACTG
The DNA here is from genome assembly GCF_000298275.1 of Orycteropus afer afer. Classification (NCBI taxonomy): domain Eukaryota; kingdom Metazoa; phylum Chordata; class Mammalia; order Tubulidentata; family Orycteropodidae; genus Orycteropus; species Orycteropus afer. The sequence goes on along the minus strand of NW_006921595.1, from coordinate 11,001,641 downwards.
TTTACATCAGAAGAGCCTTATCTTTGCTCCCTAAAACTCTATTCTTATGTTTTAACCTTACCACTGCACCCATTTAACCCAAAGTATTATTTAAAAGGCATCTGTTTGTTTAAATAGGGAGAAACATTCATTATTAGACTGTAAATAGATTCCAAAACCCAGATATTAATCCATTTTAGTTATTACTTTCTCATTCTAATAGCTTCCCAGTCATTAGTTGATATTGCAGAAGCCAATAATGAACATGGCCTCCACGTGCAAAAGTCGGTCAGAGACAATTTTCCTTTTTTTTTTTTTTTTCTCCCTGCTAATTTTTACTATTTTCTAATCTCCAGCCCAAACGGAATGATGACCATATCTACAGTTAACATTAATGCCACTTATAATTTGGGAGATTAAATGACTCAGTATTTATAAAAAGAACTGTCTTCTAGTACCACAGAATAAAAGTTTTTGTTTGTTTGCATCTTTGTTTTTGCTACCACAGGATAGAAGTTATTTTTTAAGTGAGAGATCTTTCTTTGCACTTCACCAGCAGTAAGCCAGGGGTAGCGTCTTAGTTATCTAGTGCTGCTATTGCAGGAATATCACACATGGGTGGCTTTAACAAATTTATTTTGTCACAGTTTGTTGTTGTTATGTGCCATCGAGTCGGCCCCAACTCATAGCGACCCCTCCTTTGTTGTCACAGTTTAGGAAGCTAGAAGTCCAAAGTCAGGCCCTCAGCTCAGGGAATGCTTTCTCTGTGGCTCTGGGGAGAAGGTCTCCTGGCTTTTGTTCCTTGGCTCCTTGGTGATCTTCGTGGGGCATGGTATCTATCTTCCCCCATCTCTGCTGCTCAGTATCCTCTTATGTCTCAAGAAACTGACTCAAGGCATACCTTACACTGATACTGTCTCATTGACATAACAAAGAAGACCCAGTCTCAAATGGAATTATAACCACAGGTATGTGGATTAGAATTTACAACACAATTTTGGGGGAACACGATACATTAAGCAGATAGCAAAATACATATGACAGGCCTTACCTGAAATTTGTTGTTAGTTGCTGTTGAATGGAGTCCACCGCATGGTGACTGGATGGTGTTCTCAAGGCTGTGAACTTTCAGAAGCAGAACACCAGGCCTGTCTTCTGAGGTGCCTCTGGGTGGGTTCGAATGGCCAACCTTTCGGATCGTAATCAAGTGCTTAACATTTTGCACCACCCAGGGATTCCACCTGAAATTTGGCTTTCCTTAAATTGGTCAAGGTGCCCTGGGAGCTTGAAAGAAGTTTTAGGAACTTCAAGAGGGAAGTTAAAAGCATAGCATTAAAGAACTCATCAACTGTAAATTACCATCATTAAGCCAGAAGTCATACCCGTTAGAATGTGTGCTTTTCATCTGAAATAGCAGAGGTGGGCAGTAGTAGAAGTACTATGGCTTTGAAGATGGAAAACGAATTCTAGTAAACATGGCCCAGATGAGGAATGCCTTAGTCTTTTCATGTAGAACCAGATTGGAGGCATCGCTCTTCCACATCTGTACTCAAAATACAAGATAAATGCTTGCAGCTGTGTGTCCTATTTTTAAAAAGAACTATACTGACTTAAGGAGCTCAAGTAGCATAGTGCCTAAGGCACTTGACTGCTGACCAGAAGGCTGGTGGTTCAAATCCACCAGCCACTCCTTGGAAGGAAGGTTGGGCAATCTACTTCCGTAGTGATACTGCCTCGGAAACCCAAGGAGGGGTCCCTATGAGTCGGGTCCGATTTGATGGCACATAACAACAACATACTGACTTAACTGTTTCTTTAGTAGCATTGCGTTTTAAAGAAGTGGTACCATGGTTTCCATTGTGGAAGAGTGAGCATGAGGGTTTGGCAACAAGTGTGCTTTTCTACATATTCTGTTGAGCTCTAGGAGAGCCTAGGATGGTGTATGTTTGTGTTTATGGTTTATGATTTTTCTTTTTCTTTTTTACATCGAATATAAATGCATGCTCTTATAACAGCTAGTCTTTGAAGTAACTATAGAAGAAAACATTTTTTTCCTTAATGGAGGGCAAAGTGCTTGCTAGCAAGCTAAAAATCAAACCTGAACAAGCTGCTATAAAATAAGTTTCTAATGAAAAAAAAAAAATTTAAATTAATCGCTTACTACTTTCCAAGTTATTGTATTAGTGGTTCCTGTATAAAAAAATCATTATGGCTGTCCTTGTATAAATACAAGTTTCCTGCAGTGCAATTAATTATTGACTTTTTTAGAAAGTATCCTTATAAATCCTTTCTTTTCACATCCTTTCATGTTGTCCAAAAAATATTGAAATGTTCAATCTGTGAGATTAAATATATCCTAGTAAAATATTTTTGTATATATAAGGAAATAAATATTTAATATTGGAAAATGTAGTGTTTCATTTATAGGTGGAACTATTGTTTAGAGATAATCAAATACAGAGGACATCAGATAAGCTTTGGTAATCATTTGAATGCTAAAGTCTGTGTAAAAGCCTCTAATGCCTTACAGTTTCCACCTGGCTCTCTCCTTCAACAAGGAAACCCTAACCATTGTTTCTTCTCACTGTAGCCCAAGGGCTGTCAAAGAAGAGAAGCTCAAGGAAGAAGCAAGGAAAGAATTGCAGATGTGGGGAAGATTAGAATATAGCATCAAGAAAAGAAGAAAAGGCTTCCATATTTGGAAGTGATGGCAGACTATAGCCACTTAAGCTGCCCAGCAAAGAGAGTTCCCCTGGAGGGGAATCTACTTCCGTAGTGATACTGCCTCGGAAACCCAAGGAGGGGTCGCTGAGACTCTACTTGTTGTTGTTGTTGTTATGTGCCGTCGAGTAGGCCCCGACTCATAGCGACCCCTCCTTGGGTTTCCGAGACAGTATCACTATGGAAGTAGGATTGCCCAACCTTCTTTCCGAGGAGTGGCTGGTGGGTTTGAACCGCCAGCCTTCTGGTTAGCAGTCAAGTGCTTTAGCCACTATGATACCAGAGCTCCCTCTACTAGTGCAGTGTAATTCTGATGTCTGCAAGATAGTGGTTTCATATTCTTCGATCTTAAAATACTTGTCTTATTTTCCTGAAACTGTGATAAATTACAACACAAGTTCATGATCTGACAGTTCATTTGTTCAAAGTCTATATAAATAGGTATCACTTGGCCTAAGATGAGGGTGTCAGTGGGGCCTGTCTGAGCTCTAACCTGAAAGCCTGAGGAGATTCTGGCTTATGCAGGTCATTGCCAGAATTCAGTCCTGCGGTCGTAGGACTGAAGTCTCCTTTTCCTTGCTGGCTAGAGGTCGTACTCAACTCCTAGGGGCTGGGACTGGCCACATACCTTGGCATGTGGTGCCCTGTGTTCAAAGCCAGGACTGATGGGTGGAATCCTTGTCACACCTCTCCTGCATGCTCCTTGGCCTTATTTCACTCACTGACTTTTCTGCCTACCTTCTTTTAAGGGAAAATTTCCCCATCTCAAGATCCCTTTTTACCATGTAAGGTAACATATTCACAGGTTCTGATTAGGACATGAACATCTTGAGGGGCCATTATTGGGCCTACCACACTAGCTAATGCCAGTGATATTCCTCGCATCTCATATATGGAAGAGGAATGGTCTGCTTTTGTGGATGGAAACCTCAAAGTTAAAGGGATCGTGCTGTACTATTCTAGGGAAATTTCTTAATTTTTTTTAATGATGTAGGAACTTAAATTCTGTCTAGTTTGAAGAAAATCTTGAGTTCCAATCTCACCTCACTACAAGCAGGCGCAGCACTACCATGACACCACATCCCTATAGCAGGCAGCTGCTAAGAAGCCCGGCGGTAACTGAGGGCTGGGAACAGAACTACCCACTTTTCAACAGCTGATTTTTAAAACACAATTCAATATAAATTGTCTTAGGGCATGTGGTAGTTGTGTTAACATGTCAACTTGGCTGGGCCTGGTTGAGTGGCTGGGCAGCTGGTGGTAGTTATTCCCCATGATGAGACTGGCAGTCAGCTCCATGGTGGGATCTACCACAAACAGCTGAGTAGCTGCCTTTGGCATGTGGTCTGCTTCCCATATATAAGGAGAAGCTTTGAGAATGGTCTCTGGCCTATGGCACACTTGGACCCTGCGTGTAGCTCTGTCGTTGCTCAGCAGCCTGCTGTGGGCTACCGACCTTGGGACTTACAATGGACCTAAGTAATGGCACACCGTGTGGTTTGGCAACATTGGGACTGTGCCTTTTTACTTGTCAACCTTGGGGCTTCTCAGCCTCAGCAGCTAGCAGCTGAGTGAAGAAATGCCTCTAGCTCCAGTGGGCCAGGAGCAGGAGGCAGAGCTGGACCCCAAGGTTAAGGGGCTTTCACCTAGCCCCTAGAGCCTGGCACTTTGAACTTGGACTTAAAGCCTCCAAATTTTAAGAATAAACTTCTGTTTGTAAGGCCATCCCATTTGTGGTATATTCTTGTCAGAGTGGCACTAGGTAACTGGAACAGGGCAATTGTAGAATCAGCCAAAGTCCTTAGTTGTCTTTGTTTGAAGCAACCCAAACCTTAGGCATTTGCTGGATTGGCATCTTTTCTTTCTGTCTGAAATTGTTAGTTTTCTGGTTTTTCAATTGCACAGATAAGGTACACAAAATTCAAACAGGAACAAATGGGTAAAACATTCTGGCCTTTAAAAAACTAAAAAACCAAACCCACTGCTATCAAGTCGATTCCAACTCATAGTGACTTCCATTGGGTTTCCGAGGCGGTAAATCTTTATGGAAATAGATTGTCCTGTCTTCCTTTTGCAAAGCGGCTTGTGGATTTGAACCATCAACTTTCTGGTTAGCAAGCAAATGCCTTAGGCACTGTACTCATCTCTAAATCTCTCTCCCCAAAGTAGCCACTGTTAGGCTTCTTGTGAACTCTCTTTTGTAATCCATGATACATGTAAACGCCACTTATATTTTCCACTTCTGGAGTTTCTTGAGAGGACTCTTCCCACGTATAGTATGTACTGGCATTGGGGCAGAAGGAATTCACTGGTGACATAGAGTGTTGAGAGGTTACTGTATGAGATAGTGCATCCTGGAGGAATGACTGTAAAACTTTTGTCTCTCTGGGCTTATGTACAGTGACATAAAACTTATATTGATTGTTTCCTGGGAAGGTGCAGCGTTCAGGATTAGGTAATATTCAAGTGAATATTTTTTCCATGCCTCATACCACCTATCCTAACACCAGAGCCCACTGGGACATAATGTCCCATATAATATTTATCAAAATTCATTCTATCTAGCAAAAATTTTAAAACAACCAATTGTTCAGCATACATTCCATTAGCCAAAAAAAAAAAAACTGACAAAATCCAAAATCTTACAAATAAAAACTGAGTAATGAAAGATATTTTTCTATACAGGTCAATACATATATCAATCTGTTTTTTCACACAAGGAGGTTTACAGCATACATTTGCATTTTGTTCTTTATTCCTATTTCAGAAAATCAGACAAAAAGTGCCACCACCATGGTAGCACAACTATAGTCACTTGCATGTACATTTCCAATCTTTTTGTATAAGGTGCTTATTTTTATATAGTTGCCACTAAAATATACAAGTTTGTATCCCTTTTTCCCCCATATTTGCATAAGGTTGAGTCTCCTTTTTCATTATAAATACATAACAAAACATTTGCTATGTCAACATTTTTCACAGGTACAATTCATGGATTAGGTTCATCCATCCTAACTGTGCAACTTTCACCACTCTCCATTTCCAAATTATCTATAAACATTACCAGTCTCATTTTTAATAGAGGTGAGAAAAGGGGTATCGGCCTCATCTCTTCCTTGTTAACATGCATTAAAATCTGAAAGTCGGGAAGGAATAAGTAGATGATGTTGGTGGTAAAAAAGAACATGTGCTAGATAACCTGCTGTTTATCCCACAATTGCTACTCCTGTCCCCCACTGCCTCCTTCCTCTGAAAGTAAAGCAAATTATAGCTCCTGGTCTTAGCTGCTGTTTGCTAAGGGAAAGCAGAAGTGGCTTCAGGTCCCCAAAAAGTATTAGCAGATGCTGCCAAGGGAATCGGGGACACCAGGGAAACCACACAGGCTATTTGTAGTAGAAGGATGTCAAAACAGAATAAAAAGCAAACATACACAGTCCAGAGTTTCCTCTGATATTCTATATAGTATTTTATAAATTAAGTTCTCAGAATGCATGGGAAATCAATATATTATTTTGAACACAGACTTAGTATGTTCATCAAAGAATTAAAAAAAAAAAAAAAAAATTCATTGCTATTGAATCAATTCTGACTCACAGTGACCGTGTAGGACAGATGAGAATTACCCATAGCATTTCCTAGGCTGAAATCTTTATGGAAGTACACTGCCACATCTTTCTCCCATAGAGTGGCTGGTGGGTTTAAACCACCAACCTTTCAGTTAGCTGAGTGCTTAACCACTGCACCACCAGGGTTCCTTTAATCAAAGAATAGCAAGGAAAGTAAAATGCATATACCTAGAATACCAAGCAGGGGTGTCTTATGATTAGATTTTTTTTTAATATAATCTTGTTTAGCAGAGGAGTATCTGTACTCTAGTGGCATTTACAGTTCATTTGTCAATCACCATATAACATACAGTACATTCAAAATAGCTCTTCTATGCAGAGAAATTGCTTCCCAGAGCACTCACCATTTAAAATGAATTTTTGGATCAAAATGCTAGTCTCCTATTTTTGTATAACAGAAAGCAAGAAATGTGATTTTTCTTAAGGAAAAAAAAAAAGATCGGAATGTAGTTAGCTTAGAATTCTCAACTCTCCTCTGATTTAGTACACCCTTATGCTCTTGAAAAGTCCCTGAGTGGTGCAAAGGATTAGCACACTTGGCTGCTAAGTGAAACGTTGGAGGTTTGAGTCCACACAGAGGCACCTTAGAAGAAAGGCCTAGCAGTCTGCTTCCAAAATGTCAGCCACTGACAACCCTCTGGAGCACAGTTCCACCCAGACATGAGTATGGAGTCGCCATGAATGAGAACTGACTTGACAGCAACTGGTTTGCTCTTTCAGGTGCTGGGATTTAACTTAGACACTGGGTCACCAGCTCCAGAAGGCCTCAAAAAGAAGAGCTGTTTACCAGTACCTGCTTGTTAAAAGTGAGGTCATTCATAGTGCACCACTTATAAAAACTGTTTTGTAAATTCATTTCATTGATCAGTTAACATGGAACTGACCAAAATCCAAAGTGGCATCTTAACAGCTGCTGAAAAACACCCAGGCTTGGCTAATACCATGTACTGCTAACCCATGACATTACTCATGTCCTCTGCCTAAAGCACAGAGTCCAATAAGGGCAATGCAAAGAATCAGCGGGAGAACGTTCGAGTCCTTCAGGATGACAGCTTTCACAGATGACTGCAGTCTCTCCAGACTGATGTCGGCCAAGGCAAACAAATGCTGCACAATCCCAAACTTTTCTGTGTCTACCAGAGGAGCCAAGGATGGGTCTTCAAGATCAGACAACCCATCAGCAGACAGAGCACGAAGCTGAAATTACACACTGAAATGAGCTCATTTTTAAAATGTACTAGAAAATCCACATGGCTGGACAGTAATGCCGTTCTACGTAATTATGGGGAAAAAAAATACATTGTTTTCTAAATCTTCCAAATGGAGCAGAAAAACCATTAAGATGTAACAAAGCCTTGTCCCAAGCCAGGACCTCAGACCTAATTTTATCCCATTTCCCCAGAGTCACCTGTCTGAATCTCTACTTTCTAAACTCTACTTTTTATCTGGTAGTACAGTGGCTAAGACACTTGCCTGCTAACCAGACGGCTGGTGGTTCAAACCCACCAGCCACTCCTCGGAAGGAAGGTTGGGCAATCCTACTTCCGTAGTGATACTGCCTCGGAAACCCAAGGAGGGGTCGCTATGAGTCGGGTTTGACTCGACAGCACATAACAACAACAACAACCTTTTACCTGGTAAAATTTAATTTACTCATGCAGATTATAGGAGTCAGAGTATACCCTTTCTTGATCAGAGGGTATGTAGAGGTTGTTTCTTTCATCTGAATGAACATATCAGAACATCTTATATATTTGCATGACTTCCTCAAAGGTAGGTGCTATGGTTTATTTGATTATGCTTCCTATCTCAAGAACCTTTGCCCTTGCTCTTCCTTCGACCCAGAACACACTTTCTCCAGATTTTCATATATATTTCCCTCTCATCATTCATCAGTTGAAATACCACATCAGAAAGGCCTTTCCCAATCCCTTCTCCATCTAGCTACTCCATACCCCAATCAAGGATTCCTGTTAGCGCAATGGTTAAGTGCTTGGCTGCTAAAGAAAAGGTTGGCAGTTTGAATCCCTCTAGTTTGAACCCATCTTCCTGCACTTCAGCTCTATGATTTTATTTTTTTGTTGCCTCCAAATTTTGTTCTAGTTGGAATACTAAGGGTAGCTACTGGAGCACACTCGAAGTTCCTAAGTGGAAGGTATCTGCTTTTGCACAAAACCATCCACCCTGCAAAAAGAGCTCTGGTGGTGCAGAGGTTAAAGCATTTGGGTACTAACCAAAAGGTCAGCGGCGGTTTGAACCCACTAGCTGCTCCACAGGAGAAAGATGAGGCAGTCTGCTTCTGTAAAGACTTATAGCCTTGGAAACCCTACAGAGCATTTTTACCATGTTCTATAGGGTTGTTAAGAAGCTCTGGTTTGGTAGCACAGTGCCAAAGGCATTTGACTGCTAACCAGAAGGTTGGTGGTTCAAACTCACCAGCCATTCTGTGGAAGCAAGACTGGGCAATCTACTTTCTTAAAGATTTACTGACTCAGAGACCCAGTAGGGGTCACTATGAGTCAGAATCGACTCGATGGCAGTGGGAATTTTTCTGCAAGAGAAAAGACCTGGCAATCTGCCCTGTAATGATGTCAGGCTGGGAAACCTTATACAGCACATTTACTCTGGTTCTATGAGTTCTATAGGGTTGTTATGAGTTGGACTTGACTCAATGGCATATTACAACCACCCCAGATCCCAGCCACTATTCTATTACTCCATTGTTGTCTTCATAAACTTACTATCTACATTATCTTTGTGATTTTCACTGGTTAGTCTGTTTCCCCTTACTAGAACATCAGCTGCTAATGAGACAGGGACCTTGTCTGTCTTGCTCACCATTTATCCTGCCTAAAACAGACACTAATGTATCAAATGATTATTGGTTCTTCAAAGAGGTCACTTCAGAAGCAGCTCTAATTCCAATGAGGTCACTACTCAAGACATAGTTGAAACTTTCATTGTCTTAATCAGGGCCTGTGGCACTATTATTACTTCAAATATCTTCAGTAAATACAAGTTTGCCAGATTTGATTCTGAAACAGTCATTTAGGACCGAAGCAGATTAACAATGTGGAAAGTCATATTTATAACAAAAAAAAAAAGAAATAAGCCTCTAAAGTAGGCATGAATTTCAACTGGGTGTAAAGGGAATTCCAAACAAACAATTCCAGAAATGTTCTGAGCAATAGCAACCTTCCTGAAAGGAACATGCCACTCGCCCAAGTGACTGAAGGCAGCCCTCATTTGAATATAAAAGCATTTGAGTGTCTATTATTAAAATCAGCCTTACGAATCAACACCTTGAAGATTTGCCAATTACAGTTCATACCGTGTAACCACAGGTCTAGCATCACCATTTGGCCCAGGCTGTAAAGCATCACTTGTGCTTTAGAGAGTGGATTAGGCCTAGGTCATAAGCACAAGGTCCACCTCCTGGTGGTGACACAATGAGCGCCACCAGCGCAGAAGGGTGGTTGGCATCTTCACAGTCCAGTTAAGAAGTGCTCGGCAGCATCCAGCTTCCTTCTCTAAACATCCAACAACCCCATCTGCCACAGGTACTTTTCGTATAAAAGGAATTAAAGTCATCCATGGTGGACTCAAGATGCCCAGGTGCCATAGTGGTTAAGCACTTGGCTGCCAACTGAAAGGCTGCCAGTTCGAACTCGCCCAGAGGCTCTGTGGGAGAAATACCCAGCTATCTGCTTCTGTGACAATTACAGCCTAGAAAACCCTATGGGGCAGTTCTACTCTATCACATGGGGTCTGTGAGTTGGAACTGACCTGATGTCACCTAACAACAACATTGATGACTCTAACTTACCTTTTACCAGTTCTGGGCAAAGGTGTTTCTGTATGTGACACTGTATTCCAAAAAGCCACTCTTGAAGTTACTTTGACCACCAGACAAAAGAAGACTAGGATTGTGGGAGATTTTGTGCCCTAAGTGAGTCTCTAAGAAATACATGATACTTAAATTCCTTCAAGAGGCAGGAGCCTCCCTATCTTGAGAAGAGCTGTTGTAATGTCTAAGGGGAGATTATGTGAAGACATCCAGGAAGGCTTTAAAGAAAATTCATTTATTTTATTGTGTTGAGCAGCCCCAACAAAGAAATACCTCTGTCGATGGGTAACTAGGTGCCCTTGAGTCAGCCCTGACTCGTGCGGACTCCATGTGTGCCGAGTAGAACTGCTCCACAGGGTTTTCAAGGCTGTTACCTTTCAGAAGCAGACCATCAGTTCTGTCTACCAAAGCAGCTCTGGGTGGGTTCAAACTGCCAATCTTTCTGTTAACAGTGACCACTTAATCATTTGCGCTACACAGGGACTCCTTTTCAGGGGAATCCCCACCACCACCCACTGCCATCAAGTTAATTCTAACTCATAACAACCCTATAAACCAACAAAAAAACCCTACGGCCACTGAGTTGATTCTGACTCATAGTGATCCCCGTTGGGTTTCCAAGGCTGTAAATCTTTATGGAAGAAGACTGCCTCATCTTACTCCTATGAAGCAGCTGGTGGATTTGAACCACTGACCTTCTGGTTAGCAGCCAAATGACTTACCCACTACACCACAAGAGTTCCTTAACAACCTATAAACCAAACCAAACACACTGCCATCAAGTCAATTCTGACTCATATCAACCGCTATTGGGTTTCTGAGGCAGTAAATCTTTACGGAAGTAGATTGCCCAGTCTTTCTCCCACAGAATGGCAGGTGGGTTTGAACCACCAACCTTCTGGTTAGCAGTTAAATGCCTTTGGCACTGTGTTACCAGAGCTTCTTAACAACCCTATGTTGTTGTTGTTATGTGCCGTGGAGTCGGACCTGACTCACAGTGACTCCTTCTTGGGTTTCTGATGCGGTATCACTATGGAAATAGATTGCCCAACCTTCCTTCCAAGGAGTGTCTTGTGGGTTTGAACCTCCAGACTTCTGGTTAGTAGTCAAGTGGCTTAGGCACTAAACCCTATAGGACGTAGTAAAACTGCTCCGTAGGATTTCCAAGGCTGTAAATCTTTACGGAAGCAGACTGTCTCATCTTTCTCCCTTGGAGCAGCTGGTGGGTTCGAACCACTTCTGACCTTTGGGTTAGTACCCAAATGCTTTAACCTCTGCACCACCAGAGCTCCTTTTTGCAGGTGGGCAGTCCTATGCAAAAGCAGATACCTTTTACTTAGGAACTTAAGAGTGTGCTCCAGTAGCTACTCTTAGAATTCCAACTAAAGCAAAATTTGGAGGCAACAGAAAAATAAAATCATAGAGCTGAAGGGCAGGAAGATGACAACTAAGTGTGAATGTGCTGGGGGAGGAGTCAGCCAATGTGGTCTAGGCAGCATTTTCACTTCATATACTTCCGGACGCAGTTGATGACTCTGTAAATACTTAGTAAATGCTGAGCATCAGCTGCTCCAAGAGTGAGCAGGCAATGGAAGCAGCCTTGCTCATCAATGCGTACAATTAGGCTAATGATACATATTGTTTCCACAGCTGAGCTAGCCACCACCCTTTACCCTCATCTGGCAGCAGAGCACACACACAGGCACATTTACAAGCTGTTGTGGTCAATGTACAAGAAAGTAGCACTTCCCTGGATGGGTGGAATCTGGTTTCATTTGTGAGTGAAGTTTAAACTTCCCCCTAGAATGATGCCAGGACATTCTTCCACTGTCACTGTTCCCCAAGGAGGTATCAACAGCACCTGCTATAGTGTTCAATGTGCCCAGAGGAGATGCATAAAAAATTTCAGGGTCCTATCTAAGCAGTCGGGAGCTCTGGTAGCGTAGTGCCTAAGGCATTTGACTGCTAACCAGAAGGTTCAAACCCACCAGCCACTCCCCAGAAGGAAGATGGGGCAATCTACTTCCATAGTGATACTGCCTCAGAAACCCAAGGAGGGGTCGCTATGAGTCAGGTCCGACTTGACAGCACATAACAACAACAGCAACAACAACATCTAGGTAGTCGGGAGCTCTGGTAGCATAATGCCTAAGGCACTTGACTGCTAACCAGAAGGCTGGTTCAACCCACCAGCCACTCCTCAGAAGGAAGATGGGGCAATCTACTTCCATAGTGATACTGCCTCGGAAACCCAAGGAGGAGTGGCTATGAGTCAGATCCAACTCGATGGTACATAACAACAAACAACAGCATCTAGGTAGTCTGGAGTTCCTGTGTGAGACAAACGGTTAATATGTTTGGTTACTAACCAAAAGGTTCTGGCTCGAGTCCACCCAAGCACCCTGGAAGGCCTAGTGATTTACTCTCCAGAAAATCATCTACTCTGACATATACCCGGTCATCATGAGTCACAGTTGACTTAACAGCAACTTTGGTGTGTAGGTAGTCCACCTCAACACCTGCTTCCCAGATCTGAGCACAGAGCTTTGAGCTGTGGTCCTTGGGTCCACCTAACATGCTGGCCTGGGCCCTTAGTCACTGGACCTTCAAATAATTGGGCGAGCTGTGCTCTGCTCCTCTACCCTAGGCAGAGCAGCACCTGCAGAGGCCACATTACAGTGATCTCCGGGCAGCCTGTTGATGGTTCCTTTTATTAATGACCCAATTTCTAATTTAAAAAGGAAAACTTAACCTTGACCCTCTGGGGCTGAGCTCATCACTACCTTACTCTTGCTCTTGTGATGACATGTCCTAAGGGCACCAAGCTAATGATATTCTTAGTAGAGAATGAGAAAGGCTGTTTAGGTCTTTCAGAGACAAAGCAGTCTTCTTGAATACCTCCCAGTGAATCTGATGCACAGCAGAAAAAGACTGGTCTCAGCACAGAACTGTCATTGCAAATAATATGGTGCCAGGACCCTTCCTTGCAATGATGCATCAAGACCAGCCTTGGCCAAGATTCTCTCCAAATGAAGGGGAGAACATGCGATTTGGAATGCAGAGTTGGAGTCCTAGCTGGGCTAGGAGGTTCTTCAGACAAAATTTTTTCTCTCTAGGCCTCAGTCTCTGGGCATGCACATTTGTATGTGTTTATGTGTGTGTGTGTGTGTATATACAAGTGCAGTTAATAACTGTTTAATCAACCTTCAAGGAGCCTGAGTGGCACAAGCTGTTTGTGATCAGCTGCTAAGCTAAAAGTTGGCAGTTCAAACTCACCCAGCAACCCCATGGAAGAAAGACCTGGTGGTCTGCTTCCATAAAGATCAAAGCCAAGAAAACGCTTTGGAGCAGTGCTACTCTGTAACACATGGAGTCCCCGTGACTTGGAAACAAATCAAGGGCAACACATTTGTTTCTTTGTTTGCTTGTTTGTTTAACCTATCTTGAAGGGGAAGGAGCCCTAGTGGTTCAAGTTAAGCCCTCAGCTGCTAACCAAGAGGTCAGCAGTTCAAATCCACAAGCTGCTCTGTGGAAGAAAGATGTGGCAATCCACTCCTGTAAAGATTTAAAGTTTTGGAAACCCTATGGGGCAGTTCTACCTTGTCCTATAGGGTCATTATAAGTCAACTCAGGGGCAACAGGTTTATCTTGGATGAGAAAACCTAGTGGTGTTTTATCAGCTAGTAAGCATCTATGTCCCCATCTCCCCAATCCTACCATCCCCATCTGAAAGTTCCTTACCAAGTGGCACAGCGAAGGAATAATCTGGAGCTTACAGCAAGTGCCCAGCAGAGCTGTTGCATTATCTGGCATTTCTGCAGGAGAAAAAAATCAGTTATTTTCCAAAAACAAGTCAATGGGAACAGAGCCAGCCCTGTTAGGATCCTGTATAGGATTTTACCTAATTTATGCATTAGTACATAAATTGTACATAATTATGTACATTAGTACATAAATTGTACATAAATTTGCCCCAGCCTGGCAGAGTAGGTGCTCAATAAATGCTGAATAAATGAACAAATGGTGCTAAACAGGCAGCAAAGGCCTTTTTGGAAACAGCTATAGGAGCCCAGTAACCAGCTGTTTCACCAGAGGATAGTGCTTGCCATTCAGTGAAGAACCATGCAGACTCAGGGGCAAAGGAATCCATGTGGGAAAATACAAACAACCTGGGGTTTGGGGACCGAGGATCTATGTTTAAATTGGCATAGTGCATAAGGCATTTGACTGCTAACCAGAAGGTTGGCGGTTCAAATCCACCAACCGCTCCGCAGAAGGAAGACTGGGCAATCTACTTCTGTAAAAATTTACTGCCTCAGAAACCCAAAGGTTGCTGCTATGAGTCCAAATTGACTTGATGGCAGTGAGTTTTTTGAGTTTAAATATTAGAAGTGTGGCCTTGTGTAGACCTCTCTGAGCCTCAGTTTCCTTATTTGATTTATTGTAGGGTTGTTTTTTTTTTATATACGTCAGTGCACTACATAAACTAGAAAGAGTTCTACCTACATCACCAATCATATGAGGAGGAAAACCCAATGCAAGCTAAGAGGTGGGACAGGTGTCCTAGGCCAGGGCTGTCCAGGGTACCCTGGCCTACTACGAACTCAGTGGGAAATGCACAAGGACCCCAGGGGCAGAGGGAGGTGGTGCAGAGCTGTGTGAGGGTGGAGGAGGGTGGAGGCTGCACCAGGAGGGCCATACTGAGCCCCAAACCCAAAAACTCACTGCCACAGAGTTGATTTTTACTCATAGGGACCCCCATTTGGGTTTCCAAGGTGGTAAATCTTTATAGTAGATTGCCCAGTCTTCCTTCTGCAGAGTGGCTGGTGGGTTTTAACTGCTAACGTTCTGGTTAGCAGTCAAATGCCTTAGGCACTAAGCCATGAGAGAGCTTCTTTGTTGAGCCCCAGACAAAGGAAATACAAGTCAGTGGTATTCAAAACTGTATTCTAAAGGAAGGCCTCCCAGGGCAAAACAGATGCAGTTCCTAAAAGGACCCCAATTTCCTTGGGCTATCAACAGTCACCCTTTGAGCCTCAAAAGCAAAAGAGAAAAGGAGTCAACTGCTGAGTCATCTGGACTGTTTATGAACTCATGAAACATGCATTCATTAGCAGCCTTATTTATAAAATGCAGCAGCTTTTTGCTGAGGCTGTGACCCAGCAGAGCTCAGTGGACGATGGTGGCGCCTTTCCAGGGGAGGGTGGAGACAGCCAGGATGTTGGGGCACCCCAGGAGGGGAGAGGGGATGATGTCACCAGAGAACTCCTTAAAATGACATTAAATGTTGCATGTGCATTCTCCTACAGAGAAAGCCTACAGTTTGCAACAAATCCTCAGGCCATTACCTGAAACCAAGAATATGAAGGTGGAAAGTATACGTGGTCTGGTGGACAAAGTCACCTGGGGTGTGGGGTCCTGGATGAGCCACTAACATAGACATCTACCTGTCCATGCATCAGTCGCGTCACTTTTCAGGGGGTTCCTAAGTTCCATATAATCATGATCTCTTGTTCTTATAACCTGTTGGTTCCACGTTACTCTGCTGTTGTTGTTATTACGTGCCATTGAGTCAGCCCCCACTCATAGCAACCCCTCCTTGGGTTTCCGAGGCAGTATCGCTACGGAAGTAGATTGCCCCATCTTCCTTCCGAGGAGTGGCTGGTGGATTTGAACCGCCAGCCTTCTGGTTAGCAGTCAAGTGCCTTAGGCACTACGCTACCAGAGCTCCTCATTACTACTTTAGTTACTCATTATACTAAGTATGTAGTCCCTCAGTAGCAGAAATGGTCAAGTGCACAGCTGCTAACCAAAAGGTTGGCAGTTTGGATCCACCCAGAGGCTCCTCAGAAGACAGGCCTGGCAATCTACTCCTGAAAAGTTATCCACTGAAAACCCTACGGAGCCCAGTTCTACTCTGACACACATGGGGTTGCCTTGAGTTGGAACAGACTTCACAACAACTGGTTTGGTTAGGTTTTTATTCTGGTATAGGGGTAGGTGCTGTGGTTATGGGATTGAAAAACAGCCTCTGACTCATAAAGCTTACCATCTAATGCTACTACCCAACCCTGATTTTCTTTTGGGGCGAGAACCCTATGTTGCTTCCTACCTCTATGTCTAGCACTGCCTTATGTTGTTGTTGTTGTTATGTGCTGTCGAGTCGGCCCCGACTCATAGCGACCCCTCCTTGGGTTTCCGGGGCAGTATCGCTACGGAAGTAGGACTGCCCAACCTTCCTTCCGAGGAGTGTCTGGTGGGTTTGCAGTGCCTTATAGTAGAACTTAAACTCTGAAGCACTTGGTTTGTGGAAGGCTTCAGTCTACAGTGGGAGCCCTAACTCTATTTTGAGTCTTAACATAAATTCAGACATTTTGAGTTCTTTCTGATGGTTAAACCAGCATGGGACTATGCTAGACAAGTCCAAGACAAACCTAGGGAGGGGCAGTGTGCCCTCCAGAAGAGTGTGATTGAAAGTAGACTGTTGTTGTAGGTGCTGTCGAGTTGGCTCTGACTCACAGCAACCCTATGTATAGCCAAAGAGTGCCCAGTCAAGTACCATCCTCACAATCCTTGCTCATCCACTGCAGCCACTGTGGCAATCCATTTTGTGAAGGGCCTTACTCTTTTCACTTTACTAAGCATGATATGCTTCTCCAGGAAATGGTCCCTTCTGACAACATGACCAAAGTAGGAGAGAGAAAGTCTGGCCATTCTTGCTTCCAAACAGCATTCTGGCTACACTTTGTCCAGGACAGATTTGTCCATTCTTCTGGCAGCCCGTGGTATTTTCAGTTTCTTCACCAAAAGTAAAGTAGATTATGTTCACACCAAGAACTAGGGAAATTACCTGGGTGTGTCCCTAATGAATTATCAAAAACAGCCACATGTACCAATTTAAAGGTTGGGGCCCTGGTATTGTCTTGTAAACATGTTATGGCTATGATTCAGGGGCACATGGTGATGAGGCATACCCTGACTACTACATAGCCACATGGTCAAGCTCTAGAATCAATCCTGGAATGCTTTTAATCTGCAATTGTGTATGTCCTAATCATGGTTGTTTTTTCACTTCTGTAGTCTTGCCTGCAACAATGAAGAACTGATCTGCCACCAGTCATGATTTGATTTTGTGATGATTTCCTTTTTTTTCTATCATGTAATAATCAGCCCCATGGCCATGAATCAGTGGACTCCATTTGGCATCTGTACTATGTGCATGCTGATGGTTTCCCTCATCCTTTTTTCTGTTTAAAGAAAAGGGTCTCTCTAGAACATGTTTGAATCTGGGGTCTTTCCCCCCTACCCCCAGCATAGCCTAAAACATAGTACAAACCCACTGCTGCCAATTCCAGCTCATAGAGACCCTATTGGAGAGTAGAACTGCCCCACTAGGGTTTCTAAGGCTATATAAATCTTTACAGAAACAGACTGCCACCATCTTTCCCCTGCAGAGCAGCTGATGGGTTTGAACTGCCAACCTTTTGGTTAGGAGCTGAGTGCTTAAACCACTGCATCATCAGTCCTCCTCAAAACATAGTATAGGTGTTTGAATCAAAATGAATGATTCTGATTGCTCTTGCACAGGCCATGTCTATTGTACAAGCGAGGCTTGGAGAGTTAGTGACTTGCTTAAAGTCACAAAGCAGAGAAACAGGCTTTCTAGGAGAAAGGTCAGATGCTGGCAATGAAGTACTTTTAACAGGGAAAGGCACTACAAAACTGAGAACGGGTGTGCTTACTCAGAAGGCTAGAAAGTGGACCTCAGAAGAAGACATTTTCTGTGTCAGCACTGTGCCCAGATTCTAAGGAGAAGATCATGCTGTTGTAGCAGCAAAAGGTCAGCTGAGAAGGGCCAAGGATTACTGAGGGCATGAATGAAAGAGCTTTCCACCAGGGCTGACCTCTGCTGGGACCTACACGTAAATGAGAGAATCTACATGTTCAGAGAGCTGGGAAAGGCATCTTTGGTTTAGAAATTGGCTACAGAGATTTTCAGTTGTGCTTAAAGAATACATAATCCCTGAGCTTCCAGCTCAGAAACAGCAAATATGTTTGATGTTATATGTCAACTCAGAGGCTGCCTATGTGCAAGGTTGCAGAGAATCTGAGGCTGTGTCTTGGCTCAGGGGGAAGGGAACTATGGCGGGTTGATATCAGCCTTGTGCTACAGATCTGACCTCACTGATTCAGCCTATTGATAAAAATGTTTCAATAAGTAATAGGTTATATGAAGAAAAGGCTTATAAGGTGGAAATTCTGGCCTGTGGATTAGCACCTGACAGAATACCTGAACCACAGTCTAGTTAGTAAACTGACGTTAACACTGGAACTGGTATCTAGTGGAGTTCCACACTTTGTCTATGTCCTCTCTCAATCAACCAGTCAAAACTCTTTTCCATGACTTGACACAAGACATAGAGCACATATTCATCAGGTTATAAAGCTGGCAGAGGCATTCTCTCTGATTAATCCCTTAAAAACTGAAGATTCCTGGGCCTATATTCCTGAGATGAGATGCTGGGAAGGGACCCTGAATGTATCAGGAACCCAGTGCCCTGACTCACATCACCTTGAAGGGAAGCTGTGGGGACCAGGAGACTGCTTTGCCACATGTTACTTTCCTGAGTAGGAAATGAAAGTCCAGCTTCCTCATAAAAGGTGACCACCTTCTCATGCCACAGGCCCCTGGCATGATGAGCTCTGGAGGGGCATGAGGGCTGTGTTGCTCTTCTTGACCCACCACTCATACTAACAGGATGCCACCGCTCCTGGAGGGCTATTTCATGGCTGGTGAGGAAGCTGTGAAACCATGCTGGGCTGCCCTCGGCTCTGCCTCAGGAGACTCTCAGTACCTTCCCTGCCCCAGACAGTGGCCATATTGCACGTGGGGTGAGAAGGTAAGTTTGTGGACAAGCCCATGAGGATCAGTGGGCCGAAAGGCTGGAGATCAGGCACCCAATGAATGCTACTGCTACTCAGCTCACCAGGTGGCATGTGTGAATCACAGGCTGCATTTTCATAAGTTATTTCTTGTGTTGGAAAGGAAGTGTGCCTGCAACAGCCCTCTCCAAGCCACAGGAGAGGAAGTACTCTTGGAGATAGTGGAGGAGGCTCAAGGTGGGCAGAAAGGTCTCCTTCGTGCTAAAATCTATGATTTTCATGGTAATCATGTCAACATCCTCAGTTTTCCACTCTGTCCTGCTGAAAGGGAGGAAACAATATGTACCAAATCTCCCACAATTGTTATAATTTCCATATCCCCAGAAGCATGTACAGTAAGCAAAGTGATTTCTAAGTAACAGCAGGCATTTATTTTCTTTCTTTGTGGGTTTTTTTTTTTTTTTTTTTTTTTTTCCTACCTGCTAATGCAGTGACCAAGAAGTAGGCTGTTGAAAAGAGCTCCCGGTTGCTGAGGGCATCCTCCTGCCTTGGGTGCCTGCCCTGCAGGCTGCACCCCACCAACTGCAGGAAGGCCCAGAGGTGCTGCTGTTGCAAGGGCTTCAACTCTCCCATCACTGCCTGTGGAGGGGAGAGGCCTCTGGCCATGTCATCAAACTGCAGGGCAGAGGGGAGAGAAGAGGCACAGTGGAGAACCAAGAGCAAGATGGGGGCACCACATACCCCATCCCTTCACCACCTCTCAAGGGAAGCAAGAAGAAACCCTAGTGGCACAATAGTTAAGCACTCGGTAGCTAACCTAAAGGTTGACAGTTCTAACCTACTCAGTGGCTCCGCAGGGAAAAGGACCTGTCAACCTGCTCTCATTAAGATTATAGTCTAGGAAACCCTATGAGGCATTTCTATTCTGTCACATGGGGTCACTATGAGTTGGAATTGACAGGAGGGTACCAAACAATAACAAGGGAAGAAGACCCCTGAGCTTTTGAAATTACTCATATTTGAGATTAAATTTCCTCATACAGAAATGTTGTTGTTGTTATGTGCTATCAAGTCAGACCTGACTCATAGCGACCCCTCCTTGGGTTCCGAGGCGGCATCTCTATGGAAGTGGATTGCTCAACCTTCCTTCTGAGGAGTGGCTGGTGGGTTTGAACCAGCCTTCTGGTTAGCAGTCAAGTACCTTAGGCACTATGCTACCAGAGCTCCTTCATACAGAAATAGAAACAGTAAACTGAGCCTTGCCCAATAGGGGAGGAAGCATGCAGGTACTATTAGGTAGGACCTTCTAGGCCAGGGTCGGGACTGTCACGTTGTACCAGGAACCAGCTACAAGTGATCACATGCAGAACATGGATTTGTTGTTAGTTGCTGTAGAGTTGATTCTGACTCATGGGGAGAAGAGAACATAAAGAACCATCATGGTTCTTATGGGCTGAATTGTAACCCCCCCAAAGTATATGTTGGAATCCTAACTCCTTTCTTTACCTACGGATGTAATCCCATTTGGGAATAAAATTTCGTTACATTAATGAGTCCATAACAATGTTAGCTTGTGTCCTGAATTTATAAAGAGCAGCATAAATGGAGACAAGAAAGCACAAATGGGGGAAAGGCAGATGTTATGTGGATATCTCCAAGGAACCAGGGAACAACAACTTTAGAAGCTGAAATGATGATCTTCCCCCAGAGCCGACAGACAAAGAACTTCCCCCTAGAGTCGGTGCCCTGAATTCAGACTTCTGAACTATGAGAAAACAATTTTTTATTCTTTGAAACCATCCACTTGTGGTATTTCTGTGACAGCATCACTAAGAAACTAAGATAGTGAGTGGTGTTCAGCCTTTCAAGTTAGCGCTCCGGCTCCCAGCCATGCTCCTAGCCAGGCCCTGGGCACCCACATCCACCTGCATAGGACTTGTTATGACCACCCTAGCTACCTTACTACCACCCACTGGTTCCATGTCTTCTGTGCCTCCCCATCCAGATCCTCCTGCATGAAGCTGCCTGTCCACCCACTACCCAGCTAGCCTGCTTTTCTGCATCTGACAGGGTGGCTGATGCTCTTTCCACAAGGTGCTGGCCTGACATTTTCCCCTCGGAAGGAGTTATTTTTGGAAATAAAAGTCTATGGGCTTTTTGAAACATGTGTGCCTCCTTGGGGCTAGCACTCCCTCCCATGGACTCTGAGTCCACCAGAAAGCACAGATACGCTGAGCACCACTGCAGGTCCAGAGCTGGTGACTAAGCTTTTTTTTTTTTTTTTTTGGCACAATCTAATTTCAAGAGGGAAAAATAATATGCATGCTTTCCTGATAACCATAAAACATTAAATCAGAGCTCAAACTCCTTCCATAACAGAGAAACAAAAAGACAAAAAGCAAAACCACAGTTAGTCAGATTCCTAGAGTCTCAGCCCTCTTCAGTGAAGAACACGAAATGTGGACTCAGGGAGGTTGGCCGCTGGTGTGTCCCTCACCCCAGGAAGTCCTGCTGCAAAACAGATAAATGCAAAGGCCTGCTTCCCTGTTTAAATAAAAGAGTGACTTTTTTGGACTCTGCTACATATCTCCTTTATAGTGGGTTAAATAGCAGCCCAAAAAAAATATGTGACCATGGGGAGTCTCAGAATGAGACTTAGAATAAGGGTCTGCAGAATTAAGGTAAACATCTCTAGATGAGATCATCCTGGATTAGGGTAGGCTCTAAATCCAGTGATGAGAGTCCTTGCAAGAGTCAGAAAAAGAGAAGAGGCAGAGAGAAAGGCCATATGAGGATGGAGGCAGAGATTGGAGTGATGGTACCACAAAGCAGTGGACTCCAGGAGCCGTGAGAAGCTGAAAGGACAAGGAAGGGTCATCCTCCAGAGCCTTTGGAGGGAGCATGGTCCTGTCAACACCTTGATTTTGGACTTACAGCTTCCAGAACTGTGAAAGGTTTAATGTCTGTTGTTTCAGGCCACCAAGTTTGTGGTAATTTCTTGCAGCAGCCCTAGGAAACTAATATACCACTCTATTTCTGATGTTACCTATGTTTCTGCAGTTAGAAAACTCTGGGTCTGGGAGTAAAAGTGAAAGGTGACAAGGTCTAGGGTTAAAAGAAGGTGGGGAAAATTTTTAACAGAATTTCAGAGTCTTGTCCCAAGAGGCCTGTCTAGCCCATTCATGCATCCAGAAAACCCAGGATAAAGACATTGCCACAAGGGGTCTCAGGTCTTACCACTCTTTCCAGGGCCATAAGTAATTCATCATCAAATAGGACTGTCTGGAGGATGTCTCTCAGAGCTGTTTGCTGTTTCTCTGGCAGCTCCACAAAGGGATGGAAATTCTTCTCCAAGAGCAGAGCATCTGTGAAAACAACAGAACATTCCCAGTCTTGGGACGGCTGTGTAAGTCTTACAGGAACAGCATCTCTTGCTTTTTATAGCTCTCTGTCATAAGTTCCTTCATAGATATCTCCACCTGCAAAGCCATAGTGAGACTCTGAATGTTTCTCAATAAGCAACCACACTGTTGTCAGAAGAAAGGAAGGAAGGGAAGGAGAGAGAAAGAGAAACCCAATTTTGTATTTCAGGCTTCAGTGTTTTCCCTAATGACTCACTAAACATTAATTAAGTCAAATCAATTCTTTTCTGGAAAAGTCATTTAGACTGCTCTTGAGCATGATTTCTGGAGAAGTAAATCATCAAGCCTGAATTAGTAATCATAAGTCAGTACTTTTATGATGCATCAGAGCCATACAAATTCAAAAATACATTATTTTTCACATCTTTTCTTCTAATTCATTGCAGATTTTATATCCTTTAATATTTAATGCACATTTATCAAAGAGGCTGGCTCTCTAGTCTCATGGCAAATACAGCCAATCCATTCTTTCCTTCTCCATCCCCTCCTTGGGGATGAGCACTGAGGTCCATTCTGCTGTTACTTTCATTGTCTACAGGCTGCTTGGTAGCCTCTCCCCTATAATCCTTTTTAATTTTTTCAAGATAGTAAAAAATTTCTAATAAAATGAAATAAGTGGGTTAAAAAAATGGTAGGACAATACTCTCTTATGCAGGGATGTGAATGGGTAGCTAAATGTACCACCTCTATGGATGCCAAACTCCAGCAAACTGTTGTAGAAAGCCCCACAAAGAGGGATGGGTAACAGCAGTAACTGATGTATGTAGAAGCACTCCTATATACACAAATTGGGTGGCACAAATGGTTAAGTACTTGACTACGAGCCAAAAGGTTGGTGGATAGAACTCACTCAGACATACTTGGTGATCTGCTTCCAAATGGTCACAGACTTAAAACCCCTATGGAGCAGTTCTACTCTGTACACATGGGGTTGCCATGAGTTGGAACTGACTTGACAGTAACTAACAATAACAGTGTGTGTGTTGGAGTCTACGTTGTTGTTATTGTTGTTATGTGCCATCGAGCTGGCCCCGACTCATAGCAAACCCTCCTTGGGTTTCCGAGGTGGTATCACTATAGAAGGCCCAACCTTCCTGCTCAGGAGTGGCTGGTGGGTATGAACCGCCAGCCTTCTGGTTAGCAGTCAAGTGCCTTAGGCGCTATGCTACCAGAGCTCCTTTGGAGTCTATGGGTGGTATAAATGATTAATGGACTTGGCTGCTAACTGAAAGGTTGGGAGTTTAAGTCCACCCGGGCATTTCACTTCCAAAATATCAGCCAGTAAAAAAACCTTTGGAGCACAATTCTACTCTGACACACATGGGTACACCATGAGTTGAGGTCACCATGAATCAGAGAAACCTTAATGGCAACTGGTGGTACTTGTAGGTCTCTGCCAGTCCCAGCTTACACTGCTGGTCCTGGTCAGTCTAGGATCCAAGGCCAGCTCTCCACTCCTGCCTAACAAGCCTCAGGCTCCCCACTCCACCCACAGGCTGGCTAAAATGGACAATGCAGAAGGTGAATTTGTAGGAAGATTATAGAAAGCTGCAGCTCCAGGACTGTCTTCACTTCCCTGGTCAAGGCTGCAGAGCCATTGCTGCTGGGTTCTAACCTGGCCGATTGTTCAAGTAGCAGCTGAAAATCACATCTAATTATCAATCTAAAGCTGAGGGGCCTGCAGCCCTGCATAAGATGGGGAAAACACTTACTGTCAACTCTGACGCGTGGCAACCCCATGTGTGTCAGAACAAAAGTGTGCTCCGTCAGGTTTTCAGTAACTGTGACCTTTCAGAAGTAGATCCCCAGGCCTTTCTTTCAAGGCACCTCTGGATGGACTCAAACTCCCCACCTGTCAGTTAGCAGCCAAGCTTGCCTACTGTTTACACTGTCCAGGGACTTCTAAGTCAGGAAAGCCTTATCTTAAGATTGGCACTTCATTGCCATTTCTGACCTTTTTCTTAGAGAAACAAAAGCATTCTCTGGTTTGGGACCCACTGAAGCCTGTTGACAGTCACTCTTCTAACCCTTCAAGCCAGAGCACATTCTGAGCTGTTCTAAGCTCTTTTTCCTGAGCTCTGACCTAATTATGTTTCCTTCTTTTCCTTGCTCAATTCCCTAACACCTATACTTTAAGTACCCACTGC
>NW_006921595.1:10950297-10961684 GCF_000298275.1 Orycteropus afer afer | reverse complement strand
GACAAAGTATATGTGAACTGCTGTATGAAAAGTGAATTTGCTCTGTAAATCTTCACCCAAATCAAAATAAAATTAAAAAAATAAAATAAAATAAAAAGCCAAAAATAAATAAATAAATAAAACACAAGATGTGGTAAGCAGCAAAGAACCACTGCAGGCATGTCTCAGATACTGTTCCTCTTCCTCTTTGGACCCCATGGCACCACATGTCTTCATGCCATGTGGATAAAGAGCCTCTGTGAGAGCACGGGGCAACACTCACGGAGCGTTATTTGTCTTGGCATTGAAGCCTGGAATATAATGAAATAGGAAAACTTGGATTCACTGTCCTTGCTGCTGACTAGCTATTCTTAGTAGTCCTCAGAGCATCTACAGTTAAAACAAAATAAAAATGCCAGGCCCCTGGCTCCTTCACTCCTCAATCTCCCCCACCCCCACCCCCAGCCCATGAAGGGTAGATGGTGGCACAAATGGTTTTCACTCGGCTACTAAGCTAAAGGTTGGCAGTTCAAGCCCACCTAGCAGTGCCTCTGAAGGCAGTTCTGGTGATCTGCTTCTGTAAAGATTACAGTCAAGAAAACCCCATAGAACAGTTGTACTCTGTAATGCACAGGGTCACCATGATTGGAAATCAGCTCAGGTTTGGTTTTATCCACCCCCAACTTTTTCCTCAAAACATGGTGTCCACATGTGAGGTACCCCTAGGATCCTAAGCAAGGTAAATCCCACTGAGTGGACCAGACCTCTTAGAGGCACCATCCTCTCGTTTTCCAATATTTTCCACTGAGAATCCTTACTAAAATGGGGAAATGTTGATCCTGAAGGCCACACCACCTCTTGAGGTACAATGCTCAAATAGCCATTCACTCACCACGCCCCTACTGCTGGCAATACCTTGTTTTAAAGCACTTAATAGCCCAGTCGACGAAGATAATCCATGCCTGGAGTCTGGCAAGTCTGCATTGAAAAACATTCTAAAGACTGTGGGGTCTAAGTAGATGGAGTCACTTCTCTCATGCTCAAAGCCACCATCCTTTCCTTGGAGGAAGCAGAATTCTGTAACACAGGTGAAAAAGACAAGCAAAGTAAAGAGTCATTTATTGACACATTTTAGATCCCTTGGCCTTACCTAACTCATAGTGGCATAGGGAGACACATCAGCCCCCAACCCTACCTCATCCATGTAGAATCTGTTTCTTATATATGCTAAATTATGTTTGAAGAAAATACCCAGGCACTCTGATAAATATAAGAGAAGTGGTCATTCTTAACATATAGCATGTACTCTGAACAAGAAAGAAGTAATCTTTCAAACATAAGAAGTATAAAAACAGAAGTATTAGCAATATTTTCTTACCCTGATTTGAACAAGCCAACTCTAAGCAAACAAAACCCACCACATATGAAACAACTGGGAAAATTTAAACACTGATGATAGTAAAGAATGCTTGTCAATGTATTTAGGTGCACAAATGGCATTGCTATTATGTTTTTAAAAAGAGTTAATGTTTTTGTATTAATAAATAGAATAATTGTTGTTGTTGTTATGTGCCGTCGAGTTGGACCTGACTCATAGCGACCCCTCCTTGGGTTTCTGAGGCAGTATCACTACGAAAGTAGATTGCCCCATCTTCCTTCAACAATAAAATGAACTCTTGGATTCTGCAATTATATGAATGAATCTCACAAACCTTATATTCAGTAAAAGAAAGCCAGACACAAAAGAGTATATTCTACATGAATCTATTTATGTAAACTTCAGGAAAGGCAAAGCTAGTCTTTGAAAAAAGGTGTATCTTTTAGAGATACTGAAATATTTATAGACAAAAACAATAGAATGCCTGGGATTTCCTTAAAAATAATCCATTGGGGGAGGTGGGTGAAGGTATGGATGAAACATGACTTCCCCTAGTTATTGAAGCTGGAGGATAAATAGGAGAGGGTTCTTTATATTTTTATCTCTACATTGTATAGATGTGAAACTTTCCAAAATAAAAACTTTTTTAAAAAATGGTAAGTTTTTTTTTTTTTTTTTTAAAAAAAAAAGGACATGATTCCTTAAACATGTCCTTATTTGAGAGTCCAGCTAAGGTATCTAATTTATAGGTAAAAATTTAACAGTTATGCCCTTACTAAGCAAAAATAATAAGTAAAGTCATGAAGCTGGGCTCTCTTTAAGCTTCTATTTAATAATTTGTCTCCTTAAGCATGGGTTACCATAAAAATGTGGCAAAGGTTGGTATGTGCATGCAACATGGGCAACATGGGTCTTAGTACACATTTTATTTGCTCTGGTGGCGTAGTGCCTAAGGCATTTGACTGCTAACCAGAAGGCTGGTGGTTCAAACCCACCAGCCACTCTGCAGAAGGAAGGTTGGGCAATCTACTTCCATAGCAATATCCCCTCAGAAACCCAAGGAGGGGTCACTATAAGTCGGAATCAACTCGATGGCAGTGAGTTTAGAGTTTGGTTAATGGGCACTAACAATGCTCATAAAGGTAGAAGGTCTGTCTTACGGCATGTGAGTCAATCCTTTACTTACTCATTCAACAGATCCACAATCACTGGGCATGCAGGTGCCCAAGCTTTGCCCTTTGCATTAGGCACTGGATTAAGTGTGACAGGCCCCCAGGTGATGACTTGTCCCCATGCTTCCAGCTCCAGCTTCAGGACCTGTTCTCAGCCATTGGAAGGCAGGCCAACAATGAAAGACCACTTCAACCAAGAACTTGATGGGATTCCTGGTTCGCGATCAGGTGCCTGTTCCTAAGTCATTACTGTCTCAGACCTTTCCCCATTTTTCACAGAAGCACAGCTTAATATATTATTTACTGAAAGTAACATACACACACACAACATGGAGGAAAGACTTCAAACTTGAGTGGTTGTATCCTTTCAACTGAAGCATAGAAATAAAGGAAGAAAGTCATTGGTTCTCTTCTGTGTGTTGAAGGCCAGTTTGCTGGCCCAGGGAGCATGGCTGGCCAGTGGTTGTGTAGGCAGAGCAAGAAGAGAACAAGAAGACAGAGGCCACAATCGTTAATATAGCCTTAAACCCTGCCACCCACACACTGACACTGAGTCGATTGTGACTCATAGAAACCCTATAGGATAGAACAGAACTGCCTTTTAGGGTTTCCAATGTTGTAAATTTTTAAGGAAGCAGACTGCCTCATCCTTTTTCCATGAAGCAGCTGGTGGGTTGAAACTGCCAACCTTTCGGTTAACAGCTGAGTGCTTAACCACCGCACCCCCCAGGGATCTTTAGGAGCCCTGTGCTATCCCCAAAATAATGGTGAACTGATTGGGACTTTCAGAGTCCATGCACAGCCTTGAAGGGCTTTTCATCTATCCTTTTATGCATCAGATGTGAAATGAACCCCTACTCTGCCAGGCACTGTGCTGGGTGCCCGGATACAAAGGACTAAGCCACAGATCGTGATAATAAACATGATAAGGGGGAGGACAGGGGCTAACTGGCTGGTGTCAGAGGAGGCAGAAGGGTCCCTCAAGCCAGAATGGCAAGTGGGACAAGACTAGTAAAGCCTGCTTGGGTGAAACAGATTCAGGAGGAATGGGCCAGCCAAAGAGACAGATAGCATACCTCAGACAAGTGGAATACCAGGTACAGGATTCAGGGGTAAGAGAGAAAGGGGCTCATTCCAGGTTGGTGAGTTGATGCTGATAGGACCACTGGATTGGCCAGTGCTGGTGATGAAAGGGAAAGCTGGAGACACAGCTGGGGTAAACCACCATGTACCCAGAAAGTCAGCCTCTATTCTTGGGACAACTGGAGCCATGGAAGGGTATATAAGCAGACAAATGAAATGATCACATTTTTATTTTACAATCATCACACTGGTACATCGCTAGGATGGAAGACTGGGAAAGATCAGAGAGGTAGAGAAGCCAATGAAAAGTCTGCAGCAGGAACCTAGGGGGAGATACCGGGCACCTGAGCCAGTGGGCCTGTGAAGAAGTGGTGAGACTCAGGACAAAGGTGGGAAACCAAATCTAGGTTCAAAGGTCAGCCGATGGGAAATTTGAGCCAAAAGAACACTGGAAAATCTCTAATTGTTCGTTGTTGCCAAGAGCAGGAGGGAAGAGGGAAGGGGGAGTCACTGTTTAGGAAGCATTGAGCTTCTGTTTATGGTGAAGGAATATTTGGCAACAGATATTGGTGATGGTTGCACAACATGACTAATGAAATTGATGACACTAAATTGGACACATGGGAAGTGTTAAATTGGCAAACATGTTATATGTATTTTCACATACAATGAAAAAACAAAAATTTTTAAAAATTCCTAATTGCACAAAAGTACAAGTCTAAAGTTTAAGACAATGAAAAGGTGTTTCTGATTGTTCACAAGTAGGGCGGTGAGGGCAGGGGGGTGAAGGGGGATGCTGCTAGAGAGAAAGGGGCCACACTGTGTGGCCAAAGGACCCTGGAGTCAGCTTCTCCTGTTAAAAAGGACAAACAAACAGGACCCCTCTCAGATGAAATCCTACCCAGTAGGTAGGAGAAGAGGCCAGGCAGCCTAGGGCTGTTCCTTCCAATCCTTGCAAATCTATCTTTATGAAGCTGGATCAGAACATTCTGTGGCCAGAGCGATAGAAAACACAGATGCACACACACAAAAAAGTAGAATTGATTTACAAATCAGGCAGTAAGTCACATGGAATGGCATCTGCCCTCCAAGTTGCAAGGCATTGCACTTGGCAGTGTGAAAGAGCAAGAGAGCTGCTTCCTAAGGCCAGGGTATGGGAAAGGAGCCAAAGGGATTGGTGAGAAACCCCCAGGGTACCTCTTTTCTCAGCAGCACAAAGAGGAGTTTATTTTCAAAGACGGCGGAAGCCAGCAAGAAAAAAGGCTTGAAATTGAAATGCAAACAGAAGAGCCACGCGCACCCCAAGGCTGTGTCATAGAAACCTCAGAGAGATCCACAGGCTGCCCTGGAGTGGCCTGGCAGTGCATGGCTACCTCCCTGGGCAAACAGGAAGGGACTTGCTCTGGCCCCTGGCCACTGAAGTGTCCAGAGAGCTCTCAGGTGGAGCTAAGATTTCAGAAGACCTTAACACCAGGACCTTGAACCGCTTCTAACGGGTTCAATCCTGGACAATGTAGTGAAATTGGAACAGAGTCAAATTTTTAAAATTTGGGTGAAGTGGAGTGATAACCAGAATGAGAAAAAATGTGGGTTGAAGCCCTGGAATGGGAGACTCAGAAGAGGTGTAGTGAGCTCTTGCAAGAAGCCTGATATAGCAGACTGGATTGTTGCCATGACTGTGGAGAACAGCACACATTCAAAGCAGTGCTTCTGGTCACCATCTTTGAGCCAGCCACCATTGTTTCCAACTCTGCCAATCAAAAGATTTGGTTGCTATGCAATGTGCATGCTGTCCTTGTTTTCCAAAAGGGAGATTAAGTTTTTAGCAGAGCATCAATCTGTAATTTTTCCTGTTCCAGTTAGCATTACAGTTCACTTGTATCTTATTACTTCGAGTCCATCCTGGTACCTCTTCATCATTCATGACTGAACCAGCAAGAACTGGTCCAAAGCCCTGCTTAACATGTGATACATTCACCTTCAGTAAGGCTAACAGGATAACCAGGGTGTAAGTGCCAATGCTGGAATCACATCAGCTCATGTGGTAATCTTGTTTGTCATATATTAATAAGAACAACCTGAGGAACAATTGAATCATCTTAATAACAGCAGGTGTTCAGTAAAAAATATTCTTTCAAAAAGAAAAAATAATTTTCTAAAATGCCCATAAACCAAAAAACCAAACTCACTGCCACCAAGTCGATTCCAACTCATAGCGACTCATCCTTGAGTTTCCAAGGCAGTACCTCTACAGAAGTAGACTGCCCAGTCTCCCTTCCAAGGAGTGGCTGGTGGGTTTGAACCACCAGCCTTCTGGTTAACAGTTAAATGCCTTAGGTACTATGCTACCCAAGCTCCCAAAATGCCTATAATGACATAAAACTTAGAACCATGGGCCTGACGGTTGTAGGTCATGGTTCTTGTTCTGGTATTTCATGTGGCCCTGACTTACCTCTCTAAATCTATTATTTAAAATAGACACCTTCTATATAGTAGAGCTGACAAGGGACAAGGTTGTAATCACTTCTTTACCACAGCCAGCTACCCAAAGGGAGCAAGTAGTTGGACCTGTGGGCTTGGGACCATGGTTGCAGAGGACATCAAGGTCAATTGGCATAACACACTACACAAAAACATCGCTCTACATCCTACTTTGGCAAGGAGCTACTGAGATCTTAAAAACTTGCAAGTGGCCACTTAGATGCAACCATGGGTCTGTCCAGAACAAAGAATGAAGAAAAGCAAAGATGCATGGAAACAATTAGTCCAAAGGACTGGAAGACCATGTGATCCTCAGCCTATACGACTATGAGACAAGAACTAGATGGTGCCCAGCTACCACTGTCAACCACTCAGAGGAGGATATTGTAGAAGATCCTGAATAAAGTGGGAAAACAATGTGAAACAAAACTCAAAATCATTAAAAAAAAAAAGGGGGGACCAGGTTTGCTGGTCTGATAGAGCTGATGGAACCCCTGAAACTATAGCCCCTAGGTGCCCTTCAGGTCTGGAATTGAACTCACTCCTGTGGCTTCCAGCCAAACAAAGACAGGAATATGAGCTGAGCATTTGCATTAAGTAGATACACTCCTTGGAGAGATCGATCATGAGAGAATAGAAGGGCTGTGTATACACAGGGAGACAGCTCGGGGTGCAAGAGTGCATGGGAAGGAAGGACACAAGGAAGAGGTGGCTATGGGAAGGAAGTGGGAGGCGAGCTGTTGTATTGTGAGAGATTATGGTCAATGTTGTGAAACAAAGTATATGTGAACTTCTGTATGGAAGATGAGAGTTCTGGTGGTGTAGTGCCTAAGGCATCTGACTGCTAGCCAGAAGGCTGGCAGTTCAAACCCCAGCCCCTCCTTAGAAGGAGGAGTGGGCAATCTACTTCTGTAGTGATGTTGTTGTTGTTGTAGTTGTTATGTGCTGTCGAGTCGGACCTGACTCATAGCGACCCCTCCTTGGGTTTCCAAGGCAGTATCACTACAGAAGTAGATTGTCCCATCTTCCTTCTGAGGAGTGCCTGGTGGGTTTGAACTGCCAGCCTTCTGGTTAGCAGTCCAGTGTCTTAGGCACTACACTACGAGAGCTCCCTCCGTAGTGATACCACATCAGAAACCCAAAGAGGGGTCGGTATGAGTCAGATCGACTAGACAGCAGCAAGTTTGATTTTTTTGGTTTGGTATAGAAGATGAATTTTTCCCTGTAAACTTTCACCCAAATGACAATAAAATTTAAAAATAAATAAATGGACACCTTCTCTTTACATCACCTCAGGCAAATCATTTCACCTGCCCAAAAGGCAGGCTGCCTTACTAGTAAAATGAAAGAGGGAGGCTCTTCAGCAATACCATCCTGGCTGTTTCTTCTATTGCTCCTCAAACATCCACTGACTTTTCAATGGTCATATAAGCCCAGTTAACATTTTTGTCTCTTCTGAGTCCCTGTGGTTGTAACTGAGTGGTATGGTAACTCATGGTGAACTTCTTACATGCCAAAGGCTAATTAATAGAAGACTCTCTCCTGATCCCAAGTAGTGGGAAAGTGGGGAAAAGGAGAGGAAAGCCAGAGAGACCAGGACAGAGTGAGGAGCAGCGGCAGGGATCCAGGTGAGAGGAGGGACCCAGGCCCCACCATCAAGTAGTGGGAAAGTGACAGGGATCCAGGTACGGGGAGGGTGAAGAGGTTTTGAACAGCTAAGGGAGACAAACGTGTGTCAGTTTGTTGTACTGTGGTAGTGTATTGCTGTGAGGCTTGAGGCCATGCCACTGGTGCTTCAAATGCCAGCAGGTTTGCACATGGTGCACAGGTTTCAGTGCACCTTGCAGACTGAGATAGACTAGGAAGAAGGAAGAGGCTACCCACTTCTCAAAGAACTGGACAGGGAAAACCTTATGAACAGCAGAGAAACACCATCTGTTACATTACTGGGCAATTTTATGAATAGCCTGGAAACATTGTCCAATAGAGTGTAGGTGGACAAGTAACTTAGGTCAGAAGACTCTCAAAATATGACTGGGAAAGAGCTGGATCTTCAGAGTAGAACCAACCTTACTGATATGGATAAAGTAAACCTTTCAAGACCTCCATTTGCTGACATGGCACAACTCAAATTGAGGAGAAATAACTGTAAACATCTATTAATAATCAGAACATAGAATGTATGAAGTATGAATCTAGGAAAATTGGAAGTTGTCAAAAATGAAATAGAACGCATAAAGATTGATATTCTAGGCATTAGTGAGCTGAAATGGGCTGGTTTTGGCCAATTTGAATCAGACAACCATATGATCTACTATGCCAGGAATGATAATTTGAAGAGGAATGGCACGGCATTCATCATCATAATGGATGTTTCAAGATCTTCCTGAAGTACAATGCTTTCAGTGATAGGATAATATCCATATGCCTACAAGGAAGACCAGTTAATATGCACCAATGACCAAAGCCAAAGATGAGGAAATGAAGTTTTTATTAACTTCTACAGTCAGAAACTGACCAAACATGCACTCAGGAAGTGTTAATTATCACTGGTGACTGGAATGCAAAAGTTGGAAATAAAGAAGAATCACTGGGAGTTGGAAAATTCGGACTTGGTGACAGAAATAATGCTGGAGATCACATGATAGAATTTTGCAAGACCAATGACTTACTCACTGCAAATACCTTTTTTCAACAAAAAACAAACGGCAGCTATATACTTGGATTTTGCCAGCTATACACAGGAATCAGACTGACTACATCTGTGACAAGGGGCAATGGAAAAGCTCGATATCTTCAGCCAAAACCAGGCCAGGGGCTGATTGTGGAAAACCATCAACTGCTCATATGCAAGTTCAATGTGAAGTTGAAGACAATTAAAACAAGTTCATGAGAGCCAAAATATGATCTTGAATATATCCCTCCTGAATGTAGAGACGATCTAAAGACTAGATTTGATGCATTGAACACCAATGACCAAAAACCAGAAGAACTGTGGAGTGACATCAAGAACATCATCTATGAAGAAAGCAAGAGGTCATTAAAAAAACACGAAAAGAAGAAAAAACCAAAATGGATGACAGAAGAGACTCTGAAACTTGCCCTTGAGGGAGCTGTTGCACTGTGGTAAACTGTAGTCAATATCATAAGACAAAGTGTATGTGAACTGCTGTATGGAAAGTGAATTTGCTCTGTAAACTTTCACCTAAATCACAATTAAAAAAAAAAAAAAAAACTTGCCCTTGAGTGGAGAGTGGCTAAAGCAAATGGAAGAAATGACAAGATAGAAGAGATGAACAGAAGATTTCAAAGAGCAGCTTGAGCTCAGACAAAGCCAATTGCTGTAATGAAATGTGCAAAGACTTGGAGTTAAAAAACCAAAAAGGAAGGACATGCTCAGCATTTCTCAACCTGAAAGAACTGAGGAAAATATTTAAGCCTCTAGTTGCAATATTGAAAGATTCTATGGGCAAAATATTGAATGATGCAGGAAGCATCAAAAGAAGATGAAAGGAATACACAGTCACTGTATCAAAAAGAGCTGGTCGATCTTCATCCATTTCAGGAGGTGGCATATGATCAAGAACCAATGGTTTTGAAGGAAGAAGTCAAAGCTGCACTGAAGGAACTGGCAAAAAACAAAGGTCCAGGAATTGACGGAATACCTATTGAGATGTTTCAACAAATGGATGCCCCACTGGAGGCACTCACTCAGTTATGCCAAGAGATTTGGAAGACAGCTACCTGGCCAACTAACTGGAAGAGATCCATATTTGTACCCTTCCAAAGAAAGGTGATCCCACAGAATATGGAAATTATAGAACAATATCATTGATATCACATGCAAGTAAAATCTCATTGAAGATAATTTAAAACTGGTTGTAGCAGTATATTAATAGAGAACTTCCAGAGGTGCAAGCTGGATTCAGAAGAGGACACAGAACAAGGCATAACATTGCTGATGTCAGATGGATCTTGGCTCAAAGCAAAGAATACCAGAAAAATATTTACTTGTGCTTTATTGACTATGCAAAAGCATTTGATTGTGTGAATTATAACAAATTGAGGATAACATAGAGAAGAATGGGAATTCCAGAACAATTAATTGTGCTCATGAGGAAACTGTACATAGACCAGGAGGCTGTCATTCGAACAGAACAAGGGGAAACTGCATGGTTTAAAATCAAGAAGGGAGTGTGTCAGAGTTGTATCCTTTCACCATACTTATTCAATCTATATGCTTAGCAAATAATCTGAGAAGCTGGACTATATGAAGAAGAACGCGGCATCAAGATTGGAGGAAGAATCATTAACAACCTGCGGTACGCTGAGGACACAACCTTGCTTGCTGAAAGTGAGGATGATTTGAAGCACTTACTGATGAAGACTGAAGAATACAGTCTGCAGTATGGATTATACCTCAATATAAAGAAAACAAAAATCCTCACAACTGGACCTATAAGCAGCATCATGATAAACGGAGAAAAGATTAAAGTTGTCAAAGACTTCACATTGCTTGGTTCTACAATTGAGGTCAATGGAAGCAGCAGTCCGGACATCAGATGACGTATGTTGTTGTTGTTGTTGTTGTTGTTTTGTGCCGTCGAGTCAGAACCGACTCATAGCGACCCCTCCTTGGGTTTCCGAGGCAGTATCACTACGGAAGTAGATTGCCCCATCTTCCTTCCAAGGAGTGGCTGGTGGGTTTGAACCACCAGCCTTCTGGTTAGCAGTCAAGTGCCTTAGCCACTATAGCACTGGGCAAGTCGGCTGCAAAGGACTTCTTTCAAATGCTGAGGAGCAAAGACGTCTCCTTGCGGACTAAGGTGCACCTGGCACAAGCCATGATATTTTCAATTGCCTCATATGCATGTGAGAGCTGGACAATGAATAAGGAAGACTGAAGAACTGATACATTTGAGTTGTGGTACTGGCAAAGAATGCTGAAAGTACCATGACTGCTAAAAGAACTAACAGATCTGTCCTGGAGGAAGTGTACCTGGAACGTTCCTTGGAAGTGAGAATGGCCAGACTTCATCTCATCTACTTGGGTCATGTGTTCAGAAGGAACCATTGCCTGGAGAAGGATGTCATGCTTGGTAAGGTAGAGGGTTGACAAAAGAGGAGAAGGCCCTAAACGAGATGGATTTACACAGTGGCTGCAGCAACGGGCTCAAGTATAGCAAGAATCGCGGAACTAAGAAGAAAACCAAAATTAATGGAAACAATCAGCCCTAGCGACTGGTACACCATCCGATCTGCAACCTATACAACTATGAGACCAGAAGAACTAG
>NW_006921595.1:10942276-10949667 GCF_000298275.1 Orycteropus afer afer | reverse complement strand
CTATGAGTCGGAGACGATGCTACGGCACCTAACAACAATAACTCCCCTGATCCTGCCCCTTGACTGGAAATAAAAGGGAAGAACAGGAGTTAGGAACAGATATGTACATAGTTATGGCACTTTATTTAAAAAAATAAAAAAGATGATCTGGTGGCACAGTGGTTAAAGCTCTTGGCTGCTAACCAAAAGGTTGGGTGGCTTGAACCCACCAGCCACTCCTTGGAAGAAAGATGTGGCAGTCTGCTTCTATAAATATTTAAAGATTTACAGCCTTGGAAACACTATGGGGCAGTTTTACTCTGTCCTATAGAGTTGCTGTGAGTTGGAATCAACTCAAAAGCAGTGAGTTTGGTTTGAGTTATTACAAAAAATATCAAATTGTACAATAACAGAGACAGCAGCATAAGGACCCATTGTCCATCTTCAACAACGATTAACTCATGGCCAATCTTCTTCACCCCAGCCCTC
Organism: Orycteropus afer afer; assembly: GCF_000298275.1. NCBI lineage: Eukaryota > Metazoa > Chordata > Mammalia > Tubulidentata > Orycteropodidae > Orycteropus > Orycteropus afer. The sequence continues at coordinate 10,949,199 of NW_006921595.1, read as the reverse complement.
CCCACAACACACATATACACCCTAAACTCCACCCATATTATTTTTTAATCAAACCACAGATATATTACCATTTTATTGGTGAATATTTCAATATAAATCTTTAAAAAATAAGGAGTTTTTTCAGTAAACATAACCATAGTTATCACTATCATACCTAAAAATATTAATAATAATTTATTATATTTTATTTACGTATGCACATCCCCAAGAAGTAGCTAGTTTTCTTGGGCTCAACACAACTTCCTTGTGGGAGGAGAATGAGGGAAGGAGCGTGAGCATTTAAGATCAGCAGATACTAGCTAAATTAAAGCCCTTCTTTCCTTCAAACTATGGCAATGACCAGGATCTCCAAGCATTGGACACACTGGTGATCAGTAGAGGATTCAGTACTTCTGGCTTCATATTGGGGGAGGGGAGGAGATAATAACAATGATGGCAATATTTTTAACAGCTAAGGTGGTATATTTAATAAATGGCCCCTGTGCCAGGCATTTCTGATGTCTAATCTAATTTAATCCTTACCATAACCCCATGAGGGAATCTTTCCCCTTCTAAAGAAGGGTAAGCTAAGACTCAGTAAGATTCAACAGCTTGCCCAAGACCTCATAGGTTGTGGTGGTGATGGGGTTGTCTATCTTCTTAAATCTGTGCTGTTCTGAAGAAACCTTGTCCCACACCAGTGTCTGGGGGAAGAAAGTGAAGCTGCTCCTCATATCCCTTCCCCAAAGCCTTCCCAGTGCATCCCATGGGTTCAGGGAATGGGTCATTGGATATTCTCTTCTGATATCTCTTGCTTCTCTCCCCATGATCTCCAAAGCAGTAAGGGATCCTCTACAAGTGTGTGCCTCAGGGAAAGAATAGGTGCCCCTCAATTATCAAGAGGCTAACACTCACCAAACTGGCCATCCAGCTTCACATACAACTCAATGATGCCATAGGCAATGGTGGTGGAAGCTGGGATCTCCAGCACCACATTGGAGTCCTTGACCACGTTCCCATCCTCCGTCGCTGACACCTGTGGGTGAGAACACATTCTTCCACCAGGATGCCAGTTCACTTGTGTACTTAGAATCTGCCTGGCTTCTCTGGGTATTCCCATGGGGCCAGCCTCATGCCTTACACATTGTTCCTCAGAAAATGTCCATTGAGATGAGTGGAGAAGAGGAAGCAGAGGCTAAGATTTAACCCTTCTTGGCCTCAGACTTATTACATATAGTCTCAAGTAACTGGCCAAATCCCTGGCACCAAAACTCAGAGTGTGGGATATTATGGTGTCAAATAATAAGATAATAAATAGGATGAGTAAGATAACTTTCCAATTTTCCTCATTAGGATTTCATTTTAAATCCTAATGAAAATCCTAAACAACATCAAAGCTTTACTGGGGGAGCCTAGTTGAAAGAACTTTCAAGCTCATCATTCTAATATTCAAACTTGTGGGTGGGACACTGTGCTAGTAAACAAAAATGGGAGGACAGGTGGCCATGAGGAAGAGGCTGGAGAGAGGAGAGCAGGATTAGAGAACAGACAGGAAACTGGTAAGAAATTAGGCACCAAAACTCTCTCCTGCAAACACTCCCAAATACAATCCCTTCCTACAATTCCCTACAGAAATGAAGGTGAGAAACTCTGTTTGTTGGCCCGAAACTGGAGATTAAAGAACTTTTTAGACAACTTGATTCTGATCAGAGTGTGATGCTTTGAGTGAGGAGTTGGCAGTCCAGCACCCTGACTCCCTAAGTGGACTCCAGGGCTTTGGTGGGTGGTAAATGCAGGCAGAAGCATCAACAGGGCCAACTTAAGCCATCTCCTACCAGGCTCCTCCCACAAAGCTGCTATCCAGCCTGCCTGGCCAGCAGTCCTCAGGGAGAGTCCTAGCTCCAGACCTGTATCTCTACCTCTTTCCAAATACAACCTTCCTGGGTCCTGTAGAAAAAGTCAAAAGTTAACCCCAATATTTCTGAGCCACTTAGGCTGGATGATCCCTCAACACTACTGCCCTGAGATAATCTTTAAACCCTAAGCCAAAATTAATCTCCTGAAGTCTTCTTTAAAACAAACAATAATTTAGCTTAATTAATATAGAATGTCTGCCTTAAGCATTGTGCTCTTTTAAGAAATATCTATATGAGATGAAATAAACAGCAGCAATTCAAAAGATTAGATAGGAAATTTAGGGAGCAGTGAGTTTAATAATAATTAAGGGAGGAATAATTAAGAAAAGGAGTTGAAAATTGTTGCACAACTTGAAGAATGTAGTCAGTGTCACTAAATTGTACAGGTAGAAATTGTTGAATTGGTATATTTCTGCTGTATTTATCTCAACAACAACAACAAAAAATAAATATATTTAGAGAAAAAAAAAGAAAAATGTAACCCCAAGAAGTAAATCTCTAAGAGTAGACTACATCAGGCACCATGGCAAACTGGAGAGAAAGTTTCAGGTTAATGGTCACTTATTCCATTGAAGTTTATTTAATGCTGGTTCATGGATCAGCTTGGGAAGACTATCTATAACTGAATCCAGAATTATCTGTTGATAGAGAGATATACTGATATACTAACTCAAACCATAAAGGATTTGAGGCAGCTAATCACAAAGTAATTATTTTGAGACCCCTGGCTCCAGGTGGCTCTGTGGTTATCTATGGATTTGGCTTGACCAGTACCCATCACCTCAGGGAAACCCCACTCTCACGAGGGAAGACACCTGACTTAGGCCCACCTGACCAATCTGAGTGTCCTACTGCCCTGGCCTTGGATCCACTTCAGGAATGGACATGATTCAGGTTGGTCCAGTAAGAGCCAATCTGAACACACTCTTTCCCCTGGGTCTGAGGAAAGCCAGGAGCTGACAACACAGGAGGGAACCTATCAAGAGGGAATTAGCCCAAGGGAAGGCCGTTCACCTTTTCTCTAAATTCAAGTCCTAAACTGAATAATGACTGAAGCTAGATTACTGCAACATTTTGTTTATGTGAGCTGATGGATTTCTTGCTTAAGCCAATCTGAGTTAGTTGTCTGTTAACTCACTCCAGAGTCCTGACTTTAAAAGATTAAAAAAAAAAAACAAACCTATGGCCATTGAGTCGATTCTGACTCATAGTGAGCCCCATTGGGTTTCCAAGGCGGTAAATCTTTACGGAAGTAGATTGCCATGTCTTCCTTCCACAGACTGGCTGGTGGGTTTGAACCACCAACTTTCTGGTGAGCAGTCAATTGCCTTAGGCACCACGCCACCAGAGTTCCTTAATGAAGATATCCCCCTCAAAAAGAGGTCCCTGGCCAAGTCTCTATTACTGAATCCAGATAGGCCACTGTGACTTGTGACCCAGTGACCTCTGTTCCCTGGGGCACTCACCCGAATGGTCTTGGTTTGGATCCCCATCATGCCACCACACTTCTCTTCAATCTGATTGTGCTCAGAAATTATACACTCCTGTGTTGTCACAATCTTTTGTGTCAAGATGCACAGGACTTCGTTCCTCCTCTCTAGCACTTGCTGCAGCACAGGGTTTTTCAGATTTATTGTTCTGAAAAAGAAAAATGGCCATGAATGGTCCAGTGCCTCAAGGGGAGACGGATGTACCTAAATGTTCTCTTACGTAGCTGGCAGCTGAGAAGTGAACAATGACAATCGGCACCACTTATTTCCTAGTGATGTGAGAGGGGGAAATTCATCAAGATGACATAAACTAAACCCCCCTGAGGCCAGCTTGGACCTGCCAGGCCTCCAGGAATGGGCTGGATGTGGGAAGTGGGGCTCTTTGTCAAGTGGAAGCACAGGCTTTTCAAAAAGGAAGGAAAAAAAAAATAAAAAACAGCTGGTAGGGGAACTCAATCTATCTTCGTGAGACCCTGGGACTCTGCTTTGTTATTTAGTTAGAGGCTGAGGGACAGCATCCCAGCCACAGCCCACTAAATACAGGGTAAGTATGGGGGCATAGTGACCAGTTGCTTCTCATAGAGGAGAATGGAGCAGGCTTAAAGTAAAGTGAAAAACCAGTTGCCATCCAGTCAATTCTGACTAACAGCAGCCCCATGTGTGTCATGGAACTGTGCTCCATATCAATTTCAATGGCTGCATTTTTGGAAGCAGACTGCCAAGACTTTCTTCCTAGGTGACTCTGCGTAGACTCAAACCACCAATCTTTCACAAGGAGGAAATGAGATTTGAATTAAAAAGGAATTTTTTAAATTAGTTTTTTTACAATAAGATTTTATAGTGTTTTAGGTGAAAGTTTAAATAGCAAATTAGGTTCCCCTTTAACAATTTTTATATCAGTTGTTCTGTGCCATTGGTTACAGTATTTACAATGTGCCAGCATTCTCTTTATTTCCATTCTGTTTGCTCTGTTTCCATTGATCTAGCTTTCCTTTCCCTCCTTGCTTTCTCATCTTTGTTTTTGGGTAAATGTTGACCATTTTGTCTAACACAGTTAACTGTTCATCAGGAAGTATATCACTCATGGGTAATATTGTTTATTTTATAAATGAATCTATTATTTGGCTGAAAGGTGACTTGCAGAAATAGCTTCAGTTACAAATTCAAAGGGTATCTTAGGGCAATAGTCTTGGGAGTTCCTCTAGTCTCTATCAGTCCAGTAGATCTGGCTTTTTTTTTTAAGAATGTAAGTTTTGGTCTACATTTTTCTCCCATTCCATCCATGACCTTCTATTGTGCCCCTGGTCAGAAGAGTAGGTTGTGGTATCCAGGTACTGTCTAGTTCTTCTGACATCAAGTTAGAAGATGCTGTGGTTTGTGTGGACTATTAGTCTAGTGGACTAGTTTCTTCTTTGAACCTTTGATTTCCTTCATTCTCTTTTTGCTCCATATGAGTGAGACCAATAATTGTATCTTAGATGGCGACTTGCAAACTTTTAAGACCTCAAATGGTACTCACCAAACTAAGATGTAGAACATTATCTTTGTGAACTATGTATGTTATGCCAATTGACTAAGTTGTCCTGAGACTAGTCCCAAGTCTTTTGACCCAGTAAACCAATCCCATGAGTTGTTTGGATATGTCAAGGAAGGTTCCATAACTGTGCCCCCTATGTGGATATACATGCAGCATACAAACGTGTGTATACATATGCCTACAGATACACCTATACATACATGTAAACATGCATTTACTAAATATGCTTTCTTGTATACGTAAATGCATCCATATCTACCTACATAACCATACACATATTTTTTGGTTGTTTTACTGTTGCTACAAAATTGTATATGTTATAGCATTTACCAGAATTTTCTTGTGTACTTCTTAGTGTCTTCATTAACCTCGGTCAAGTTGTACTGACTTCACTCATACTTGGGATTGCCTTTTTCATCACCAAAAGTAACACATGTCCACTATCTACAAGCTTATTTCCCCTCCCCATTCCTTCCATCACTAGTAACTATCAAAGACTTTGAATCTATGTGTATATCAAACCTTGACTATCTTGGAGGAAGTACAACTGGAATGCTCCTTAGAAGTGAGAATGTCTCTCATACTTTAGTCATATTATCAGAAGGGACTAGGCCCTGGAGAAAGATATCATGCTAAGATATCATGAAAGATATCATGCTAAAAGGTCAGTGAAAAAGGGAAAGACCCTCAACAAGATGTATTGACACAGTGTCTGCAATGATGGACTCGAGCATGACAATGAATCTGAGAATGGTGCAAGACCGGGCAGTGTTTCATTCTGCTGTACACAGGGTCACTATGAGTCAAAACCAATATGACTGCAACTAATAACAACAATAAAATATTTGTCTTTTCATGATTGACTCATTTCACCTCAGCACAATGTCTTCTAGATTCATCCATGATATGTTTCATGTACTCATCATTATTCTTTATAGTTGCACAGTATTCCATTGTATGTATGTACCACAATTATTCATTCATTCACTGATGGGCACTTAGGTTGCTTCCATTTTTTTTTTTTTTTTTTTGGCTATAGTGAATAATGTTTCAAGGAACATAGGTGTATATCCATACACCTACAAGGAAGACCCGTTAATATGACTTTTATTCAAATTCATGCACCAACCACCAAAGCCAAAGATGAGGAAATTGAAGATTTTTATCAACTTCTGCAGTCTGAAATTGACCAAACATATAGTCGTGTTAATTATCACTGATGACTGGAATGCAAAAGTTGGAAACAAAGAAGAATCACCAGTAGGTGGAAAATTTGGCCTTGGTGACAGAAATAATGCTGGAAATCGCATGATAGAATTGTGCAAGATCACCGACTTATTCATTGCAAATACCTTTTTTCAACAACACAAATCGTGGCTATACATGTGGACTTCACCAGATGAAATGTACAGGCATCAGACTGACTACATCTGTGGCAAGAGGTGATGGAAAAGCTCAACGTCTTCAGCCAAAACAAGGCCAGGAACTGATTGTGGAACAGATCATCAACTGCCCATATGCAAGTTCAACTTGAAGTTGAAGACAATTAAAACAAGTCCATGAGAGCCAAAATATGACCTGGAATATATCCCTCCTGAATTTAGAGACCAACCAAAAAATAGATTTGATGCACTGAACACCAATGACCGAAAACCAGAAGAATTATGAGATGACATCAAGAACATCATCCATGAAGAACCAAGAGATAATTAAAAATATGACAAGGAAAGAAAAGACCAAAATGGATGTCAGAGGAGACTCTGAAACTTGACCTTGAACAGAGAGTAGCTAAAGTAAATGGAGGAAATGACAAGATAAAAGAGCTGAACAGAAGATTTCAAAGCACAGCTCAAGGTGAAAGAGCTGAGGAAAAAAATTTAAGCCTCAAGTTGAAATATTGAAAAATTCTATGGGCAAAATATTGAATGATGCAGGAAACATCAAAAGAAGATGGAAAGAATACACAGAGTCACTGTACCAAAAAGAACTGGTCAATCTTCA
>NW_006921595.1:10939355-10940794 GCF_000298275.1 Orycteropus afer afer | reverse complement strand
TATGCATGTGAGAGCTGGACAATGAATAAGGAAGACCGAAGAAGAGTTGATGCTTTTGAGTTGTGGTGCTGGCGGAGAATGCTGAAAGTACCATGGACTGCTAAAAGAACTAACAGATCGGTCCTGGAGGAAGTGCTGCAAGAATGCTCCTTGGAAGCAAGAATGGCCAGACTTCGCCTCACCTACTTGGGTCATGTTGTCAGAAGGGACCATTGTCTGGAGAAGGATGTCATGGTTGGTAAGGTGGAGGGTTGACAAGAGAGGGAAAGGCCCTCAACGAGATGGAGTGACACAGTGGCTACAGTGATGGGCTCAAGTATAGCAGGGATTGCAGAGCTGGCGCGGGACCAAGTGGTGATTTGTTCTGCTGTGCATAGGGTCGCTATCAGTCGGAGACAACTCAATGGCACCTAACAACAACAACAAGGTGTACATTATGTCTACTGTTCTTATATCTCTAGGATATATACCTAGGAGTAAAACTGCCACTGAATCATAAGGTATTTCTATTTCTAGCTTTTTGAGGAAGCACCATATTTCTTTCCATAGTGGTTGTACCATTTTACAATCTCACCAGAAGTGTGAGTTCCAATCTCCCTATACCCTCGCCAGCATTTGTAATTATTATTATTTTTTTTTTTTTTTATCACTGCCATTTGTGCAGGGGTGAGATGGTATCTAATTGTAGTTTTTATTTGCATTTATTTCTCTAATGGCTGATGATCACAAGCATCTTTTGATGTATTTGTTGGCTGTTTGAATGTCCTCTTTGGTAAAGTGTCTGTTCATGTCCTGTGCAGTTTTGCTGTTGACTGGATTGTTTGTCTTTTTGTTTTTGAGATGTTGAAGTTTTCTATATATTTTAGAGATTAGACTCCTATCAGTTACATAGTTGCCAAAGATTTTTTCCCAGTCTGTGTTGTTGTTGTTAGATGCCATTAAGTCAGCTGACTCATAGCAACCTTAAAAACTTGCTTGGTAAGGTAGAGGGTCGACAAAAGAGGGAACAAAATACTTTCTGTTCCTGCACCATGCTTACAATTATTGCTATATTTGAGCCCATAATTGCAGCCAGTATCAATCCATCTCACTGAGGGTCTTCCTGTTTTTCCCTGACCCACTACTTTACCAAGCATGATGTTCTTCTCCAGGGCCTAGTGCCTCCTGTTAACGTGTCCACAGTATGGGAGATGAAGTCTTGCCATCCTCGCTTCTAAGGAGCATTCTGGCTGTACTTCTTCCAAGACTGATTTCTCAGGCTCTTTTTACTCTCTTGGCGAAGTCTTTTGATGAACATAAGTATTTAATTTTTATGAGGTTGTTGTTGTTGTTATGTGTCATCGAGTCAGACCCGACTCATAGCGACCCCTCCTTGGGTTTCCGAGGCAATATCACTACAGAAGTAGATTGCCCCATCTTCCTTCCGAGGAGTGGCTGGT
>NW_006921595.1:10934771-10937630 GCF_000298275.1 Orycteropus afer afer | reverse complement strand
CGTCGAGTCGGCCCTGACTCATAGCGACCCCTCCTTGGGTTTCCGAGGCAGTATCACTATGGAAGTAGGATTGCCCAACCTTCCTTCCGAGGAATCTAGCTAGAGTGGTGATAAAGGGCATCCTTGTCCCATTCCCATTCTCAAGGGGAATGCTCTTAGTCTTTCTCCATTGAGAAAAATGTTGGCTGTTTGTTGGTTTTGCATATATGCCCTACAATATGTTGAGGAATTTTCCTTCTATTCCTTGTTTCCTGAGACTTTTTATCAGGAAAAGGGGTGGATTTTATCAACTGACTTTTCTGCATCAATTGAGATAGTCGTGTGATTCTTTTCCTTTGTTTTATTTATGTGGTAAATTATGTTGATTGATTTTCTAATGTTGAACCATTCTTGCATCCCTGGTATGAATCCCACCTGTTGATATATTTTTTATATGCTGTTGAATTCTATTGGCTAGAATTTTGTTGAGAATATTTCTGTCTATATTCATGAAGGATATTAGTCTGTCAGTTTCTTTTTTGGTGATGTCTTTGCCTGGCTTTGGTATCAGGATTATGCTGGCTAAATAGATTAATTAGGGAATATTCCTTTCTTTTCTATGTTTTCAAATAGTTTGAGTAGAATTGGTTTTAATTCTTCTCTGAATGTTTGATAGAATTCTCCAGTGAAGCCATCTGGGCCATGCTTTTTATTATTGGGAGTTCTTTTTAATGTCATCTTCAATTTCTTTTTTTGTATGGGTCTACTCAAATTTTCTACCCCTATTTGTGTTAGTTTATGTAGATAGTGTATTTCTAGAAATCTGTCCATTTTATCTAGGTTTTCAAATTTGTTGGAGTTTAATTTTTCATATAATCTGTTGTGATCCTTTTTATCTCAGTTAGTTCTGTTGTAATGTCTCCAATCTCATTTCTTATTTGTTATTTGCATTTTCTCATTTTTCCCCTTTGTCAATTTAGTCTGTGGTTTGTCACTTTTATTAATCTCAAAGAATGAACTTCCAGTCTTGTTATTTCTTTCTACTGTTTTTGTTTTCTATTTCATTTATTTCTGCTCTGATCTTTATTATTTCCTTTCTTCTGGTGACTATGGACTTCTTTGGCTGTTCCTTTTCTATTTGTTTGAATTGTAGGGGAAATCTGTTGATTTTAGCTCTTTCTTCTTTTTGATGTGTTCATTTATTGCTGTAAATTCTCGTCTGAGCACTGCTTCTTCTGTGCCCCAAAGGTTTTGGTATGCTGTGTCTTTGTTCTTATTTGATTCTTAAGATTCATTTTTAATTTCTTCTATTACCCGATAGTTTTTAAGTAAGATGTTATTCAGTTTCCTTGTGTTTAATTTTTTTCTTTGTTCTTTCTGTTATTGGTTTCTATAGTATTATAGTCAGAAAAGATATTTTGTATTATTTTAAAACACAATTATTCTTCAGTTATTATTTCAATGTTTTTGAACTTGCTTATTTTGTGAGACCTGCTTTGTAGCCTAAAATATGGTCTGTTCTGGGAATGATCCATGTGTGTTGGAGAAGAATGTGTGCTGTACTGTTCGTGGGTGTTGTGTTCTATACATGTCTATGAGGTCAAATTGGTTGATTATGTTATTTAGATCTTCTGTATCTTTTCTAAGTTTCTTTCTAGTTCAGTTGATTATCAAAAGTGGTGTGTTAAAGTCTCCTACTATTATTGTAGAACTGTCTATTTTTCTTTTAAGTCTGTTAGAGTTTGTCTTATATATTTTGGAGCTCTGTCATTGAATGCATAAATATTTAGTATGGTTATGTCCTCTTGGTGGATTGACCCTTTGATTATTATTTAATCTCTTCTTTATCTCCTATAATGAATTTTGACATAAAGTCTATTTTATCACAGACTGTTATTGTTACTCCTGCTCTCTTGGTTACTGTTTGCTTGATACATTTTTTTCCATCTTTTGATTTTTAATTGACAGTAAGTCCTTGGGTTAAGAATGTCCAGCTTATAGCCTACAGTACTAAAAATTTGAGTTAAATACAATGGTTCATAATAACAAACAGATGTACTACTTTGTAATGCTCATGAAAACATTATATGGCTTCAGCAGTTCATCAGCTCAAGGAAAGAGAATACCATCCACCTTTTTAAGTTGGATCATGTTACCATTAACATTGTGTTGAGTGTGTAGCTTTGTATTTGGCTTACATTTTCCTCTTATTTACCCTTGTAACCATGCTTCCAAAACATAATTTCAATGCAAGTGCTGGTGACACATGAAAGAAAAGGAAAACGATCAACATTTAAAATAAAGTGGAAATAATAAGGTTATCGGAAAGAGGTGAAACGCCACAGGTCATCGGAAAAGCTTTAGGCTACAGCTGGTCAATGACTGGAAGAATTTTAAAAGATAAAATGAAAATAATGGAACATGTAAAAGGCTCTATCCTTTAGAAAAGTACAATTATTATTAAGCATCACAGTGGTTTAATTATTGAAATGGAAAGGCTATTAATACTCTGGGAGCTCTGATGGTATACTGCCTAAAGCATTTGACTGCTAACCAGAAAGTGGGCGGTTCAAAGTCACTGCCACTCCACAGAAGGAGGATTGAACAATCTACTTCCTTAGAGATAATGCCTTAGAAACTCAAGGAGTGGTTGCTATGAGTCAGATTCAACTCGATGGCAGTGAGTTTTGTTTTGTTTTTTTGTTTTTGTTTTTTGGTATTGATACTCTGATTAGACTATCGAAATCAGTGTAATATGTCTATTAGCCTTACTTTAATGTTTAATGACTTAAGGCACCTACTGATGAAGGTTGAAGAATACAGTCTGCAGTATGGATTACATCTCAATATAAAGAAAACAAAAATCCTCACAAATGGACC
>NW_006921595.1:10916846-10934386 GCF_000298275.1 Orycteropus afer afer | reverse complement strand
GTTGTCAGAAGGGACCATTCCCTGGAGAAGGATGTCATGCTTGGTAGGGTGGAGGGTCGACGAAAGAGGGGGAGGCCTTCAACGAGATGATTGACATGGTGGCTGCGATGATGGGCTCAAGTATAGCAGGGATTGTGGGGCTGGTGCGGGATCGGGCAGTGGTTCATTCTGCTGTGCATGGGGTCGCTATGAGTCGGAAACGACTCGACGGCACTTAACAACAACAACAAAATGTAAGAAAAGGATCAAAGCCTTTTCAGTAATTTAAAAACTGCACATGCAGCAAGTGAAAATGATTGTGTTTTAGAATTTCGTGCAAGTCAGGGTTGGTTCAATTGTTTCAAAGTGAGGACAAATTGACATAATATTAAAATACAAAGTGAAGCAGCAAGTGAAGATGTTAAGTTTTGCAAGTGATTTTCCTGAAATGTTGAAAAAGACAATTGAACAGGGAGGTTATTTGCCAGATAAAATATTTAATATTTAAATATTTAAGATGAGAATGACTTATTTTGTAAAAAATGCCTGAAAGCCCTTACATTTCTAAAGGGGGGAAAAAAAACAGGGAATAAAGCATTGAAGGACAGGCTAATGTTACTGCTCGGGGGTAACATAGCCAGGGATTTCAAGCTCAAGCCTTGGCTTCTGTATTTCTCCCTAAAGCCAAGGGATTTAGGCAAATGCAAAGGCTTAGGTTACAATTGCCCTCACTGAAGATTGGTTCTTGAACCATTTTGTGCCTGCTGTTAAACATTACTGTTTGGCGAAGAAAATCACCCTTCAAGCCTGGAACTGAACTCACCCCAGTGGCTAAACTTTCATCCAGGCAATAGACAGGTCTATAAAATGGCACAGGACCAGGCACTGTTTTTTCCTATCACACATAGGGCTGCCAGGAGTCACAGCTGACTCAACAGCACCTGACAACAACCTAAGGTGAGCAATAACAGTAGAGGGGTACACACTCCTTAGATACATCAGCTATATGAGATCAAAAGAGCAGCTTCTCCCCAGGGATAAAGATGGAAGGGATAGGGAAGGACAAATGGAAATGGGGAACACAGGAGGAAGTGGAAAGAGTGATGTAATATTTTGGGAATTGAATGAACGTCACAAAACAAAATATGTATGAATTGTTGAACAGAAAACCAATTTGCTCTGTAAACTTTCACTCAGATCACGATAATTTTTTTTTTTTTTAAAGAGACTCTCTTTCTGCTTGACAATCACCCCGACAATCACAAGCACTTTAGATGAACTTCACTCCAAGGTAAAGGTCCTATTTTTAACCCCCACACCACATTGCTACTTCGGCGAGTGGATCACAGAGTCTAGCATCCTTTAGGTCTGTTATTTATGATGGACTTCCTTACAAGCAGTCAGCACTATCCAAAATGAAGTGATGGGATTAAGGGAGCTCTGGAGGAATTATAACATCTATTATGCCATCAAAAGTATTGCTGATTCACTATGACACCAGAAGAACTAGCTGGTGCTTGAAACCACTGCTGACTACTCTAAAAGGGATCAAAATAGGAGGATCTGGATAGAGTGGAGGAAAAAATGTGGAACAAAACTCAAAAAAGAAAAAAGACCAAGTTTACTGGTTTGATACAAACTGGTGGAACCTCTGAGACTATGGCCCTTAGACATCCTTCAAGCCTGTAAGTGAACTCACTCACCCCCATTGCTCAACTTTCAGCCAACAATAAAGAGGACTATAAGGTGAAGAATAACACCAGGAGGTATGCATGCCTTAGAACAACCAACCATATAAGATCAAAAGAACAGCTTTGCCCAGGGATAAAGCTCAGAAGGCAAGAAGGGATAGGAAAGAACAAATGGAAATGGTATATATAGGCAGAATGTGGGAAGAATGCTGTTACATTGTGGGGATTGCAATCAATGTCACAAAACAAAATGTGTATGAATTGTTGAGCAAAAAACCAATTTGCTCTGTAACTTTGATCCAAATTACAATAAAAAGTTATATCTATAAAAAAATTGCTGGTTCCTGAGATAAAGTGAAGCAGTCAAATATGAAAAGAGTTTGGAAAAAAGTGTGCTTCCAATTTATGTATGTTTTTCAGGAGTTTACAGCTGACAGCATTGCCAAAGCCAGACAAGTTGTGGTTGATATTGGTAATCAACTGCAGTTAGACATCAGTGAAAATGATTTCATAGAGTTACTTGATTCCCATGTTAAAGAACTAACCAAAGAAGACCTTATCGAACTAGAGCAGCAGATGATACCATTCAAGGAAGAAGCCTGGGACCTAAAATCTCCAGAACCAAAAAAAAATTTTGATGAAAGAGTTAGCTGAAGACTTTTATTTCATTGAAGCAGGAATGGCGAAGTTAGAGGAGCAAGATCCTAATACAGAGAGATTCACCGAAATTTTCCTTATGATTACCAAGGGCCTCAGCTACTACAAAGCCAATTATGATAAGAAAAAGAAAAGCCCTTACAAACTTCTCTTAATGCCTACTTCAAGAAAATGACTCCAGTAGCAGAATCAAACTCTGACCCTCCAGCACCAGGTCTATCCTCTCCAACAGTAGCCATCTCTGCATTATAATAAGCAATGTTATCATAATGTTATCTCACAAATACCCTTTGCATTATGTAAGACATCAGTGGAATGAGTGTTAATTTTTAATCATGATCCTTTTTCTATCATTAAGAACTGTTACTTCAGTATTTTTTTTTAAAACAGTACTGCTTTGGTTCTCTATTGTTGCTAAAACAGAAATACCACAAGTGGGTGGTTTTTAATAATGGATTAATTCTTTTGCAGTTCAGGAGGCTCGAAGTCTGAGTTCTAAGTGCTAACTCTAGGGGCTGAGTGAGGGCCCCTCTATCTTGGGCTTCAGCTCTGCCTCTTGCTTGCAGCCCACTGAAGCTGGAGCTTCTCTTAACTCAGGCAGCTGCTGGCTGCTGAGGCTGACAAACCCAAGGTCAACAAATAAAATGGCACAGTCCTAAAATTATCAAGCAACACGGCAGGCCACTAATTCAAGTCCATTAGCAGTCCCAGGATTAGCAGACAACATGGTAGGCCACTGAGATGAAGACTCAGCCAAACACAAAATCCAGATGTGCCAAAAAGCTCAGAGACCTTTCTCAAGGCTGCTTCTTATATACTGGAAGCAGACCACATCCCTAAGGCAGCTACTCAGCTGCTCACAGTAGATTCCACCATGGAGTTGATTAGCAGTCTTATCATGGGGAATAACTACATCCAGCTTCCCAGCCTCTCAAAACCAGGCCCAGCCAAATTGACACATAATCTTAATTACCACAAGTACTGTATACCTAAACACACACACAGAGTCTCTCTTGCTTCAGCACAGTACCATATGTACTTAGTTTTATGATTGTTGTTGTTGCTGTTATGGGCCGTCAAGTTGTCTCCAACTCATAGCGACCCCTCCTTGGGTTTCCAAGGCAGTATCTCTGTGGAAGTAGATTCCTTCTGAGAAGTGGTTGGTGGGTTTGAACTGCCAACCTTCTGGTTAGCATCAAGTGCCTTAGGCACTATGCCACCAAAGCACCCAATTTTATGATTACTGTATTATTATTAAGGAACTCTGGTGGCATGGTGCCTAAGGCATTTGACTGCTAACCAGAAGGTTAGCACTTCAAACCCACCAGCCATTCCACAGAAGGAAGATTAAGCATTCTACTTCCGTAAAGATTTACCACCTCAGGCTCTGGAGAGAACAATCATGGGAGAAGGAAGAAGGGCTGCTTATTCACAGGGAGACAGCTCAGGGGGCAGGAGAGTATGGAGGGATGGACACTGGGAAGAGGTAACTATGGGGAGGAAGTGGGAGGGGAGCTGTTGCATTGTGGTAAATTGTAGTCAATATCATGAGACAAAGTGTATGTGAACTGCTGTATGGAAAGCGAATTTGCTCTGTAAATCTTCACCCAAATCACAATTAAAAAAAAAAAAAAAGGATTTACCACCTCGGAAACCCAGAGGGGGTAGCTATAAGTCAGAATCTACTTGATGGTAGTGAATTTAGTTTGTTTTTTTGGTATTATTATGTACTTTATTATTACATTTAAGGTGTTTTTACTATATTTGGAAGTATTTCTTAAGAGTTCTATATGCATAGAAAAGTGAATATATACTAAGAAAAATTTAATTGACACTAAATAAGAACCGTGGGAGCTCTGGTGGCATAGTGCCTAAGGCATTTGACTGCTAAACAGAAGGCTGGCAGTTCAAACCCACCAGCTACTCCTTGGAAGGAAGGTTGGGTAATCTACTTCCATAGTGATATTGCCTCGAAAACCCAAGGTGGGGTCGCTATGAGTCAGGTCCAACTCAACGTCACATAACAACAACAACAACAACAACAAATAAGAATCATATGTACCTGTTCCAACTTACCTACAAATCTGACTTAAAGACAGATGTAGGAAAGGATCTCATTCATAACCCAGGGACTGCTTGTATTTATGTCTTTGTGTCTAAGGTGTGTCTATTGTATGCAACATATTGATGGGTCATGTTTTTTTATCCCTTCTGCCACTCTCTACTGACTGTGCATTTAAACCATTTACATTCAGTGTGATTATTGACAGGCATGAATTTACTGCTGCCATTTTATTATACTTTATTTTGTGGTAGTAATGGTTTCTTTGTTCTGCTTAATTTTCTGTGCTGAATTCTTTGTGTCTATTCTTTTCGTAGCCTTTGTTGTTGCTGATTTTGTGCTTACTAAGTCTTTTTTATTTTCTTCTTTATTTTGCTGAACAGATTTATTAATTTTCTTTGTGATTACTATGAAATCTACCTTTATCTTCCTAAATTTAAAACAGTCTGTTATATCTTGATACCTCTTGACTTCCTCTCCATATGGAAGTTCTATAACTATACAATTTACTCCTCCTTTTTGTTCTGAAGTTGTCAAAGTTTACAGATTAACATCTCTAGTTCCCTGCTTTCAGTTCTTCAGCTTTATTTTCCTTTTGAGAATTCTTTATCTGGATTGGTATCTGGATGATGCTGTCAATATGGATTAATATCAGGTTGTTGTCTGATGTTGTTGCTTCTCTGTCAAAAAGACTCCCTTTAATATTTTTGTA
Source organism: Orycteropus afer afer (assembly GCF_000298275.1). NCBI lineage: Eukaryota > Metazoa > Chordata > Mammalia > Tubulidentata > Orycteropodidae > Orycteropus > Orycteropus afer. The sequence continues at coordinate 10,929,285 of NW_006921595.1, read as the reverse complement.
AGATTGGTCTGGTTTTTACAAATTTCACTGATTTTTTCCCCCCCTGGGGATGTCCTATTTTCACCATTGTATTTGAAAGGCAATTTTGCTAGATACATGATTCACTGTTGGCATTTGTTTTTATATTTGTCATCTCACTGCCTTCTTGCCTATATGGCTTTTGCTGAGAAATCAGAGATTAGTCTTACTGGTGCCTATTTGTAGGTGATATTTCATTTTTTACAAGCTGCTCTCAGAATGCTTTCTTTGTCTTCGTTTTTGGAAAGTTTGATTATGATATGCCTTGGTGACTTTCTTTTGGGGTCTATCTTGTATGGGCTTTATTGAGCTTCTTGGATAGAAACCTCATCTTTCATGATAGTAGGGAAGTTTTATGCCAATGGATCTTCAAAAATTCTCTCTGTACTTTTTTTTCTTCTCCTCTTCTGAAATTCCTATTGCACACACAAAAAAATTACTCTTCTCAATAGTGTCCCACATAACACTTGGCTTTCTTCATTTTTCTTCATTAATTTTTCTGATTGTTTCTCAAACAAATTAGTATCAAGGGATTTGTCCTCATTTTGCTGATATATTCTTCCATTCACTCAATTTTATTTCTATGTCCTTCCATTGGGTTATTTATTTTTGATATTTATTGTTGATCTCCTGGTTTTCTAGTTGGTTTTGTATGGTTTCTAAATGTCTATTTATTTTGTCATTTTATTCTTGTATTGTTTTTCTGAATTCTTCTAGGGTTTTCTGTGTTTTCCTTGATCTCTTTGAGAATCCCATATACAAGTCTTTTAAATTCCTTATCAATGGTTCTAACACCATTTCTTCACATCATGGAGGTTTTCTGCCACTTTATTTTGCTCACTTGTTTGAGCCATTGTTTTGGTTACCTAGTGCCACCCAAGGAAGGGTCACTATGAGTCGGGTCTGACTCAACAGCACACGGCAACAACAACAACAGTGCTATTCCTACAGGAATATACCACAAATGGGTGGCTTTAACAAACAGGAGTTTATTCTCTTAACAGTTTTAGAGGCTAGAAGTCCAAGTTCAAAGTGCCAGGCTCTAGGGGCTAGGTGAAAGCCTCTTAACCTTGGGCTTCAGCTTTGCCTCCTACTCCCAGCCCACTGAAGCTGGAGGATTTTCTTCACTCAGGCAGCTGCTGGCTACTGAAGCTGACAAACCCAAGATCAACAAGTACAAAGGCACAGTCCCAATGTTACCAAACCACACGGCAGGCCACTAATTCAAGTCCAGAAGAAGTCCCAAGATCAGCGGGGCAACATGTCAGGCTGCTGAACAATGACTTAGCTACATGCAGGGTTCAAGCATGCCATAAACTATAGACCATTCTCAAAAGCTTCTCCTTATATATGGGAAGCAGACCACATCCCTAAAACAGCTACTCAGCTACTTGTGGCAGATTCCACCATGGAGTTGATTGCAAGTCTCATCATGGGGAATAACTACCACTGCTGTCCAGCCACTCAAAACCAAGTCCACCCAAGCTGACAGATAACCTTAACTACCATAGCCACCTCTCCTTTTTCTCTGTAGAATGTCTTTCTTCCTTTGTATTATTTTAATTATTGTCGTTTTGTGGTTTTGGTCTCTGTGTGGCTTTGGTATATCTGTTGGCTAGGCATGAGTTCTTTTCACTGATGGGTATGACAGGAGATCTGGTGGCATAGTGCCTAAGACATTTGACTGCTAACCAAAAGGCTGGCAGTTCAAACCCACCAGCCACTCCTCGGAAGGAAGGTTGGGCAATCTACTTCTATAGTGATACCACCTTGGAAACCCAACGAGGGGTCACTATGAGTCGGGTCTGACTCGATGGCACATAACAACAACAACAACAATGGGTATGGTGGGTCACCCCATGTGTGAGTCCTCTGTGTCTTCCCTTACTGGACTGAGTGGAGGTGGGAGAGCAAGTTCCTTCCCTGATACTGAGCGACAAGTACTGGGTGGTCAGGGTCCCTGCACGGCCCTTGTTGGACTGTGGGGTCCTTCTGGTTGGTGCTAGCAGTTAGTGCTTTCTCTTGAGGTCAGGACAGGATGTTCCCTATTCACTGTGAGGGAGTGCCACCCAAATGAACAAAATAGGCCCACTGCACATGCACAAACTGGCATCTCAGAAGTGGTGGGTAATCCAATTAATCCATGGCACTAGTAGAACATGTGATCCTCAGCCTAAATGACCATGAAACCAGAAGAACTAGATGATGCCAGCTATCACTGTCAACCACTCAGAGGGGGATCAGTACAGGAGATCCTGGATGAAGTGGGAGAACAATGTGGACAAAACTGAAAATCATTTTTAAAAAAATAAAATAAAAGACTAGTTTTGCTTGTCTGATAGCACCTGGAGAGACCCCTGAGACTATGGCCTCTAGTTATCCTTCAGGAACTGAAATCACTCACTCTTGTGGCTTCCAGCCAAACAATAGTCAGGCATATGGGGTGAACATTTACATCAGGTAGATACATTCCTTGGAGTGATCAATCTTAGGAGAACAGAAGGCCAGTGTTTTCACAGGGAGATACCCTGGGGGTGGGGGGCAGTAGAAGTGTATGGGAGGAAAGGACACAGGGAAGAGGTAACTGAGGAGAAAGTAGGAGGAGAGCTGTTACCTGTGTGGAATTGCAGTCAATGTCAGGAAACAAAATGTGTATGAACTGCTATATGGAAAATGAATTTGCTCTGTAAACTTTCACCCAAATCACAATAAAAATAAAATAATAAATTATTAAAAAGAAGAAGAAGAAAAGAACTCACCACACTGAATCAAATCTAAGATGCCTTTATGTGCCACACAAAAAAATACCTGCATTTGAACTATAACACACAGTTGATTACAAGTAACATCCTACTTTTAGAGATATTAAAATGTGAAAAAAGTCCCTGATAGTGCAAATAGTTTAAAAAAAAAAAAAGGTGGGTTATCAAGGACTTTCAGTGCAAGTGCAGGTGACCTGAAGGAACTATTTGTGTGTGGGATGTGTGATGTTGGATGAGGGTAGTAGGATCTCCTGCTCACTTGGCAGAGGTGCAGATGGTGCCTGTCAGGATGGGACTAGCATTGTTGACAAGGTTATATGCCTGTCTGGCTAGTCACCAGGGCATGGGTGCAGAGGACATTCTTGCTGGTCACTGGATTAGGTGATGTGTGTGTACACTCTTGGTCGGGGCACAGGTGCATGAGTCACCAGTCACTGGGTGGGTTGTATGGGAATTTGCACTGCTGATCACCATCCAGGTGGGTGATACAGTGTGGGGATGGGCAAAGCAGGTGCTAGCCTCCAGTTATATTTCCGGCAGTGTGGGAGCACATACCACAGATAGGCAGGCAGGGGTAGGGAGAAGGAGGACACACTGCTGGCCACCAAAAGGGTGGAGGGGAGGGAGAGAGTGTGTTCCCCAGTCTCTGGCATGGGCACTAGGGTACTCCCTGCAGAGTGTAGCTGACAATCAGGATCCAGCACTGACCCAATGTGAAGGGGGCTCCAGTCGGGTGTGGGATCTCCAGATTCCAGTCAAAGGATCCTCCACTCCACCAGCACCACCCACCCAAATGATCAGGGACCACTGCTGGTGAGTAGCTCTGTCCCTGTTTGCTGGCTCCCTCGCTGCTCTATCATTGCCTGGATTCGTAGGGCTCTTTCCCACCTTCCTGCACTTTCCTTCCTTAGATCCAGTTCATGTTCTGCTCACCTTGCTTCACTCTAGGTTTATCCGAACAGTATTTCTGCCTCCTACTGGGGATTCTGTGAAGAAGCCTTCGTTTCTTACCCTAGAAAGCTGCTCACTTTTGTCTCAAGATGGCCACACTGCATCAGGCCAGCTGGCAAGATGCCTACAGTCCCTAAGTCTCTTCATTTGCTCTTTCCATTCAGTTTCTTCTTCCCTTTGATGTTCAGTCTAATTCTTCATCCTTCTATTTGCTGTTCTGGTTTCCCAGATTGTCTGTCATCAGTATCTGTTTCACTTGGTTTCTCAGTTCTTTGTTATAACAGGATGGCATGGCGTGTGTGTGTGTGTGACTATACTTCCATCTTGGGCCATCTGAAAAAGGAGCTTCTTAACCTAAAGTTTATTAGGCACCCGATCTAGCACAGGTCATTTTGCCAATGGAAAACTAAAGCCAGTGAATCATAGCCTTCTCAGGATCACTCAGCTAAGACCTGGGGCTCCTACATCCCCCTCCCCAACTCCAGGGTGTTTCAAGAACAGGTTAAATTTCCATCTACAAGAGATGATTTCATACTGAGAAGCAAAAGATGAAATAATGTCTCTGGAGATCTCATACAGTGCTATGAGTCTATGAAGTGGAAAGAAAAAAGACCAAATTAGAGTTAGTATCTGCAAGAAAAGGATAGTCATCAGCTTGGGCTTTTTAAACAGTCAGGGTTAATTACCTTGCAAACCTCAGCACACAGCCCCAACCACACACACAGTGGCTCACCCATCCCTTGGCAAAGAAGTGTCAGGCTCAGAAAGAATTCCCAGGGGCACAGGGCACAGAGAGAAGGCAAGAAGGTGAGGTCAACAGACAGGCCCAGACCACATAGGCCTCATAACCTGAGCCTGGGCTGGGATGTTGCCACTGGGGACTTTTAAGCAAGGGAGTGACATGAAAAAGTATCTCCAACACAGTTAAGTGGCCCATGTTGTTTGTTGTTAGCTGCTGTCAAATCAGCTCCCAAATCATGGCAATCCCATGTTCAATGGAATGAAAAGCTGTCTGGTTTTGCACTATCCCCACAATTGGTTGTGATCCATATGGACTGTTATGATCCATGGGGTTTCGTTGGCTGATTTTTTAGAAGTAGATCACCAGGCCTTTCTTCCTAGTCTCTCTTAGTCTGGAAGCTCTGCTATAACCATTTCAGCATCATAGCCACATGCAAGCCTCCATTGACAGACAAATAGTGGCAGCATATGAGGTGCACTGGCTGGGGACTGAGCCTAGGTCTCCTGCAAGGAATGTAAGAATTAGTCCTCATCAATGCACACATTGTGGCTTTGCATCAGTGGGCCTCAGTAGAGGAATGTGGGCAGTGAATCTCTAGAAAGGTCTCATCTCAGTGTTAGAGGCTGCCCAGGGACTCCACTTCCAGGAAGGAGTATATAAAGCAGGGAGCCTGGATCCTGTCCAGCTGGGGGCCAAATCCTAGCTCTGGTCCTCTAGTTGGATAATCTTAAGTTACTTCAGCTCTGCACCTGAGTTTTCACATTGGTAAGCTGATAACACTGCCTTCCTTATGTAATTGTTGTGGGATTTAGATAATGTCACAGGTTGCATTGTGTCCTGATGAGAAATAGATATGCTGAAGTCCTCATTCCCAGAAACTTACTTGGAAATAGGGCCTTTGCAGATGTAATTAGTGAAGTTAACATGAGGTTGTACTGGACTAGGGTGGGCTCTAATTCAGGGTGACTGGTGTCTTTGTAAAATAGAGTAGAGACACAGAGCCAAACACACAGGGAGAATGCCATGTAAGACAGAGGCAGAAATTGGAGTGATACACCTATAAGCTACGAACAGATAGGATCTTTGGCCATCACCCGATGCTAAGAGAAACACATGGAACAGATTCTCCCTCAGAGCCTTCAGAAGGAATCAACCCTGCTGACACCTTGATTTTGGACTTCTGCCTCCAGAACTGAGAGAGAATAAAGGTCTGGTGTTTTATGTCACTCAGTTTGTGGTGCTTTGTTTCAGCAGGCCCAGGAAACTCACACAGATGAGATAACATATGGTGAGCACTTAGCATATGCCGAGCAAAGAAGGAAATGCCACACAATCGCTCGCTGGCTCCTGAGTCCCTCTACTGAAGCCCACAAACACAAAACCATAGTGTGTGCACTGATGCGATTTAAGGCCATTAGCTGGGTAGGATATCCATTTTCATGTCACTCTCTTGCTTCAAAGCCTTCAAAGGCTACATGCCACCTAAATCCCTCACCCAGTGTCTTAGTTAACTCGTGCTGCTACAACAGAAATACTACAAGTGGGTGGCTTTAATGAACAGAATTTTTTTCTCACAATTTAGGAGGCTAGAAGTCTGAATTGCAGGTGCCAGTTCTAGGGGAAGGCTCTCTCTGCTCTGGGGGAAATTCTTTGTCTCGGCTTTTCTGGTATTCTACTCAGCTGTTCCGTGGTAACCTCCACACAGCATCAATCTTTCCCCATTTATGCTTTACTGCTTCTGTCCCTAATCTGCTCCTTTTATATCTCGAAGGTGATTGATTTAAGACAATCCTTATACAGATATGGCCTCATTAACATAACAGAGAAAACTGTTCCCAAATGGGATTACATCCACCAGTAGAGGGGTTAGGATTTAACACACATTTTGGGGGAACACAATTCAATCCATAACACCCAGGCTATGAGGGCTCTATCCCTTGTTGACCTCACCTTCCAGCCCTAAACACACCAAGAGTATCCCTGCCCCACAGCCTTGTCACCATGCTCCCCTTAACCCCACATCTCATTGACACATCAGTTACCTACTCCAGGAGCTGTTCCTTGAACACCCCATGTAGAGCAGTACCTGCTCATGCTATCACATCCTAAGACCCACTTCTCTGGGAGCACATTTCCATATGGTATCTTCCTAGCTCATTTGTTTATTTGTCCATTGTCCGTCTCCTCCCTCTAGAATATAAATACTTCTTGGAAGTAGAAACTGTGCTTCGATTATCTCAAGGCTGAGAGCAGTGCCTAATGCATAACAAGGGCTTGAAAAATATTCTTGGAATAAATGGCTAAATAAAACTTGTGGGTATTTTTCTTTGTCTATTTGTTTTAATGAATGTGTAAATGTGAGAGTATATGTGCATCTGCGTGTAAAAGAGAGTAAACATAGAGAAAATGGGAGAAATGAGAATTAGCATTTTGGCTTAAAGAATGGTACATAACCACCAAAACTATTGTCCTAAGATGATCTTTAAGCCTTAAACCAAAATATCCCCTGAAGTCTTCTTTAAACCAAACAATAGTTTACCTTATTAGTAAAGACGTCTGCCTTGACCAATGTACTCTTTTAAAGAACCATCTATAGGGGATCAAATTAACAACAGCAACATGAAAATTGCATAGGAAATTTAGAGGGCAGTGGGTTTGTGTTAATGGGGGAGGGACAATTTGGAAAAGGAGAGTGAGAATGGCTGTAGAACTTGAAGAATGTAGTCAATGTCACTGAATTGTACATGTAGAAATTGTCGAATTGATGTATGTTCTGTGTATGTTTTCAACTAGAAAAATAAAATAAAACATTTTTAAAAGAAAGAAAAAGAAAGGTATGTATATTTAACTCTTCCTAAGAGGCCATGCTTTGATCTGAGAGGCAGAGACTCTGAAGATGATAATGTATCTATAGTTAGAAATACAAGTGAAGCAGCCCTTTCAAAGGTTCTCCTCCCACTGTACACAATTCTACTTTCTGGCAGATTCTTGAAAATCAGTTTTCTCAATTACAGTTGAGGTATTGGCTCATCTCCATTTGAACGCAGACGTCAGAAGCAGAAATGCCTCCCTGACAGCCCTAAAACTAGTAGAGGAAATATTGCAGGCTCTGCTAGGTGCCTTAAACAGACTCCACTAAAACACTTCAAGCCTGTTCTTAACCAATGTTACATTGTTTGAAAAGAAAAAACTCAAACTAGACCACCCAAGACCTCAATGCTTAAAGTGCCCACCTCTCTCCTAAACTCCCACTTCACCTCACCCCAAACACCAAAACAGGGAGAAAAAAAAAGTCCATTGAAAATGTGTAAGTTCCTTCTGCACGGGATGCTTGTCTGCCTGAGCACCTTGAGGCTGCGTCTGTCCTCAGGACTCAGACCTGAAATTCGGCCAGCAACAGGACCCACCTGCCTGCCCATCTCCACAAAGATTCAAGGGACTGGAGAGGAGAGAGGAACATGGCAACAACACACAGCCAACAAGGAAATAATTCACTGGGCTGCAAAGGCAGGGATGGGGGACAGGCAGGCAGCATCCACCGGCAGCCATTCCATCTGCTACAACAAGGTCTAACCAGGTCTCACTGCCACCCAGGTGCATGGGATGCTGTTTCTTGGGACAGTGCTGCCACCTTTTGGAAACCAAAAGCTGGACAAGTCTGAGAGTCATCTTCAGTGGGGTAGAGGAGAAGCTAAACAAATATGAGGGGAAATGGATTGTACATTTGACTCTTGGCAAAGTGATCCTGGAGAGAATTCTTCCTCAGCTCCTCCACTAGTCAGTCTCCAAGCAATGCCAGGGGACGACTGGGTGCCCCCTTGGGGATGGAGACCTCGGTTACAGACCCAGCACAGCTATTGGGAGCCAAACCTTGACTCTGGCCCTTCTCAGAATGACAATCACTGTGCAATGGGCATCCCCAGCCCCCTGAGTGGGTAACCAGCCCCCACCACCTCACCCCAGCTATAACCATGCAAAGCAGCTAAAATAACTTAACTTCAGGGCCTTTACTATCTGGCCCCAAATTGCCTTTCCAGCCCTACCTTCCACTTAACTTACCATAATTAGAACTTGCATCTTCACTGTTCTACCAACAACCAAGGCAAGAAGTCCCTGAATGTACCCCAGGAGGCCTCCCTGCTCCTAGAATGCCTGTGTGCCTCTCTCTCTCTCTACCCACTCAAACCTGACAACATTCAGCCCCCAGACCAGGCCCTGCCCCTACAGAAGGGAGGAAATGAAGCCCTGAGCTAGAAACTCTGTGCTGGGTAACTTCCAGCAATTCCAGAGACAGAGACTGGTGGACTCATCTTACTTGGGGTCCACAGATCACCAAAGGCTCCAAGAAAAGAATGTATTTTGATGTCATCTACTTTATAATCCTATATAACTTACTGTATGCATTTAAAGAGGTCACGGGTTTCTCCAGACTGCTAAAGGAGTTCCAGGAACAAAAATTGTTTTAAAAAACCCTGGATTAGGAGTTTCATATATGAGGAACAAGGAGGCCCAGAGAGATTGAAGACAGTAATCAGAGTCACACACAACTAGGAAACCCTGGGTGGTCATTCACAAAGCCCCTGCTGGCCACGAGACCCCCCACCAATGTTCTCTCCCTCCTTAGAATCAGGGAACATTTGGGTTGCACCAGGAATGCAACCTAGGTTTGTTTGAAGCTTAATTCTTGCATAGCTCTGTGCATTCCTGTGGTGGTTGTGTGCCAAAGAGTCAGTTCTGACTCCTAACTACACTATGTGACAGAGTACAACTGCACCATAGGGTTTCCTAGGCTGTAATCTCGATGGCAGCAGGTCGCCAGGTCTTTCTCCTGCAGAGAGAGGCTGGTGGGTTCAAACCACTGATATTTCAGTTAGCAGCCTAACACTTTAACCACTGCACCACCAGAGTTCCTCTGCATTTTTCCACACAGGTAAATATCTTAACTGTCTAACTAGACTGTGACTGGGGACTAAAAGGAAGGGATTATACCCACATCATCTGGTAAGTTTTTTCCCATTATTCCTGCCAGTCCTGTCCTCCCAACCCACCTCCTGATGGTTGCAGCCATGTGCCCTTTGCAAGGAAATTCTTCCTTGAGTTTTATTGATTTGCTCATTCCTACCATAGTTGGCCCCTTCAAGAATCACTGAAAAATACGTACAGAACATCTTTGGAAAGAGACACAGGAAACTATGAACATTGGTTGCCTCTTGAAGTGGGAAAGTAAGTGGCAAGTAGATAAGGGCTGGAAAGGCTTTCACCTTTTCACTTTTGACCTTCTGATATTTAACCCATGAGAACATATCACCTATTAGAAAAAAATTAATTGGGAAAAAAAAAAAAAAAAAAGACACTCTGGACAGACTGTAAGCTCCAGAGGACCGAGTACCCTCCTCCTTTTACTGGAACCAAAACCTGTGCTCCAGGGATGCTGGTGGTTCAATGATAGGATTCTTGCCTTCCATGCTGGAAACCAAGGTTCAAGTCCCAGCCAATGCACCTCACGCACCTCAAGTGCAGCCACCGACTGTCTGTCAGTGAAGGCGTATGTGTTGCTATGATGCTGAACAGACTTCAGTGGTGCTTCCACACCAAGAAAGACCAGGGAAAAGACCTGGGGATCTTCTTCCAAACATCAGCCAGTGAAAATCCTCTGGATCACAACGATCTGATTTGCAGCCAATCATGGAGCTGGTCCAAGACCAGGCAACGTTTCCCTCTGTTGTGCATGGGGTTGCCATGAGTCAGGGCCAAACTCTAAGGCAGTAACAACAGCAGCCCTCTGCTATCCACCCAGTTGGTGGATAAATGAATAATGAATCACATAAATACTGCAGTCAGGGGTGGACTAAGGCTCCCTGCTCCCCAGTCCAGCAGAGATCAATGCCACACACAGAACGGAAAAGGGCAGAAGCTCTCCCACAAGAAAACGAACAGCTACATAGTCTTAATGCTCTTTACACATCTTTTTAAGGATGACCCCTAACAGCCCAAGATCTCTTTCTCTTCCTGGAGGGCATCAATATGAGAGCAAGAATTGGAGGCCACTGAGGTAGTGGTAGAGTATAATCAATAGCAAAGGGATGCAGCTGTGTGAAGACAAGGGAAACCAAACCAAAAAATCCAAACCCACTGCCACTGAGTCAATTTCAACTCACAGAGACCCTACAGGACAGAGTAGAACTGCTCCCATTGCGCTTCCAAGTCTGTAAATCTTTACAGAAGCAAATTGCCAATCTTTCCCCTGCAGAACAGCTGGTGGGTTTGAACTGCTAACTTTTTGGTTAGCAACCAAGCATTTTAACCACTATGACACCAGGGCTCCTGGAAGACAAGGGAAGGGGACTACAAATGAAATAGGTGAGAGGAGCTCACTTTCCCAACACAGTGCACTTGCTGAAACTCCTTCACCTCCCAGCTATTCTGTGATCATCCTACTTCTGCATAACACAAAGACCAGTAGTCAGACCTCAAGTTGGTCCTCGGCTTTCTTTCTTACCAGCTGGGTTATTCTCTTCTAACTGTGAGCCTCAGTTTGCACACCTGTAAAAGGAAAATTTGTTCTGATGATTGCATTTAGTGATGCCTCGTGCCAAGTACTCAGCACATGGTAGGTAGTCCATAAATATGTCTTTCCTCTCACTACTGGCAGGGAAAGCAGATCAAGATCCCTTCCCAGGCTGGTCAAAGACTACCAGTACCAATTGCCATTGAGTCAGTTCCAACCATTGGCTACCCAACATGTGGAAGACTAGAACATGCTCCACAGGATTTTCAATGGCTGAGTTTTAAGAAGCTGATCACCAGGTCTTTCTTCCCAGATACCTCTAGGTGGACTCAAACTGAAAACAGTTACCAAATGGGTGCATTAACTGTTTATAACACCCAGAGACTCCTGGCCAAAGACTATGGCCCTAATTTTTAGGGTGCCTCCTAGGGTGAGCCTGCAGCAGGGAGCAGGCCCTTGATGCAATCAAGGGTTGCAATAATGGCTGCCCGTCCATTCACAGCCATGGATACAGAGCAGGAAATGACTGGGGAAGGAAACTAATAGCAGGAGCTGCTGGGAAGCAGCAGGCAGTGATGGTGGCTGGGGAGGCGTGGCTCAGAGCCCAGTCCCAACTGCTATGGACCAGGCTGTGGGCCAGTGAAGCCCAGCAGGAAAGGGGACTCCACTCCTAAAGTATTTTTCAGCTCCCCAGGCCCAGTCCTAATGAAGCAGCCTTCTCTCCCAGGCTGAAGTCTTCAATTTCCTTTTTCTCTACTTCTAAGGCTTTGAAGCCACAGGGATCCAGGTGAGCAGAGGGAAACAAGGCACGCCCAAAGCAGCAGGAAGGGAGAGCAGGAGAAAGGGGATTAAAAGAGGAGGAGTCAACCGCAGGGACCCAGGTAAGGGTGGTACGAGAGGTTTCCAACAGGGAGACAAACTTGTCTGTCGGTTTGTCCTAACCTACCATGGTGGCATGCTGATGTGAGTTTTGAGGCTGAGCCACTGGTGTTTCAAACCCAGCGGGATGCACATGGTGCATAGGTATCAGCCCAGCTCACAGACTGAGACAGACTAGGAAAAAGGAAGAGGCCATGCACTTCTCAAAGAATTGGCCAGAGAAAACCTTATGAATAGCAAAGAAACACTGTCTGTTACAGTACCGCATAACTTTATGAATAGTCCAGTTAGGTTAGAAGGCTCTCAAAATAGGATTGGGAAAGAGCTGCATCATCAGAGTAAATCCATCCTTACTGATATGGATAAGGTAAAGCTTTCGAGACCTCCATTTGCTGATGTGGCACCACTCAAATTGAGGAGAAACAGCTGCAGACGTCCATTAATCATCGGAACATGGAATGTACGAAGTACAAATCTAGGAAATTGGAAGTTGTCAAAAATGAAATGGAACACATAAAGATTGATATCCTTGGCATTAGTGAGCTGAAATGGACTGGTTTTGGCCATTTTGAATCAGAC
>NW_006921595.1:10902499-10914261 GCF_000298275.1 Orycteropus afer afer | reverse complement strand
AGGGTGGAGGGTCAACGAAAGAGGGGAAGGCCTTCAATGAGATGAATTGACATGGTAGCTGCGATGATGGGCTCAAGTGTAGCAGGGATCATGGAGTTGGTGCAGGACCAGGCAGTGTTTTGTTCTGCTGTGCAGGGGGTCACTATGAGTCAGAAACGACTCAATGGCACCTAACAACAACAACAAGGCATTGAAAGATAAAACACAACCTCACAGACAAGAAACTCAGAGAAGACATTTAAAAATCTGATAACGACTTCGATAAGATGGCAGAATAGGCAGACAAGCTCCACAGACCCTCTTTAACAAGGAAAAGAGAAACCAATTGACAGAAATATAGACAATTATCCTAGAGCCCTGAGCTTTAAAAGGAAGTATACAGAAGTGGATTAGGCACCAACTAGTGGAAAAACCTGGACAAGAACAGTGAGTACAGAGATAGTCGGAGCAGTGGACTGTCAGCTACTCTGACAGAACCAACAGCCTGAATATTTCCAAGTGGTTTTGGTACCTGAGAATTGACTTAAAGATCAGCCTTGGTCACCAAGGAATGCAGGGATGACTGCACTGGTGGCCTATGTCTAGGAAAGGAAATGGCAAGGAGGGAGACAACCTGAGCTGTGGACTTTCAGCTGTCCACAGGGTGCAGCCATTATAAATGTTTACAAGTGGTGGCCATTTTAGATATTTAAAGTGACCAAGGGTACAGCCATTTTGAATGTTTACAAATGGTGACCACTTTGGATTTTAAAGTGACAGCATTCACATTCAGATTCCAAGGACCTAAGAATAGGCTCCATTTGCCAAGGACGGCAGGAAGATATGGGAAGCAGACAACGGGAAAGGAGACAGGTGGTAAGTGTATAAGTGCTGCCAACTAGCGAATAGAGGAGCACAGCACAGTACCCTGCCTACATAGATAACATACAAAGAAAACAAAATCATGAGCAAGTCACTCCAACATACAATCACCAATTAAATACAAACAAAAACATCACAATGCCTCAGAGACAACAGAGCATCACAGTCCACACAAAGAAGTAAGATAAAGCAGGAGAAACACGGGACCAGGATACAGACTCAAAACACATCCCTGAGGAAGACAAGCATCGGAACTACCTGATAAGGAATTCAAAAGAATTATACTTAAGTATTTTCAACGAATTGAGAGACAGATCAAGGAAAACACTGACAAAATTGAAAACACAAAGAAAACCAGAGAACAATTTTAAAAGACAATACAAGAAAAAAAATGACAAAATAAATGAAAAATTAGAAATGATACAAAAACAACAGATCAAAGTCCAGAAGATTAATACTAAATTTTCAGAAATAGATAACACATTGAACAGGCAGAGGAGTAGAATTGAATCAATGGAAGACAGAATTAGGGAGACTGAAGGCAAATACCTCAATGCTTCTTTGGAAAGGGATCAATCAGAAAAAAGATCAAAACAAAATGAAGAAAGCCTAAGGTTCATGTGGGATACCATTCAAAAGGAATAACCTACATGTCATCAGAATTCCAGAACAAGAAGATACAAATAAAACCACAGAAAAAATTGTTGAAGATTTGTTGGAAGAGAATTTTCCTGGTATAGATGAGAATATATCCATTCAAGAAGTCCAACAAACCCCAAACAGGATAGACCCCAAAAGAAAAATCACCAAGACATATCATCATCAAACTCACTAAAACCAAAGACAAATAAAGAATCCTGACAGCAGCATGGAAAAAATGAAAAGTTACCTACAGGGGGCAACCAATAAGCTCAGATCTTGGCAGAAACCATGCAGGTGAGAAAGCAATGGGATGAAAGAGAAAAATCTTCAACCAAGAATCATACACCTGGCAAAATTGTCCCTCAAATGTGATGGTGAAATTAGGACATTTCTAGATAAGCAGAAATTAAGGGAATTTGTTAAAACCAGATCAACTGATAAGAGATGCTAAAAGGAGTCCTTTGGGCAGAGAACCAATAACAGCAAACAATAACTGACCCTTAAAACACATGATGACATAACCCAGAAACCAATCCAGTTATCGAAGTATCCAAAGTAAATAAGCCTACAAGATCATAAACAGGGAAACAGAGACATCAATTGACAAATGAAGACAACTATAAACCAAAAAGAGGGGGAAAAAATGTGTAGTTACAGACTTCTAAATGGTAGGGAAGTCAAGACAAACTACAAGATAGAATGGACTGTTCTAAATTTGGGAAGAAATTATAAATCATAGGGTAGCCTCAAAGAAAAATGATAAACCTTCACATCAAAATAAAAAAGAGAACCAGTACAAATATTTAGCAAATACTAAAACGATAGTAACAAATCAAGTGATAACATGATTCATAAACAAAACAAGCTCAGCACAGAAAATTATATGGAATAAAGAAATCAACACTACGAAAAAGCACATAACAGAATGACAGCAACAAATTCATACTTGTTGATAATTGTATATCTGACAAGGGACTTATCTATAAAAATTTATAGAAAACTCCAACACCTCAACAACAAAAAGTTTAATAATTCAATTATAAAAAGGACACAGACATGAATGGACGCTTCACCAAAGAGGATATTCATGAGGCCAGCAAATATATGAAGAAATGCTCATGATCACTAGCCATCAGAGAGGTGCAAATCAAAACAACAATGAGATGCCATCTCACCCCAGCACTGATGGCAAAGTTCAACAAGACCGAAAATGGTGGATGCTGGCAAGGATGTGAAGGATGGTGATTCCTTAAAAAGCTGGAATTAGAAATACCATTTGACCCAGCAATCCCATTACTAGGTATATATCCTAAAGAAGTGAGAGCCAAGACAAGAACAGATACATGCATACCCATGTTCATCACAGCACTATTTACAATAGCAAAAAGATGGAAACAACTTACGTGCACATCAACAGAGGAATGAATAACCAAACTGTGGTACATACCCACAATGGAATACTATGCAACCCTAAAGAATAATGTAGAATCTACGAAACACCTCATAACATGGATGAACTTGGTGGACATTATGCTGAGTGAAATAAGTCAATCACAGAAGGACAAATATAGTATTAGTTTGTTATTGTAAAAAGTCAAGGAAAGGTTTGTATATAGAAGGGAAATTTCTTTTTTGTTATGGGGGGGGAGGGAACATTGAAAAATAAATGCATTGACCTATGTCATTTTAGTTTTGTGTATTTCACTGTATATAAATTATATTTCAATAATAATTTTTAAAAACTTTTTTTAAAAACTCTGATAATATCAAAAAGGAGGGAAAAAGTTTTCTTTCCCAAAGCATAAATACATTCCCCACAGGATTCCTGGTTAGTGCGAACGGTTAAGCATTCCACTACTAGATGAAACGTTGGCAGTTCGATCCCACCCAGAGGCACCTCAGCAGACAGGCCTGGTATTCACAACCTTCAAAACTTGACGGAGCACAGTTCTACTTTGCAACACAGAGAGTCACCATAAGTTGGAATCAACAGCAACTAACAACAATAGGATACCTCCAATAGAGATGGGGGAGGGTGTGCTCTCTCATGCAGGCCACCACATTATAACTCTTTTCATTCAATTCTGTAAATAATAACTGAGCCATAGGATGCTCCAGGAGTCCTGGTGCTAGACAAAAAGTCAGCGGCTCAAAGTCACCAGCTTCTCCATGGGACAAAGATGTGGTTGTCTACTTCCGTAAAGATCACAGCCTTCAAACCCTTATGAAGCAGTTCTACTCTGTCCTATAAGGGTCACTGTGAGTCACATTGACTCCACAGCAACAGAAGGATGCCCCAGACACTGTGCAAGATGCTGGGGATTCCTCAGTGAATAAGACCAAAGAAGTCACTGTTGGCACCATTCTTCTCTCATATGCATAGCCCTTTTATTTTTATTGTGGTAAAATATATATATAACACAACATTCATCGTGTCAATATTTTTCACATGTACAATTCAGTCACATTGATGATATGCATCATGTTATGCAACCATCACCAGTATCTGTTGCCAAGTCTTCCATCATCATTGTATGTATAACCCTTGGTAACAAACATCCCAGAGGAACAAAACTTCCAAAGGAGCTCTGATAAGCTCTCCAAAAAGGAGGGTACACAATGGCAGGGAAGAGAAAATCAGCTTCTACTGTGTCTGCTGTACACCAATCTTAACACTAGAAGGACCCAAGGGGTAACCTAGCTCTAGGATGGAAAACCAGTTTCATGTTAAGTATCACCTCTGATTGATCCATTGGCAGTGCCTGAGTCCCCTGAGTCTAGGCTGAGGGGCAGTGACAGGCAAGGAAGCTGGGATTAATTCATGTCTACATGGACAAGGGAGGGTCTCTCAGTTTCCTAGTGCTACTGCAACTTAATACCACAAATGGATTCCTGTAAAGAACAAATTAATTTCTCACAATGAAGAAGGGGAGAAGTCTAAATTCAAGGCACTAGTAAGGAGAGACTCTCTTTCTGTTGACTCTGGGGAAGATCCTTGTCTTAGCTCATGTAGCCTCTACAGTCATTCATCAGTTCCTTTGTGATCTTCATGTGGCATCTCTACACACGCACACACAGCACCACATAAACACACTTGTGCTTGCTTCTGTGCCTAATTTGCTTTTATATGTGTGTGTACTTATATATATAGGAAGATGGGGCAATCTACTTCCATAGTAACTGATTAGGTTTAAGATACATCCTACACTAACATGGTCTCATTAACGTAACAAAGAAAACATTATTTCAAACGGGATGACATTCACAGGTATAAGAGTTATTTCAGGGACACATATTTTGTCCTTAATAGTCAGGGATAGCCCAGCTCACCCTGACCTAATCCAATCTCTCTGCTTATAGATGGAGAAGGAGCCCAAGAAAGGTAACACACTTGCCCAAGTCATATGACATGTTAGCAGGAGTGTCAAGACCAAGTCTCTGACGCTTAATCCAGTGCTCTTTCCACTGCACGGTTCTAAAACAAACAAGAGGAGACACAATGTGTAAACGAACTCCAAAGAAACAGCACAGTCATGCCAGGGTTGGTTTCAGCATCTCCCCAGGAACAAAGGTTGGGACATGAAAAAGAGCCAAAAGATGGTGGCCAGTCTGCTTTTTCCAAAGCTTTTCAGCAAGAATTACTAACCCACAGAAACATAGATCTATATTGACAATTAAGGCTTTAGTAACTTAGGTATTTCTCCCAAAGGGTTTTGATATTTTGGCTACAGCTACTATTCAAAGAGAAGCAAATATGTGTTCACAGATCAGCTGGATAGCAGAAAAATTAGAAAGGCCTTTTAGATTAGGTCCATGCATGCTGCCTGCAAATTCCTTGGGTTTGTTCTTCTGATGTTTCATTAAGCCAGAAAGTCAGGTTCTCTTTTAAGAGCCTTCAGTCTGCTAAGGTGAAAAACACCCCCAACAAGCTCAGAATGAGTGTTTAATTTCAGAAACTGCCTCCTAAAATCCTGAAACCCAGATGCCATGGCCACTTTCACTGGCCTATTAGCCTCTCCAAGGGGATATCCCTTTAACTCTTTTAAGTTCTGTAATGGAGCCCTGGTGCCACAAAATGGTTAAAGCTCTCAACTGTTAATAAGTAGGTCACAGTTTAACTCCACTAGCCATTCCACGAGAGATAAAACCTGGCTGGCAATCTGCTCCTATAAAGATAACAGCCTAAGAAAGCCTAAAGGGTAGTTCTACTCTGTCCTATAGGGTAGATACAGTCAGAATTGACTCAACAGCTCCTAACAAAAACAACAAGTTCTGTAAGCTCCTTGCCCTGGTGACACAATGGTTAATTAAGTGCTCAGCTGCTAACTGAAAAGTTGGCAGGTCAAACCCACCCAGGTCAAAGACCTGGTAGTCTGCTCCTGGAAAGATTACAGCCTAGCAAAACTGGATATCCATTTGCAGAAAAATGAAACAGGATTTCACACCAGATCTCACACCATATATAAAAATGAACTCAACTCGAATCAAAGACCTGAGTATAAAATCTAAAACTATAAAGACCATCAAAGAAAAAATATGACCTAACTTAGAAGCCTTAATACATGGCATAAATAAACTATCAAACATACCTAAACATGCACAAACACCATGTTCTGGTTATCTAGTGCCACTCTGACAAGAATATGCCACAAATGGGATGGTCTTAACAAACAGGAGTTCATTCTCTTACAATTTAGAGACTTTAAGTCCAAGTTCAAAGTGCCAGGCTCTAGGGGTTGGGTGAAAGCCCCTTGACCTTGGGCTGCAGCTCTGCCTCCTGCTCCCAGCCCACTGAAGCTAGAGGCATCTCTTCACTCAGGCAGCTATTGACTGCTGAGGCTAACAAGACCAAGGTTGACAAATAAAATGGCACAGTCCCGATGTTACCAAACCACATGGCAGGCCATTAATTCAAGTCCATTGTAAGTCCCAAGGTCGGCAGAGCATGGCAGGCTGCTGAACAATGACACGGCTACATGCAGGGTCCAAGCGTGCCATAAGCTAGAGACTATCTCCAAGGCTTCTCCTTATATACAGGAAGCAGAGCACATCCCAAAGACAGCTACTCAGCTGATTGTGGTAGATCTCACGATGGAGTTGATTGCCAGTCTCATCATGGGAAATAACTACCACCAGCTGCCCAGACACTCAACCAGGCCCAGCTAAGTTGACATACAAATTTAACTACCACACACCACAAGACAAAATAGATGACATGGACCTCCTAAAAATTAGACACTTGCATGCATCGAAAGATTTCACCAAAAGAGTAAAAAGAGGACCTATAGACTGGGAAAAATTTTTGACAGTGATATACTGGACAAAGAGCTAATTTCTAAAATTTATAGAAAACTTCAACATCTTAACAACAAAAAATCAAATAATCCAATTCAAAAATGGGCAAAGGACACGAATAAACACTTCACCAAAAAAAGATAATCAGGCATGAATAGGAATATACTCTATCTAGATCAATGATAGATTCAGCTGAAGCTAATCCTGCACAGATGCTAGTGATACAAAATAACCGCAATCATTACTGAAGCAACAGAAGACAAACATAGAGCAATCCCTCATAAACAGCCAGACATCATGGAAGAGAGATCCACTGGATCTGCCAACTCAGGATCATAGTATTGGGGGACACCAGACTCAATTGGCACAACAAAATACATAAAAATCTTGTTCTACAACCTGCTTTGATGAGTAGCGACTGGGGTCTTAAAAGGTTTTGAGGAGCAATCTAAGATGAGGTTAATGGTCTCCAATCATTTGAAGCAAAGAAGAGAGAAGAAAACCAAAGCATTTGGAAACAATCAACTCTAGGACATGATGGACTTTGAGACCAGAAGAACTAGATGGTGCCCAGCTACCAATACCAACCACTCTGGAAGGGATCAAAACTGGAGATCCTGGATAGAGTGGGAGGAAAAACGTGGAACAAAATTCAAAAACACAATAATGACTGGAATTACTGGTCGGATGGAGTTTGGTGGGACCCCCCCAAGACTAAGGCCCTGGGATATACTTCAGGCCTGGGATAAAACTCACTCCCAAGGACTGGGTGTCAGCCCAATGGTAAATACAACTTACATGCAGAACACCCAACCAGGGTGATGCACCCACCTACTCTATGGAGATACACCTCTTGGAGCAATTGGCCATGGGGCACCAGAGGGGCAACATTCACACAGAGGAAAAACTGGACAGACAGGAGTGCACAACTAAGAAGGGCATAGGGATGGGGGGTCACTGGGAAGAGAGAGGAGGAGAATGGGTTAGGGTTGGGGATAGTAATTGGGGAGTGAACCCAAATGTACACAAAATGTTGAATGTAAAACAAATTCTGCTCCATAAATGTGTACCTAAAGCACAATTAAAAAAAAAAAAAAAAGATATTCAGGCAACAAATACATGAAGAAATGCTCACAATCATTAGCCATTAAAGAGATGTAAAATAAGACAACAATGAGATATCTCACCCTAGCACTAATAGGAAAGTCCAAAACAACAGAAGACAACAAATACTGGTAAGGGTGTGAAGAGACTGGAATGCTCACACACTGCTAGTGGGACTGTAAAATGGTACAGTCATTGGGGAATATGGTATGATGCTTCCTTAAGAAGCTGGAAATAGAAACACCATTTGATCCAGCAATTCCACTACTAGTATCTTAGAGAAATAAGAGCTGTGGTATGAACAGATACATGCACACCCATGTTCACTGCACCACTATTCACAATACCAAAAAGATGGAAACAACTTAAGTGCCCATCAATGGATGAATGGATAAATTATGTTACGTACACACAATGGAATACTGCACAATGTTAAAGAGCAATGATGGATCTGTGAAACATCTCAAAATATGCATGACTCTAGAGACACTATACTGAGTAAAATACATGAATCGCAAAAGGACAAATATTGTATGAGACCACATTGTAAAAAGTCAATTAAAGGTTTTCACACAAAAAGGAATATCCTTTGAAGGTTACCAAGGGTAGGAGGGAATGGGAGGGTAAACCACTAACTAGAGGGTAGATACATATTAACTTGGGTGAAGGGCAGGCGATATACAATAAGGGGGAAGACAGCACAAAATGATCAAAGAAAGGAAGATGCTGGGGGAGTACAAGAGTTAAATGCAACAAAGGTAAATACTCATTCATATACAATCCTGGAATAACAGTAATAACAATAATGAATAATACGAGTGGATACATAGAGACACAAGCTGAACAGGTGTGAGAAGGAGAATGGGACTATAACCATGAATATATATAGGTTTGACAGAGGGTATTTCTACATATGTGTTTACATTATGTTGCAAATATATACGTGACTATAATAGAGCATAGGGAGCTCTGGTAGCATAGTGCCTAAGGCACTTGACTGCTCACCAGAAGGCTGGCGGTTCAAACCCACCAGCCACTCCTCGGAAGGACGGTTGGGCAATCCTACTTCCGTAGCGATACTGCCTCGGAAACCCAAGGAGGGGTCGCTATGAGTCGGGGCCGACTCAATGGCAAAAAACAACAACATTATAGAGCATACAGGAGGCAAAGTTATGAAAACTCCTAGCCATAACCAAAAACCCTGAGGGAGTGAGTCACTGGGCCTGAGGACAAGGATTCAAGAGACATCAAGGTCCCTGGCACAACATAGTCCACAAAGACAAAGTTCTACATCCTATTTTGGTAAGTAGTGACTGGGATCTTAAAAACTTGTGTGTGGCCATCTAAGGTGCAACTATTGTTTCTTCCCCTCTGAGCAAAGAAGAGTGAAGAAAATCAAAGACACATGAAAACAATTAGTCCAAAGGACTAATGGACCATGCAAGCTTCAGTCTCCATGACCCTGAGACCAGAGCAACTAGATGGTACACAGCTACTACTTATTATTCTGAAAGGAATCATGTTAGAAGGTTCTGGAGAGAGCAGGAGAAAAATGTCGGCCAACACTCAAAATCATTAAAAAAAAAGACCAGGCTTACTGGTCAGATGGAGACTGGTGGAACCCCCGAGACAATGGTCCTTGGCCACCCTTTGGACCTGGAAGTGAACTCACTCTCATAGATCATTTTTCAGTCAACAATAGACAGGTCTACAAGGTGAACAATAACTCTAGGAAGGTACACATTCCTCAGAATGATCAACCATTCAAGATTAAAAGGGCACCATACGCCACAGGACAAAATTCAGAAGGCAGGAAGGGTTAGGAGTGAGGGAAGAATAGAAATGAGAAACACAGGAAGAAGTGGGGGGAGTGATGTTCCATTGAGGGAATTGCAATCAAAGTCATGAAACAAAATGTATATGAACTCAACTTCCACCCAAATCACAATAAAAAGCTTAAAAAATCCTATG
Organism: Orycteropus afer afer; assembly: GCF_000298275.1. Lineage (NCBI taxonomy): Eukaryota > Metazoa > Chordata > Mammalia > Tubulidentata > Orycteropodidae > Orycteropus > Orycteropus afer. Next base: position 10,904,388 of record NW_006921595.1, on the reverse strand, counting down.
GGCAGTTCTACTCTGTCGCATGGGATGTGATGAGTTGAAAATCAACTCAATTGCACCCAGAAACAACAAGCTTCTTGAGAGGGAAAGTGAGGGAAGGAACGCTTACAGCATACCCCTGCTGTGTCTATGGGCACTACACTGGCACTCTGAACCCAGGAAGCCCCAAACCCCCTCGAGGGTGGTGTTAGTAGTTTCCTAGCCACTCCAATCTTGATTCAGGTTGGGAAGCCTTGTGTTAGAGAAGGGAGCTGGAGACTGGACCCAGCCCTGTGGATGAATCATTTCAGAGCCAATCCTGGTAACTCCACTGTTCTTACCAGGGACTGGGTAAAGAATGGGCAGCCATTGCAATTCTGGCCATTGAGATCTGAGGAAAAGTCTGTTGGGGATGCCTGAGAAGTATTTTCTCCTTCTCAAAAAGAGAAACAAGCAGTCATAAAAAGCTACATTCCGTGTGATTCCAACTATACGACATCCTGGAAAAGGCAAAACTATACAGTGAAAAGATCATTGGTTGTTAGGGGTTCAGGAGGAGGGAATAAAGAAGAATAGGTACAGCACAGGGCCTTTTGAGGGCAGTGAAATGATTCTCTATGATATTATCATGGTGGACACATGACATTATGCATGTCATGAACAATAGTTGCATAGGACTATACAGCACAAATTGTGAACCTTTCAGTTAACAATAATGTTTTGGTATTGGTTCCTCAATGGTAACAAATGTACTAGAGGAATACAAGATGTTAATAAGAGAAACAGTGTGTAGTGGGGTGGGGAGACAGAGTATAGTGGAACTCTGTACTTTCTACCTAATTTTTCTGTAAACCTAAAATTGCTCTAAAAAAATAAAGCCAAGCCAGTTGCCAACAAGTTGATTTTGACCCATGGTGACCTCATGAGTGTCAGAGTAGAACCATGCTCCAAAGGATTTTCAATGGCTGTTTTTTCCAAAGCAGATCACCAGGACTTTCTTCTTAAGTGTCTCTAGATGAACTCAAACTTCCAAACTTTCAGGTAGCAGCCAAGTGTGTTAAAAAAAAAGAAAAAAAAAGGAGGCACAGGGTGCAGAGACTTTACTTTCCTGCCTCTGGATCTGGTTGTCTGCACTGTGGCAGGCACTTGGGTACCAAAAGGAGAACTAGCTACTGGGATGAGCAACTTTGGAAGCTACAGTGGGATTCAAAGAGCTGCCGAGTTAACCAACCGCCATTAACCACTCAAGCAACTGTGACTCATCCTACCTCGGGACTTTTTCTTTTTTAAAATTTTTATCGTGATTTGGGCGAAAGTTTGCAGAGCAATTCCATTTTCCATACAGCAATTCACACACATTTTGTCTCATGACATTGACTGCAATTTTGGGGACTTTTTCTTACATGAGGTAATAACAAATTTTCTTTGCCATTTAAGGCACTCTAACTGAAAAGTGAGTTATCATCGCCCTTACTTCACAGAGGGAGTTCTGGTGGTGTAGTGCCTAAGGCATTTGACTGCTAACCAGAAGCCTGCTGGTTCAAATCCACCAGCCACTCCTCAGAAAGAAGATTGGGCAATCTACTTCTATACAGTAACTACCTCAGAAACCCAAGGAGAAGTTGCTATGAGTCAGATTCGACTCGATGGCAATGAGTTTGGTTTGGGTTTTTACTTCAGAGAGAGACAAAAAGCATGGAGTTTATAAGCCAATGAACCAAAGACACACCATGCAGTGTAGTTAATTACTTAGTGTGGCTTTTCTACCCATAAGTCTTTGTAAACTCCAAGGTGGGATTTCTATGAGCAACTGAGGAGCTCCTGATTGCTGAAGTTGTCCACCTGGAGTATTTCTGTTGGGAGTGGCACAAAACAATGTTCTGGGAGGTGCCCACTCTCTCTCAGGTGCTTAG
>NW_006921595.1:10889728-10894289 GCF_000298275.1 Orycteropus afer afer | reverse complement strand
AAAAAGAAAGCATGAGAACATCCTATACCTGGCTATCTTCCATCTCCCTCCTTGACTTCCCCTGGGCCCTGCAGACAGAAGGTACTCAGTAGGTATTGTTAACACAAGCAGCCTTTCTGATCAATCCTCCTGTGAGAGCTTTCTAGAAGCTGACAGCACATGCTCTCTGAAACCAAACAAGCGGATTCCTCAGCACCAAGCAACATTCTCCATTCCAACCACAAAAGAAATTTCTCTGCACTTCAGAGATACTTGATCTGCAGTCAGGGACAGGAAATCTCCAGAAACTTGAACCACTATGCCCTGGACCCTCTGCTTTCAATACATTGAGGAAACAAATGCTCTGCTCTCTCCCACTCGGCTGTAGTGAAGATGACTCAAGAATCGTAAACTGCCTGCAAAATCAAAAGTGGAACAGAAAGCTAACTGTTCATTATTAGCCAATGTAATCAGCCCCTCCACCTCCACCCCCACACACTGTGACTTCACCACCTCTGCCCCCAGTATGGTCTATCTTACCTATATCCAACAACTCAGGGAGAGAGAAAGGACAAAATGGACAAGCAATTAGACTTTCAACCTTGTAAACAGAGTAATTAATTAACTGCCACCAGTTTATGGGATGCAGCAGTTCTGACAGATGACACACCAAAGGATCTTGCTGCAGAAAGGTGACTCCATACAGATGCCCTCGGCACATTTTTCTCCTTCCATGCTCTGTGTCTCAACAGCTATTGAGGAAAAATCATGAGTTTTGTGGAGTCAGACCTGGGTTTAAATCCCAAGGCCGGGCAAGCTAATTAATTTCTGAGTTTCAGGCTCCTGAGATATAAAATGAAGATAAACCAATTATGTTTTTCAACCAAACAGAGCTCAATACATTGCAGGCACTCGGCCAGACCCAAAGGTGAACAGCGGCACAGTTCAGGGGACAGAGATGTAGAATCAGGCAGTTACAACATTATTTGCAGTATAGCATGGCTAGTGTCTCAGTGAGGGACACTTACAAATACAGAGGGCCATCCAGTAGGGTGATGTGGCTTTCTGAAGGAGCCCTGAGGCATAGTAGTTAAGTGCTTGGCTGCTTAACCAAAAGGTCAGTGGTTCAAACCCACCAGCTGGTCTGTGGGACAAAGATATGGCAGTCTGCTATAAAGATTTATAGGCTTGGAATCCCTACGGGCAGTTCTACTCTGTTCTATAGGTCCTCTGAGTCAGAATCAACTCCATGGCAACATGTTTCGTTTGGTTTTTTGGTGGCCTCCTGAAGGGAGTGAGGTCTCATTTGAGGCTTAACGAATACTTAGGAATTGGTCAGGCGGACCAGGTGAAGCACGTATGAGTGTGTCTGTGTGTGTCCGTGTGTGTGTGTGTGTGTGTGTCTATCTGTGTGCCTGTCTGCATGGTCAAGAGGAATGAAAAAGCCTCTAGACAAGTCTTGGAAGTGAGAAGAAGCTTAGAGCACTAATCCCAGGACTGAAATAAGTTCAAGGGACTGACCTGAAGAGTGTGAGGGGAGAATGATGCCTGGTAAGGCTGGAGAGTTGAAGTGGGGCCTTGTCAGCCAGAAAGGATAGGGCATCATCCTAGGACAGAAGATAGTACACACAGACTGTGAGCAGGACAATGATGTAATCAGAATGTGTAGAATCATTTGAAAGGGGGTGAGACTGGGTGCAGGGATAAGAGCTGGGAGAGGTAAGCACTATGATCAACCAGGTAAGACATGGTGGATGCCTGTCCCAGAGAAATGGTTGTGGGGATGGGGCAAGTGAACCAGCTGTCGTCAAGGCAACTCTGATTCACGTGTGTCAGAGCAGAATTGTGCTTCATCAGGTTTTTAATGGCTGATTTTTCAGAAGTAGATGGCCAGGCCTTCCTTCCAAGGTACCTCTGGGTAGACTCAAACAGCAAAACTTTCAACTGAAAGTTAGCAGCCAAACACATTAACTGTTTGCAGCACCTAGGAACTAAGTGAACAGAGAAGACTGATATTTAAGAGGGGGAAGTAGGAGAGGTAGGAGGCAAGGAAGGAGCCTGATATTCAGATTTCTGCTTGAGGCAATTGGACTTATACCTTATCAATGAGCACCTCAGGAGGGAGGCAGGCAGAGAAGTGGGTTGAGAGAGATGAGAAGTTCAGTAATGGGTGAGTCCCTGTGTCGGGTACTATATGGAAGGCTCTGGGACCGGGCCCATGTGCAATAAATGCCTCTAACTCATGCCTCATTCCAGACAACCCAATTTTGTCCACTGCATTTTGTCAATTCTAAGGCATCTTTTTTTCTTCTTCATATTCTAACATCTCTGAAATCAGGATGTTTTAAAATTGATGGGTGACAAGGTTTAATTGGCAGTACTCTTTCTTAGTGAAATCTAAAATGAAGGTGCATTTTACAATGGATGCACCTTAGACTTAAAGAAGTACAATAATTTCTATCAATCTTGAAAGAAAATCGTACTTGAATGTCTCTACTTAAGACTTAAATCTTACCTAGTTCTAAAAAAGTAACACTCATAGGACAGGAGGATTTCTGTAAATGGGCAAAAACCACTAAAGGACGAGTATTGGGAAAAACCCCTCGAACACCATTTGTTCCAGCCTAAGGGGGTTACCCATCACCCACCTGGGGCCAGATCATGCTTACATTGTGGAAAGAAAAACAGATGCTCAGATAAGGTCAGACTGACAAGCTTCCAGGGACCCACAATACACATAAGAACCTAAAACCAAATGCCAGGATACAGAATGATTAAGAAGAAAAATGAGAATTGACTGAAATATGCTGAATTTTTGATAGCAGAGATGGGTATGGCATGGAGACCTCAGGAAAGACATCTTTTAAAAGGGTGGGCATGGTTAGGCCTTAAGAGCTTCACAGTTCATCTTCCCTTAAAGAATCCAGTGACCATGACCAAGCTTGTTAAGGTCTTCTTGGTGTTGTTCAAGGGCTTCATACATCTTTCCTCAAGAATCTAATAAGCATCTCCTGCTATAAACCAAATATGTAAAAAGAACAAGCTCTGTGTTTTCCAGATTTTTCCAGGGCATACCTACATCTGGTTCAACAATCATCTGGGGAGAAGCCAGGCTGCTGCTGCTATATTCAGGAACCAGAGCTTCTCTTCCTCTCCCTGGAAGAGTTCAGAACACAGACTAGCTTCTTCCACAGAGCGGGGAAACAAGAGCATAGAAGAGATGAGCACCAGAATGTCTGCCTGTCAGAAACTGAAAATTTTACATCATTTCACTTCTGAATCTCTGCCTGTCCATTCCCCAAGCACCAAACACTGAGTCACACCTCTGAATGTGTAAGTCATGACTCTGGCCTTTCCCATGTTTGGTAGTCAGGCCCTACTAGGGACCAATGATAATAGCAATAATTATGGAAGTGTTAACAATAATGGATACATTCAATGTGAACTTGCCATGTGCCAGGTGCTAGTCTAGATGCTTTATTTAGATTGTTTCATTCAATTTGCACAGAAATGCCTTGATAACACAAATCCTATTTGACTAACAAAGTCCTGAGTAGAGAAAGCAGAGAAAAATGGCTCCTGTGTCTTGGTTTAAAGAAAAAGTTCCTTTCTTAAAGGGGAGGGGAATGCTATTAGTTTTCCTACATTATTCTTTATACTTTCTATATATTTAAAATATTTCATAACTGTTTTTAATTATAAAAAATGAGTCTGTTTATCATATTATTTAACCATCACCATTACCCATTACCAAATGACAAATGTTTTGTTACATGTACATTTACTACAATTTTTAAAAATAGACATGATTAATGTAATTGAAATTACTAAACTGTACACCTGAAAAATGTTGAATTGGACTATGTTGTGTTAGATATTTTTACAAGCAGAGAGCCTAGGAGTCTGAAGTTTACCATCCTGCAGTGGGAGTACAAATAGCCCCACCTACCACTTCAACATAAAGAAAACAAAAATCTTCACAACTGGACCAATAAGCATCATGATAAATAGAGAAAAGATTAAAGCTGTGAAGGATTTCGTTTTACTTGGATATACAATCAATGCCCATGGAAACAGCAGTCAAGAAATTAAACAATGTATCACACTGGGCAAATCTGCTGCAAAAAACCTCTTTAAGAGGAAGACATAGAGGGGTACATGAGAGGTACAGACAACAAAGATGAACCTCTCTGTACTGCATTGTCAGTGATGGCAGACATTGATTATGGCTGGATAGATGGGTGGACAGGTTAAAGGATCAGGTATGTCTAGGCAAGGGATAGTGTGCCCATGACCATGTATAGGGTTGGCAGACAATGTTTCTACAAGCATGTTTGTATGTGCTGTAAGAATGTCCAGGTATATAGTAGAGCAGGCAAGGGACAAGGTTGTAGTGACTTCTTGGCCACAGCCAGCCACCTGGAGGGAGTGAGTAGTTGGACCTATGGGCTCAGGACCATGGTCACAGGGGACATCAAGCTCAATTGGCATAACAAACTACACAAAAACATTGTTTCACATCAGCGGTTGTGTTGGATAGGGTTCTCTAGAGAAACACAAAAACCAGCAAAGTATATATATA
>NW_006921595.1:10872059-10882403 GCF_000298275.1 Orycteropus afer afer | reverse complement strand
TGTATTCACAGGAAGACAGCTCAAGGGGCAGGAGTGCAAGGGAGAGAAGGACACAAGGAAGAGGTAACTATGGGGAGGAAGTGGGAGGAAAGCTGTTGGACTGTGGGAAATTGCAGTCAATGTCATGAGACAAAGTGTATATGAACTGCTGTATGGAAAATGAATTTGCCCTGTAAACTTTCACCCAAATCACAATAAAATTTAAAAAACAAACAAACTTGCAAGTGGCCATCTAGATACAGCAATGAGTCTCTCCTCATCCAGAGCAAAGAATGAAAAATACCAAAGATGCATGGAAACAATTAGTCCAAGGGACTGGTAGGCCATGCGGTTCTTGGCCTATATGACCATGAGACCAGAAGAACTAGAGGTGCCCAGCTACCACTGTCAACCACTCAGAGGGGGATCTGTGTAGGAGATGCTGGATAGAGTGGGAGAACAATGTGAAACAAAACTCAAAATCATTAAAAAAAAAAAAGACCAGGTTTGTGTATGAACTGTATGGAAAATGAATTTGCTCTGTAAACTTTCCTAACATTTGGTTTGGACCATGCAAACTTCAGCTTACATGACCCTGAGACGAGAAGAACTAGATAGTATCTGGCTACCACTGTCAACCACTCAGAAAGGGATCAAAATAGGAGAACCTGAATAGAGTGGGAGAAAAAACAGAACAAAACTCAAAATCACAAAAAAGACAAAGCTTACTGGTCTGATAGGAACTAGTGAAACGCCCAAGACTATGTCCCTTAGTCACTCTTTGGGCCTGAAATTCAACTTACTCCCATGGCTTCCAGCCAAACAATCAAAGAAACCAAACTCACTGCCGTGGAGTCAATCCTGACTCATATCAACTTCCATTGTGTTTCCGAGGCAGTAAATCTTTAGGGAATTAGATTGCTCAGTCTTCCTTCCATGAAGTGGCTGGTGGGTTTGAACTGCCAAACTTCTGGTTAGCAGCCAAATGCCTTAGGTACTACACCACCAGAGCTCTTTAGCCAAACAACAGACAGACCTATAAGGTGAACAATTACTACAGGTAGGTATACTCTTTAGAACAATCAACCACAGGAAATCACAAGGGCAGCATCTTCACAAGGAGATAGCTCAGAGGGCAAGAATGCGCAGGAAAGAAGGACAGGGAAAAGGTAACCACAGGGAGGAAGTAGGGAGAGAGAGGTTTCATTGTGGGGAATTACAGTCAATGCCAGGAAACAAAATGCATATATATGAACTGCTGTATGTTAAATGATATTGTTCTGTAAACTTTCACCCAAATCACAATCCGAATTTAAAAAAAAAAAAGAGAGAGAGAGATATTACATTATGGAGATCAATGTCATGAAACTAAATGTGTATGAACTGTTGAATGGAAAACAAATTTGCTCTATATACTTTCATCTGAATCACAATTAAAAAAATAAAATGTTTAAGAGCAAAGATGTCACTTTGAAGACTAAAGTGGGCCTGACCCAAGCCATGATCTTTTCAATAGTCTGACACGCATGTGAGAGCTGGACAATGAATAAGGAAGACAGCAGAAGAACTGATGCATTTGAATTGTAGTGTTGGTGAAGAATATTGAATGTACAATGGACTGCTAGAAGAACATATAAATCAGTCTTGAAGAAGGTACAGCCAGACTGGTCCTTTGAAGTGAGAATGGCCAGACTCCGTCTCTCATACCTTGGTCATGTTGTCAAAAGGGATCAGTCCCTGGAGAAAGGTATCGTGCTCAGTAAAGAAGAGGGTCAGTGAAAAAGGGGAAGACCCTTAATGAGATAGACTGACCCATGGCTGCAACAGTGGGCTCCAGCATGGCTATGATTCTGAGGATGGTGCAGGACTGGGCAGTACTTCGTTCTGTTGTACATAGGGTCACTATGAGTCAAAACTGACTTGACAGCACCTAACAACAAGAACCATGGCCAAGAGAAGAGTGTGAAGAGGCACTGCCTGCCTTCCCTACCCCAGACCTCACAATGCCTTTACCTGGATTATTTCAACCACTTAAAGGCTGCTTATGAAGGAGAATCTCCTTCAAGGATATCTCCTTGAGGACTAAGGTGCGCCTGACACAAGCCATGATATTTCCAATCGCCTCGCATGCATGTGAGAGCTGGACAATGAATAAGGAAGACCGAAGAAGAGTTGATGCTTTTGAGTTGTGGTGCTGGCGAAGAATGCTGAAAGTACCATGGACTGCTAAAAAAACTAACAGATCTGTCCTGGAGGAAGTGCAGCCAGAATGCTCCTTGGAAGCAAGAATGGCCAGACTTCGTCTCACCTATTTTGGTCACGTTGTCAGAAGGGACCATTCCCTGGAGAAGGATGTCATGCTTGGTAGGGTGGAGGGTCAACAAAAGAGGGGGAGGCCTTCAACGAGATGGATTGACATGGTGGCTGCAATGATGGGCTCAAGTATGGCAGGGATTGTGGGGCTAGCGTGGGATCGGGCAGTGTTTCGTTCTGCTGTGCATGGGGTCACTATGAGTTGGAAACGACTCGATGGCACTTAACAACAACAGCAATGAAGGAGAAACAGAAACAAATACACTAAAGGACTGTGTTCAGGAAACTTGTTCCTAAAGTCCATGTGGACAAAGTTCTTCAAAGTGTTAGACACAAACTCTATTTATTAAAAATAATGATGGCAGCACTGGGCAGAACACGAAGATAAATGGAATTATTTTCAAAACCTCTGTGGACCACAGAGAAATTTATCAAGTAGAAAAGAAGACCAGTTCAAACTGCACTGCACGCTTTTTATGTTTTCTTTTTTCCCCAGAAAAACATAGACCATCAAATCTCTCCTCCTAAGAGACTCCTAAATGAATTAAGAGTTGATGGCATGTTGAAAGAGCTCTCAAGAGAGTTACTGCAACATCTTTATGAATCATAAGAAATATGTCACAAACACTATGTCAATCCATCTAGTTGAGGGTCTTCCCCTTTTTGGCTGACCCTCAACTTTACCTAGCACCCAAGGTACTGGTCCCTTCTGACAACATGACCAAAGTACGAGAGATGAAGTCTGGCCATTTTTACTTCTAAGGAGCATTTGGCTATTCTTCCTCACAGACAGAGTTGTCTTCTCCTAACAGTCCATGGTATATTCAATATTCTTCACCAAATATAGGAGCTCTGGTGGCATAGTACCTAAAGCATTTGACTGCTAACCAGAAGGCTGGCAGTTCAAACCCACCAGCCACTCCTTGGAAGGAAGATGGGGCAGTCTACTTCCAAAATCACCTCGGAAACCCAAGGAGGGGTCACTATGAGTCGGATCTGACTCAATGGCAGTGAGTTCATTTGTTTTGGTTTTTTTTTTTCCACCAAATATGGGCCATAAGAAATTACAGCATATCTTAAAATTCCTCTGTGTATAATTTGTAGAATTTGGGGGTATTTAAATGTGTTAGAACTTGGAGCATTATTTTAAATAATTTTATCATTGCCGTGCCACTACTGTCATGATGTATTACCTTCATTTATAGTGAAACCTATGAGAGCCAGAACTTAATGGGACTGCCTTCTTTTTCCAGGTCTTGAAGGTTTTCCACCTTTTCTATTAATTGAAAATATATTTTTTCCTTCTCTGGCAGGTTTCTGCCTTATACAAGTTCCAGTTTTCACAGATTTTACTATAATTTCTTTAGTTTGGAATTCTTAATGAAGAATAAAACTTCTCGTTATCATCTATAAGAGAACATTTGCTTTACAATACTGCTAAAAATGAGAGTTGGGCCTGTCTTTATGAGAGTTGAACACCCACTTCAACTCTCAAACAGCCAGGAAAACACAAAATGGCCCTGTGCCCCCAAATCAGCTGGCACCAAGCTCAGGACTCAAGGACAAAGGAGCCCATGCACTGCAGCTTGCACTTGATTGTTGACAGATTATCCAGCCCAACTATCTCACCCAACAGCTGGGGAAGCTAAGACCAAGAGCTAAAGTGACATCAAGTTCACATAAGTTATTTGCCAGGAATAAACTTCCCCAGATCCTAGGCGATTAGAAGCAATAGATGGGTGGATGAGGTGGAACATGGCTGTTATACTTAAGGCAGTGACAAATGCCAGGTGACCATGAAGATAAGGCAGAAAACCTAAAGAGTTTATTACAGAACAATAAGGAATGTTAAGAACAAAACATGAATCCGAGTCATTATGAAAGGCCTACCTAATTTGTTATTCTCTATTTAAAAAAAAAAAAAAAAAAAAAAAGTACGTGCCATCTCTTAGAAGGTTTCCATCAAGAATGTTTCAGATAAATGTGAAGGTCTCATTCAGAGAGGTAAGCTCCAGGTCTGGGGAAGTTAATGCCTGTGGAATGCCTTCTTACCCAACAATGCTAGATAGACTGACACATATATGCTTTTTCAAGGACAGATGAAGTTTGTTTTTGAGATGTGCTCATATTTCTGCACATTTCTCAGACAACAAGACTTAATGCTTCGAATTCTGAGGTCTAAAATAATTTGTATGCAAATGACAACTTATCTAAATTACCTAAAATAAAAATGACTGACTGCCAACAAGTCCTTGAGAACATACTGAAACATCACTAATTACCACTGCCAAGGCCACCAATGTATCAAATGGTGCCTTATCAGTTCCCGTGATGTTGTGGGATCCAAAGATAGGGAGACAGTATGAATAAGAATTTATTACCCCAGTGTGAAATAACAAGAATGCTAGCCTTATATGATCTCCATTCCAGGACTGGGAGAGTCTTCACTCCCCTCCCCTCACCTGCAACTCATCTTTAACAACATAACAAAGAAAGGGTTACCCTGTGATAAGACCCCTCTTTGGTTTCTAGGCTTTAACATCATTATCATGCTCCTGGTGTTACTTCTGCTTTTCCCCAATCACCTTTACAACTGATAGGATTTCTGGACAGTCTTCCCAGGTGAACTCATGCCTGTGTCTGGGCTGCAGGTGAGCACCTGTGTCTGCTCAGGATGGTGTCTATTCCACTACACACCAGATACCATCACTGGGGGCCAAGATTCATGCTTCTCTCTTTACATTCAGTGATATAATTTTAACTACTTTTACCTCAGCCAGTTTCTTTTCTTCACACTCACTTCAAGCACGATTTAGAGCAAAGAACAGGAACTTTGGAGCCAGAAAAACCCAAATTGAGCTATATGACTATGAACAAATTATTTCTCCTTCCTGAGCCTTAGTTCCCTCTAGTATAAAGAGAGTCAAGTGTATAGAATAAATGAGATGATACACCTAAAGTGCCTGGCACTTAGTAGGAGCTCAGTAGATGCTCCTTCCCACCCCCCTCTTCTCTCCCTTTCTCCAGTTGTGTCTGTTGGCTCTCACTTCTCTCACTTCAGAATGTTTTTTCCAGTCTCCATGCACTAACCTCTCCCATATGCTTCCTCTTGGCAATGTCTTCTACACCTGAATCATGAAGAGCATTTAAAAAACCTATATCAGGAAATGCAGTTATAGAGCATTGCCAAACTGTGGTTCTTGAAATAGAAATAAGAAGGCTACGAAATAGGGCTAAGCTATAGGAGGTCGTCTGAAAACTGAAGAGGCACTGGGGAGGCCCCGGACTCTCTCAGCCTATCCATAGAAAAGGTTGCAAACAAAAATACAGAATGCCATTAAAATTTCATTTCAGATAAACAATGAAGGCTTTTCTAGTATGTCCCCCAAGCACTGCAGTAGAGAAGGAAAATTCCTCTCTAGTAAAGGTAAAACGCTCAGAGAAAAATAAGGATCATCACTGTCACAGAAAGGTGGCTATCCCTTCCACCTGGTCTCACCAGAGACAGCTAAAAGTTCTCTGATGAAAGGAAACTCCTATGGAGTCATAACTCAGCATAGTCTGGAGTTCTGGAAGGTGCCCAGGAGGTAAAAGACAATCAAACATGCAGCTATGGTCTTACACCTCCATGAAGCATCAGAGGTTACTGGAGCAGTGAAAGGGTTTAAGGCCACAGTGGCCCAGGCATTCTCAATGTTGGTATAAAATCTGCCCACCAAATGCCTGATAGATGAATTTTACATTATTTTTCCTTCATTAATTTTTTTTCCATTCATATTTTTAAACATAATTTCATTTGATGAGCATTTATTTTGTATTTCTTATAATCCTAAGAATGTTGGGGAAAATGAGATAAGCCACCTTATTTAAATTGTTGTAATGGTTGGTTGAGTTCTCAGAATTTATTTGGATTTGAATTTTCTGCTTTAAAAGAAAGAAGGGTGGTTAAATGATACAGGAAAATGCACATATGTTACTGCACAAACTGAAATATCATCCCTTGTCAGGACTGTTGCAATAACCTTCTAATTAGACTCCCTGCTTCTGCCCATGCAATTGCTTCTCAACCCAGCAGCCAGAATGGTCCTTCCAAAAAATAAGTCAGATATGCGACTTCCCTGCTCAAAATTCTCCATCTCACTCCAAATAAAAGTCAAAGTTCTTCCAGTGGCCTGCAGATTCTTCGTATTCTAGCTGTCCAGTCTCTGTCCTCTCTCACCTCACCTCCTACTGCTTTTCCCTTGGCCTAGTCCATGCCAGCAATACGGGCCTCTGCCCACAGCATTCTTGCACAGGATAACCCCATGTTCATCCCCTCTTCTCCTTCACATCTTTACTCTAATGCAATGTTTCCCTAGTGCCTTCTCTGGCCACATCCCCATCCTTAGGCTGACCTCTCCCCCTTCCCTGCTATCTTCCTCAATACCCCAGGTCCCCATCAACATACTATATCTTTTGCTTAGTTGCATATTTTGTGTATCTTCCCATGAGAATGTAGGGCAGAAATTTTGGTATTTTGTTTACTGCATCATCCCTAGCACATAGAACATGGCACATAGTAGGCGTTCAAAAAAAAGTATTTATTGAATACTGAATAAGCTAAGTTAAAAATGATGAGTTGTGTGACAGAAAGGCTTGGTGAACTGCTTCCACAAAGATTATAGCCAAGAAAAACCTATGAAGCAGTTCTACTCTGTAACACATGAGGTTGCCAAGAGTTGGGGGCCAACTCTATTGCAACCAACAACACACTAGGGTAAAATATATTTACAGAAAGCCAAAGACCTAAGTAAATGTGGAGTTTAGGCTTCTAAGTTGAAAAGCAGCTTTTTCCCTGAAGCTCTTCTTTTGTTTTCTTCGTTCCCTAATCTGAAAAGTATTAAGAGCTAGAAGGCATTGCAATTTTCCCACTTCTAGTATTTTTGAGGTGCTCTGGAAGCATAGTGGTTAAAGCATTTGGCTGTTAGCCAAAAGGTCAGTGTTTCAAACCCACCAGCTGCTCCACAGGAGAAAGATGAAGCAGTCTGCTTATGTAAAGATTTACAGCCTTGGAAACTCTATAGGGCAGTTCTATTTAGTCCTCAAAACCTAAAGGGCTTGGGTTTTTTGGTTTAAATTTAATATTTAAAAATGCAGTACAGAACATTGTCACTATTCGCATTTTTTGGTAAGTCATATGGAGTCCCTGGCTGGTGCCAGTGGTTAATGCACTCAGCCATTAACTGAAAGGTTGTAGGCTTGAGTCTACCCAGAGGTACCTCAGAATAAAAAGGCCTGGTGTTCTACTGCTACCACTCCTGTCAGTTTGTCATACTGTGGTGGCTAACATGTTGCTGTGAGGCTGGAGGCTATGCCAGCAGTGCTTCAAATACCAGCAGGGTCACCCATGGTGGACAGGTATCAACGGTAATCTACTTCCAAAAAAAATCAGCCATTGAAAACTCTGTGGAAAACAAGGTCATGAGAGCAGGAACTGGTGCTGCTATTTCTTCCATCCTCAGTCTCTGCACCTTTCACAGAGCTGCCAGCAGTACCATGTTGGAGCATAAATTTACCATCTCTGTGGTTCTTAGGAGCCACTGTGAGAAGGACAGAGGGAAGAATTTGCCATTTCAGTGGAAAACAAGTGATATTTACTAATTACCATTATTTTATATTTTGGATCTGGATTTGCTGCATGTTTCCTTACACTAAGACACCAACTGCTTAAAAAAATAACAATGTTTAAGTTCATCCATGAAACAGATAAGAAGAGGAGCATATTAAGAAGTGCAACCTTTGAAAAATGGATCAAACTGTTGAATTCATATAGCATACCTGGGTATGTTTATAAATAAACTTATTACATGGGAAAAAGAACCCCATAGAGGCAGAGTTTTACTCTGATACACACGAGGGCAGCATGAGTCAGAAATGACATGACAGCAACTGGCGGTGATGACTGAAAAAAGTATATCTTTATCTGAAGTAACATCCTTGTAAAGTGCTTCCAAAGTCTCCCCTCTTTGGTTAAGAACAGGCAAGAAATTCCACATTAAAGACGTGTTCCCCATAAAGTTTCAGCACGAAGGGCATTCAGTAAATATTTGTTGATTGGCAAACTTCCCATCTGTCACTCTTTTAACAAAGGTCTAACTGAACAACCTTTAAATGTGAGATGTGTCAGAATCCAAAATGCCAAACAGAATTCTCATTACCTCTCAGCAGAGTCTCGCATGAGCCGTTGCAAGTCCACCTCCTGCTTCCTCAGGGTTCCAAACGAAGACTGGCTCTCCGTGAGGCCTTTGCCTGCAACATTCAGTTTGATCTTTCCAATTGCCGTCTCAATGGTCCCAGTCACATTGTTTTCAAACTTGCCCTCGTATTTCACAAAGTCTGAGTCTACCACCACTGGAATGAATGACACATGCAGAAGAATCAGATGACAGCCCGGCCACCTCTTAGCCTTAGGTCACCTAGCTTCCCAATCCCACGGACATCTTTGGGGAACACAGAGTTTTTGTTTGAAATGGAAAGACGACAGCCATGCTGTGTGCACGTGTCAAAGAAAATGGGGCCACCACTCCCATGAGCTGAGTGAGAGCATGGGATGAACTGGTGGTCGGGGCTCTCTGGATCTTTTTTTCAATTTCAATACATGTTAGAAAGTTCATGAAACGTGTGTACAGTTTAATGAATAATTTCAAAGTGAATATTTATTTAATCACTATTCAGGTCAAGAAATGGGGTGAACATTGAAAAGGAACTACAGTGAAACCTATGAGAGCCAGAACTCAACAGGACAACCCTGTTTTTCTATATAGAGGAAAGCTTATATAATATTAAATAATAAAAGAAAATATATAAAGTTATACATAGGATGTTTCCAATTCTGTTTTAAAATATTAGATGCATTCCCTAAAGGTGCTTGGTTATGGTTAAGGAGTTTTCCTAAGTTTGCCCCCTGTCTGCTCTACTATATTCATGGATATATTTGCAGCACATATAAATACATATGTAGAAATAGCCTCTGCCAAACTGTATATATTTATTGATGTAGTCCCATTTGCCTTCCCACACCTGTTCAGCTTGCATGTCTATGTATCCACTTGTGGAGTACTGTTATTACTGTTGTTGTAGGATTGTGTATGTGACAGTATTTACCTTTGCTGCCTTTAACACTTGTGTTCTTCCCACTGGCTTCCTTTGCCTTGATCATTTTGTGCTGACCAGCCCTTTATTGTATATTGTCTTTTCCTTCACCTAAGTAAATACTTGTCTACCCTCTAGTTAGTGATTTACCTTGAAGGAATGAGTCACTGTGCCCACGGACTAAGGACATACTTTTAGGGGACATCAAGGTCAACTGGCATAACACAGTCCACAACAACAATGTTCTACATTTTACTTTGGTGAGAACAACTGCACTCTTAAAAGCTTCCAAGCAGCTATCTATGGTGCAAATTTTGGTCTCTCCCTGTCCAAAGCACAGAATAGTGAAGGAAATCAGACACATGGAAACAATTAGTCCGAAGGACTAATGGACTTTATGAACCTCAGTCTCCACAACCTGAGACCAAAAGAACTAGCTGGTGCCCAGCTACCACTACTCTGAAAGGGATCACCAAAGAAGGCATTGAATAGAATGGGAAAAAATATGAAATAAAACCCAAATCATTAAAAAAAAAAAAGATTTACTTGTTTGATAGATTGGTGGAACCCTCCAAACTATGGCCCTTAGTCACCCTTCAAGCCAATGGCTCAACTTTCAGCCAAACAAGAGACAGACCTTTAAGGTGAACAATAACACCAGGGAGGTATGCACCCCTTTGAACAATCAACCTTATGAGATCAACAGGGTAGCATAAAATGTGTGTGAATTGTTGGATGGTAAACCAATTTGCTCTGTAAACCTTCACCCAAACCATGATAAAATGTTCAACAACAACAACAACAAAATAGATGCATAGGAAAAAAAGACTAAAATCTAACTGCTAGTGGGAATTAGGGAGCTCTGGTAGCATAATGCCTAAGGCACTTGACTGCCAACCAAAAGGCTGGCAGTTCAAACCC
>NW_006921595.1:10853678-10870184 GCF_000298275.1 Orycteropus afer afer | reverse complement strand
TGTTGTTTTGATTTGCATCTCTCTAATAGCTAATGATCGTGAGCATTTCTTCATATGTTTGTTGGCCGCTTGAATATCCTCCTTGGTGAAGTATCTATTCATGTCTTCTGCCCATTTTTTAATTGGATTGTTTGTCTTTTTGTTATTGAGGTGTTGGAGTGTTCTATAAATTCTAGTTTCTTCTTCATCTTTCTTTATATTTCCCAAATGCTCTACTACAATAAACAGTCTAACTCCAGTTTTGATATTTGACTGCTGTTATGGATTGAATTGTGTCCCAAAAATATATGTGTTGGAAATCCTAAGCCCTGTACCTACAGATGTACAAATTTGGGAATAAGGTTCTCTCTGTTATGTTAGTGAGAACACATCAGTGCAAGATGTGTCTTCAACCTAACCACCTCTGAGATATACAAGGAGCAGATAAGGCACAGAAGCAAGCAAGAACAAATGGGGGAAAGATGAATGCCACTTGGCGATCCTCCAAAAAATTCAAAAAGAACACTAAAGAAGCTAAAATGAAGATTTTCCCTCAGAGTGTACAGAGTGAGCCTTTCTTTAGACCCAGTGTCCTAAAGTCAGACTTCTAGCCTCCTGAATTGTGAGAAAATAAATGCCTGTCTGTTAAAGCCACCTTCTTGTATTTCTGCTATAGCAGCACTAAGAAACAAATACAACTTTCAAGCCTTGCCTTTCCCCTTTCTCTATGCTCCACATGTGGGCAAGCTGATAAAAAAATCCTAGGCACTCACTCCTTTGTGTTGGAAGGACACCAAGCTATGCAAGCACCTACCTATACACTAGAACTTCTACCCTAGTCCCACCATCTATCCACAATAAAAAACCCAAAGCACATCTCATTTCCCTACTCTAGCCATTTTGGGACCAGCTTGGGGGCCTGCCCTGTTATCCCCAGAAAGCCTCATCATATGAGTAATAAACCTTTTCACACTTTCTTGCTGTATATTTGACATCACCAGCCTCAAGAACTGAACCAAATTTGAGGTTGGGGATCCACCCACCTCTGTGGAGTACCTACATCTAAAATGAGCATGTCTTACTTTCACACCAAAAACCAAAGTATTATTTTAAAAAGAGAAAGCTATAACTAACTGTTCATATCAGGCAAACCTGCAACATTTTGCTCATTTCAAGATAGCACACATTTTAAGGCAGTTCAAGAAACAGAAAAATTCATTATAAGGTTGCAACTCTGGATTCAAGACCATATATGTCTACAAGAAGAACATCTTAAGCTCTGGGATTAATTGTACCTGAAGAAACATACCTGGACTCAGCAATTGGCCTTCTGTAAGTACATCTCCAAAAGGAACAGATAAAAATTGGTACTTGGGTCTCTGCCAACACCAGAATCTCTTCTTTTTGGTCACCAGACTTAGAAGTTGTAACTTGTCAGAGTCATTCAAGTTTGATAATGCAATCAGGGTACCATCAGTATCAACCTCTCTAAGAAAATTCCTTGTTGCCTTCGCAAACATTTTTATGGCTCCAAATTATCTGAAAAAATAAGGTTCTTCCAAAGTCAAATAATAAGCTATTATTTTGAGGCTTTTGTTCTAAAATTACTTCATTTTTCCCCTAGCATCAATCAGTTCACAATGAAAGAATACCTTAACTCTAAGAAAGCCTCCAGTTTGAATTCAGTTGATAACAAAGAAATTACATTAAGATATTGGGAAGGGAGTATGTGTCCCAGTCAGGATATACTAGGTTATGCTTCAAAAACAAACATCTCCCAAACCTTAGTGGCTTATAACAATAGAAGTTTATTTGTGGTTCACACTACATATCTAGTATAGGGGGAGAGAGGAGTTTTGCTCATCATAGTGATTCAGGTATCCAGAGTGATGGGACAGCCACCATCTTGAGTGCTGTTGGTCATCACCCAACGGGAAAGAGTTCTGGAAAGTTTCGTGTTGTTGTTGTTGTTATGTGCCGTCAAGTCGGACCCAACTCATAGCGACCCCTCCTTGGGTTTCCAAGGCAGTATCACTACAGAAGTAGATTGCCCAACCTTCCTTCTGAGGAGTGGCTGGTGGGTTTGAACTGCCAGCCTTCTGATTAGCAATCAAGTGCTTTAGGCACTACACTACCAGAGCTCCTAGAAAGTTTCATACCATCAGTTAAGTGCTCTGGCCCAAAAGTGACACATGTCATGTCACTCCCAAATTATCAGAATCCATCACATGGCCTCAGCCGATCTAAAGGTCAAGAAATACAACCCTTCCATGTATGTGGAAGGCAGAGAGCTAGTAACAGTTGTTGCACACCATGATTACCTCAATATGTGTCTCAGTTATGACTTCTTCTTGGAAGAGTCAAATATGCTTTTTCTCTACACTGTGTGATTTCTCCTATAGAGAAAGGAAAAGTAACTAATTACTACTTTCAAATCAGAAAAAAGTACAACCATACTACAAATGGAAGAAAAAAGAAGTTATAAAAGTACTGAATTCAGTGGAAGTGTCGAGTATTCAAAAAATAGTGTTAGAATAATTGACAAAACATTGGGAAAAAATAAAGTCAGCTTTCCATCTCACACCACACACAAGAGCAACTTCTCAATGGATTAGAAGAAAAGTGAAACCATAAAACTAGAAAAAAAATATGGACAAATACTTACATAATTATAGGATAAGAAGAGAATTTTGAAATATGACACAAAAAGTGAAAACCAAATAAAGCTATTGGTAATCTGGGCTATATTGAAATTAATAACATGAAATTTAAAAAAATGAATTATTGTGATATACAAATGGCAAACCAAGAAAATAACTTGCAATATTTATGACAGTTAGAATCCTTAACATAGAAAATCTTTTCACAAATTAAGTTTTAGAAACACTGCAATAGAGGAAGATCCAAGATGGTGGACTGGGCAGATATATTGCACAGACTCTCTATCATAAAGACCCAAGAAATCAAGTGAAACTGATATGGATGGCAATCCTAGAACCCTGAGCTTCAAAGAAAAAGATAAAGAAGATCAATACCAATTAGAAAAAGAAACTTAATGAAAACAACAAACAAAGAGACATATAGAGCAGTGAAGTGCCTACTGGCCATCGAGTCAGATCTGAATCACAGCGACCCCTCCTTGGGTTTCCAAGGAGGTATCACTATGGAAGTAGATTGCCCAACCTTCCTTCTAAGGAGTGGCTGGTGGATTTGAACCACCAGCCTTCTGGTTAGCAGTCAAATGCCTTAGGCACTATGCCACCAGAGCTCCTCCTTGGCAAAACATGGATATTTTGAATTATTGCAAGCAGGGTTCCAGTTGGAGCAGGAACCAGATAACCAGCTCTGTTCACCCAGGACAACACTGGGACCCACAATGGTGACCAGCAACCAGAGAAATGTGATCACCCCCTTTACCCTGCACAACCTCTCAGTGACCAGAGGGGGGACCCCTCCACCCTCACCACCACCACCCCCCAGTGGCCAGTTAAGCACTCCCAACTGTCCCTCCCTCACCTGGTGTTTTGCCTGGTGCACTCTCTCCTTCCCCCACATCCCCCTCATTCATCACTCTACTCTCCTGGTGGCTTCCGGTGTGCTCTGGCTGATCAAGTGCTGTAAGCCCACCATCTCAGACATCTGTGGCTGGAGCTTATGCCAATCTGTGCCACTCCCCACCCCCTTTCTTTTTTCTTTTTCTTTCTTGTTATTGATTCCCTCTTCCTCTCCTTTTTTTTCTCCTCCCCTTCCCTTCCCCCCCCCCATTAGTCAGGAGCCAGCAACTCTACTCAGCCATATCCACTACCTTGAACTATGTCAGTGGCATAAAAATAGAAAAGATTTGGTGATTTTCACCAGATGGTTAGATGTAGAGGTGGTGATAAAAAAATGGAATCTCTCCAAGATGTTCTCCAGGTTTCTTGGGTGTGGGTTGAGTAATGAGAGGAAGATCTGAGTTACCAAGAGAGGGAATTTGTGAAGAAGCAGATTGATGAGGTCAATAGGTAGTAACACCTGAGATTGTATATAGGCTACCAGTACTAGTTGCTATCAAGTTGATTCCAACTCATGGCAACCCCATGTGTGTCAGAGTAGAACTATGCTCCATAGGATTTTCAATGGATGATTTTTAAGAAGTAGATTGTCAGGCCTTTCTTCTGAGATGGCTCCAGGTGGACTTGAACCATTGGCTTTTAAGTTAGCAGCTGAGTGCTCAACCATTTGCACCACCCAAGGAACCTCTATCTAAGATAAGGTACAGGATTTATATCGCCAAACACAAGGAGAGAACCTTTAACAACAACAAAACCAGATTCTCCCTAACAACCTGTGGGAATCCATTCTGCTGTCTCAAGAAAAGAGTACAGCAGGATCTGCCTCAGTTTACCACTGGTGTCAAAGTCTCTATTTTTATGGTTTCTATTCTTTTTTCTTTCTTCTTTTTTTTTTTTTTTTTTGTTATTCTTTTCTAGAATAATTTCAACAGGAGTTTGCTCACTTGACTTCAGATCAAAGCCAAAACAGATGTGCCATTACAAAACAAAACTACACTAAATAAAACCCATCTGTTGTGGGCGGTGAAGTCTTAGCGATGACACCAATCCTCCCACGAGGGATTAAAGGATAAAAAAGGGAAATTCTAAATTAATTTTTATTATTTTTTTTTTTTCTACCTAGCATCAAACACAGCTCCATTTGCCTTCTTAACAAGACAGGTTGCTTTATGGAGTGTTACTGGAAGTGGCTATTACTTCTGTTTTTCTTAGAATCAGGCTATTTGTTCAATCATGGAAAGCTTTGAGAATATTCTCCTTGTGAAGTAATTTTTTTTATGTCTACATAAATAATAAATTTACATGGCTCAAAAATTTAAACTATACAAAAATATATACACTGAAAAACTGCATTCCTGCCCATGTCCTACTTTTTAACTCCTCCCCGCTTCAAATAACCACTTATATTAGCTCATGTTCCTTACACAGATACAAGTGAAAAATAATCTAAACATGGTTTTAAACTTTTCTTTCTGTCATATAACAATATGTCCCAGAGTGGTACCTTCTTCTTTATGGTTGCTTAGTATGTTCTACTCCCTAGTTTATTTAGTCTGCCACCACAGTGGTTCTAACTCATGGCAACCCCGTGTGTTGCAGAGTAGAACTGAGCATAGGGTTTTCACTGCTGTGACTTTTCAGAATAGCCAGGCTTTCCTTCCTAATTGCCTCTGGGTAGATTCAAGCCACCAACTTTTCAGTTAGTAGCCAAGAACACAACCATTTGCAACAACTTGTCCCTTAGTTCTAGGTTATTTCTAAAATTTTTTTATTATAAAAAAAATGGCACACTAACTATTCTATAATGTGTGTGTTCTTCATACCTGGACACGAATGTCTGAAGTGTAGGGGCCTAGAAGAGAGTTTGCAAAATGAACAGGTAATGGCATCTGTAATTTTAGTTGGCATGGCCAGATTTCCCCTCATAAGAGCTGTACCATTTTTCAGTCTCACCAGTAATATATGCAAGTGTCAGTCTCAGCAACAGAGTGCGTAATCAAGCTTTTGGTTTTTCCAGTCTGTTAGGTGAGAAACAGTATCTCAGTATGGTTTTAGGTTATGTTATTTTAATATAAATGAAACAAAGCATCTTTTACCTCATGTAAAAGCTTTTTTACCCTTTTTTCTTTTCTTTTTTACTTTTTTGTGTCTTTGGCTCGTTTTCTATTGTTGCTCACTTTTCTTATGCCCTTCCCCTTTTATTTCCAGAAACTTTTGATATAATAGATGTGGTAGTTGAGATTATGTGTCAACTTGGCTGGGCCTGGTTTTGAGTGGCTGGGCAGGAGGATGAAATACTCCTCATGATGGTACTCAGCTCCATGGGAAATCTACTGGGAACAGCTGACTAGCTGCCTTAGGGATATGGTCTGCTTCCACTACATAAGAAGAAGCTTTGAAAAATGTTTCTGAGCTTCTTGGCATATATGGCTCCTGCATTTGGTCAACTCATCAGTGAGTGGCCTGCTATGTTATTTGCAGATCTTAGGACTGTTTCTGGACTTAAACTAGTGGCCTGCCATGTTGCTTGATAATCTTGGGACTGTGCCATTTTATTTGTCAACCTTGGGTTTATCAGCCTCAGCAATCAGCAGCTGCCTGAGTTAAAAGACACCTCCAGATCCAGTGGAGGGGGGGCAACAAGCAGAGCTGAAGCCCAAGGTCAAGGGGCCTTCACCCAGCCCTAGAACTGGCACTTTGAACTCAGACTTCTAGCCTCCTAAACTATAAGAGAATAAAACCCTGTGTCTGTTATACCAGCACTAGATAACCACAACAACAGAGATCAGCCAAAATACAGGCTAGAAATTTAATACAAAAGATTTTATAGCATGGCATTGGGAAATAATAAGCTGTCACTGTCGTTCTCAAACATCTGAAGTAACTGGTCTATTATAAAAAGTCAAGAAAATGCTCACACAGAGAAAGAAACATTCTTTCATGGTTACCAGGGATGAGAGGGGATGGTAAATCACTAACTAGAGAGTAGACATGTATTAATTTGGGTGAAGGGAAAGGCAATTTACAATGAGGCAGAGGGCAGCAGAACATGACCAAAGCAAAGGAAGACATTGGGAGGTACACAAAGAATAAATGACAACAGAAGTAAATATTATTACATGCTTTATCCTACAATCATAGTAATAACTAACAATATCTAAGCGTAGATACAAAAGTAGACATGCAAGCTGAGCAGATATAAGAAGGTGATTGGCAGTACACCCATAAGTATACATGGGTTTGCCAAAGGATATTTCTACATACCTATTTGTATGTGCTATAAATATATCCAAGGATACTATAGAGCATACAGGGGGCAAAGTTCTGAAAACTTCTTAGCCATAACCAAACACCCAAAGGGAATCAGCCACTGGGTTTGGTGACTTAGGACCACAGTCTCAGCGGAGATCTAGGTCAATGGTATAACACAGTCTACAAAGACAATGTTCTATATTCCACTTTGGTAAACAGCAATTGAGGTCTTAAAAGCTTGTGATCAGCCATCTAAGATTCAACAATTTGTCTCTCCTTGTTCAGAGCAAAGAAGAGTGAAGAAAATTAAAGGCTCAAGGAAACAATTATGGCCACACAAACCACCGCCTCCACTACCATGACATCAAAAGAACTAGACAGTGCCCAGTGACCACTGCTAACTGCTCTGATCAGGATCACAATAGAAAGTCATGGACAGACAGGGGATAAAAAGAAATGTGGGACAAAATTCAAAACCATAAAAAAGACCAGACTTACTGTGTAATAGAGACTAGTAGAACCCCTGAGACTGTGGCTTTTAGATATCCTTGAAGTCTGGAACTGAACCCACCCCCAGAGATTAATTTTCAGCCGAGCAATAGACAGACTTATAAAGTGCATAATAATATCAGGAAGTATAATCAACCATACAAGGCCTCAAGGGCAGCAACTGCTTAAAAGGAAAGCTCAGAAGGAAGGGGCAGGAAAAAAAGAACAAATGGAAACGGGACACCCAAGGAGGAAGTGAGAAAAGTGCTATTATTGAGGGGATTGCAGTCAATGTCAGGAAACAAAATCCACATAAATTATTGAATGCAAAACTAATCTGCTCTATGAACTTTCACCCAAATGACAATAAAAAGTGGTTTTTTTTAAAAAAAATTTAATTAATTAAGGTTACTGGTTTAACTAAGAGAGGTGAAATAAGATGACCAGGTTCAACTGAACAAAGCACCTAGAACCCAAGTTGCCTGACGCAGACAAGCAATGTCTCAATTAGGCAGAAGTAGAGATTCAAATTCAAACTTCCAGAATATACCAACCTAGAATTATATAAAATGGCCTCTGAAGAGATACAGCTCAAATTGCTCATGATCAAAATTCACTGCAGGTCAAAGGACAACATAGATCCTGAGGTGCTCACACAGGACCTTAAAAATTACATCAACAAATAGGTTCTTACACTCGTTTAACCTGGCTTCCTAGTTCAAAGCACATTAAAACTCAGAGAGCCAAAATGAATGTGATGAGGACAGTCTAACCTGGGTCAGACTCCTGGACAAAAGACCTTGTGGGGGAGTATTCTGGTTACCTAGTTCTACTCTGACAGGAATATACCACAAATGGGATGGCTTGAACAAACAGGAGTTTATTCTCTTACAATTTGGGAGGCTAGACATTCAAGTTCAATGTGCCAGGCTCTAGAAGCTGTGTGAAAGACTCTCGACCTTGGACTTCAGCTCTGACCCTTGCTCCTGGCCCACTGAAGCTAGAGGCATCTCTTCACTCAGGCAGCTACTGGCTGCTGAGACTGACAAGCCCAAGGTCAACAAATAAAACTGCACAGTCCCGATGTTACCAAACCACATAGCAGACCATCGGTTCAAGTCCATTGACAGTCCCCAGGTTGGCAGAGCATGGCAGGTTGCTGAACAATGACTCAGCTACATTCAGGGATCAAGTGTGCCATAAACTAGAGACCATTCCCCAAGGCTTCTCCTTATATATAGAAAGCAGAACACATCTCTAAGGCAGCTAGCTATCAGCTGCTCACAGTAGATTGCATCATGGAGTTGATTACCAGTCTCATCATGGGGAATACTACGTCCAGCTGCCCAGCCACTCAACCAGGCCCAGCCAAGTTGACACACAAACTGAACTACCACAGGGAGGGACCAAGAAAGCAAGATGATGACAAAGAATTAACAAGGTACTGGAACCATTGGCTTCTGGACACAAAGAATCCTAAAAATAGTTGCCAAAGTCATAACATGAGAAGATACTAAAACCACTGGCACCCATTCTTAAGACCAATTCAGAGTCATGGAATTATCAAGTCTGTAACTGTAAGGGATCCCGTTCTTCCTAAAATCCTATTCAGGATTCTTCTCCAGAGCAGCTCTGGTTAATCACTGGGCCTCTGTTTGAACAGTTCTGGAGAGGGAAGAAATCTCAACATCAAAATAAAAGGCATTGTCCATATTTCACAGATGTGGAAAAGTAAAGTTGAAAGATGCTAACTTACCAAGATTATGAGAAAGAGGAAAACAGTCTGGACATCTGGAAGCTGGCCCCCGGTGTTGCTGGGACTAGGCTTGTCACTCACACAGCAAGGCCCTGCTGTTCTCCTGTTGAACATGAACAATTTTAAAGAACATCAGCATCAGACAAGATCACTCTATGACTAATCATGATTAGGCAAAATCATGTCTAAACACAGATGAAGTATGAACACTGTCCAAACCACAAAAATCACCAAACAGCCCCTCTCCTGGCTCATGTGAGTAACTGCTGCTTCTTTATCAATCACAGCTGTAATCAATCAATCATTATAATCTGTCTTCCTTATAGATAAGATTTACTGAAATTCCCAATCATAGAATTTCCCCCATTTCCTGACAGTATCCAATCTAGAGGAATGGCCTGCTTGCTTAAATCCTCCACAAAATCACCTATCACAAGCCTAAATCCTATTGTAAGTCCTTTCTAACATCTTCTTACTGAGACACCCTAAGGTTTCCCAATGGTGTGAGGTCTCTCTCACTACAATGAACCATAAATTCAACTTGTTCAACTACAAGTGTTTTTGGTGGGTCTCTGCCTGGAGGGCATTGACAATCATACAGAAAATTAGCAGTGAGTCAAGATTTCAATTGAGGCCCACCTGATACCAAAGGCTGTGCTCTTGAGGACCCTTGCTCAGCTATTTTTTTTTTTGGGGGGGGGGGGCCTACACACGATTCACTTTACAAAGGTAAGACGTGTGCTTGAAAGGGTAAACTTGTATGTTGGAAACAGAAACATTGCTGTGAAATACATTATTTCCTCACTATCTGGGGAAATGAGACATCACTGTACTTGTTTCACTATTAACAAGTGCAGCACATTTTGAATTACATGTAGTTTTCTAAACAGCAAAATGAAATTGAATCAATTCAATTAAACAGAGGTGTCATCTTTTCATATCTTTCTACACTTACAGTCTAGTTTCTGAGCTCATTTTTAGTGAGAAGACAAAGAAAGGATAATCCGTCTTTTCTTTCTAAAATGAAAATCAGTATGGGAAATAAAAAATAAATAATGGTTACAAGCCTGGCATTGACTTGAAAAAGGAAGTTGGGGTGAGGAGGCTAGGGCTTTTGGATGTGATAACAGAAGAGAAAGACTGGATAAGAACAGAAAAGAACTCTCTAGATGCCTTGAAGGTACACAAAGAACAAAGAGCAGAGCGCTAGGAAAATGTAAAGCTCCTCTTAAAAGAAGCGAAATAAGGGACAACGTGCTGAGAGTTTGGATTTCTTTCTCAGCTCCGCCTAATTGCATGGGCTCAACTTCTCTGGAACAATTTTTGTAAGAACAATGTTAGTGGTAGATTTTGAAAACGATTTGTCTACTCTACATTTATTCGGCTTCTCCGACTCCACAATACTTTTATACATTCCACCGTGACGGAGCCATCTCTGCCTTCTCCTAGAACGTGGCGATGCTAAGACATCCATCCCTCTTCCATCCACTATTTTGAACAGAGTAGCCGCTCAATGAATGATTCTTTTTTAAAAGATCTACAACGCACGCCCTTTTAAGTGCTGCGATCTAGTCTTTCCCATTCAGATGCAGATGAGAAAAGGGCTCCCAAAAGGGCCGGGGTCCCCACGTCAGACGAAACGAAGCCACGCGAGGGGGGCGGCTGTTAAAACTCATGCCATGCCTGGTCAACAACGCCCAGAGGGGCTTGGCTTTTTCCCCATCAAGGCGATGGGAACTCGCTCCCCGTTCAGATGACTGAATTCCACGTCTATCTTGGCCTTACACACGCGCGCGCACATACAGAGCTCCCAAGCTGGGTAAGCACCCAGAGGGGAAACCGGAAGACAAAGAAAGAACGAGTCTGGGGGAGAGAAGGTACCAGCGGCCCTAGAAACATCCAAGGAAGTGGCAACGGGAAAGGGGGATGAGTGGGGATGGCGAGGGGATGGTGAACAGAGGAAGGGGATAGTATTATGAAATGGAGACTGAGGTGGGAAATGTGGAAAGGGATGGAGGCCCGATAGTGCCAGCTGTTCCAGCTGCGGAGCAGTCAATACTGCTTACGAGGGAAAGGGAGGAGTGTCCCGGAGAGAAACAAGACTCGCAAACTTGGGTCCTCTAGGGACTCGCAGTGGACACAGCAGGAGCCTACGCCGGGTCTACAGTCCGCCCCGCCGCACCCTGCCTCACACTTACCCGCGCGCCCGGCCCGACAGCCCCGCAGCCGCGCGCTCCCTGCCCCGCACCGGCAGAAGTCGGAGGAGCCCGCGCGGGGCGGACCGGAGGCGGGGGCTCAGGAAGGAGGCGGGAGAGCCAAGCGGGGACCTTTGCTCTGTTCCCGCCCCCTGCAGTCTTGGGA
This sequence comes from Orycteropus afer afer, assembly GCF_000298275.1. Lineage (NCBI taxonomy): Eukaryota > Metazoa > Chordata > Mammalia > Tubulidentata > Orycteropodidae > Orycteropus > Orycteropus afer. The sequence goes on along the minus strand of NW_006921595.1, from coordinate 10,858,793 downwards.
CTGTGCGGTGGGGCTAGGCGGAGCTGCAGAACTGGTGCGAGTGGCGCTCCGAGGCCTGGAGGAAGTGGGGGAGGTCAGGAGAGACCAGCGAGCGAGCTTCAGCCCAGGTGCAGCCTACCAAGGCTGGCTGAAGCCAACAAGACCCATACCTAGCTGACTGGTTCCCGTTCTTCGTTCTTAGTGTGATTCCTACGGAATTGAGTCGCTTAAGCCCTAGGGTTCAGCTTTGACCAAAGTCCCCCGGCACTTTTGGGGATTCAAGGTCTTGGGCGCAACATGAAAATGCCAGAGCCTCACCTGAAAGTGAGCTCAGCCTTTCATAAAGGCCTCACCTCTCCCGGGACAGTACCTGCCTCTCGGAGGGGCTCTGACCTGCCACCAGTGATGGATGTACTCTGGGTACTATCACTTCACGAAGTCATTTGTTGTTATGTGCCACGTAGTCAGACCTGACTCACAGTGACCCCTCCTTGGGTTTCTGAGGAATTATCACTACGGAAGTAGGTTGCCCAACCTTCCTTCCAAGGAGTGGCTGGTGGGTTCAAACCTCCAGCCATCTGGTTAGCAGTCAAATGCCTCAGGCACTACGTTACCAGAGCTCCTAGGAAACTCCAAAGCCCTTCTAGCCTTATGTTGTTGGGTGCCATCTAGTAGTGACTCCATATGACAAAGTAGAACTGCCTTATAGGATTTTCTTGGCTGTAATCTTTACAGGAGAGGAGCTCTGGTGGTGTAGTGGTTAAGACATTTGGCTGCTAACTCAAAGGTTGATAGTTTCAACCCACCAGCCTCTCCGCCAAGAAAGATGAAACAGTCAGTTTCCATAAAGATTGGAAACCCAATGCCAGGTCGCTATGAGTCAGAATCCACTGGATGACAATGAATTTGGTTTTGATTTTTGCAATCTTTACGGAAATAGATTGCCAGATCTTCCTCCTTTCAGTTAGCGGCTGAGCGCCTAGGAAACCTTTTGGAGCAGGCCTGTCTGATAGCGTAGCAGCTACGAGTCAGAATCAACTGAACAGTACATAATCATCTTTATGGTTTTTTCCTTTAATTTTATTGTTTTGAGAATATACACAGCAAAACATCCACCAATGCATGTACAATTTAGTGACGTTGATTACATTCTTTACCTTGTGCAGCCTTTCTTTGCTGAGTTATCCCCTTCCATTAAAATAAACTTACTGCCCTTAAGTTTCTTATCTAGGAAAGTCCAAAGTTGCTGTTGTCAATTTGATCCCATATTTGACAGTTCTGAGAAGAGAGTAATGCTTGAGGCAGACCTCTTTTACTAGTTAAGCTAAACTACTGTTCAGTTTTAAGGTTTCAGGAAATATTTTTGGTTTAAGGTTTAAAGATTCTCTTGGGGCACAGGGCAATAGTTTCATGGGTTCATTCACACTTCATGGCTCCAGAAAGTCTAGAGTCCATGAAAATTTAAAATTCTGTTCATTTTCCTTCTTTTGACTAGGATTCTTATGTGGAATCTTTGACCAAAAGTTCAGTAATGTTAGCTGACCACCATCCAGTGATGGTCTCATGGCAAAGGAGGCAGTTCCAACAACAATCTTTATGGAAGAACATGGCCAGACCTTTTTCCCTCAGAACCGTTGGGTGGGTTTCAACTATCAACCTTTTTGGTTAACAGCCCAGCATTTAACTGTTGCATTACCAGGAGTCCTTCTCTAGCCTGCCAAAACCAAAAAATCCAAACCCATTGCCATCATCAGTGGTGTCACTAGGGTTAGTGTCAAACACCCATCCCCCATGGACCGCCTCCCATACCAGACCACACAGAAGCCTTAGTAATGTTTATTATCACTTTTAATCATAGAACAATATGTGATAACTATAATTGAAAAACTGCTTAAATGTAATAGTTCTTAGATCATAAGAATACTAACAACAAAATTATTTTGTAAACTCTACACTGAATTATAACATCAGTTACATTCTTAGTAACTGAGCAGAAACCTTTTTTGATTTTTCTTTTTCTTTTATTCTTTCTCAAAAAAATTATTGGTATAGGTTCACAAATACTAATTATCATGATATTGCAACTAAAACACCAGAAAATTTCACAAAATCAGTGACTATAAAAACACCACCAGCAATGAAAACAATAGCACAAGCTTGTAGTATGTGCAGATGAAACCACATGATTCAAAGAGTCATTGTAATGGGATAATAAATGACAGCTCTGACTTGAGCACATTATAAGGTTCAAAAAGTAAGTTAGCACAGAGTTGTAGCCTTTTAGGTATACTGGTACAGGTAAGCTGGGCTTACAAAAAAATGTTTTTGTTGTTCTAACTACAGGGATATCTTGATTTAAAAAAAATAAATAAATTTCTGCTGAAACAGGACAAAAATTTTATAGACAGTCATTTTGGTGTTACCCCTCTGACATTGTCACCTTGTACGATACCATTGTATAGATTCTGACTAATAGAGACCCTACAGGGCAAAGTAGAGCTGCCCCATAGATTGTCTAAGGCTATAGGCTGGAGGTTCAAATCCACCAGCCACTCCTCAGAAAGAAGTTTGGGAAATCTACTTCCATAGAGATACCACCTCAGACACCCAAGGAGGGGTCACTATGAATCCCAGTTGACTCAACAGCAGTGAGTTTGGTTTGTTTGTTTGTTTGTTTGTAATTTTTATGAAAACAGACTGCCACATCTTTCTCCTGTGGAGCAGCTGGTGCATTTTAACTGCCAATCTTTTGGCTAGCAGCTGAGTGCTGAACCACTGCACAACACCACCAGTGCTTCTTTTTCTAGCCTACAGGAGCCCCTAATGCCTATATCTGTGTGTATCTGGATTTGTATTATGACATCATCACACTTTTATCCTAATGCTAATTAATAATTCACATAAACTACCTTGTGGTGCAAAACTAACCACACTTGGCTGCTAGCCAAAAGGCTATAAGTTCCAGGCTACCCAGAGATACCTCTGAAGAAAATGTCCTGGTGATCTGCTTCCAGAAGCTCAGCCACTGGAAACCTTATGAAGCACAATTCTACTCTGACACACATAGGGTCACCATGAGTTGGAGTTGACTCCATGGCAGTTAGTTTAAGCTCCTTGAGGTCAGGACATAGCACTTCTCACATACTGTTGTTGTTATGTGCTGTCGAGTCAGACTGGACACATAGAGACCACCCCTTGGGTTTCCCAGACGGTATTACTAAGGAAGTAGATTGCTCAAACATCCTTCCAAGGAGTGGCTGGTGGGTTTGAACCACCAGCCCACTGGTTAGAAGTCAAGTGCCTTAGGACTACAATACCAGAGCTCCCTCTCACATATTAGATACTCAGTAATGGATGAATGAATTTGAGTACAGTTGGTGCTCAAGAAATTGCTTATGGATTGACTTGAATATTATATATCCTTTCAGTCAATATCTATAGAACATCTCTGTGCAATGTTTTCTACCAGGCCAGGATCAATAGATAAGAGACAAAATTTCTACCATTGGAGAACTTATAGTATTGAGTTTTTTGTTGCCTTTTTAAGAGATCAGGGAAACAAGCAGGGTGAGGTAGGGAGGCTGATGGCCTTTGTCTGGGCCACCATGTGCCTATCTCTATATAGCATTGCTCTTACCTCAGGCCAGGCTTCCTTGATTACCCAAATTAAAAGTTCAGTCCACCCACCCACAGGAACTCTCCTGGCTTTTTCTCCTTCACATTTATCATTATCTGATAGACTGATTACATATATAATGCTTATTGTATTCATTATCTTACTTTTCCCTAGAGTTTCTCTCCATGAAGACAGAGACTATACCCAGCATCTAACATACTATCTGACATATTAGACAAAAAAAAAAAAAAAGCTAAAAAGAGCTCTGGTGGCATAGTGCCTAAGGCATTTGATTGCTAACTACAAGGCTGGTACTTCAAACCCACCAGTCACCCCTACCCCTCAGAAGGAAGATTGGGCAATCTACTTCTGTAGAGATATTGCCTCAGCAACCCAAGGAGGGGTCGCTATGAGTTGGATCTGACTCAGCATGTTAGATTAGATACTCTTCAAATAATTGTTAAAAAAAATTAATGAATTCTTTTGTTTGTTTCTCCAACTAGATTGTGGAATCTAACTCACCTGTGCAATGCCTGGCACAAAGTAGGTGCACAATTAATGGTTGTTAGATGAATGAATGAATAGAAAGATCAAGATGGTAGTCCCCTTTGGGTCCCCTGCCTTGCTGAAGTGATTAAGTATTGAAAGAAACTAAGAACCACTGTCCTAACTTTGTTCAGAGACCTTTCACCTATGTTATTGGTTCTGTGTCTTCATAAAATTGTAAAGCAATGACTGACTTGCTATCAGAGATTATTGCTCCCTAATGTAGGGCATTAACCTTAAAGGTATGCTCATAGCCGGCATGTTCATGAAGTTCCCACCTCCTCAAGCACTAGTCCTCTAGATCAGTTACCACGCCTTCCTGATTGCATGAATTGTTGTTAGGTGCTGTCCAGTCAGCTCTGACTCACAGCAATCCTATGTACAACAGAATGAAACACTGCCTGGTCCTGCATCATCCTCACAATCCCTGCTATGCTTGAGACCATCATTGCAGCCACTGTGCCAATCCATCTTGTTAAGGGTTTTCCCCTTTTTCGCTACCACATTGATACTTTACCAAGTTGATAGATAGCCTTCTCCAGGGACTGGTCCCTTCTTATAACATGACTAAAGTAGGTAAGACAAAGTCTGGCAATTTTTGATTCTAAGGAGCATTCAGGCTGCACTTCTTCCAGGACAGATTTGTTTGTTTTCTGGTTGTCCATGGTATTTTCTGTATTCTTCACCAACACCACAATTCAAAGGCTTCACCTCTTCTTTGGTTGTCCTTATTCATTGTCCAGCTCTTACATACATATGAGATGATTGAAAATACCGTGGCTTGGGTTGTTGTTGTTGTTGTTGTCGTTAAGTGCCGTCGAGTTGTTTCTGACTCATAACAACCCCATGCACAGCAGAACAAAACACTGCCCGATCCCGTGCCAGCCCCACAATCCCTGCTGTACTTGAGCCCATCATTGCAGCCACCATGTCAATCCATCTCATTGAAGGCCTCCCCCTCTTTCGTTGACCCT
>NW_006921595.1:10835328-10851718 GCF_000298275.1 Orycteropus afer afer | reverse complement strand
GGCTCTCTTGGACTTGTTTTAATTGTCTTTAACTTCAAGTGGAATTTGCATATGAGCAGTTGATGGTCTGTTCCACAATCAGCTCCTGGCCCTTTCTCCTGCTTGGGTTAGGCACACTTTAGTCTTCAAAATGACATCTTTGCTTCTTAACACTTTAAGGAGGTCTTTTGCAGCAGATTTGTCCAGTGTGGTATGATGTCTGATTTCTTGACTGCTGCTTCCATGTGTTCATTGTGGATCTAAGTAAAATGAAATCCTTAGTGCACGAATTAGTGGCTTCAAATTTGTTCACAGTCATGTTCTGTGCCTTTTAATTCAATGCATAAGGAAGACAGTAATAGTAACACTAGCTAATGTTTATAGAGTACTTTGTGTATTGTCACTACACATGGTTCTGAGTACATTGCATGCATTGACTATCTCATTTAATCCTCACAACTATCTCTTGAGAGTCAAAATTACAGATGAGGAGGACATTGAGGCTCAAACTAGGCAGCTCATTCAGCTGGAGAGAGAGAGAGCCAAGATTTGAACTCATGTAGTTTGGCACCATCTGTGCTTTTAAGCACTGCTCTGTACAGATTCTCCAGAACAGTAAAAAGGAAGCACAGTGTAAGTCACTCCAAAAAGCAGTGATTGAGAGCACTGTGGATATTTTCTTAGGTAAGGGGTTGTATTTAAGGAGATTTTCCTGTCACTGCTTTTCTTATGCCATCTGGGGACTCCAGAGGATTCTGGCACAGCCGTAACTAAGAGTCTCTATTTTTATGTTGTATTTCTGAACAGTTGTGCTTATTTTTATTAAATAAAGCATTTGAAGATTTCAGATGGACCAATTCAAGAAAGTAACTTTTAGACCACCCAGAAGAAAAGTGAATTAAAAGAAAATATCAAATACCTCACTACTTTACAGATACATTCTCCTTAAGAAAATGGAAACAGGAAATATGGAAAGCAGGAAATGGGATGTGTCAGGAGATAAATTTGTGTGAGGGTGGTGATGACAAGTTTTTGTTTAGAAAAAGATTCATTTCATAAGCTGTGTTTCAAGTTATAGAACTTCTGAAACACAGTTACGGGATGTCGTGTATTCCCTAATCCACTCCCAGATCCTTATTGCATAAATAATTTGCAAAAGTCAGCATCAATAGGTGTCTTCATTAGTGGGATGTATTTCATAAACGCATGCATTAGTAAGCCAGCTCTGCGTGGCTACCATAACAAGTTCCTCGCTCTTGGCAACCACTTTTGGAGAGTTTGTTGGACTCTTTCAGATGAGTCTCCTCTGCAGAGGAGAAAGAACACTGGCTTTGGAGTCAGTTGGATGTAAGTCAAATCCAGCCTACCACTGACCAGCTGAGTGACCTTAGGCTAACTGTATAACCTCCCATGTTGAAAGTTCCTTATGGTATTGTTATGAGATTAAATGAGATGATGTATATAAAGCACTCAGTAAATAGTAGACCTTCAATAAAAAATCATTATCTTTCTTTTATTAATTATTTCAGTAGCAGTAAAAGTAGCCTTTAATTTAAGTTTTATCACCTTGCATAATTTTGTCTTTTATAAAAATTGTGACTTCCTCCAGGCATGCATATCTTCTAACATAGATTAAAATAAAACTTGGCATACATTGATATATATTTTTAAACTGATTTAATTTACCTCCCTAAATCTCAAAAGTTCTTTTGTAACTTGAACCTGCATTCCCAATTCATATTACCAATTACTACTTTAAAATAAAAAAGCTTTAAAACACAAAAACGCAAAATGGAACATTGCTGCGGAGTCGATCTAACTCATAGCAACCATTCCTTGGGTTTCTGAGATGGTATCACCATAGAAGTAGATTGCCCAACCTTCTTTCCGGGGAGTAGCTGATGGGTTTGAACCTCCAGCCTTCTGGTTAGCAGTCAAATGCCTTAGGCACTATGCTACCAGAGCTCCTTATGGAGGGTTAATTATGATCTAGATTAATAGTCTGTATCTTTCAGAGTTGCAACCATCTCTTGCTCAGTTGCAAGGTATAAAGCCAGGAGACAGACTACAATTTACATGTTGGCCAGCAAATGATCAATCAAAATTAAAAGCTTCAATACAAATATCAATAAACAAATAAGGAAGCATGAACTAATTTGTGGTTCCAAGTATCAATTGCTGCATAGCAAACTACACCAAAACTCAGTAGCTGGAAACAACAACTATTTAATTATATAGTTCACAATTTTGTCGATCAGGACTTCATGCTGAGCACAGGCAAGTGATCTTCAGTTCTATACTGCATTGGCTGAGGTCTCTCAGTGCCAATCAGCTAGTGAATGGGCTGGTCTCCAAGGTCTAAAACAGCTTCACTTATATGTATGGTGCCTTGGCAGGGAAGGCTGGAAGGTGGGGCTCAGTTGGGTTTGTTGACTAGAACACCTACACATGGCCTCTTCTTCATGGTGGACTTAGGGAAGTCAGACATCAAGTGGAGGCTCAGAGTTCCAGAAGCAAGATTCCAGGAAATAAAACAGAAGATAAGGCTGCTTATGACTTAGCCTTTAAAGACCTAGAATGTAATTTCCACATCATTCCATTGTTTAAGCAAGGCATTAAGGCCAGCCTAGACTCAAAGAGAGGGGGACTCTCTACCTCTCAATGGGAGAAACAACAAAGAATTTCTGGACATCTGTAATCTACCACATTTGTTTTTATGAAGAATGACATTAAACAAAGTTAGTACAAAAAAAAAAAAAAACTGTATTTCTACTCATCTTTCATGTAGATATGTATGTCTGCAGCATGAAGGAAACTGGTAATGAAGACCAGCAGTCACTCACTAGATTTCAGAATAACAGAAATATTCTGGAGTAATATAATTCAGAGCTGTGTAAGCTTTTCACATCCCACTATCATTATTCTTCAATATTGGCCAACATTCAAGTTTGTAACACACTATATATTGTTTGTTGTTAGGTGCCATTGAGTTGATTCTGACTCCTAGCAACCCTATGCAATAGAGTAGAACTGCCCCATAGGGTTTTCTTGGCTATAATATTTACGGAAGCAAATCACCAAGTCTTTCTCCCACAGAGCGAATGTGGGTTTGCAATGCCAACCTTTCAGTTAGCAGCTGAGAACATAACCATTATACCACCATGGCTCCTGATGCCCAGCATAGAGAAAGGCAAAGTTCATGCTCACAACATTTTGCTAATTCTACAAATATTTATTAAGGACCTACAATGTACAGGTACTATACTAGGTGCTAAAGATGGAGTAATGAGCAAAGGAAATGTGGTTCATGACCCTGTGTAGCATGTAGTCTATCTAGGAAGACAGATAGGTAGACACTAAGAAGAAAGGGTGGGACTCAGAGGGGTATCTATGTAGGAGGCCCTGGGTAGAGTGGGAGAACAATGTGGAACAAAATGCAAAATCATTTTTGGGAGAAAAAAAAAGAACCAGGTCTCCTGATCTGATAGAGCCTGATGGAACCACTGAGACTATGGCCCCTAGCTGCCCTTCAGGTCTAGAACTGAATCCACTTCTGGGGCTTTCAGCCAAACAAAAGACAGGCATATGAGGTGAACATTTACATTAGGTAGATACATTCCTTGGAGAGAACAATCATGGGCAAATAGAAGGGCTATGTATGCATAGGGAGACAGCTCAGGGGGCAGGAGTGCGTGGGAGGGAAGGACACAGGGAAGAGGTGGCTATGGGGAGGAAGTGGGAGGAGAGCTGTTGCATTGTGGTAAATTGTAGTCAATGTCATGAGACAAAGTGTATGTGAGTTGCTGTATGGAAAGTGAATTTGCCCTGTAAACTTTCACCCAAATCACAATAAAATAAATAAATAAATAAAATTATTTAAAGAACAAAGGGTGGGAAGTACAAGAATACTTAGTTGAAACTCTTACTATGATGAAAGAGGATGAATAAGGAGCAAAGCTAGGTGGGTCAAGAAAAGTAAATTAGTTAGAGTTAGCTAACTGATAAGACAAATATCTCCCTAAGTTACAAAGGCTCAGATGCAATAAAACAAACAAATAAATATCAGTTGCCATCAAGTCAATTCTGACTCCAAGCAAACCCATGTGTGTCAGAGTAGAATTGTGCTTCATAGGTCTCCAATGACTGATTTTTTCTTTTGAAGTAGATTGCCAGGCCTTTCTTCCAAGGTAGACAGCAACCACTAACCTTTCAATTAGCAGCTAACTCTTCACATGATCCAAAAACCAAAAACTAAACCAACTTCTGCTGGATTGATTCTGACACACAGTGACCCTGTCAGACAGAGTTTCCAAGGCTATAAATCTTTATGGAAACAGACTACCACATCTTTCTCCTGCAGGGCATCTGGGGTGTTAGATATACCAACCTTTAGTTAGCAGCCAAGTGCTTTAACCATTGCCTCACCAGGGAGTCTAAAATGTAATAGCCATCTTTTACTCTCTAAAAAGCCTAAGGTAGCTCCAGGTTGTGAAGGAAGATGGTCAAGGAGAGTAGTCTCTGTTCCTTCAGGACCCAGTTGTTGTTGTTAGGCGCCGTCGAGTTATCTCTGACTCATAGCGACCCCATGCACAGCAGAACGAAACACCATCCAGTCCCACACCAGCTCCACAATCCCTGCTATATTTGAGCCCATCACCGCAGCCACTGTGTCAGTCCATCTCATTGAGGGCCTTCCCTCTTTTGTTGATCCTCCACCTTACCAAGCATGACATCCTTCTCCAGGGAATGGTCTATTCTGATAACATGACCAAAGTAGGTGAGATGAAGTCTGGTCATTTTTCACTTCCAAGGAGCACTCCGGCTCAGGACCCAGAGGCGTCACTATTTTCAACTCAAAAGTGCTGAGGGACATCTCTAGCAGGCAGAGAAGGAAAGCGGGTAGAGATTTACAAGAGACTTTTATGAGCCACGAACTTTTGCATACCCTCCTTTGGCCAGAAATCAGTCAAACAGTCCCTCCTAGCTGCAAGGGATATATTACACTGGGTAAAAGTGCTGCAAAAGACCTCTTTAAAGTGCTAAAGAGCAAAGAGGTCTTTTTGAAAGCTAAGGTGAGCCTAACCCAAGCCATGGTGCTTTCAATTGTCTCATAGGCATGTGAAAGCTGGACAGTGAATAAGGAAGTCTGAAGAAGAGTTGATGCTTTTGAGTTGTGGTGTTGGCAAAGAGTACTGGAAGTATCATGGACTAGCAGAAGAACTAACAATCCATCCTGGAAGAAGTGCAGCCTTCAGAATGTTCCTTGGAAGTGACAATGGCAGATTTTGTTTCACCTACTTTGGTCATGTTGTTAGAAGGGACCATTCCCTGGAGAAAGATATCATGCTTGGTAACGTGGAGGGTCAGCAAAACATGAGAAGACCCTCAATGAGATGGATTGACATGGTGGCTGCAACAATGGGCTCAGATATAGCAAGGATTGTGAGACTGGTGCAGGACCCGGAAGTGTTTCGTTCTGTGGTACATAGGGTCTCTAAGTCGAGCCGACAACAACAGCAACAGCTGCAAGGGAGGGTGGGAAACGTAGTCTTTGTGCCCAGGAAAAAGAAGAAATGCTTTCCAAGAATAGTACCAGGCTCAGCTACAGAGTGATTTCAGAGGATAAACAGAAGTTGGCTGAACTAAGAGCTTTCATGGAGAATCCCACCTAGGGCAACACAGACAGCTGAACTTGTTTTTCATTTGAATAATTTCTTTCTGATTATATAACACATAAAACCAAAAGCCAAACTCTCTGCCATCAAGTCGATTACAACTCATAGAAACCTTCATTGGTTTTCTGAGGTAGTACATCTTTACAGAAATAGATTGCCCCATCTTTCTTCTTAGTGCCTAAGGCATTTGACTGCTAACTCACCAGCCACGCCTCAGAAGGAAGGTTGGGCAATCTACTTCTATAGTGATACTGCCTCGGAAACCCAAGGAGGGGTCACTATGAGTCAGAAATGACTCGAGGGCAGTGAGTTTATCTTTCTTCCACAGAGAGGCGGTGGGTTTGAACCACCAAACTTCTGTTAACAGTCAAATGCCATAAGCACTATGCCACTGAGCTCCTCATACAACACATACTATTAAAAAAAAAAAAATTAAGCCACTGAAAAATTAAGCTTTTCTTAATCCTACACTTGTTTTAAAAGCTATTTAAGCAAACATGGAGAAACGTGATTGAGTGAGGATGGTATTTTCATCTTTAGCAAGTATTACTGATAAAACTTTTTAGCTGTGTTATAATTGGAGGGGGAGAGTGGGAATTGTATACACATTTGTTGATAGGTGAGGTCGTTAAAAAGGCTAACAGCAATGGAAAAAGCAATTTGGCAAGGAAAAATGATGTTGGCATCTGACTCAATCTTGACTGATTACTAAAAGCACCAGTGCAATAAATGTTCATCTGAACAGTGGAAGAGAAAACAGCTCTGGAAGTTAAGCAGCTGCCACCCTTGGGACCCTCTAATACCTCTAAAGGTTTTACTTTGTCTGAAACTGCAGGTGACAGTGGAATTTTTTTTCTAATCATATACTTTGAAATCTTCAAGCTTTTTTCTCTCTCAAGAACTGTACCTGCCATCTCACAGTGAGGCTTCTGCAAGGAATTTAGACAGTTGACGCAGACCTCCACCCAGTGAAACTCCCCTTATCTTGGATCAGGGCTGTGACTGAGTAAGGGTGTTGCATCCCACCCTAATCATAATCCTGCCTAATCAATATAACAAACATAACCTACTCCTCATTATATAACCTAATCCTGCCTCATTAACACATAGCAATCAAGATTTATAGCACATCACAAATGGAGGATAATTACATCAGATCACATCATGGGGGATGATTATATTGTTACTTAATTGCCAAACTACATCATTACATAACTGCCAATCCACTGAGAATCATGACCTAGACAAGCTGATACATATTTTGGGGGAACACAATTCAATCCATTACATTCCACCCTTTGGTGCCCCCAAATTCATGTCCTTGCCACATGCAAAACACATTTACTCTATCACATCATTCCAAAAGTCTAAATCACCTCCAAGTCCAAATCCCTCCTGGGCAAAATTCCTCTTCATCTGCAAACATGTGAAATCTGGAATACAAATTACCTGCTTCCAAAGTACAATGGCAGAACAGGTACAAGGTAAACATTTCCATTACAAATGGGAGAAATTGGAGGGAAAGAAGGGATAAAGGCACCACCAAAACCCAAAACCAAACTCTCTGCCATCAAGTAGATTCTCACTCATAGCAACCCTATAGGACAGAGTAGAGCTGCCCCATAGGGTTTCTAAGATTGTAAATCTTTACAGAAACAGACTGCCTCGTCTTTTTCCTACAGAGTGGCTGGTGAGTTCAAACCACCAATGATTTGTTTAGCAGCTGAATGCCTTCACCACTGTACCACCAGATTTCCCTAACTTTGTTGTTTTTAGGTGCTATTGAGTTCACTCCTACTCATAGCAACCCTCTGTACAACAGAACAAAATATTGCCCGGTCCTGCTCCAGCCTCACAATCCTTTCTATACTTGAGCCCGTTGTTGTAGTCACTGCATCAATCCATCTTCTTGAGGGTCTTCCCCTTTTTTGCTGATCCTCTACTTTACCAAGCTTGATATCTTTCTCCAAGGAATGGTCCCTTCTCACAACATGACCAAAGTAGGTGAGACAAAGTCTGCCTATCATGCTTCCAAGGAGCATTCTGGCTGCACTTCTTCCAGGACAGATTTGTTACTTCTTCTGGCAGTCCATGGTATTTTTGATATTCTTTGCCAATACCACAATTCAAAGGCATCAACTCTTATTCATTGTCCAACCTTCATATGCATATGAGGCAATTGAAAAATACCATGGGTTGGGTTAGGAGCACCTTAGTCTTCAAAGTAACACCTTTGCTTTTCAGCACTTTAAAGAGGTTTTTTTGCAGCAGATTTGCCCAGTGCAATAGAATGTCTGATTTCTTGACTGCTGCTTCAGTGGGTGTTGACTATGGATCCAATCTCCCTAACAGGCAACAAGCAATTCCAAAACCTATCAGAACAATTTACATTAGCTTTCAAGGCTTGACAATAATCCTCTGTTCTCTGAGTCCATCTAGGCACAGACCCTGCCCTCTAAACTTGGGTGTTAGCTATACTCTCTGGATTCTGGGTGGAGGCCACTCAGCCTTGGGCTTCATTCAGCTCTGCCTTCCAGGCCCACTGGCATAGTAACTCTGCTCCCTCAGCTTTGGAAGGCCCCATTCTCCAAATCCAACTTAGTGATGGCCCCACCCCTTTAGTCCTGGCTGGCCCTGATTTTCTGCCCCTTCAGCATGGCATCCTTGCCCTCTCAGCTTTGGACAATGGATCCAGCCTCATCCCCCTGGCACTTATCAATGGCAGCCTTACCCTCTGGAATTGAGTTGGTGAAGATCTGACTCTTTGGAACCTAAGAGGCTATGACCCCACCCTTTGAAAGCCCAGAGGCTATGGCCCCACCCTTTGAGACTCCAGAAGCTGTGGCCATACCTTTTCAGACTGAGGCAGTTCTTCCCATGCTCTTTGCCTCTTCAGCTTCTGCTTCCTTTTTCTTTAGCTTGGTACCTCTATCCCTTGACTTTTGGGGGCTGGCCTGGCCTCTGTCCTTCTTGAGCAAGTGTCGCCCTTTAGCTCTACTACTAAGTCCAGAAGGCACCCAACCAATAAGCCTCAGCCCAAAGGAACTCAGCTCTCTTTCTCCACAGGTAGGCTTCCACCTTCTCACACTGATCCATTGGTTCTGCTGCCACTGTTTCTCACTGTCTGCACTGTCTCTGGTGCTATAGCTCTCTTCACTTACTTCTAAGCCCTCACTACAATTGCCTTTGGCATCTATAATTCTACCAACAGTCACTTCAAGGCAATCTAGACATTTACTGTTAGGAGCTCTGGTAGCGTAGTGGCTAAGGTATGTGCCTGCTAACCAGAAGGCTGGCGGTTCAAACCCACCAGCTATTCCTCAGAAGGAAGATTGGGCAATCTACTTCCATAGTGATGCTGCCTCAGAAACCCAAGAAGGGTTGCTTTTAGGCACCTTAAAACTTCCCTAGCCTGACTGTAAAATGGTATGATCACTTGTGGAAAGCAGTTTGGTGATTCCTTAAAAAGTTGGAATTAGAAATACTGTTTGATCCACCAATCCCATTACTAGGTATATATCCTAAAGATGTGAGAGCCAGGACAAGAACAAATATATGCATACCCATGTTCATCGCAGTACTATTTACAATAGCAAAGGGATGGAAACAATCTGAGTGCCCATCTACAGAAGAACGGATAAACAAACTTTGGTACATACACACGATGGAATATTATGCAACACTAAAGAATAACATAGAATCTGCGAACACTGCAGAACATGGATGAACTTGCAGGATGTTATGCTGAGTGAAATAAGACAATCACAGAAGGACAAACATTTTATTAATCTGCTATTGTAAAAAGTCAAGGAAAGGTTTATATGTGGAAGGAAACTTTCTTTGTTGGTTACCAGGGATGGGATGGGAGGAGAGGGAACAATGCTAGATAGGTAGAGACAAATATTGATTTTGGTGAAGGTTAGGGCAATGTACCAAAAGTGAGTGATCCACACAGTGGCATTGAGGAAGAGGAAGACACAGAGAGGTACGTGGAGGCACAGACAACAAAAAAGGAACCCCTTTGCATCATTGCATTGTCAGTGATGGCAAGCCCTGATCTATGCATGGATAGGTGGATGGACAGGCTAAATAATTAGGTATGTCTAGACAGGCGGTATACTGCCTAAGGTATTTGACTGCTAACCAGAAGGCTGGCAGTTCAAACCCACCAGCCACTCCTTGGAAGGAAGATGGGGCAATCTACTTCCATAGTGATACTGCCTCAGAAACCCAAGAAGGGATTGCTATGAGTTGACATTGACTCCACAGCATATTACAACAACAACAACAGATGGGGGGAGTGTGCTCATGACCATATATAGCATTGGCAGATGGTGTTTCTACAAGTGTATTTTATGTGCTGCAAGAATTTCCAGGTGTATAGTGGAACTGACAAGGAACAAGGCTGTGGTGCCTTCTTGGTCACAGCCAGTTACCTGCAGGGAGTGAGTAGTTGGACCTGTGGGGCTTGGGACCATGGTCACAGGGGACATCAAGCTCAATTGGCATAACGTTCTACACAAAAACAACGTTCTACATCTTACTTCAGTGAGTAGCAACTAGGGTCTTAAACCTTGCAAATGGCCATCTAGATGCAATAATGGGTCTTTACTCATCCAGAGCAAAGAAGAATGAAGAAAACCAAAGATACATGGAAGTAATTATTCTAAAGTGAGCTCTGGTAGCATAGTGCCTAATGCACTGGACTGCTAACCAGAAGGTTGGTGGTTCAAACCCACCAGCCACTCCTCGGAAGGAAGATAAGGCAATCTACTTCCATAGTAATACTGCCTTGGAAACCCAAGGAGGGGTCACTATGAGTTGGTCCAACTCTACGGCACATAACAACAACAACAACAATTAGCCCAAGGGACTGGTAGACCATGTGATCCTCAGCCTATATGCCATGAGACCAGAACTAGATGGTGCTTAACTACCACTGTCAACCACTCAGAGGGGGGTTGGTGCAGGAGATCCTGGATAAAGTGGGAGAAGAATATGGAACCAAACTCAAAAATCATAAAAAAAAACACGAAAACATGAGGTTTGCTGGTCTGACAGACCCTGGTGAGACCCCTGAGACTATGGCTCCTAGTTGCCCTTCAGGTCTGAAACTGCACTCACTCCTGTGGCTTCCAGCCAAACAAACAATAGACAGGCATATGGGGTAAACATTTAAATCAGGTAGATACACTCCTTGGAGCGAATCAGTCATGGTAGAACAGAAGGGCAGTGTATGCACAGGGAGATAGCTGGGAGAGGGGGTAGAGCATGGGAGGGAAGGACACAGGGAAGAAGTAACTACAGGGAGGAAGTGGGAAGAGAGCTGTTACATTGTGGGGAATGGCAGTCAATGTCATGAGACAAAATTTGTATAACTGCTGTATGGAAAATGAATCTGCTCTGTAAATTTTCACCCAAATCATAATAAAAATTAAAAAAAAAAAAACACTCTCCCAGACTGTACCCATTACTCAATTCCAAAACTGCTTCCATATTTTAGGTATCTATTAGAGCAGCAGCAGCACCCCACTCCTGGTACCAAATTCTTTGGTCTTTTGTCTTTGTAAAACCCATTCCCTTGTGGCATTTCTGTTACAGCAGCACTACATATCTAAGACAATAGCCAACAGGCAAAGGGTATGCAGGGACTTGAGAATTCAAGCTGGCTTGTTTTCTACAAGGAAAAAGCAATCTTCCTTAGCTAACTTTCTCTTGCTAAAAAAGAAAAAAAAAAAACAAAAAACAGCTACAACAAACACCAACCAAACAAGCAAAGCAACCTCTAATTTCTGTGTCAGAATGGGCTCAACTAATAAGCAGCTGACACAGGCTCTGCTGTGTCATAATTTTGGAGTTGGCACAAGGACTAAGTGTGAGTCCCATCTCCTATATGCTATTGTGTGTTGAATTGTGTCCTCCAAAAATATGTGTTAGAATCCTAACCTTTATACTTGTGGATGTAATCCTGTTTGAAAATAGGGTTTTCTTTGTTATGTTAGTGAGGTCATATCAGTGTACTGTGTCCTAAACCTAATCACTTCTGAGTTATAAGGAGCAGCACAGACAGAAAAAGAAGCAAACACAAATGGGGAATGATACATGCCATGTGAAGATCACCAAGAAAAGGAGGAGCTACAGAAACTGAAGGAAACAAAAATCTTCTCCCAGAGCTGAGAGAGAGATTTCCCTAGATTCAGTGACCTGAATTCAGACTCCTAACCTTCTGAACTTTGAGAAAATAAACTTTTGTTCTTTAAAGCCACCCACTTGTGATATTTGTATTAGAACAGCACTAGGCAATTAAGACACCACCTCTCCAAGCCTAAAATTCCTTACCCTTAAGATGGAAATAATAATACCTACCCCACAAAATAACTGCAATTAATTGTCTGGTACCCAACAGATACTTGATATGTGGTAAAAACTATTATTAGTTTAAGGTTCCCTGCAATTCTACTCCATTGTAAGGACATCTTTGAGTGCCTCTGTCCCTGTCCTTAAAAAGGTTAAAATTACTAGGGTAGTGAGTTGATGAAGCTTAAAAATGACGCAGTAAGGAGTCCTAGTGACACAGTGGTTAAAGCACTTGGTTGCTAGCCGTAGGTTCAACATTTTGAATAAACTAGCTACTCTGTGGGAGAAAGATGGGGCATTCTGCTCCTGTAAAGATTTATAGTCTTGGAAACCCTATGCAGCAGTTCTACTTTGTCCTATAGTGTTGCTATGAGTTTTAGGTTAATTCTGATTTGGTAGGGGACCTGGAAAAGTCAGCCCTCGATGAGGATTTTGCAAAGAAGGATCTGGATAAGCTGGGCAACCATCCCTTGAAATCTCCAGAGGTCCCAGGTCTTACGTCTTCCTCCTCACCAAAAAAACCCCTGCCCCACAATGGTAATACCACAATAGTTGAATGGAAAACCAATTTGTGCTATCAACTTTCACTCAAATCACAATTTTTTTTTTTTAAAAAAAGAGTAATACCAGACATACCCTCCAAGAGTTATTAGCTTCCTACTCCCAATTTAGAAATTGGGTTGAAATACAATACCCCAAGGGAAGTCACACAGCCAGAAACAATGTTGATACAGATCTTATCTGTATCAACAGATAAGGATAGTAGGGTTTGATCAAGAAGTTAAAAGTCACATGGCAGGGCTATAAAAAAGAAACCACACAAGTTACTTCACAACTTTCCCACTTTCAGCTTAGTCAGAACAATGGGCACAGGTTAAACTAAAAATTAAAACAGTTGCCAATGAGTTGATCCCAACTCATAGTGACCCCAAATGTGTCATAGAACTGCAGTCCATAGGGTTTTTTGGTTTTTTTTTTCCTTTGTTGTCTGTACCTCCCATGTACCTCTCTATGTCTTCCTCTCCCTCAGTGCCATGGGTTTTCCAAAGCTGATTTTCCAGAAGTAAATTGCCAGGCTTTTCTTCAGAGGCCCTCTGGGTGGACTCAAACCTCCAACCTTTCAATTAGCAGCTGAGCTTGTTAACCATGATTCAGAAGAAAGGCTGGACAATCTACTTCCTCAGTGATACCACCTTGGCAACCCAAGGAGGGGTGGCTGTGAGTCGGGGCTGACTCGACGACACACAACAACAACAGGAACTCCAGATATCTACACAAATACTTTTTTGAATGCTTACTTTGTTTCCAGCATGGTTCCTCATGCACATTTTTCATTGAATCATTGGACAATTCTGAAAAATATTATCTCTATTTTACAGATAGAAAAAACTGAATCCTAGAGAAGCAGTTGACTACTCTGGCTGGAGGTCACTCAGCTGAGAGTGGGATTTGAACTCAGGTCTAAATCCAAGCCCTAACTCTTGAGAGAAGAGTTTTAGGAAGAAGGCAAATACAATCCTGAAAGCTCAGCTCTTCACCTTCAAGTAAATTAATATTCATCTACTTGAAAGAGTTCTTAAGAGTTCTATAGAATAGTTGTTAGAGATATGCCACGCCATCTTGCGTGGCTCTTCCGGGTTCTTCTTCATTCCCTGCTGCCCCATCCAAGGTCATAAGTCAGTTAAAGGAAGTTGAAACTGAGCTTCCTGCAAGGCGCGAATTTTAAAAGGCAACATAGCCTCTGATAGGTTAAGACCTCTTCCCCTAGCTCTGATGTACAACCTCCTAACCCCAGGTCTATATAAGACCACCCTCTCCCCTGCGCGCTCTCTCTCTCTTCCTCTTCCTCCTTTTCCTCTTCCTCTTCTTCCTCTCTCTCTTCTTCTCTTCTTCTAGTCTTCCTTTCTTTCTTTTTCTCTTCTTCTTCTTCTCCTCTTCTTCCTCTTCTTCTTCCTCCTCTTCTTCTGTCTTTCCTCAGTGCAGGCGCCCTTTCGCCTCTTTAATAAAATCTCCTGTTGGGTACCCTGGTGTGTGGCGTGGTCGTTGAGTGCCGACGGAGCTCTAACATTGGTGTCAGAAGCGGGATTGCTGGTGCCCCCAATTCCTCATGGGAGGGTCCAGAACCCCCCATTCCCCCGGCACTCCGACCTGCCCCCCAGCACCTGCGACCATCTTCCCTGGCGCCTTCCCAGCAAACAACAGCGGCAAATCATCACCTTCGCCCCGGCCTGGGTAAGTCCTCTAACGAGAGCTCAGGTATCTGAGTCCTGAGTCCTGGTGACTAGAAAAACAAGACTCCACTCCAGAGTGCAAACCAGGTACCAGGTTTTGTGTCTCCCCACTGTGAGTCCGGGACTCACCGGGACAAGTCCGGGACTTGCCCGTTCCGCCCCCACCTGCTGCAGGGACGCCTCAGAAGGTGGTGTGGCCCCCATTTTCAAGCCCTCTCCCCGTGGTCGGACGCCTCCACGAGGAGCCTAGGCTTCCATACTTAGGACCGGGTCCTAAGCTGGGGTGCGTGATCTGTACCTTGAGAGACGTCTTAAGTTATGGGCGCCACCCTTTGTCTTGCTTCTGGTCACCATGGGCTCTGGATCCTCTATACCCACAGACTCTCCCCTGGGGTGTTTGTTATGGAACCTTGAAGGCTTAGATTTAAAGCCCAAGCGTCTCATACGTTTGTCCACTCAAATTTGGCCCCAATATAAATTGGACAACCAAAACGTTTGGCCGCCTAATGGCTCGCTTGAACCTGGTCTAATTTGAGACCTGTATAACATTTGTGAGCATCAAGGAAAATGGTCGGAGATTCCCCACATTCAAGGCTTTTCCTCTCTCCATAGTCAGCCTTCCTTCTGCTCGCTAGCTGATCAACAATCCCCTCCCCCAAAGCTGCTACTAGTCCGATCTCTTTCCACCCCAGCACCCCTCCCCTTTGAGTCTGTCAGCCATCTTGATCCGGCAAATAATCCTCCTCCTTATCAGGGAGAGCCACAAGCAGCTCCACCCTAGGCTCTAGTTCTTCACTCATCCCCCCCAAGCTCACAAGAGCCTCCCACTCCCTCCCCTCCTCCTCCTTCTCCTCCCTCCACCCCTCCCTGCGTGCCAACTCCACCCATCACTCCTCCAAGGCCCATAAGTCATCTGACCCTGAAGTTTCTCAGTCTGTCTACACGATGGCACCCTTGCGAGAGGTTGCCGGAGCTGAAGGAATTGTTCAAGCCCATACCCCTTTTCCAATGGCTGAGCTGGCTCTCATTCAGTCTAGGCTTGGATCTTTCACTTTTGACTCTGCAACGTTTATCAAACAGTTTCAGTTCCTGACACAATCATACCAGCTAACCTGTCATGATATTTTTGTTGTCCTAACCAATTCACTTACCTCTGAGGAGAACAAAAGAGTGCTGGAGCAGGCCCATGCCCATGCAGATCAAGAACACCTCACAAACAATCATCACCCAGCAGGCATGGATGCTGTCCCCGATCGAGACCCAAAGTGGGACTACAATACTCAGGCAGGTATGTTAGCTGTCTACTCCATGGCCTACGCCGAGCAGCCATAAAGGCTGTCAATTATGATAAACTAAATGAAATTATTCAGGATAAAAAAGAAAATCCATCCGCCTTCCTTCAGAAACTGATTGAAGGCCTCTGGCAATATACTAACCTAGATCCGGAGTCTGCGGATGGCCAGAGACTAGTTATGATGCACTTTTTTTTCTTAAGCCTACCCCAACATTAAGTCTAAGCTAAAAAACTAGAAAGGGGTCCCCTTACTCCCCAGGCAGAAACTCTCGCAATTGCGTTTAAAGCCTATAATGGCCAAACTAAAATACCAATTGTTGGCACAGGCCATCAATCCCACCGTGCCACGACGCCCCAATGGGGGACCTTCCAACCCTCCAGGACCCTGCTTCCAGTGTGATCAACAAGGCCACTGGGCTAGTGAATGCCCAAACCCCAAACCTCCCACGAGGCCCTGTCCCAAATGCAAACAAAAGGGACATTGGTGTTTCGACTGCCCCCTGGTGTCCACCCACCGTTGGGTCGCTGCCCCCCCCCCCCAAATGACCTTATCGGTCTGGCGGCAGAAGACCTGTGAGGAGGCTCTGGCTTGTTTATCCCAACGCGGATCACCACCCAGGAGCCCAGGGTAACCTTCACCGTGGCAGGTAGGATGATCGCCTTTTTGATCGACACCGGCACCAGGTTTTCTGCTTTATGAGAGTCCTGGGGACCCTCCTCCCTGTCTCAGACCTCTGTTGTTGGGGTAGAAGGTCAATCACGTCGCTGCCTACAAACTCCCCTCCTATCGTGCACAATTGGTAATTTTTCATTTTTACATTCCTTTTTAATCCTCCCTTCCTGTCCCGTTCCCC